>NC_090446.1:1137607868-1138227690 GCF_031143425.1 Pleurodeles waltl
AACAATGGCAGCTATGTGCGCTCCTACTACAGAGTTATCCTGGAATGTATATTCCCATTACATATTGTTTTGTTCTATGTAATTTCTTCCCGTAATCCATTTTCTCATGAATTGTTACCTGTAAAGTGCACTGCCACCTACTTTGGGTAACAATTAAGTAACATAAAAATCTTGACTACAGATCATCCTACAGTTACTAAAAGTGACATATGCTTTTAACAGATGAATATACTCACTCACATTGTTGATAGCACACTTTCACTAGTCGAATCAGTCTCTATCATGGAATCATCAGAATTGATTGGAAAGTCACCCAAGGAATCTGAATTCACAGCTATATAACATGATTTCTCTATACAACTGCCAATAACATAACATAGCATAATATATGCAGGCGGGAAGTCTGCCATTCACCAAGGGCATAGTGCAAATTCTATATGTGTTGAAGTGCAAGCTGTTACCTACTGAATGCAAAGTGGGTACATGGCAATAGCTAATGCAACACGTGCCAACATTGAAGATGGTGTTCCCTGTTGTGTGTGTATTCATTAAATTGAGAAAGAGATTGTGTTGTGGGTTTAAGTGAAGTGTGCCACATTGCTGGAGCTCATAATAGTCAGGCGGACTGTAAGTTATTGGAAAATTACTCCTGATGTGTGCAAAATGTACCAGGTGTGGTGTGTGAGCACACCTCCAAATGGCAATTCAGATACCAAAGAGGTAGCAGGAAAGATGTGGGTTTAGGGTGTCGTTCCTGACTGGTGCGTTAGGTAGAGTCTGCTTAAGTACGCTCAATGTGTATCCTGAGTCAGAACTGTGGGGGTCCTGGGGAAGTGGGTGGCATTATGTCAAGTCAGAGCTGCACAATCACAGTGACTATTTCCCTTGGTAAGAATAGCCTTTTATATGGTTAATTTATTGAAGAGTTTTCGCATTCTAGAGTGACAACAAACCACAAACAGAAAGACAATACACTGCACGTACCATTTTATGAACGTGACACCTTGATTTGTAATACATGTCTCCCAGTTATGTCCACCATCATTTCCCCCCACTCACCCCGCCATGAGCAGATAGTTTCCGATACGCCCATTCGCTGCGACCTTCAGTGTACTTTAGGAAAGTCACTGATGTTGGTTTATTAAGCAACTACTGTTTAAACCAAGTCAATATGTAGTTAGTTCTAGTCGTTTCAGGTAGCAGTTCAGCGTGAAGTTCTGTTTGTTGACAGCAAGGGTTAGTTCTGCCATCTATTGAGTAGTAGTAGGGCAGCAACCCCAACCCCAGTTTTTGCAGCCAACTGCTTGGTCAGCAGAAGCGCTGTTGCTGAGAATCTGCATTTCAGGTAGTAAATTATTTTTAACACACCTATGAGAACCATGACTGCGGAGACTGGCAGTTAAATCTCAATTATTTAAGAACTTTATACTTTAGATATAAGAACTCTGTGCTCCCTCCAAACCTAACAAGCAAAGAAGATCCAACAAGCAGGCCAGCTGGTACGCAGAGGACCTCCGGAGCACCAAACTACACTGTAACCAGCTAGAGAGGAAGTGGAGAGCCAGCCACAAAACCACCGATAGACCACCTAGAACGCTGCAATCAGCTGCTACCACCAGCAACTAAGAAGCCTCAAGAAAGGAACATTGGCTGATTGCATCGAAGGAAGCTCCAACAGCTGCAAGGAGATCTTCTTGACCGTCAAGGACTTCCCCATACCATCAGCCTCAGTCAACACCTCCTCCAAAGAACTCTGCGACAATGGATCAAATTCCGTCCACAGCAACTCTGCCACCATAAGGACCTCTGCTAACTCATCACCAACCTGCCCATCACCAACAAAGACGGCTACCAGACTGAATGGACAACCCTCACCAGAGACAAAACAGCAATAATCATGTGGACCATCCACCTAGGGGCCTCAACGATCCACACCCCCATCACGTCTCTAACCTTGGAACACCACCAATCAGCACCGCCCTCAACCCCATCATCAACACCTCCATCATGTCCACCATATTCTCAGATGACTGGAAACTTGCAGAAGTCAACATTCTCCTCAAGAAACCAGCCAACCCGAACCAACTTAGAAACTTTTGATCAATTTCCCTGCTCTCCTCCCCATTAAACAAGGTTGAGAAGGCCATCTACAAGCCACTCTCAAGATCCACCACTGGCTGGACAAGACCCAATCAGTATTCAGAAAGAAACACAGCATTGAAACAGCACTCAGCACAACCACCAACAACATCCAGACCATCCTGGACCGAGGAGAAATAGCAGCCCTCATCCTTCTCAAACTTTGAGCTGCTTTCAACACGGTTTCCCACAACACACTCATCAGAAGACTCCATAGATCATTTGGATCTGTTCCATCCTTATGGGAAGGACCTAAGGGCCAGACTCCCATCTTTCAGTTCAGAGACCAAAAACCTGATCTGCAGACTCCCTCAGGGATCATCCCTCAACCCCACCCTGTTCAAAGCCTACATGACACCACTCGCCAACATCATCAGTCCCAAGGCATCTCCACCATCTCCTATGCCAAAGACACCCAACTCATCCTCTCCCTGACAGGCAAGACAATCACCACCAGAGCCAACTTCACCAACTACATAACCATGGTAGCAGAGTGGATGAGAACCAACTGCCTGAAGCTCAGTTCCAACATGGCAGAAGTACTGGTCTTCGGAAATAAGACCTCCCCACAGAACTCCACCTAGTGGCCGCTGGACCTATGACCAACACCAACACCCCCTGACCAAGCAAGAAATCTAGTGATCCTTCTAGACAATGAGCTCAACTTGATCGCACAAGTCAATACAGTGAGCCTCTCATGCTTCCACATCCCACACATGCAACGAAAGATCTTGAAGTGGCTGCCACAAACACCAGAACCAACCATCAACCATCATACAAGCACTTAGCACAAGCAGACTCAACTAAGGCAACATACGCTACATAAGAATCTCTATCTAAAACGCCGTTGCAAGACTCCTACTCTACCTCCAACACAGCACCCACGTCGCACTGCATCTCAAGGAGCTTAACTGCCTCCTCATTCGCAAGCACAGCCAATTCAAACTACTCAAGCACGCATACAAAGCTTTACACAACACTAGACCAGCATACCTGAATAGCCGCATACACTTTCACCAGCCTGCCAGTCACCTACGCTCTGCCTCGCACACACACCTCCATTCACAAACGTAGAGCAGGATGTCGCTCATTCTCCTACATTGCACCCAAATCATGGAACAACTTGCCCTAACGCATCAGAGCCTCTTCCTCACTTCTTGAGTTCTGCAGGAAGCTGAAGACCTGCTCTTCAAATAACTCTGTGGGGACTACTCAGCTGCTCAAGCACCTGGATACCCCCTCACAGATGATTAGTGTGCCATACAAATCGACATGCCATTATTTCCTGAAGAGTGCCAATGATTTGTTGACAGTAGCAGACGATGCCTGGGCAGGTCCATGCTAGGTGGAGGAATCCCTTGTCTTCCCATCCATACCCCTGACAGGGGAAGTCCTTTCTCAACTGCCATTTATGCAGTGCCAGAGAGGTACAGATATTCTATGAAGAAATCAGTAATGAATAGGATGCAGCCTACTACTCAGTAGCAATTCCCTAGTTTGCAGGCAACAGGATTCCCAGGTTTCATTCGTGAGGGGTGCATCCAGTTCCGCGCTTCACCACGCTCCAGCAGGGCTTTCACAGCTTGGGAGTGCTGGCTGGGTCTAGTGGTATAAGATGGTTATGAGTTGCTAAGGGAATTAGCATTCATAATTTGTTCCAAGGAGCCTTTCAGGCTCTTCAGGGAAGTAGGCAGATACAAGTTTTTAATTGTGCTTTAATTCCATGATATACAAACATTTCTAGCGGTGTCAACAGCACAACCATTTTCAGTGATTCCTGAGTAATAACCTGCCCATTTTCATAGAGGTTGTCCCAAATATGGATTTGTAGTTTATGTCACTGGGATATCGCTTTGTGCTCTTTCGTTATGAGGAACAACGGATGAGCTGTCACGGCTCCCCGTGGTGAATATAGCAAAGGACATTGCACCTCACTTTTTAACCTATCCCAGGCTGCAATAGTGGAGTGCATGGTGTTTATTTCATCCCGCTGGAACATGTAGGTGGACGAAAGTGCAGTCAAAAGTGGGGTGGAGCTCGCAATATTTTTGTTCAGAAGTAAACCAGTAGTAAGCTAAATGTGCTTGGGCACAGAGATAATATAACTCCAAAATAGGGAACTGCAAAGCTCCATTGGAGTATGGGTGAGGATGTTCATGCTATTCTTGGATTTTTATTGGCCCACACTAGCTTGGTTAGAAGGGATGTGCGTGATTGGAAGAAACTTGTATGTAGTATTATGAGGATATTATTGAAATAGTATAAAAATGTCAGTAGTACTACCATTTTTACCAACCCAATCCGACCAGCCATAGTCAGCTGTAGATTCTGCCATCTGTCTGTTCCTCACGGAGAGTGATGACGCAGTCATAAATAGACTAGAATAGCCTTTGAACACCTATGTGTCCCAGTGATTTTGGAAGTCTGAAGGCTTTTTGCTATTACTCTAGGGGTGGCAGGTGCTAGAGCCTGGTCTGTGCTAATTTACTGTCCTACGATCCCAGAGTGTATTGCAAGGGTTCTGTGCAACCCTCTCCCCACATCTGCTGTCCTAAAGACAATTGTTATTTACCTGACAGTTTTACTTTCATTATTTTGACACAGTTCGTGTGTCTGTTGATGATTAATTAAGTCGGAATGCCAAAGTTCAGGGAAGATGAGAGGGAAAACAATTGGTTATTGACTTAATGCAACTCCTCAAAGGTCTATTAACACCACTGTGTACCTCCCTCCTTTAAAAGGCTCCTTTAAAGCAAGTCAGGCAGCGGGGGCCAGATGCGTGGGAGGTTGCGGCCGGGAGACAGCTGCCGAGGGAGCAGAGGCCCAGGTACCCGACCGCCAGCACCACCACTCTAGCAGACCAGCAGACGAGCTGGCTCTCGCATCCTCTGCTCCCACTTGACTCTCGCTTGGCACCTGCTCAGCTCCTGCTCTGCCGCAAAGCTCCCCGAAAGCACTCAGCACTGGAAGCTGGGTCGTGGAACATAACCTAATGTTCAGGCTTTCAGGACGAGCCTATCAATTCTAGTGCCCCCAGCAAAATAGATGTACTGCAAGCAAGGATGACAAAGCCTTGAGAGGCATGTAGTCCGTTCTTTCTATTCCCTGCGTGTCCCACACAGTATCTCAAACACTAGACAGTGTGCACTCCTGTTGGAAAGACAAGACTTCAAGTAATGTCAGGAAGCAAGATTTATTGATGCACACAGTTCCTTTCTCAACAGCAACTAACAACTTCTACAGAACATAGCTCCTTCAGAATTCCACACTGCAGACTTCATCATTGAAGCAAACACTATTAATATGTATGAAACATAACATATACAAGAAACAATATCAAATAACTACTACACCAAATATTGGGTCCATTCTGGACTATGTGATAGTAAGCTGGTCTTCGTTTTATCTTTTGGGTGATCTAAAGGTGGTAGATTCTCTGCTGAGTGATCATAGCCTGCTAGCTTTTTCCTTGAATTTTAATGTATCCCTTGCAGGTCCTTGGAAACTGGATAGATCTGTTTTAAGCCTTAATAAGACAGGGTGGACTCATTGGGATTCTAGATCAAGTAAGGCACTGAAAGTTAAATTAGAATCCACACTTGGCAATTTAGGTAATTGGGTAGGAAACAAAAGTTTATTGAGCTTAAATTCCCACCTCTCTGTTGTATGGTATGGAATCCATTAACATCTATAATTGGAGTTTTTTTTAACGTGATAGAAGGTTGTATTCTTATAAGCCTAATCTCAGTGCACTCAGCCTCCGCCGTAGAAGCCCTACAGTTAGAATTTGGGTTGAGAAGTGCATTTGTCCAGGGCCTGGCAGGAGTAGTGTGCTGGGCCGCGTATCTTGCAAATTGTGATGATGACTCTTTAAGATCTTGTATAAAGAAAGACATTTTTGGCAGTCTAGAAGCTAAGTCATCAATTTGAAGGAACCTTGTGGTAGCAACAGAGATGTTGCAGTTGGACCCTATGTTGGTTCTCTCGCTATCAATACAGCAATTAAAGATGATCTTTAAAAAACCCACATGGGCTTTAAGTTTCTGTTTGGACAGAGAGGTATGCATTAAGAAATGGATTAGCCAAACGGTAATAGACTCATACATGGTAAACAAAATGCAATCATATGCTTATTAGAATCAACCTCATAGCCTGAGACACTTTTGGTTTCTTTTAAGACAAGGTTTGCTCCCAATAAACCCCCTTAGTGTCTAAATGGTATGGCATCTTGGCAATCTCTAACTGGTATCAAAGGAGCATTCAGGATCTCAACCATGTCCTTTTTATATGTCCCACTCTATTACCTTGCCGGCAGAAGTGATTGAAGCCTATCTGTTTGCCATTATTGATTATCTTTGCTCCAATGTTCCTAAATGCACTGCATACCCCGGCAAATTAAATGTTCTGTTTTAAAATGTTTAACTTTTTCAAATATCTCTTAAAATTATATTAACGATGGCTGATATAATATTTAAGTTATTGTCATTAGGGACTTACTTTTGATCTATTTTTTTTTTTTCCAGTCATCGGATAAGTCCTATAATGTTTCTTGTCCTATACTAACGTACAACAGTTACTTTCTTACTGTTTATGTGCAAGATATTTTATTCTATTGTGAAATTGATTTAATGTTTTTGAAGATAGATAAGATGAATTTCTCTACTTTGTAAGCATATCTTTTGATATTTTTATGTGGACCTCACTGAAGTTCCTCAACATAAATTTGAATTGAATTGTAATGACACACCAGAATGTTCACATCCCTATGACAACTTTCTCTTTCGCTGTGCTAATGCCCAAAGAAGATGTTATCTTTGAATCCCCTAACTGCACTGCATTAACTCTTCCCCGACTTAAAAAAAAAAAAAAACATACCTGACAAATCGTATTCTGCAAAACCCATTTAAAATGTAATTACAAAATCCCACACCTTTGTTTAATAATGATGTCAATTTCAGCCATTTCTTAGCCGATTTTATACCTTTTAAATGTATGAATCATACATGTGACTAACCAAAAAAAAAAAAAAAAACTTCGGAAAGTTATTTTCATGTTCATGGCGACTGCTTTTTTTTTGCATTTGCTTTCAAGAGGAAATTTCTGATCACAAACCCCATGCACGATGTCAACATTTTAAACATGTCACAAATAATTGGCTTATATACAGTGCTCATTTTGTAAAAATAAATGTGTGTCCCCAAAACTTCTGTTAGGAGCTTGCCACTTATTGCCACAAGTGGTGAAGGGACATCTCACTTTCCCCACTGTTATAACACACTGCACCGGGTGCATGCTCTCCTCTTGTCGTTTATGCTCAAGTCCTCTCTGTAACTTTTATCTCCTCTCCTATATACGTTTATTTTGATTTTTAATCCTGTGCCCATCGTTTTCCCTGACCTGTTCGCTGACTTTATCCCTCTCTTTTTCTCCTTTGTAGCAAACTTTTCTCTTTTCCTTTCTGCCACAATACATCTTTCTCTCTTGTTTTCCACTCACGTCTATTATTGTCACTCCTTCAGCTCTGTTCTTTCTCTTTTGTTTTTCTCTATGCATCTATTTTACTCTCTCCTCCCTTGTCCTTCCCCATTCGATTTTCCCCTTTGTATTTTTTCTCTGTCCCTCTTTTCCCCTTCTGATTCTATATTTTCCCTTCTGCCCCCTCTGCCTTCTTTCTCTTAAATATCCCTCTAATCTCTTTAGTTCTCCTTTCTCTTCAGCGCCTACTCTGTCTCTTTTCTCTCTGACTCTACATTATTTTTTATATTCTAACTCCCATCTCTATCATGCTCTTTCTCTTTTCATGTGTCTATCTGTACCATTCTGCCTCTATCTACCACGTCTTTCCTCCACCGTATTCCCCTTAATCCCATTTGCTTCTATTTTTTTTCCCTCAAGACCCACATTTGCTATTCATTTACCTAGGTCTGCATGCCCTTCTCTCTGTCTTGTCCCCTTTCTCTATGTGCATCTCCCTCTCATTTGTCCAAGTCTCTCTCTTTCTCTTTTTCCCTTTGACCCACCTTCTCTCACCCTTCATTTGCTCAACTTGTCCTCTTTCTGCCTGCAAAGTATGTTGGGCTGCTCTAGTATCAAGCTTTTGCTTCATAATAAGGGTGGGAGGGAAGTAAATAAAAATTAAATTTAAAAAAATAACACCTCCATCGCCGCGCCGCTTCGCTGCTGGCACAGGCTCCCAGCCTGCCCTGCGGCCAATCCTGACGCAGCTCAGGGCAGCATCAGGATTGGCTGAAAGTGCCTAGCCAGAGCGCTCCCAGGTAGACTGGGAGCCTATGCAGGCTCTCTCCAGCCCAGCAACTCCCTCTTATGGCGCGCGCAGCGGGCGCGCCAGAGGCAAGCCCGTCTGCGCCCATCCGCGCCTGGCCCGCGCCCAGCGCCACGACCCCAGGTCCCCAGCCCTCCCCTACCCCGCTGACCCGCTACGACCCCACCACCCTCCACGCCCTCAACCCCGGGCGCTCCAACACCTGCTTCCAAGCCCACCCCAAGCGCACCCATGGACCCTTCGCCTGTAACTCCTGCAAACGAATCTTCCACCACGCAACTACCACGACCACCAGCCCACGCGCCATCAACCACCTCAAGTGCATCCTGGTCAACGCTCGCACTGTCCACAAGCACGCCGTTGAACTCTGGGACCTCCTGGACTCCACAGCTCCGGACGTCGCCTTCATCACGGAAACCTGGATGAACGCCTCATCAGCTCCAGACATCGCCACTGCCCTCCCCGAAGGCTACAAGATCTCCAGAAAAGACCGCACCGACCAAGTAGGAGGAGGCATCGCCATCGTCTTCAAAGACTCCATCAGCGTCACCACCTCCACCGAAGACACCCCTCTCGCCGCTGAACATCTGCATTTTCAAATCCGCACCGACCCCAGGACCACCCTCGGAGGATCCCTCGTCTACCGTCCCCCCGGACCGCGCGCCCCTTTCAGCGACGCCATCGCCGACTTCATCTCCCCGCACGCCCTCGCCGGACTACATCCTCCTAGGCGACCTCAACTTCCATCTGGAACAGAACGACCCCAACACCACCGCCCTGCTCGACAACCTCCACAACCTCGGCCTCAAGCAACTGGTGAACACCGCCACCCACATCGCCGGACACACGCTCGACCCTATCTTCTCCGCCAGCAAACACATCTTCTTCAGCCACACCTCCGCTCTACACTGGACCGACCACAGCTGTGTCCACTTCACATTCCGACGCGAGACCCGCCACCTCCGCACTCAACCCATCCCTCGTCGACAGTGGAACAAGATCCCCGAAGAGCAACTCCTCTCCGCACTCGCCGCCAACCAACCCACCCTCACCACCGACCCCAACGACGCAGCCCACAGCCTCACAAACTGGATCTCCAACTGCGCAGACAACCTTGCTCCCCTCAAACGCACGCATCGACAGACCAACACCAAAAAACCTCTCTGGTTCTCTGACACCCTCAAAGAATCAAAGAAAACTTGTCGCACCCTCGAGAAGGCCTGGCGCAAGGACCACACCGCTGACAACATGACCGCCCTCAAGAACGCTACCCGCGAACACCACCACCTGATCCGCGCTGCCAAAAGGAATTTTTTTCACCGACAGACTGGACAAAAACAGCCACAACAGCAGAGAACTTTTCAGCATCGTCAAGGAGTTCTCCAACCCCAACGCCAACGCAAACGCAATCACGCCCTCACAGGATTTGTGCGAATCCCTCGCCACCTTCTTCCACCGCAAGATCAGCGACCTCCACGACAGCTTCGGACACCAGACCCAACCTAACATCACCGAACCCGCACCCCCGGCCTTCACCCTCAACAACTGGACCCACATCAACACTGAAGAAACCAAATCCATCACGAACTCTATCCACTCCGGCGCCCCTTAGGACCCCTGCCCTCACTTCATCTTTAATAAAGCCGACGACATCATTGCCCTGCACCTCCAGGCCGTCATCAACTCTTATTTTTCTTCTGCTACCTTCCCCGAATGCTGGAAACACGCCGAAGTCAACGCCCTCCTAAAGAAACCTACGGCTGACCCGAGCGACCTGAAAAACTTCTGCTGCATCTCTCTCCTGCCTTTCCCAGCCAAGGTAATAGAGAAGACCGTCAACAAACAGCTGACCACCTTCCTGGAAAACAACAACCTGCTCGACCCTTCACAAACCGGATTCCGAACCAACCACAGCACGGAAACCGCCCTCATCTCAGTCACAGACGACATCAGAACCCTGATGGACAACGGTGAAACAGTCGCCCTCATCCTCCTCGACCTCTCTGCGGCCTTCGACACCGTCTGTCACCGCACCCTAATCACCCGCCTCCGCTCCACCGGGATCCAAGGCCAGGCCCTGGACTGGATCGCCTCCTTCCTCTCAAACCGTTCCCAAAGAGTTTACCTCCCACCGTTTCGCTCAGACCCCACCGAGATCATCTGCGGCGTACCTCAAGGCTCATCGCTCAGCCCGACACTCTTCAAGGTCTACATGAGCCCCCTCGCCGACATCGTACGCAAGCACGACATCATCATCCCCTCCTACGCCGACGACACCCAACTTATACTCTCCCTCACCAAGGACCCCGCCAGCGCCAAGACCAACCTACAAGAGGGTATGAAGGACGTCGCAGATTGGATGAGGCTCAGCCGCCTAAAGCTGAACTCTGACAAAACGGAAGTCCTCATCCTCGGCAACACCCCGTCCGCCTGGGACGACTCCTGGTGGCCCACGGCCCTCGGCACCGCACCGACCCCCACAGACCACGCCCGCAACCTCGGCTTCATCTTGGACCCCCTTCTCACCATGACCAAGCAAGTCAACGCCGTGTCCTCCGCCTGCTTCCTCACCCCCCGCATGCTCCGCAAGATCTTCCGCTGGATCCCCGCCGACACTAGAAAAACCGTGACCCACGCCCTCGTCACGAGCCGCCTGGACTAGCGCAACACCCTCTACGCTGGGACCACCACCAAACTCCAAAATCGCCTGCAACGCATTCAAAACGCCTCGGCCCGCCTCATCCTCGACGTACCCCGCAACAGCCACATCTCTGCACACCTGAGACACCTGCATTGGCTCCCAGTCAGCAAAAGGATCACCTTTCGACTTCTCACCCACGCACACAAAGCCCTACACAACAAGGGACCGGAATACCTCAACCGACGCCTCGGCTTCTACGTCCCCACCCGCCTCCTCCGTTCCTCTGGCCTCGCGCTCGCTGCCGTCCCTCGCATCCGCCGCTCCACGGCGGGTGGGAGGTCTTTCTCCTTCCTGGCAGCCAAGACCTGGAACTCCCTCCCCACCAGCCTCAGGACCACCCAGGACCACTCCCCATTCCAGAGACTCCTAAAAACCTGGCTTTTCGAGCAGCAGTAACCCCCCCCTTTCCCCTAGCGCCTTGAGACCCGCACGGGTGAGTAGCGCGCTTTATAAATGTTAACGATTTGATTTGATTTGATACTGCACATGTGTGTTTGGCCGGCCCGAGACGGCCGGCCAAACATATATGCGTACTGAGGAGGAGTGCTGTGCACTCCCCCTCAGTGCTCCTCACTCCAGTGGCCCCGCCCCTTTTACAAAAAAACAATAATAAACACAGTTTATTGTTTTTTGGTAAAAGGTTTGCAGCTGTCGCTGCTTCCAGGGTGGGGGGTATGGGGGTGATGCTCCTCCACCCTAATGGAGGATCCGCCCCTGGTACCTATGTGGGAGGAGAGGAAGTGGGAAGTATGTAAGATCAATAGACGGGGGTATCATGCATGGGTGGTTGGTAAAGGGGTGCAGGGAACTGTGAAGGTAAGAGCCCAAGTGCAGGTTAAGTCTCTATATCAGGCTTCTCCAATGAGTACCGTGTGAACTTCTGGTAGCTCTCCAGCTGTCTTTGAGTAGCTCTCCTGTGTATGGCCCAGCCTGCTAAATTAGAAGCTTTTGCTTGGTGGAATTAAAGAATCTATACCAAAACTGAAAAGTGTGTATTCAAGATGAATATGTGTGTATTTTCAGACCTCATAAAATGATTTCAGGAGAAAATTGGTTGACTTTCCAAAATACTTTTAATTATGCTAATTGTGATAAATGTTGTGGTATGGGAAAGACATTACTAATATTACTTTGGTACTACGAGCACTGCAGCTGTTGCTGTTATGTATTACCTAGGTAAACACATTTCAAATTAACAGAACCTTTTTCACATTACTGCTGCTAACATTGCCTGTTCAGTTGAGGCAATCACTGCTGATAATCTTGCAAAGGGTGGCCACTAATATAATCTTATGTGATGTGGTCACTATTACAACACTAATAATATGAATAATATCTCAGGATAAATTCAATTAAACATAAGTAGCTCTTGTTACAGAAAAGGTTGGAGACCTAAGCTCTATATTGTATGAAACTCATATAGATTTTAAAACACTGTATAATATGATCTATTTTCTAGTATACTTGCCCTGTAATATGAATGCCTGCACTATATAAAGCCCACTGTACAGTATAACCCACCCAGCGTGAATGCCCCCTCTTCTGTAAGTCTCTGGTCAGTATACTATAAAGGGCCATTGTACAGAATATATATCTCATGTACAGCATGACCATCTTACACAAACTCACACTGTGCAGTATGGCTCACTGTATGGTACACACACTGCGCTTTATGAACCCATGCACAGTAACCTTCTGTCCCTCTCCCACAAGTCAACCAAACAGGGATTATGTGCTGATCACTCAGCCTTCTTCCCTCACTACTCATCTGGTCTATGATCCAAGTGGCTCCATTCTAAGCATTCTGCGTGGCAGGTTGTCCACAAAGTCTGACGAATTCTGGGGCCTGGACAACCCTCCAGTAAGAAAAATATAGGAAACGAAAGACCAGGGACAATTTTCTACTTAGGATAGGGACTTTCTGTGTTATCGGCCTTGAGGAATCCCAGTTCCCAAATACAGTACCAGCAAACACATACACAAAGTAAGTGCATCTTTAATATCACATCGCCTCTGTTACCAACTTCATTAGCCCGAAATGTACATGACAGCGACACGAGCACATACCTTCTTAATCAGTAGCTGTATTCATCATTTGTATTTCTATTGCAAGCATTTACTCTTTAAATGCATGGATTATAATTTAAACATTGACTCGCAAGGTTTAAAACATTTACAGCTTTGTGTTCAGACATACAATGAACGTGTGTTTGGGTTAGATATGAATACACACATATATACATCCTACATGGACAGTATCATGTCTGGCTCTAAACTAGCCCAACTCCTCTTACATAAGGGATACTATAGGGGTGGCATCACTTCTTGCGACATTATTTCCCGCAAAGCCATTGCATGTGATATAATTAAATACGCTAATTAGTCACTCTATTATTTATCTAGGACTTGTGCCCTGGGCGTGCCCTCTCCACTCAGTCATCTCCAGGGCACAGGTTCACACTCTAGCGTATGCCAGTAACGCGATCACCACAAGTCTACCTGTGCATCCCCCTCCGGAAAGCAGACAAGCCTGACTGAACGGCAGTGCCGCAGTCTTGGTGGCCACCGACGTGGCATGCATGTTTGAGGCATTACGCAATTACACAGCATGGGCCCGAGTACAACATACAAAGCAAGGGAGAGCTGACCGAGGTGACCGGCTTGGCCCAAGCGTCTTCTGGTTCTCGGGGACGCGTCCCTGACATGCGAGGGACTCGGCCCCAGCTGCCACGTCCAGCCTTCCAGACGGAAACCTCACAACTCGCGCTCATGACTTGGAGGCCGCGAATGTTTCTGAAGCATCGAAAGTGAAAAGAGATGAACCCGAAGTGCCTCCACTTACGTCCATGCTGCCCTCCGCCAGTGAGGGGCTGTCCTCGTCGGGCGCATCGCTGGCGGGCTCCATGATGGGTGAGGTTTAGCCGCGGAGGTGAAGGGCGCGCCCGGACCACCTGCCCTGAACTATGACTGCCTTACTTGCGCTCTCGCTCTTCGTCGCTCGCTGTCGCTGTGGCTCGGGAGGAAACCGCAGGGCCCCGTTATCTCGCCAAGTCTATCTCTACGAGGCGGGCGAACGGAAATCGGATGGCGTTCACCAACAGCTGACTTCCGTCCGCCCCATAGCCTTCTGAGCAGAGAGGGGCCCTCGGTTATGTGTCCTGAACCCAAAGGAGCTGGAGGTGTTTTTGAGAATGCCACTGGCCCCTAAAGGCTCGGGATTTCCCTAAGATATTCCACCAGAATGCACTGGGTGATGGAGTGCTGACCTATCCTCCACGCTCGAAAGAAGGACTGCGAGAAAACATTTATCATGTATCTCACCTTGAGGAGGTGGCCGAAGGAAGCGAGATAACGTCTTCGCGATGGAGTGCGCCCTTTCTTTTCCCCGCCAGAATAAAAGGACGGCGCCTAGTGAGATGGGCAGCAAAAAAACGATGGATTTAGGCCGAGATCACTGTACTGGGGTGAATGTTTGACAATGTTCAGCATTCCGTCCATCACTTGTTGTTTTTGCTTTGTCGCCCTAAGTGGGAAGGGTATGCCCAGACGTGGGTCCCCGTGCTTCCCATTCTACTGGATTCAAGCTAGCCTGGCTGATAAGGGATGAAACCCCTAAACCGGTCCCAGGATGCTTGTTTCCAGTCCAGGGAAGACCTGGCCTAGCAGTTCGGGCTGGACTGTTCCCATGGGGAACAGGGTCAAGACTGATTTGCATACGGCTAGGTCCAAACTTGAATGGCATGGGCAGCAAAAAAACAATGGATTTAGGCCCAGATCACTGTACTGGGGGTGAATGTTTCCACTTTGTCGCCTAGTGAGATGTTCCATAGGATTCTTTCCGCGTCTACCGCGGAAGTGCCCTCTGAAATAGTCCTCAACCCAAAAGAACAAAGGTATCTCCCAACCACTACGATATACTCACTCTCCTCTTAGGAATCCTTTACTGGGCAGAGTTTAAGAGGCAAAATAAAATACCCTGTTGTAGAGAGAGTACTCGGACATAGCATCATTCCCAATACTTTAAGTAGGATAAATGAAGGGGTAAGTGTGGTGGTTCTCTAAAAGGGGCGTGGCCAGACAAACATAATTGTGAAGCTTTTCCAAAAGGATGATCTACGTAGTTAAATCCTGTCCTTAGCACAGGTGCCAGTTAGGTTCCTGTTTATACATTTTCTTTTATCACAACCAGACATATCACACAACAACTAATATATACCTAGAACAAGCCAGGCGTGCTGACTTTGCTACGGCTTGTTAGCTGTAGCAGATAAGCAAGTAACAGTGATTTTGTTGTGAATAATTAACATTGAAATTGCTTTAATTCTACAAATAGGAGTCTGTGGAAGGAGTAGTGGTTTTCAGTGTTTGTCACTCACATTCTCCCCTTCACACTACTTTTATCTAGTCAAAGCCTTTTCCTCTTCACATCTTTCTTAAATCCTCCGTCTACATCTCCCAAACATCATCTCCTTTCTTACAACTCTTTCCACTCTTTTCCTCTGCATGTACTTTCTTGACACACCTCATCTTCACTATGCTTCGGCTATCTCACACATACTCTCTATCCACAGCTGTGAACCTCCACACACTTTTTCAAAAATGGTAATTGTAGTTAGCACATGTGACCACCATTCTGTATGCTCGGCAGAGAGGCCAAGGATTGAATGGGCAAGTAGTCTGCACATCGTTACAACTGAGGGACAGGCACTGTGAAAAACACTCACTGCCTTCAGCCTCAACTACAGAAATATTCAGTAGTGTCCTGTCATGAACATTTATTCTCACCCTAATTTTACTCCGACATCTACAGGTTACTCATTTCACAGTAGTAAGAAAACACATCTGTTTGTAAACAGATATTGCGTTGTGGACTACCTTTATTGTTTTTCCAGTCATTATTGAGAAATCAATCTTTTTTTGCCAGAAGATCAATTATATGAATACAGGGTAGGGACTAGTTTCTAAGTCCATTTTTTAATTACTACTCACTCGACTTGGTGGCTCCCGCCTCACTAAAAGGCCTGGGTAGCATGTCACAGTGTGCCAGATTGCTTGGCTGCAAGGGTGTTATATTTCTGCTTGGTTCGAAGGCCACATAGGCCTATGTGGGGAGCGTTTTGATGTTGTGCGAGAGTGACCAGAGTGATGCTCTTGTCCTGTCTTGTATCATATCGCTTAACTGTGTGATGGAGCAAGGTAAATGAGAGCGAGTTCATGCATAGTTTACATTAGCCAGCCTTTTTTTTTTTTAATCTCTGCAGGTGCCAGAGGAATGTTTTGGTGACAAGCGAGCCCTCAAACACAAGAAGGCAGATGTCCACCTGGATGGTCTTTATTAGTCATCCATTGTAAAAGTGGTTGTTGCACTGAAGAATTTATGATACTTGGTGAGGGTTAGGAGTGAAACCTGAAGAGATGGATTAGGTTAAGGCAATTCAAGTTGCAGTCGTTATGTGGCCTACCTCTTAGTGGATTATTTTCATTGAGATTCACGGAGTTGAGAGACCTGGTTTAGGTAGGCGGGTGGTGGCTGCCTGAAAGTACTGGTGTATGCTAAATGTTCTCTATTACAGACTGCCTGTATGATACTTCTAAGGTTCAAAAACCTTGGCTAAAAAAGCATGCTCTTGTCTATTCGGGCCAAGTGCATATGAGTGCCATCTTTGGCTTGGACTGATTGTAGCCTGCTCTGGTAGTGTTCACATGTGGGGTATTATTGTGTAGGTGCTCAATCAAGCATTTATAGAGCACGTCAAATCACCCATGAGGGTCTTAAGGTGCTGGAGCTGTATGCTGCTGCGTGAAGTAATGATAATTCAAACATCCAGGTATTTAGTTCTCTTCTGAATCGCTGGAGTGGTGGTGCGGTCCTGAGGTGTAGGGGGAGGTTGTTCCAGGACTCGGCTACCAGGTGCGAGAA
This sequence comes from Pleurodeles waltl, assembly GCF_031143425.1. Taxonomy (NCBI): domain Eukaryota; kingdom Metazoa; phylum Chordata; class Amphibia; order Caudata; family Salamandridae; genus Pleurodeles; species Pleurodeles waltl. The sequence continues at coordinate 1,137,624,912 of NC_090446.1, forward strand.
GCAGCGTCTTCCACTGTTCGCTCAATGGATCCATGGGGCGTCTGCGAGGAAGAGGAAAGCTGATCATAGGAGTCTGGCCAGTTGGTAGAAGGTCAGGTGTTTGATAATGCATGCTTGTCCTTCGTTGTGTAGGTCCTTATTAGGTGTGAGTCAGCATCTTGAACTGGCATCTCTTCTGAATCCAGAGCCAGTGTAGTTTTTTGAGATGGGGGTGTGATATGGGTCCTTCCAGGTGCTCTGACCTCACATTGGATATTGTTCACTTCAGCAATGCCAAGGGTGATAACTTGGTTCTGGGTCCTTATCTTGGGTTCAATCAGGTCTTTACTTCTTCCTAAACCTAGGATGGTTTTGTATTTCATATCTATAAAGAATTCCAAACTTTTGACACTGTCAGTGAGAATACTTTTTCATCAATGAACTTTCTTTTATAGAAATGAAGAATAAGGCACCATACTAGAATTGAGCTGCATGTCTTGTTCTGGAAGTATTGTTTGAATTTAGCTTGTCGGAATCACAGACGTTTCCCTTTGATGGCTGTATGGGTGATAAATGCTTTAAAGGCTGAACGTCTGGCTAGTTGTAAACAGATTAATGTCTGAAGCACATGTGTGTTCCCTTGGATGGAGGCTCAATGTCAGTCCTGCTGCAGTGTTTTGGATCCCTTGGTATTTGCATAGTAAGAAACCACAGCACTGTTAGGTACAGATTATTTCCATAATCTAACCAAGACATAACAAGTGTGGGAATTGCCTGTAGTTTCTGAGGGCACCCGAGATGGGGAAAATGGTTCATAGTGTCTGCATCACGTAGAATGTTTTTCTCATGACTTTGTTTAACCTGCACAGTCGGTGTCTGTGGTCACGCTGAGGTTTTTTTACCTTCTTTGATGTCACTTTTGAAACTCTATTTCTTTGGGCCAGATGGTTGGAAGCGGCTTCATTGTCCACATGTGAGGATGTCAGTTTTGGAAGGGTTGAGTTTAGGACAGTTAGTCATCAAACATATATCCATGACTTGGGGACACTTGTCAAGTCCAGCCGTGTCCCTGTTTTAGAAGCTTCCGGTTTCAAAATAATCTGTATGTCGTCTGTATGGCTATAATGTACAAGGTTAAATGAACTGGTCAGATCTAGTAATGGGGTGAGGCAAGAATTGAAAAGCAGACGAGAGATGCTTGATCCTTGTAAGATGCCGCAATGTGAGGTGTGAGGAGTTGATGTAAATGGTTGTATCAAACTATTCAAGTCACACATTACCTGTCTTTGAGATAGGATGATAGCCACTTTATAACGCTTCCTCCTAGGCTGAGGGTTTCTAGCGCTAGTGTCTGATAAAAATTTATGTTAAAGTCTGCTGATAGGGCTAGGAGTTGTAGCACTATCACTTCATTACACTCTATTATTTATTTTAGAAGAGTACACTGAATAATTTTAAGTTGCACACTGTTATTCAGCATTGGGCTGGATTTAATTGGGTAGAGCATGCTTCTTGAATAGGATCCCTTAAGTCTTGGTTCACGACTGCAATAGTGAAGCACAGCACTCAATGAAGCAACATTTTAACTATTGTACCACAATTTATATCAACTGTAGAATGAGAAATAAAGCGAAACAGATGGACTAAGGATCTAACTGCTCGAAGCTGCAGTTGGTGGTAAACAAATGATACTGGGCAACACATACATATACAAAGAAGGTTGTGCACTGGGAATCACGTCATGATTTTGATATGTACTTCACCACTGTTAGTTCCAGGTCCTCCCACGTCTGGTTATCAAGGCTGATTCTGTGCATCTGCCTGGGAAGAACCCAGGTGGTTGGTCTGAAGTTAGATTGTTTTCCTCAACAAAGTTGGAGATCTGGGAAAATACCGAATAGGCTATTGGAGAGTGGCCTACAATTGGCAGGGCTAGATGATCTAGATTATGTTTCATGATAAGTGGTCTGATACAGGCGGTCTTCAGTTTGGGGGAAAGGATCTGGCGTCTATAGATTTGTGTATGTTCCATGCTATAGGCCCAGGGCATGTGGTGAGAACAATACTTTCAAAATCATTTGACAGTGTGGGGTCTGCTGAAGATCCACATGGCCTGTTTGCTTTGACCAGTTAAATAAATTCAGTGTCAATATAGCGGTCAGAAGGAGGATAGTGAATATTGGTTATTTACATCTTGTGTTCTGCTGTTCCTGGTCTTTGTATGTTGAGCATTTTTTATTTTATTCTGTTTTTTTTTTGTTTTGTTGTTTTTTGCTTTGGAGATGAGTGTGAGCAGAAGGCTTGTGAGTGTAGAAACCTCAGTGGAGGTGCATTCTGGGTTGCATACCTCTGAAAAAGAGAGAGAGAAAAGAGAGAGAGCGCGATAACTATGTAGTTCTATGGCGGACAGTCTATCATTGTGTTCTATGTAGAGCAGCATTGTATGTTTGCGGTTTCCATTACCAATCTATATAACTTTGTTACATGGATTGAACTGGTTCAAAACAGACAGACAGAAGGCTGTCACTATTGAGAAGGATGGTTTAATGTTATTGTTGACTTAAAATGACCACAACATGGAAAAATAAAAACAATTGCGCTCGTCCTCTTGTTTCTTCTTCTTTCAGAAGCTCAGACAATGTGAACTGGACATTGCCCCGGTGCAACTTCTTTGGCCTCCCCCGTGAGCCACTCTACCTGTCAGTCCCTCAGGTCACACAAAAAGTGAGCTAAGTAAAAAATAAGCACCAATACCATCAATCAGAGATACAGGTATTCTATTATTTTGTTTGGATGACACAACTATTCATGACCCCTCTCTTCGGGTGTTTCTTCACTCTCCATATACAGCGATAGAACCTACTGTGTATATTGGTTGCTCTCTGTTCTTTCTTTCTGTATCCAGTCTTCTCTATTTATAGTCCTACATCCTCTCCTTTAGCCTGTTTTTTGTTCCATTATCTGTAAAGGTACTTTTTTCTCCCTGTATTTGTCGCTTGTGGTTAGTTAAATGACGTTTTGGGTTAGTAGTGTGTAGGCACGTGTCCTTGTCCCCTCATCTACAACCCTGCATCTCCTTTCTGGTAAGTCAAGTTTCCCAACTCTTTAGGGACCTAGAGGTGCCAAAAGCTTAAACGTGCCATAGGTGTAGAAATAAATAAAAATTCTGAATGACGGAAGAGAATCCCACAGAACATTTGTTTAGCTACAGGCTCTAGATTTCCCTGCCTTTGTCCACATATATGCAGATGCCACAGTTCTTTCCCAGAACCGTGGTAGAACTGGTAACATCAGTGGTGGAGTGTGGGAACCCAGCAGTCTTCGAACTCCGGAGCATCCTCCTCTTCTGCTTCCCATTGGCTTCCTTCTAATCCTCCAGTGTTGGGTCATAGAATGTCTCTGCATTATATAATGCTTCTTCTCCTTAAGTCACCTGGCTCAGCATCGTAGGGTTATGGGCAATGTGTATTCGATGGGTCCTCTTCCTGCATTCCTAGAATTTCGGAATCCTTGAAGGCGAGTGGCACAAGTTGTGCTTTTAAACTTTCTCCTTTCCTCCCCCTCTCCCATTCTGTCTTTTCTTTCTTCTGTCCACACCTCTTCTCTGTCTCTCCTCCTTCCCTTCTTCCCAGTCTGCCCCCCTCCATTTCACTCCTTGGTAGTCCTTCCTTGCCTAATCTAATTCAATTTTCCCTAGCTCTGGATGTTTCGGGAGGACGCTGCGGAGACATCATGTGGCTGCCAGGTATATCCACATCAGAGACCTGTTATGGAGTAGTTGGGTGATTTAGTCAGTCTTGCTCCTTGAGTTTCTCCATTTGTGTTGTAGTATCCCAAACTCCTTTCCTAGTATTTGTATTTTTTCTTTCAGAGACGGGACCATTTTCTGTGTTTAAATCTAAAATTTGCACTTCAAGGAATCTGTTTGTCAGCCCTCGGTAAACCAGCTATCGAGCTCTGCCATTACTGTTGTTTGTTGGAGGATATCTTGGTCAAGGTATGAGTCGAGTGCTCAGATGTTTAGTGTCTTTCAGTGCCTGTGTCTACTGTTGCCCTGAGACCTTCCTGTTTGTGCTTTTCTGGCTGGGAGATTGATATTGGATAAGGTGATGTGATGGCCACTCCAGATTGTGTGCACATTTACTGTTACTGTAGCATGTTCTGTGGAAAGGAAGATTACATTCAGGATGTGTCCTGTAGTGTGGTTGCCCTGTCACAAGCTGTTTGAAACTGAAGGTAGTTCTTGTGTCTGCTAGTAGGAGATGGTTAACAAAATGTTCAGAGGTTGTTGTGGCTTACTGTGGTCTCTGTCACAACATCAGTCAAGGCATCTGTGACAGTGCTGATGTTCAGCAGTAGTCCGAAACAGCAGGAGAATGTAAATGATGGAGAATACCTTAACAGCACAGATTCACATTCAGATATAGTACAATCTTCAGTGCTTGTTCTTACTTTTTTTTTTTTTTTTTAAGACAACTGCAAGTCCGCCTCCTTTCTTGGTAGGATTTCGAAATATGATTTCATATTCTGTATTGTGGTATGTTGTTTCAGAATCATATAGTCAGGTTTTAGTTATGAAAAGGATGTCTGTTTATGTGTATAAGATCCAGTCAAAATATTTAGATGATTGTTCTTCCCGGAATAGACTATGAGCAGGTAGATCAGTTCCAATGATGGTGACTTAATGATATCTGAGGAAAGAGGAAAATGGGGATGACTAGACAGAACAGAGAGAGTGAGGGCATGTAGAAGCAGTAAGAGAACAGTAGTCTGATCAGCATGTGTGCACCACTGTTCAACCAAGAGAAAATAGCGAGTGACAACAAGTCAAGGTGCGCTCGTGCCCTCCCACCTTTAAGTTGCTGGAAACACCTGTTGTGAGCGCATACGTAGGAAAGATAAGGCAGCGCCCAACAGCTTACCAAAGTACCCTGGGAAAGTCCCTATGGTACCCGTGGTACGGAGCCTAACACCAATATAATCAGCAGACACCATGAGATCTGGCAAAGTCAGACAACAAGCCCCTCATAAGACCTGGACTCATAAAACAAAACAAAAAAAGTCCCTCTAGGATGATCAGGACTGATGGCATGTCAGCAAATCTGACAAAAGCAAATGTAGGTCAGGTCTGCCCACTGATATCACCCATTCAAACACTTTTTGTGGATGACAGGATGTCCCAGTGTCAATAAATTCACATTTATAAACGACCCTGGTGCAGTCACCTACACAACATCAGAGAACGTTAAGAGCCTGCCAACACCACGGACGCCCCAAACGTCGGTTCCCACATGCCCGACCAACAATCTAACTTACACTTTTAAGAGGGTGCGCGCACAACAACCGCAGACATGGGTGTAACGTCACGGTGGGCGTAACATCACGACACTGGCCCAGGTCCACTTCACAAATCAGCATCACTCCAAGCCACGGCTTGAGCAACTACTGGACTCCGGTAGGCCACCAACCAGGTCACCTGCACAGATGAGCGACACAAGCAAGGATGCAAGTAATGCAGGTAAAGCTGCTGAGGATAACTGGCTGCACTCAACCTCTTTAACAAACAACTCGGGCCTCGTACAAGCAATGGAAGTGAAGACCATCAACATGGCTAGTCACCATGAAGAATGCACCCACTTAATTATTCAAATCTCGAGTCATTTCGACCGAACCAAACAATCACACCCAAATATGGATGTTAAGTCACCTAGACAGGCTACACCACCCTCAGCACAGTACAAGGTAGACGACGCAGCATTGAGGGCAAGTAGTCATAAGAACGATCTAGATGTGGACATTCAGCGCAACATGAACTACGACATCTTAAAGGTGGACAGTATTTCGAATCTTCATTACTAAACATCTTACAAACCACTATCTCCGCCCTAAGTATGCAATCAGACAAACTAGATCTTCAGATAGAGCTTATGAACATCATAGCCAACCATATCTCCATCAATAAGAGCAACTGGAAAAAATGATGGAAGTGGTCTGCATACAAGGAATAACACCCCCAGTTCAGCAAGAAATTTGCAGTTGTGGCCCAATCACTGATAAGTGAAGCTCCATCCCAGCCATTCTAACTTGTATTATAAAAGAGCACAAGCTGTGTGATCCCGGCAGCGTAGGCTGGAACACCTGCTCTGAAGCTCAAACACCAGATATACAGCAGGAATTGTGCTGACCGTCCATCAGGCAAAAACCTGGTAGATACAATGGCTTTGGCACAAGCAGCCAAACCTTCAGAGTTGCCTACTCCTAGGCCTACTGATCAGTGGGAACTTAGGACCATAGTGGAAACAAAAAGACCGAAGAAATGTGCCAGGAAGGCAAGAAGAAACACCCGCCATCAGGCGAAGGAGGATGGGTGCAACAACAAATGATATCCCATCTTCAAAACTTGGCAGATATATCAGGACTCAGCAATTGCTAAAACAGCTACAGCCTTACTTAGAGGTGCCGAACACGAAGATATGGAAGCACCAGTATCAAAGCAGATGTGTCCTGATTCATTAGATTCTTCACGAGCATCAATGGGCAGGATAGACATGCCACAGAAGGCAGATGATCGGATAATAACACTACCTGGCTCGGAACAGAGTGAGCAGGAGGGACACAGGGCTCATTCGCTCCCACAGCCTGTATCACAAATAACAGCAGATAGAATCGATAAAATGCAGACGGGGCCTGAAACCACTGCAAAACAACATGGCAAAGAGCTCCCGGAAGGGTCGCCGAGCATGCGTTTTTAAAAATGTACGCAAACCCCTGTGCAATCCAGGACAATTCCCTTTGCCCCAAAAAACTAAATCTCAGCACGAGTCGAACTGGGTCACTGAAAATGTTCTTCCATGCAGCAACGCAGGCACGATATATAGGGACAAATGCAATGAAGGCCTATTTTCAGCAGGATGTATTGTTACACTCTCCTGCAATTCGCTGGAGGTAAATCTCCATGGCTTTGCTCAAAGGGAAGGCCTTCCAAAGATCTCCCCATAAAGTGAAAATATCGTATCAAAAAATGATGCCAGAAGTACAGAGGGCACACACAAAGTCACACACTCACAAAGCAAGGACGAGGGCAATTTACAACATTCCCCAGCCTCACCAAATCTCTCATGGGAATTAGAAAATGACAAGCTCCAAGTCCTTCTAACCCCCATCAAAACGCCTCATGATGACACCAGGATGCACTGAATAGAGGAAACATCATGAGGTTGCTCACAGAAATACAAAAACAAATTAAATGCTCTGACTTGTTATCCATCACATTTCTAGCCAGCGAGGACTAAAGGCTGCTGGAGCAAACACTAACCACAGGAAGGTCTGATGGTATAGCGCTCTTAATTAATAGCGAAGCTCAACAATTTGAATCCTGGGTTATAGTTCTCTCTAAGCCTATAAAGCCACGTTATCCCTCTCCTCCACTAAAACTGGTTCTAAGATCAAGCCACTTCCCGAAACTTACCCCTGTGTACTCAGTTCTACAAAGTGCTTGGGTTTCAATAGGAACAAGTACAAGAAGAAAATCACACAGCATCTCTATGGGAATCAAGACCAATGGTACTGGCTGGTTTCCACCTTAAATGCATCACAAGGCGAGTGACATTCTGCGCAACTAACACCTCAGGTCAATCGCCTAATGGATGTTACAAGCAAACCCCAGGAAAACACACTACGTAACCTCTCATGGAACACTGCAGGAGCAAGGTGTGAGTTCTGCAAGGGAGCGCCCTGTTAAACTGGGGAAAATTCTATATCATTGCACTTCAAGAGACCTGGCTGATCGATCCAGTCCAAATGGCCGGTTACATCCTCCACCATGCTGAGGCCAGAAAGTCCTACCGATTTGGGAGACCAAAAGGGGGGCTTGCTGTCTACATGTCCACAGGAATAAATGTCACCACTGAGCGACTACCCAACGCAAGTCCCAAATTACAAGCCATCAAGTTTACCATAGCACTTAAAAATCATACAAATATTGGAATCTTATTTAATGTCTATTTCCATCCTAATGCACAAAAAAAGAAAAGACTGCACTTTCTAACACTTTAATTTCTGAGCTAAGGCAAATAAGGTTTACAAACCCAACTAGGGATATCCTTGTGACAGGGGACTTTACTACAAACCTAATATGCACCCCGGATTAAGATGAGCACCTGGCAGCTGAATACGCAATTTAGGCTGTCCAATCTGAGCTGTGCCCTAATCCCAAAGGGGAAAAAATTAGTCACTACCCTTGAACATCTAGGCTTCAGAGTAATTAATGGCAGAACCCAGGATGAACCCCCCCCCCCCCAACGTTCATGCATTTTGGGGTGAATTCAAGATCAATAATAGACTACACAATTCTTTCTTTTCCGCTATTCCAGCATCTAAGGAAATATCTAATGAAATACATGACATGTAGCGACCGACTGTATCAATACCTAGAGCTGAATTTGAACCCTTCATGGCACATGCCAGCACCAAGAGACATAAACATTAACACAACCACCTTGAAGCATCTAGGATGGACACATTATTCACTACCAAGGCTAGCCAATAAAGCAAAGACCATTTTGAAGACCAGCTGCGCATCTAAGACTACCTTAGCTAATGCTTGGACAACCTTTTTAAGAAGGTTGCTATTATGTGGCTCTGTTTCAACCTCCGCCAGATGGGGAGCAGTCAAAGGAAGAGAACGCCTAACTGGCAAATCCTTATATCTGAGAAATAAGATACGGTGGTCAGTAAGGAATGCTAGAAAACCCAATGCTGCAAATCATGTTTGGGACAAGTTAAATCATTGAGGAAGCACTACAAAAACAGCTGTGGGAGGATAGGAAAGCAATCAGTGACAAGTTCTGGACCAAATTACTTTACGATGCCAAACAAACCAACACCAGAATCTTCTGGAAAACAATAAATGGTATCAATAGAAATCCACGGGTAATAAACTACTCAGGCGTTCCAGAGAGAGTCTATGTAGTCCATCTGACCAAGGCATTCACTGATGGCTCACATACCTGAAACTTGAATCTTGAGTGCAGAAGCGGCCCGTTGGAAATATCAAACACTTGTTGCCACACCCCAGACTGCCAGATATACCAAACCATCGCCACATCCCAAGCTGCCCACTTGTTCCAGTCAAACTAGGTTATACAGTAACAAAGGTGGCGAAAGTGATAAGGGCAGGACAAACCGATGGGGCACCAGGTCCGAATGGTATTCTGAAGACAATCTAGAAGCTTGACCCCGAATACTGGGCAATTCCGATATCCGTGCTGCATAGCGAGGTGTAAAGAACTGGTATAATTCCAACCAGCTGGAGAGGGTCAATAATAAATCCGATGTTCAAGGACAGCGAATGGTCCGACCCCACCAAGTACAGGCTGATTGCCCTTATAGACTCAGAGGCAACACTCATTCTGGAGGATTTAGTTGATTGGTAGAACAATAACAACCTTGTGCCTATCAATCAGACAGGATTCCAGAAAGAATTTGGAACTACAACTAATATTCTGGCCGTGACAGCAATAGCAGACAAATCGGAGGGTTTAAAGAAAAAGCTACATCTACGCTTCACAGACTTTAAAGCAGCATTCAGTCGAATGGATTAAGGTGTTCTACAGCGCAGACTGTGGGGGCTCCCGTATACTGTGCCCCACTGAGCAGCTGATTCCAAGTCAAATTAGTGGACAGTTCAAGACGTTCGAGGAGAATTCCAGCAGAAGTGGGCCTTAAGCAAGGCAGAGTTTTAGCCCCACATCTATTCAATCTGTTTATGGGGGATCTGTCCCCAGGGCTTGACCAGATTAACTCTCATCCACTGTGGCCCATTATTGTTGTGTCATATTTTTTACGCGGATGATATTGTCCTACTCAGCCACACAACAGTGGTGCTGCAGCAATCACTCTTAGAACTAGCAGCATACTCCAAAGGTAACAAGTTATAAATAAACACAAGAAAAATAAAAATAATATCCGTATTGAATCGACCTGGGCCTTATCACATTGGGAGATAAGACACTAGAGGAAGTCAGCAGCTATGATTACCTGCAGCTATATCTAGACAAGAAGCTAAACGTCCGAGCGCATAAGCAGCGTCTACCGAGGAAGGAAAATGCTTTGACCCACGCCTTCTGCGTTCTTGCCAAAAAGCTAGATGGGCCCTGCTTTAAACCACTATTGGCAGTTTTTGTAGCTACATTCTTACCAACGGTCGCCTTCGCGAGTGCGGTCACGAATGGAACTGACACTACAACCTTGGACAAACTGCAAACAAACACATATAAGCAAGTTTTTCAACTGCTTCAGAGCGCATCACCTGCGCAAGTCCGCCTGGAGTTTGGATTATTGCAACAATTCATTGGGAGGCAGTATGCCACTATTAAAATGTGATATAAAATTCGGTTAAATCAAATTAATCCACTCCATAATGCTTTATGGCAGTCTGTAGACAAGAACCCTTGCTCCCTTATCGGAAATTTCTCTGGTTAGCATAAACAAACCAAATACAATTGACCTTTGGAGCCTGATCTTACCCCATCTTGCTTTTTGCAAAACAATAAAAAAATAGCAAAAATGCACTCATTTATAAATGATAAACACATGCCGTCCAGTCATACGCATGCCTAGATGGTAATCCAGTCATACCGCAAACTTGAGCCATCAGCGTATCTAAATACGACCGACTCCGTTTATTTAAAAACGAAACTGATGGACATCAGGTTTGGTGTCCTGCCATCCTTAACCGATAAAAAATCTTGGAAATATAGTGGCCCACAATCATGTAGGCTATGAGGCGCTACAAAGGAGGACATCAGTCATGTTGTTTGCATTTGCTTGTTTTTAAAGACCGCTTGTATCCTGATGCTAAAAAAAAAAATCTTCAATAGCCGGGGCATCAGAACCTGCATAATGGCCATTACAAAGGGTCTTAACTCTCTGGACCCCTAGATTACTTGTAACTTGATGAAATTCTTGTTTTTTATGAAAAACTATTTAAATGAAGTATTTTATGTTCTGTTTATGTTTCAATCAATAAGTGCTTGCAAAGTGCAGCTACTCACTCATTAAGGTCTCAAGGTGGGTGGGGGAGTGTAGCGTATACCGGTAAGGTGGTTTAAAAAAGACATGTCTTAAGTTCCTTCGTGAAGCTGGTGAGGGAGGTGGTTTGTCTGATGTGGATAGGTAGGGCATTCCAGGCGGTGGACACGAGGTAGGAGAAGGAGCGTCCTCCTGTGCTGGTTTTCCTGATGTGGGGTACTCCTGCGAGAGAGAGCTGGGCTGAGCGTAGAGCCCTGTGGGGTACTTGGAAGTTTAGTCGCTGGTTCAGGTAGGCTGGTCCGGTGTTGTGGAGGGCTTTGTGTGCATGGGTGAGGATCTTGAAAGTGATTCTTTTCTCTGTGGGGACCCAATGCAGTGTACATAGGTGTTGCGAGATGTGGCCGTGTCAGGGTTTGTCGAGGACCAGTCTGGCGTCAGCATTCTGGATGTTTTGCAATTTGCGGGTCATTTTTTTGTTGATTCCAACATAGAATGGGTTGCCATAGTCCAGTCTGCTGGTGATGAGGGGTGTGTGACTGTCTTTCTGTGTTCGAGGGGGATCCATTTGAAGGTTACCTGATTACTGGCAGAGAGCCTCACCGTAAAGGGTTATAAATAGTAGAGGATCTTTGACTACGGGTAACACAGTCACCACAAAGGTTACTCAATTCAACTCCTTAGACCGTACTCTCTTCTTTTCCTTATACGTGGGTAGATTCTACAGACAGAAGAAGGAAGATAAGCAGTCAGTGGTCCTTAGGAAAATATATGTTTAGACAGCTAGGGCTAAAAGTGTGTCTGGAGTATCCACCATAGAGATGGGTGTGTATGTATTTTTTTATGTATATGTTTGGACAAAGTAACTCATGCTGTCTTGTCTCATGTCTGTGCACAGACTAGTAGAAGACAACCTGTGCAAAGGTAGGAATGCTAGATGTAGAAAGTGGTCATTTTTAAAATGATAGCCTTACGTGGTAATTCTACAATGTGAGTACCACCCTACATGAAAAAAAAACTCTTGTCACAAGAATTCCTGGGCTCTCTTCCAGTAGCATGGTAGGGCTTATAGCATGTAGGCATCATTAAAAACATCTTCAGCATAGGAGCCATGTGTTAACGGAAGAAAATTACTTAGTGCAGACGAAGTTCTGTCAACTCCTGTGAGGGCAACTAAAGATGGTTAATTGAAACTAGCTTATTGAGATGAAAAGCAGTGACACTTTCAGTGGCTCACTAAAATGTCTTAAAGTGGTGGCAACCAAGAAGGATGACTTCATAGGAAGCCACAGACTCGAGCAGTTTAATGAAAAGGTTTGCCCTTCCAATTATTTCACAACATTGAGTTATTAACCTGCCCCACAGCTCTTTGAACCATGTGCTATTGTATATTTCTTTAGGCCATCTTTTTAAAATGTGCTGTCTGGGCCTCTGAGAGACGCCACTGTATGCACTGATTGCTGTGTGAATGGGGCTCATGGGGTGGTTTCCACTTGGCGGTCCAGACAGGGGGTGGGCAGAACTCCCGGAGGTTTATTCAGTAGAATTCCACAGAGTTACATAAAAATTCAGCAAGATTCCGCAGAGTTCCGCTCAGCCCTATATTACTGCTAGTAAGACAGTTCTCCTGGCGCCCCATCTCTGATAACATGGTTTGACGCGGGTAAGGAGCTGTCTGGCCCTCAGGAACTCTTGTAATTATGGGCATACGTGCATGCAGGCTAACAAATTGCATGGTTTAATTCAAAGATTGCAGACCTCTGTTACACTAACAGCCTGCCCGGAATAGAGAAGAGCAAGGCTGGGAATTATTGAAAAGGCAGTATGCAACAAAATAAAAAGTGTCTCGTTGTCACTTAAAGGCGTCTTCCCTTCTTGCTGCTGGTGTGAGGTCAGCTTAAGAACCAGAGGATGTTTAACCTCTCATTTCCCTATTATCTGACTAAAAGAAAATTACTCAGTACCTTCTGTGACCCTATTTAATGTTATCGGAGTTCAATTCAAACTGCAGAAAGTCCAAGTTGGATCAACACTACAACAATCTCAAACGCTCACTTGTAACACTGCAATTGCTCCAAAACTAGGAGTGAGTGAATTGCACTTCCACAGCAGGGTCCTAGGCATGCTGTCACTGTATGCAGAAGTGGTGGCTGTTAGAAAACCATGGCCCTTGCCTACTGTGACCCCCCCCCCTCGCCAGACTGCACTCACTGTACTCTGGTTGCTCCTCCCAGAGCTTTGCACGCTGCTCAATGCCTTTGTTGTGGGGTGAGGAGAGGTAGCTGACCTGATTCCGACTGCCACCCCACCCCTGGGCCACAAACCCTCGCCAGCAGCAGATACCAACAGGCGGCTGTCATCCTAGCTAGAACACTCCACACTCTGTGGCCACAGCCTGCTAAAGCCCAGAGGCAGCTGTGCGCCGGTAAACCAAAAAATTGCAGCGATGTCACATGGGAATTGTAGTTTTCAGTTTTTTTCATCTGCGCAGGGCAATAGGATGCAATTTCAGCACATGAATGGTAATTTTTGTCCTACTTCCAGGGTACTACTCTAAGAACCGTTAGTCTTTTTGTATATCTACTGAAATAGGCAACACTTGACAGCAATGGGCCACACCTCCTTTTCAAGTTTAATTAGGGGTGGATGCCAGTAAACTCTGCGTTTTTTACTGGAATCCATGCTCCAAGAGTAGCATGTAGAGGCAAAGCTCTTTAAACTCCGCCGGCTGAGCAGAATTTACTGCCCACCCCTACTCCAGACCAGGCCCAATGGGGAAGGTTTGATGGGATAATTCATGGGTGGGAATATGTGGCGGTTGGGTCTCCTCTGGAGGACAGCGCAGAGTTAATCACACTGTGAGTAGTTAAGCATTTGATCCTCTGTACATTTTGGTAGGTGGTGCGTTTTCTCTGGAGGAGGGTGAGAGAAGGCTGTAGGCACATTCGTCTGTAGTCAGGGTGGTTTAGTCTGGGCAGAATGGTGGAAAAGAGCACACCTGTTCAAGAGGTCCTGAGGGTCCTCTTGAAGTGAACAGAGATGCCTTGATCAGGTCTGTGCTTTATCAGACATGGGATGACATGTGGAGGCTGAAAGGGGTGGAAGCTGGTGGGGTAGCAGCAGCTGTTCTGGTATGTTCCCCACTGCCGGTAAAAAATAAGAAGATGCAGTCTTTAACCATGCTTAGCACCCCTGCTCACGGAAGTCTCACAGTTGAAGCCCTTACCTGCTTCCAGCAGGAGGGTCGGGCAGAAGAGTATGGCTGAGTGAGTCATGTCAATGGCAAAGAGAGGCGAGCTGCAGAGGTGTAGTAAGAGGCCATTTCAAAGCAATGGCACATGCGAGGGCGCGTCGACTTAACTGCAAGTCCAGGTGGTGGGAAAAAGTAACCAACAGGAGGTGCCAGAGGCAGTGAGCGTGAAAACAATTTCGATGCTGCTGAAGAATCTGCAGATGGCACTACATCTCAAAAGCAGCCACATTAGGAATATCAGCACAGGACTGTCCAAAATGTTGTGACCCCAGCTAAATGCATACAGAAAGGGGTGAGGAGGTGGGGCAGTTGTTCAAAATAAAGAAAAGGGGACTGGTGACAGAAGGAATAGTTTCTTACTGTAACTCCAGTTCTGTCTTAGGGGTATTTCCATGACACCTTTACCAAGCACTACTGTCTTGATTCTGATGCTAAGACACATGCTCCAGTAGGACAGGGTTCTCTTAGAAATCTCTTTGCATGAATAAATATCACTCTATTGTTCTGTTTACTCCACGGCTCTCAGGGGGATGGGCCTGCTAATCTATTCAGCACTTATGACTATACATGGAAATACCCTACGAGAGAAAGAATGGTTTCTTACCTGTAACTCCACTACTCTCTTAAAGGTATTTCTATGATAGTCATAAGCAACCCTTCCTCCTCCCCAGTGGAATAGACATAATAATAGTATTGATAATTCATAGACTTCTTCATCTTAGCTAGTAAAGCATACAAAAAGAACTGAGGTAACTGCCTCTTGATAAGCATGATGGGGATATGGGAGGACCATCTGCTCTTAAAGCACATCTTTATTTTGATTCTGTATAATAGCAGCCTATGGGCTACACTGCCCTGCATTCCTACATCCTTATGTAACATTGCACAAAGGTTTGTGAAAGATTTTTTCTGCAAAATCTTTAAAATATTAATGAATTTGAATGCATATCTACCTTACAGTACCCTTTTTTCAACCAAGTAGGATGAAGAATGTTGGCCTTTGTAGCCTCTCCTTTAGGCTGTATAATGACATTTTTAAGTGACTTTGCAGGCCTTCCTGAAGGCGAACATCAACACTTAAGAAAACATTTTCAGAAAAGTGCTCTGGGGTCCCCGCAGGTGGGCGGAACTATTCAGCGCTTATGACTATACATGAAATCCCCTACGAGAGAAGCCAAGGTTTTCTAAACTGAATGAAAAGAAAAGGGTTAGGCTCAGTGCAATAGACACAGATCAAAGGGCTAGTGTCTTATCATCAGATGGGGAGTGCTGCCATAGCAGAGAGAGAATTTTTTTGTAATTTGTGAGGTGCATTCTAGGCTGAACAGGTAAGGAGCTATAGGAGGGCAATGGGTACGGCCACTAGATGACAACAGAAGCAGCCAATATGCCAGTGACACATTAGCATCAGGACACAGCTCCGTCAGGTTGGGGTGACTTGTGGGGCTATGGGAGTTGGGGGAGACCTAGTGGAAGAGGCCACACAAGGTGACCAGCCACCGGCCAGGGTGGGAGCAACCTGTGTATGCCAGAACAAAGAGAGGGAGAGGTTTGGTGCAACCATCCTGCCGTCACGGGGGAAAAACAGACAGACACAAATTGGCAACTAACTGAGTGGACAACATTTATTAGTGGTTGTTTTGAATGTTGAGTGTCCTGGGGTGAGTGGTGTTGGAAATGACTGAGAAGCTGAAGAAGTGACTGAACTAGACTATGAGGATGGGTAATTAGAAGAAGGTGAAATTCTTGCATGAATAGAGAGACTGAGTGTGTGGCCAGTGAAGCAAGTGCAAGAAGGTGGGTTTCCTAACCTGCCTGTCAGGAACAAATGACTTACAGGTGGCAGAGGCAGAAGAGGAACACCTGAAGGAAATAGACCAGGGTGGCAGGAGAGCAAAGGTGGAGAAGGGAGGAAGAAAGCTGCTCAACTCCGGTTACAGAAAGGTGAGGCAGATTAGTGGCAGTGTAGGAGGATTGGGGTAGGGAAAAGGCTTCAAAGGATGGTGGCAAAGGGGGTGGGCACAAATGCAGTAGACAAAGGTATGGACATGGAAGTAGGACATATGGGGAATTAGCTGAAGACCCCATTAGGAAGGCGCAAGTTGAGTCACAGAAATGTCCTGAAACTAGTACGGTGGACAAAGTTCAGGTTCTGGAGGGCAGTGAAGGGCAAAAGAAAGATAAGAAGAAATCAAAACAATCAGAAGGGCTGTAAAGATTCCCTCATATGGGGGTATCCATGCCTTTGGGGCACATTTATCCAACAAGATAAAGGGGAAAATAGGGAAAGGTGAGTTTGTGGATACAAACTATTACACAGGTAGGTGCAGCCTAAAGAAGGGTCAAGGGAAGAAGCTTGGAATCTGGCAGGGAGACCAAGGGTCCATACCAATACTGAAACGTGGATCCCAACTTTTCTTATTTACCCAAGTGCATACTGTGAATGATTCCCCACAAGATCAGTGTCTATATTTAAATATCTGAATACAATTAGGAAGGCCCATATAGATTTTGGGGGCCTGGCATGGCTATACTATGATGAGAAATTGCATGCCAGACTAGGGGTGAAACCAGATAAACCCAGAGAAGAAGTGGACATCAATTTCTGGCTTCAATTGATGTGTCCAACATGACCACTACCAACGCTGCATACTGTTACTGGTTTGGCAATGCAACTCCAACCCTTCCTAGGACGTCCCATCCTTGGCTTTTGGGGAAGGGGACAAGGGCTTAACCCTGGAGTAGGTTGGGGGTTAAATTGTGGATACTGTACACTGAACCCATGCAAATATAAACACATGGGGGGGAGCATACAGTGCTTCAGGAAGCAAGGGAGCTATGCACACATTAGCCAGGGAAGAGGGGGCGGCAGCAGCAGCTTGGTAACAGAGGTGTTTACACTAGTTATGGTAGACAAACGTATTTTGTGGCTACTTTTTTACCTAATCAAAACAACAAAAGCAGGTATATTATTTTTTCATTGATATATGCAACCTGTTTCTGTGTTTCAAAAAGACTCTTTTTATCTTTGTAAAAGACCGCTCACCCACCATGCTTCATCATAGGGATCCCACCCTTGGTGCCTAGTGCCTCCAGGTTGTGCTTCCATACCTGATTACAGCAGAACAGGTCAGGTATTTTTGTTTGTGCACCTAAAGTATGTTCTGTGTATCAACTAGGAAAACAAAAGAGTGTTATTTAAAACTGCCTAGAGGACGCCCTTGTACTTGTGTACCTTTTGTTGTAGGTGCCCTCAGACAAAATTAAAAACAATATGTGATATGACTGGAACTATGATGTTTCCCTACATTTGATTTAAGGTCGACATTATGATTAAGTTTTGAGAAGGTAAGCCGGTATTCTCCGCTTCTCACTCTCTCTTGTGTTGGTTTTCATCACCTTTTTACCTGGCAAAAAGGCAGCAGTGATGGTGGGATTGGGCTTCTGGGACAGTTTCAGGCTAAGGAATCAGGGACCCAGGCTGAGAAGGTTTGTGGACAATTTGAAATCTGCTTGAGACATGCCTCATGTGGTGAGAGAGAAATTGGCCAAGGAAGTAACGGACGGTGAATTGCAGTTCCATTTGATCATTAGCCGTTACATGACCTCATGATAGCCCCACTGGGTGTGGTTCCCAAGAAAATGGCAAGAGAATTTAGAAAGATACATCACCTTTCATGGCCTAAAGTGTATGACTTTATGTCTTAGGAAGATACAGTTGTCCAGTTTTTGTTTGTAGATGTGCAATGGTGTTGGGAGGGTGTGTGGGGCATGTACAGAGTTGGCAAAAAGTGATATAAAATTCACTTTTCTGCTTCTATCGGTGCACCCATTGACACAGACCAAAGGGCTATTTGGTGTGCATTGCTGCCATTCTGTGTTGGAGACAGCCAAACAAGTTCATTGTATAGAGTCTGGCATTACCGATAGAGCAACTGGCATTTATCTACATATGTATGCACTGAGTAACAACATAACGAAGAGTGTGCTGGGTCTCTACTGCCACAAACCAGATCTCTTTTCCACATCCCTTGTGCAGTGTAGGACTTTTGGGCACGCCGGATACAATGATTCGAAGTGATTTGGGTGATAAAGCGGACAATAGCAGTGCCATCAGTCACTACACTCGGCTCAGGCTAACCCTGAGGGGCCTCTGTGAATTGGATGCTCCTGTGATGGCTGCCCCAAGATGCGCTGTGTTGTTACTGGTGAATCTGAATGTCTACTTTAGGGGCACTGTGGAGACAAATTGAGGTGTGAAATGCTCACTATTGATACAATGTGTTGGGTATGAAACCTTCAAACTATTCCTCACCCTAGAGAATATGGAAGGTGATCATGGCATTGAGATGGTAGTGGGCACACAATTAAAGCCAGATTAGAAATTATTTGTGATGCATCCAACTCAGTAAAAGGACAGTGAGAGTGTGAACAACTTCAACACCAATAGCTCACCAGCAAATATATAGATGGTCCACGCAAGAAGTGAGGGCACAAATGACACTTAGTGTAAATGTTCTATCCTTCAGATGTTAGCATTAAGAGAGCCACAAACGAATCTGGAAGCCTTGGTAGATTACACAAATTATATCATGGTTGAGCCAAGAATTTGGTAGCAGCCAAAACACACAGAAATGAAAAATTAGGCAACCACAATTCTCACTGAAAAGGCAAAGAGAGTTAAACATCTCATACTATGACGTGGGGCAAGAATTGATGCAGCAGGAGTTAACCCACCATCAGCAGCATGGAAAAAGTGTAGGTAATATGAAGGCGATCCATCATCCTGAATGGTGGCTGGCCAAAAGGCTGAATGCTGTGGGTGCTGCACCAATCGCTTTAAGCCAACATGATCACCCAGCTCAGCACATACCATAAGGACTCAGAACTTGCAGGCTGATAATACTAGCTGTGCACATCTGCTGCAGCCCAGTTTAGTGAAGAGGAATACATATTGGTAATATCCTTCAAAGAAGGCATGGCAAGATCCAGGCATGCTCAACACAAAAACAAAGTAAACAGGTGCTAGTGAATGTCATTGACAAAAAGCAGTCCCCACCACTATGGCCACGAACTAGGCTAACACAAAATCACAAGAAGATCTGTGCTTATGCACTGTGATACACTGGTGCATTCAACACGGCCAGAGATGAGTAGATGCCAAATTCTGTGTGACTAACACTAGAATGCTCATCAGCCTTAGCACTGTGTCATGCATATTTGATGGGAAAGGTAGAGTTTGGGATTGGATTGGTTTTGTTGAAGATGGGTGCTATGAGGAAACTCTTGTGCTATTTATATAATGGGTAATTTGTGTTTTGTTGCAGAAGGTGGAAAATATAGTTGCTGTGTGCAGAAAGCAGACTCTGCTTTCACTTTTTTACTGTGAAGATTTTGCCTTGCTCATATGGGCCACAAATTCCTCCATTTGCACAAAATCAGCGACACAGAAATAACAATGCAGTCTTCATGGATTCTTCACTACCCAGTACAGCAACTGAAGGTCACCTAGAGCAGTTGAAGAGACAGCTCTCTGCTTCTTAGCGTGATTCAGTTAAAGTATCATGAGTATGGGTCAAATAAGGAAGGGGTGGTTGTGAGTAGTTCCCTCAAAAGGTGTGGTAAAGTATGCAAGCACTTTGCTGGCCAGGGCAATGAAACTTATTTAAGTAAAGCTGGATACATTGAAACGCTGTGCATTTGGGCTCTCCGATAGTTTGCTTTATTATGCTGCTACTCAATTAAGAGCATATAGTACACTGGTTTGTTCCGAATGATAATTGGGAGTAGGATGTACTGACAGGGATGCATGCCTTTAATACTGTGACTGGAACCATTATTGATGTGGAAGAACACACCTCTAACCTTCCCATACATGGTCAGACATGCGGACGTGATCTGGAAGAGATTAGGTAAAATTATAATGAAAAAAAATACCATATAATCCAGACATCCTGCTGTGGATACTGATACCAAACAAAGATAATAGTAAGAATATGCCCATGATAAAATGGTGAAAAGGGGAAGTGATGCAAAGTAGGAGACCTCCACCTAAATAAACAGTTTCTCAAATATGATCAAGCACAAGACTCCTTTAACCTAGGTGTTGGACAATTCCCACTCCATGCATGAATACCACATGTAACTAGAGAAATCTGGACCATGTTCCCAGAGCAACCTCCAGTACCGGAAGTAATGTCCAACATTAATAATATGGCAGCATGCATGCGTTAATCACCAATTTATATCTTCACAAATGTGTCTAATTTATCAGGCCTA
This sequence comes from Pleurodeles waltl, assembly GCF_031143425.1. Taxonomy (NCBI): domain Eukaryota; kingdom Metazoa; phylum Chordata; class Amphibia; order Caudata; family Salamandridae; genus Pleurodeles; species Pleurodeles waltl. The sequence goes on from NC_090446.1 coordinate 1,137,645,451, forward strand.
GTGAATGACATGGCAGCAACACTTTAACCGACGGACGGAAGGAAAGCATGCAAACAGGTTAAATATATTTCCCACAAATACACCAAATCAAATAATACACTTCCACTATCTACACAAAACGTATCTTATGGCCCAAAGCTTGCAAGGCTCGGTCCTGGCACATCGTCAGCCTGTCAGCAATGTGGTGCCACTTTCTTCATATGGTTTGGGTGTGTCCGTCAGTAGCTGATTTCTGGGGAAAAGTGGTGTTACAGTTACAATTATCCCTATTAGGAATAACTGTAAAATGAAAATCAGGATGACTGCTTTTCATACATGAGTATTAGCTAAAAGGCAGATAGCAATCTGTTGGGTGACCTAGGACACCCCGAAGCACAGTAATGGGAAAAATAATCAATCAATCAATCATTCAAGGCATTTATAGAGCGCGCTACTCACCTGTGAGGGTCTCAGGCGCTGGGGGGGGGGGTTACTGCTGCTCGAAGAGCCAGGTCTTGAGGCGCTTCCTGAAGGCGAGGAGGTCCTGGGTAGTCCTGAGGTGGACAGGAAGGGAGTTCCATGTCTTGGCTGCCAGGTAGGAGAAGGATTTATCTCTGGCGGTGGTTCTGCGGATGCGAGGGACGGTGGCAAGAGCGAGGCTGGTAGAGCGAAGTTGACAGGTGGGAGTGTAGAAGGCGAGGCGACTGTTGAGGTATTCGGGGCCCTTATTGTGGAGGGCTTTGCGTGCGTGGGTGAGGAGCCTGAAGGTGATCCTTTTGTTGACGGGGAGCCAGTGCAGGTGTTTCAGGTGGGCGGATATGTGGTTGTGGCGGGGTACGTCAAGGATGAGGCGTGCAGAGGCATTTTGTATGCGCTGAAGACGTATCTGAAGTTTTGTGGTGGTTCCTGCGTATAGGGTGTTCCCGTAGTCCAGGCGACTTGTGACGAGGGCGTGGGTAACAGTCTTTCTGGTATCGGCGGGGATCCAGCGGAAGATCTTCCAGAGCTTTCGAAGGGTGTGGAAGCAAGAGGATGAGACAGCGTTGACTTGCTTGGTCATGGTGAGAAGGGGATCCAGGATGAATCCGAGGGTGCGTGCGTGGTCAGAGGGGGTGGGTGCGGTGCCCAGGGCCGTGGGCCACCACGAGTCATCCCAGGCGGACGGGGAGTTGCAGAGGATGAGGACCTCCGTTTTGTCTGAGTTCAGTTTCAGGCGCCTGAGCTTCATCCATTGTGCGACGTCTTTCATTCCATCCTTCAGGTTGGCTTTGGCGGTGGCTGGGTCTTTGGTGAGGGAGAGTATCAGCTGGGTGTCGTCGGCGTAGGAGATGATGTTGATGTTGTGTTTGCGAGTGATGTTGGCGAGGGGGCTCATGTAGATGTTGGAGAGTGGGGCTGAATGAGGAGCCTTGTGGGATGCCGCAGATGATCTCGGTGGGTTCTGAGCGAAAGGGCGGGAGGTAGACTCTCTGTGTTCAGTCCGAGAGGAACGAGATGATCCAGTTCAGGGCCTGTCCTTGGATACCAGTGGAGCGGAGGCGGGCTATTAGGGTGCGATGGCAACGGTGTCGAAGGCGGCAGAGAGGTCAAGGAGGATGAGGGCGGTTGTTTCACCGTTGTCCATCAGGGTTCCGATGTTGTCGGTGACTGCGATGAGGGCGGTTTCCGTGCTGTGGTTGGCCCTAAAGCCCGACTGGGAGGGGTCGAGCAAGTTGTTGTCTTCGAGGAAGTTGGTCAGTTGCTTGTTGACGGCCTTCTCGATGACCTTGGCCGGGAAGGGGAGGCGCGAGATGGGGCGGAAATTCTTCAGGTCGTTGGGGTCCGCTGTAGGTTTCTTCAGGAGCTCGTTGACTTCTGCGTGTTTCCAGCTCTCAGGGAAGGTGGCCGTGGCGAGCGAGCTGTTGATGATGCTCTGGAGCTAGGGGGCGATGATTGCGTCGGCTTTGTTGAAGATGTGATGGGGGCATGGGTCCGATGGGGCGCCGGAGTGGATGGTGTTCAGGGTGGTTCTTGTCTCATCGGGGCCGATGGGGGTCCAAGCGGTGAGGGTGATGGTTGGGGCTGTGAGTTCAGTGGTGGTCGGCGGGATCTGGGGTCCGAAGCGGTCGTGTAGGTCGGTGATCTTTCGATGGAAGAAAGTGGCGAGGGAGTTGCAGAGGTCTTGTGAGGGCGTGATGGTGTTGGAGCTGGCGTTGGGATTGGAGAGCTCTTTGACGATGTTGAAGAGTTCTTTGCTGTTGTGGGTGTTCTTGTCCAGTCTCTCTTTGAAGGATGCCCTTTTGGTGGAGCGGATCAGCTGGTGGTGTTTGCGGGTGGCGGTCTTGAGGGCTGACATGTTCTCTGCGGTGTGTTCTTTGCACCAGGTCTTTTCGAGGGTGCAGCAGGTTTTCTTGGTTTCTTTGAGGGCGTCTGTGAACCAAGGGGGTTTCCTGTCAGTCTGTCTTGGGAGGTTTCTGAGGGGGGCGAGGTTGTCGGCGCAGTTGGTGATCCACTGTGTGAGGCGGAGGGCTGCGTTGTTGGCGTCGGGGGTGATGGCGGGTTGGTTGTGGTTGAGAGTGGAAAGTAGGTGTTCTGTGGAGATTTTGTTCCAGGGTCTGCGGGAGATTAGTTGTGTGCGAAGGTGGTGGGTCTTGCGTCTGAAAGTGAAGTGAACACATCTGTGGTCGGTCCAGTGTATCTCGGAGGAGTAGTTGAAGGCTACCTGGTTGCTGGCAGAGAAGATGGGGTCGAGCGGGTGGCTGGCGGTGTGGGTGGGGGTGTTCACCAGTTGCTTGAGGCTGAGGTTGGCAAGGTTGTCGAGCAAGGTGGCGGTGTTGGTGTTGTTGTTCTTCTCCAGGTGGAAGTTCAGGTCCCTGAGGGGGATGTAGTCAGGTGAGGCTAGGGCGTGCGGGGTGATGAAGTCTGTGATGGATTCGCTGAATGGTGCGCGTGGGCCAGGGGGCCTGTAGACGAGAGTGCCTCTGAGGGTGGTCCTGGGGTCGGTGTGGATCTGGAAGTGCATGTGTTCGGCGGCGAGGGGGGTATCTTCGGTGGAGGTGGTGACGTTGATGGAGCTTTTGTAGATGATGGTGATTCCTCCTCCGGTTTGGTTGGTGCGTTCTTTCCTGGCGATTTTGTAGCCGTGAGGTATGGCTAGGGCGATGTCAGGAGCAGATGAGGCGTTCATCCAGGTTTCTGTGACGAAGGCAACGTCGGGTGCAGTAGAGTCCAGGAGGTCCCATAGTTCAATGGCGTGTCTGTGGACGAGCGTGCGTTGAGGAGGATGCACTTGAGGTGGTTGTTGGGGCATGGACTGGTGGACGGATTGTCGTTGCGGCGGAAGGTATACTTGCAGGTTTGGCAGGTGAAGGGTCCCTGGGTGCGTTTGGGGCTGGCTTGGAAGCAGGTGGTGGTGCGTCCAGGGTTGAGTGCGTGGAGGAACGCGGCGTTGTAGCAGAGCTGGGGATTTTGGGAGCGCTGGGTGCCGGGGGTTCTGGTTCTGGGCGCGGTCCAGGTGCGGACGGGCACAGACGGGCTTGCCTTTGGCGCGCCAGCGGCCGCCATAAGAGGGAAGGGGGGGGAGGAGGGGTTGGCTGGGAGGCGGGAGGCGGGACAACGAATGGGAGCGGAGGGGCGGGCCGCACGGGGGCAGCGGCGGGAAGGCAGGAGAGCCGAAAACGAGAGGGAAAGGCAACCGGAGGAAAATGGGCCAAAAGCTAGAAAGGCAGCAAGAACGAAGGATTAAAGGAGAGAAAAGGCAGCAAGAACGAGGGATAAAAGGAGAGAAAAGGCAGCAAGAATGAGAGATCGAGGAGACAGAAGGCGACAAGGGCGAGAGATCAAGGAGAGAAAAGGCAAAAAGAGTGTGAGATCAAGGAGAGAAAAGGCAAAAAGAGCAAGAGATCAAGGAGAGAAAAGGCAAAAAGAGCGAGAGATCAAGGAGAGAAAAGGCAAAAAGAGCGAGAGATCAAGGAGAGACAAGGCAAAAAGAGCTTGTTGGATGGGCACAGCAGATGAACAACACATGAGAAACACCAGGAGAAATTAAGAATTGACAGAAGATTCAGCAAAATGTACAGAATGCAAAAAATAAATTGACAGACCCCACTGACAACCTTGAACCAAATATATAGTAATAATTGTTGATGTGAAACAAAGTGAAATGTAGGAAAATATATGACAGTTGGATACTGCATAAAATGACTACATGAAAGTGATAAATGAAAATTGAAACATACACGATGGATAATATACTGATTCCATTGGAATATCGATAATTTTATTTGCCGTTTGATAAAAATGCAATAACGTTTATTTAAAAAAAAGTATGCAGACAAATAGAAATTTGCCAGTAATACTGCAATGTTGGTATGTTGAGTTTTGGTAGTCAGTCAGCCTATCAACTGCTGTACCCCAAAGATGGTGAGTTTGCAGAAAACATTTTTCACATTTACCATCACTGGAAATGCGAGCATCTTTTTATCTTTCTATAGCGAAATTATAAAAATGAAATTGAGGCATACTTGAAAACAAAATTTCAAGTTTTAGAGCCACGAATTAGCGTAGTGATGAAATCACTGCAAATCACATCACACAACCTCTGGCCTTGATTGTAATATCACAGGAAAACACGCAATTTGACTGGGACTCAGGTCAGAGAAGAGCATCATGTGGCTTCTGACCCAGAAAGTATCAAATAAATAAATAATGTGACCTCTGTGACCAGTTGTAACCACACTAACACATTTCTTCATCAGCAGATACATCTGTTGTCCAGTGCGTTCAGCTGTTGACACAGCAGCAGCTGAGAAGGCCTACATTTCAGAACCCTTGTTGACAATTTTCGGCCGCTGTTTTGGGAAAAAGCAGTAGCCCACCTTTCTGAGGCAGTTGCTCAAGCTCACAAAAGCTGGACCCCTTCATTTTTGGGTGCTTCTGCATGAGGCACCAGAGCAGGAAAGACAGCAGAACTGAGGATTTGTCCCTGATGCACCACCCTGTAAACAACCTGCCACTCGGTGTGCAGACCCCCTTTAATTCATAACCAAAATGTAATATTTCATCAACATACATAAGAAATGCTTTCCATAATCACAGTTTATGTGTTGGCTTGCTAAATCTTTACACTCTTTCACGACCTCCACAGAGATGAACTGAAGAGTGTCCTTCCATTTCCATTACTCTAATATCATCTGCTCTGACTTCCCACAAAAAATCATTGCCATGCTCAGAAGACGTCAGAACCAGATGACAAGGCCTTCCCTTAGGCGTTGTAAGTAGGACCACATCAACCCCGCACTTAAAGAAATCGCCAGGCTCTCTGTTGATGCCAGGATCAAATTATGTTTTTGTGCTCCATCCTTACAGCATACTGTGGAAATGCTGTTAAACCTACATAAACGCACCATCCCACATAAATGCACCATCCCAACCAAAGCTCTTCCCAAAATGTTTGCTCGTTGGCTCAACCAACGATCATTCAAGAGGCTGAAACATGGAGAGAGGGACTACAAGATTTAAATAAATCTGCATAAACAGCATTGCATTAGCAAGGATTAGAATTTGTTTAACCAACCACCAACAACAGTATCAATCCCACATTTTTGTTCAAAACCTAAAACCTTGAATTGTCGATAGCCTTGTGATCCATTTTATCACCATTGTTTTTTTAATATTTACATGAGACGCCTGGCTGCATAAAATGGCCAGAAAATATTATATGTATGTGGGTAATCAATTGTTCTTTGACCTCTCACCTATGTCAAAAACTGTTCACCATCCTAGGTCCTTGTCAGCCACTCGTCAGTGGATGTCAAATAACTACCTCTAACTAAAAGCAACCAAGACTGAACTACTTTTAGCTTCACTGAAAATGCAAGCCCAGACCTCAGATCGCCAGTAGCACCCAGCTCACCACCTCAGCCCCCCAATATTATCTGCCACAGTTGAGAATAGTGCCATTTATTAGATCTCAGACCTTTGTCTTGATTTTCAGACGCCCAAGGTCGCTAAGACCTGCATTTTTTCACCTAAACACTTTGAAGACACTGCTGGTTGTACAAGACCCCAGTGGTCAATGCTTGGATCCAGTCCCACATTGACTAAGGGTATGTTATCCTGTTACCTGCAGCCAAAAACATATTGCTTCAAAAAAACTGGTAAAAATGCTGCAGCCATGCTCATTTCTGGCCTGAAGAAATTGGATTCCATTGCCTCTTGGTTAAAAGAGCTATATGGGCCACAAGTTCACAAATAATTTTTGTAGCAATGACAATACTACATAAAGTGAGGCACATTAATATACCTGAGCTCCTGTGAAGAAAATTCTATTTCCACAAACTTATGAAACAATTAAGCTCTGAAAATAAACTCCTTCTCAATAGCCTGAAAGTCTACAAACTGACTTTTTGGAGTATTTTTGGTTGGAGCAGCTAGAATTTGGAAATATTTACCAACCTTTATTCACTCTCAGACTTCTTTTATACAATGCTGGAAGGCAGCATCATCCTGAGCTATGAATATTAGAATTTTAATGCTGAACATATCAGGCAAGTTTGCATTTCTGTTTTGAATATACACTTTTCCATTTTTATAGACTGGGCTGCACACAGGAGAGCTACTTATGGGTAGCTCAAGAGCTACTCGTTGGAGACACCAAATTTATCTCTTCAGTCACAATTGCTATCTTACTCTGTCCAGTGTTTTGGTTGTTTTGGCTTCCTCACACTCAAACACAACATACAGAACTTGCAAGCAACAGGGCAAGCTTTCTTCACTGACGACAGTTACAGCATAAGTAGCAATGCGAGCTCCCCTCAGACGTAAAACAGCAGCATGCACAGCAGCAGCACAAGCTCCTTCACTAGCTATAGTATGCAGGCTTTAGGAAGAATGTCAATCTAAACAAATTTTGGAAGCAACACTGTGATGAATGCAAGGTTACAAACAAGACACAAACACCTTCACACATACATCTGGCTCTAATAGTCTTCTCTCACTCCTAAAAACATGTTCATACATTGCTATGATGACTTATACTCCATCATGTGGAACTATGGAACATCTAAACCTCCCAAGAAGACGTTCATATTGTGTCTCAATCACCTTACCATAGGGCTGATGGTACAAGGTGGTGAAAAAAGAACTTCCTCAGTCCAGGAACCTTTCTTGGTGCAACAATTCCGGCAGCTGCAGTTTCATTCTTGAGCATCTAGACAAATGCTGCAACAATAATTGGATCTGGCTAGTACACAATTGGGAATAAGTATTGCTGCAAATCGGTTTAGTATACCCGTATTTTTCTGCTTTTTTGATTACCCAGTTTTGAACTTTTTACTGTGGGTGAGTCTCACAACTTATGCCTCATACACGGTAATCAAATGGTAAACAGACTGCACATGTTTGCCGCCAGCATCTGCCTAGGGAAGTTAGGGTAAGTGACACTTGGATGGTTAAACATGAACATGTTTGCACAAACATATGCACATATTTGCAGGATGCGCGTGGGAGACTGCTGTCGTGACCCGTACCTGCGCCGAAGTAGCCTGGCGAAGGAAGGACTCTGCTTGGTTAGATTTTGACCTGAGATAGGCCTTATAATACTAGTGGGCACTTATAGGTAAGGTCAGTAGGGTTTACTGCTTTATCTGCAGTGACAATGTATTGTACACATGTGGGGAAATCTGCCTTAAAGTGCACTTTCCCTTCCCTTAAGCCTACAAAGTTCCATAAGGTATGAAACTGGGGTGAAACATATGCAATCAGTTTGAATACGTAAGCTCCAAGATCCCACATGTACACTTTATGGGTAGTCCAGAATTTTCTTATTTCTATGACTCAGCGCAGGATCACAATCCAGGCCTTTTATCCCCCTTCTGGGCCAAGTTAATTACTCTGCTTCCCAGCAGCTGGAACAAGGACCTTCCCACAAAAAAAAAAAAGGAGTAATGAACAGTGATTAACTCAGCTCCTGCGGAGGAACGGGTGGGGAAGAAAATCTGCAATTGTTAATTAGCTCCCCTTTGAAGTTCTGAAGGGGGAAAAAAACAAATCGCTGGAAGTTATGTCAGTGAGAGGCAGAGCTGAGGTCCCTAAAGGAGATGTGAACAGTGTCTTGACCGCACCATCCTGAACTGTCCCGGCATACTGTGCAGAAGGGTTGGGACAGCATTGGCGGGACGATGAGGCACCCTAGGATTGGCCAGGGGTGCCTAGACTCTAGAACTTTACACTCCCCATTTGCACAAAGGAGAGAGAGAGATTTGTTTGACTAGTTGGAGTTGGACTCTGGACTTGGACTGCGACAACACCGTGGACAACTGGAAGGACAAACTCCCTGATGCATTTATGGACTAAGGACTCTGGCTACAGTTGATCCCAGGACCAGTGAGGTTGGTTCTCTTATAACTCCTAAGGACCAGTTGCGGGAAAATCTGGACTTCTGCACCCAGCAGGAGCAGATGATCACCAGAAACCAAGGAACAGAGGAAACCTAGTGCAGGGAACCAGTAAAACCAGCTCCCTTAAAAGTACATTGCTTTTAAGACCTGCTGCAGAGACTTCAGGTGTCTAGCGCTCACAAACAGGAGCAACAGGAGCCCAAGATGGTCAAAGTCAGCCAAATGTATCCCAAGATATATGCATTTGAAGATGGCCTATTTAAACATGCCAAACCCGAGCGACAAAGCATGTGGGGCTTCACGTTCTCCTGATTTCCCCTGGGGATGACCAAGTCCCAGGGGGACAAGGCATCCTCCATTAAAGAAATTGCCAGAGGGCGTGCATGGGGTCCCCTCCCCTATCTAGATTTGCCCCTGTCTCCCCTGGAGTCAACACAACCTGACTGAGGCCCAGGAAACGCCGAGTATGAGGTCCATAGGCTTCAGTACCCCCAACCCCTAGCCACAAAGATTAAAAGGGGGAGCGTGGTTAGCCCACCCCGCTACCCCCCCCCCCAAAAAAAAAATAGTGTTGGCCTCTCCCCTGCTGCCCATGTCTTAGGGGAGCAGGGCAGCCACCACCCAGTGTAGCACCCTTCCCACTGGGCAGTGAGAAGACTGCAGGCTCCCACACCAACAAGGATGGTGCCATGGCACAGGGAGACAGCCAGGTCACAAAGGAGTGGGCTTCCTGTGTGGCCCCAACGTCCTGAAGGGAGGGGGGTGTTCAGATGGGTCATGACATCCCCCTTTTCAAAAAGACAAAAAAGGGCACGAAGCCGCAAGCCAGTAAAAGAAAGTGGCTAAGCCTTTAACACAAAATTCACTTCTCCTTGAGGAAGCACATCATTATACCCTACAGGGCTTAGATGAATTCAAGAATGGTGCCTGTGGTCGCCCTAATATGTCCAGGGGCACCACCACCAGCTATTGGGGGAGGGGTGCGGGACTGCACAGTGCAGCAGCCCCACAGGGCTAACTTTTAAACTTTTAACCCTGTTTTCCACGTTTCAGGAAACCTGACCTGGGAAGACTTCTTCATTTTCAAGCACCCGCTAAGGCTGGAGCTTTTGCTTTTCAGCCGGGAATGCAGTGTCCTGTAGGGGTTAGTTCTATGGCTATATTTTATGTGGTCGGAAGGTGTATTAAAAAAAGCGCACGGTCTGCATCCGCAGCCCCTGTAACCCTGCAAAGAGGACTTTGTGGGATTCTGAAATCCGTGACCAGAGTAGCCCCCACTCACCTGTGGACCAAGGACTTGACTGGACTTCAGCCCCGTGGACAGCACAGCATTCAGAGCATCTTTGAGCCTGCATCCCTCAGCATCAGGGCCACTCCATTATGGTCTATGGAGATCATCATGTAAAGCTAGGGTTGCCAACATTTTCTGTAGTGAGAGCTACTTCAGATCAGTGAAAATCATCATGAACTACTGAAGGCTAAACAATTATTCTATTATTACCAGACACCACTGCGCCCAGCTTCTCTGACTTTAACCCTAATGTCCGTAGAGCCAGATACTGTCGCTTGAATAAAATACTTTGATTGTTGGCACTGACATGGCTGCCATGTGTGCAGTGAGAGCGTGGCCTTTAAGGATGTATGAACATTTGTGCGTATGAATTGGATATATGTGTATGGGTAACTGAGAGCCTGTGTCATATGTACCTGTGGTACAGGACATTAATTTTGACACATGTGGCACTGTTGCATATATATACACAAACATGCAACAATTATTTTTAATGTGAGGAACTTAAAGTGCAAAAATGTTCAGAATGTGGAATATTGTTCTTCACTTTAAGTTCCTCCCATTTAAATATTCTCAGATTTACACAAATACTATTTTTCAGTTATAAATATGGTGCAGTGTTCTACTGGCCACTGGGCATAAGAGACCTGTTTTTTTTTAATAAATGCAACACTTTGGGAAACAACTTGAGAAAATTAAAGTGAAAAGTTAACTTAATCATAAGGTAACTTTTCTTTTTAAATTTCTCTGACTTAAAAGCTTTGAGAAACCTCATTCTGTTCTCACCTCCAATTCTGAGTTGACAAGGGTTTTTATTCAAGAGTTAAATACTTTAGTGCTTAAGTTGTTCACCTCTGTGCTCTGGGTCATAAATCTGACTCAAGCACTGCTCCTTAACAGGCCCTACTATCTCTACAGCCTCAAGATAATGATGTAAAAAGAACAACAGACTTCCCTTAGGTTTAAAAGGAAAAATGGGACCCTGTGTTTATTTAAAATGAATGTAAGCCTGTGAGCTACTCTGAAGGGGTCTGGGAGCTATTGGTAGCTCGCGATCAACTGGTTGGGGACACCTGCCGTAAAGTTTGGACCTTGCTCTAAAAACGCTCTGGTGGCCAGGTACCTGTCCAAAGTATGCTCTCTGGCCCCCTGGGCCTCTGTCCTGCTGGACTTGGTCACCCAACTCAGGTTGGAGTTGCCAAACTAACTTTCCAAACTTTTCGAAAGTTCCAAAGTTTTTGTCGACCAATGCTTGTTTGCGGTTGATGCTAAAATTATTTATTCCTTTAAAAATCTATATCTCCAGAACCCTCTGGTGGATTTGATAATCAAGCTTGCTGAGGATATATAAAATTCCACTCAATGTTCTAACCTGGTGTCTTGTTTCTTTTGTGTTGTGTGACTTTCTTATTCTGTTGTTTGGTGTTATATGCTTAACACATTGCTTCTTTGCTAAGCCTTAATGCTTGCAGCCACAGCTACCCAGAGTTGAGCTCAAGGTTGAGTAAATGTACCTGACTGGACCCAAGACAGTATTTTAAGTGTAGCGCATGGTAGGGCTGCCCAGCCATACCATAGAGCACACCCCAAATCCATTGTGGGGTCAATGTAAATGATGTAATAATGCAGGCAAAAGTAAGGACTTTGTGAAACTTCACAGACCATGCTAATGTTAGGCAGGTGCTCCACTGAGCAACCTGAGCCTAACGAATACTCTCACTCAAGTCACACACAGCTTACAACCTTTTCGGGCACCCCATCAATTAAACACCCTCAGGCATTGCACTCACACTGGACCCACACACACAAACTTGAAGACCCTTTGCGCCCCCCCATAGTGCCCGTCCCACCTCAACCACCAGCAGTGCCCCCACACCAGTCTGAGGCTGACCTACAGGCTCACCACGCTCTCGCATATCTTCCCCGGTTATTCTTACACTCGCATCTATCTGCCTTTGAAAAGGAACATATAATGGACTGGCAGAAAGGGTATGAAAGGAGAAGTAGTGAGGTGTCTGTGGCCTGTGAGCAACAGTTACATGCTGTATGTGGGCTGCATTGCATACTTACTTCTGCATTTCAGTCAGCGTTCGCCTGTAACAATCCGGAAATATATATTTAAAAAATGCCAGCAATGATGGCATCCAAAATTAACACACAAACTAAAGCCCTCATACAGTTCGGTGGATAAAGCAGGTAACATATTCATCTAGAACATTTAACCTGATATCTTGGGTTGTGTTAAAATTTGAAAACAGGCTGTTACCAACGACCATCAAATTATAGTTCTATAATTAAATCAGCAATCTAGTAGTTGTTTGTTAGACCAAAACTGGGATATGGTTTGTACTTGCACCCGTCGCCAACAATAAGGTGACATCACAAACTTCTCAAAAGCAAATATAAGGAGAGTCAAGCACATTATCCATACTGCTATTTACACAGGGAAAAGTAATGAGACAAAGAAAGAACTTCAGACAACAAGAGTCGAAAATAAATGCTACAAAACGACACTGAACCACTCTAGTTACATGCTTAGCCATAGTAAACACATTAGAACATTAGGAGTGTGAGGTAGTCCTTTTTGTGATTAACAGGAGTAATCATGTAATCAATAAGGATGGAGCTGTCCATTATCTCTGGCGCCTTGAAGGGCATCTTGTATCCTGTAATTACAGAACGCAGGGGCACAGCTTGTGGCACCCATGCTCCTCAGAGCATATAATGGAAAGATGGAAACATTACTGGCGGAAAAACGTTTGGTCTGTGAAACTTTTGCCATGGTATTGACTACTGAAGCTCCCGTCATTGTTTTCACTGGCTGAGCATGAAAGCATGAGCACAGGGAACAGTATTTGGCTGCAAAACATTCCCAACTCCCACCAAAGGGCAGGCTCCAGCGACCTTACCAGAGACATGCTGACACTTTACTGGGTGAGTGTCTGTCTTGGTGCAGCAGCAACGGAGCCTGAGGCATCAGGGATCGGTGCAGTAGACTTTTCCAAGACAGGCTCACTTTGGCTGAATTAGGCTCCTTAGCAGCTTCTTTGGCACAGTCCGGCACACAATGACCTATGGATTGTAACTGCATCATCTCCCATCAGTAGTGTCTGTAGTAAGCTGGGTTCTGGTTGTAGTATGCCCTACTTTCTTTGCCTGGTGTCAGTGTGTTTAGATTGTAGTGCACTGGGATCCTGCTAATTAGGACCCCAATCTCTGTGCGCTCTCCTCTGAATTTGGTTGCTGGGTAAACATTTTACACCCACAATTGGCATACTGGTGCAGTCCCTAGTATATGGTACTTAGGTACTCAGAGCATTGGTACACCAGGGGGCCCCTGTGGGTTGCAGCATGTATTGCGCCACCCATGGGGGCATATTCAAACTGTGTCTGCAGGCCTACCATTGTAGCCTGCGTGAAATGGGGCATGCGCCTTTCACTTCAGATACAAGGCTTGCGCCTTATATCATGGTCACTGCACGTAGACACTGTAAGTCACGCCTCTGGTAGGCCCTTCAGCCCAAGGGCAGGGTGCATGTTCCTAAGTGTGAAGATACCCCTGCATGTTCAGAGTACCCCTACAGACCCCAGACTCCATTCCATGGGCTTTCTAAGTGCGGGGAAGCCATCTTAAGGTATGTAGTGGACACTGGTCAATACGAGTGGTCCAACTACATAATGGCATCTCCGAACCTAGGCATGTTTGGTATCAAACATGTTGTAATCATGCAACTACACCTATTCCAGTACTAGCTGCATGATCCCATGTACTCTGGGGGTTCCTTAGAGGCTCCAGGATTCCAGTTGCCTGTTCTGGCCTACAGGGTCACTGCTAAAAGAGACCTTGCTCCACCTCCAGATGGAGGAGCCATTCATGGTCGACCATGTATTGACGGCTGTTTGTCTGCTCTGGGATTCAGAAAGCCAACCAGATGTTGAGCCATCAGACATATGCCTTGACATTCCAGCCATGTCCAGAGACGCAGGGCCTTTTGCCAAAGGGTCCACGATCCCACCCCTCTCTGCTTGTTGCAGTACCACATGGTGGTGGCGTTGTCCGTGAACACCTGCACCACTTTCCCTTTGAGAGAGGGAAGGAATGCCTTTAATGCAAGCCTGATGGCCCTGAACTCCAGAAGGTTGATGTGGACCCCGGACTCTCCTAAAAACCAGACGCCTCTGATCTCTGACTCTCCCATGCAGTAGGCCCATTCCAGGAGTGATGCATCTGTCACTGCTGTCTGATCTGGTCTGGTCGGGGAAGGAAGAGGGATCTGCCTCAGACCGAATCTTGGTTTGTTAGCCACCACTGCAGATCTTGCACAGTTCCATCAGAGATCTGGACCATGTCGGAGAGATTCCCCTGATGCTGCACCCACTGGAGCTTCAGGTCCCACTGGAGAGCCCGCATATGCCATCTGGCAAACCAAGGATAAAGGCTGAAACATCGGTATCATAGCATGAATATCCTGGACTTGCCGCTCGGGAGGATAGGACGAAAACTGCACTGTGTCCAGAACAGCTCCAATGAAAAGGCGTATCTGAGAGGGAGTCAGGTGTGACTTTGGCACGTTTATAGTGATTCCCAGCAAATGCAGGAGGTTTACCGTATACTGGAGGTGGGAGGTGACAGCCTGGGACGAGCCCGTCTGCAATAGCCAGTTGTCGAAGTAGTAGAAGACTAAAACCCCTAGCCGGCGAAGATGAGACATGACCACCACCATCACTTTTGTGAACACCCGAGAGGCACTAGTAAGGCTGAAGGGGAGCACAGTGAACTGAAAGTGCTTGTGTCCTACCACGAACCATAAGTAACGTCTGTGGGCAGGCAGGATGGGAATATGAAAATAGATGTCCTGCAAGTCCAACACTACCATCCAGTCTCCAGGGTAGAGAAGACCTGAGCCAGAGTTAGCATTTTGAACTTCTCTTTCCTGAGGAAGAGATTGAGGGCCTGGAGATCTGGAATAGGACGAAGGCTCTTGTCCTTTTTGGGCACCAGAAAGTAGCAGGAATAACAACCATGACCTACTTCTGGCACAGGGATCCACTTAAAGGCTCCCTTGGCCAAGAGAGCCATAGCCTCCTTACGAAGAAGTACCAAATGATCCTTCATCTTCTGATCGTAGGATGGTGGCATGGTAGGAGTGGTAGTCTCAAAAGGGAGGGAGTAGCCCCTTTGGACTATTTGCAAAACCCACCTGTCCATCGTGATGGACTCCCAGTGTGGCAGGTGAACGTGGATCCTGCCTTAGACTGGTCAGAGGCAGGAGGACAGACTGGGAAGGTTTGGAGGCTGCAGTGGTGGGGGGGAAGAAGAGGGGACACAAGGGGGGTCTGGGCCGACCGCTTGCTCCCTGATCCAGAGGGACGTTGGATCCTGCATCCTCGGCCAACGCTGAGGTTGGGCAGCATGCGCAGCACACTGGCTGGAGGGAAATGGACACGGCTGGACGCCCCTTCCGTAGCCATAAAAGGGGCAAAAAGCAAACTGAGGGAGGGCGAGGAGCAGCTGCAAGGCCAAGGGTCCCAGCCATAACCCAGGACTCCTTAACGTGCCGAGTCCGCTTTATCTCCGAAGAGATGACCGGTGCCATCAAAAGGCATGTCCATAAACGATTGATGGATACCTCCCAAAAAGCCAGACGTCCTTAACCAACTGTGGCACTGAAGGGCCACTGTCAATGCAACCAATCTACCCAGTGAGTCGGTGGTGTCCAGTCCACATTGAATCGTGAACTTGGCTGCATCTCACCCGTCAGCAACAGCTTGGGAGAGAACGGCCTGGGCCTCCTCCGGGACCTATGGCAGCACCTGCGTGACCATATCCCATAAAGTATGGGTGTAACAGCCCAAAAGGCATGCGGTGTTCACGGACTGCAATGCCAGACTGGAGGAAGAGAACATTTTCTTCACAGTCTTTTTGATTCCCTGTCCAGGGGTGAGGAAGGGGATGCGCCTGAAGAGGAAGAAGCCTGAATGACTAAGCCGTCAGGTGTAGAGTGTTAGGTCAGGAATTTAGGGTTGTTAGGAGCAGGCCTATGGCAGCAGGCGATTGTCCTGTTGACAGGGGCCCCTGTGCTGGTTTGGGACCATGAGCTGAGCAGGACATCAGTGAGGGCCTCATTGAAGGGCAATACAGGAATCAGATGTGGAAGCCCCAGGCTGCAGCACCTCAGTCAGGAGGTTAGTCCTGACTGCCACTGAAGCCAGCTCAAGGCCCAGGACCTCAGTTGCTCTTCGCACCACCATCGAGTAGGAGGCTCCCTCCTCTGTAGCCATGGTAGGGGGAGAAAGCATGTCAGAGTCAGGGAAGGTACCCAACCCACTGTCTTCACCCAATTCCTGGGCCCAGACTACATAAGGGTCTTCAAGCTGGTATTCTAGAGGGTCCAGCGACCCCTCCATACTCTCACCATACCCATAGGTATAAGGGTTAGGATCCAACCTGGGGAGAAATGTCCCTGTCGAAGTCAGAATCAGCATTGGGCGACATTGTTCCTGCTCTGGGTCAGAAAGTATGGGATCGACATCGATTATGGGCCCAACTGACGTCTGGAGCATAGACTTCTGCAACGGCGCCAGTGAAGGTGGCAATGGCATGACCGGCATCAGCTTGGATCTGGAAACGGATCCTGGGGTGCCCTCAGAATCCACCAGCGTGGAGCATGAGGGGACCCTGCTGACCCTACTGGGCCCACAGGCGTCACAGGAAGGTCGGTCTGCCCAAATATGAGGCTCATGGCCTCATAAAACTCCCTGAGTTGGGCAGGGGTGGCTCCCAAAAACTCGGGGAGGCATGGAACCGACCCAGAAGCACGCTTGGAAGTCAGAGGCCTAGAAGGACAATGCTCCTCCTGCGTCACATTGACCTAGCAACAGAGTTGAACTCTTGTTCTTCTTCTACTTCTTTTTCTTTTGACCAGAATGTCCGATGATTTAGAGTGGGACAAGGATGAGTGGTGATGGCTCCGCGAATGGTCTTGTGACCTTCCTCTCGAGCGAGACCGGGAGCGACGCAGAGCCGACTGCCAGGCCACTATGAGCTTCAGGGACTGCTCCCTCAAAGACTTCGGGTTTATGGCCCAACAGTCAGAGCATGACTTCAGGTTGTGGCCGCATTCCAGACACCACAAGCACATAAGATGCGGATCCGTCACCGACATCATACAGTGACAGGAGTCAGAAGGCTTGAATCTGGTCTTACGGCGGAACATCTTGATGCACCAAGAATGTAAAAAAAGTTCTACAAAAGGGACAGAAAGTCAGTCAAAAAGCGACTGAGAGTAGCTCTTCTCCGAATCTGTGCGTAGGCTGGCGCGGAAACAAAAAGAACTGATGTCAGTGCACCGGGGTGGAGCTTATATATGACCGTGACATCATCACAGCAATCACAACACCAACGACTGATGTGGAGTCTACCACCGCCACGGAGGGAGCGCAAGGGTACTGCTTGAAGAAAATCTCTGGATCCATTCTGAAGTCTGGGGGAAATTCTAAGGTAAGGAATGTGCAACGAGAAGTCCCTATCAGATATAAAGAAACCTTTATTTTTGCAACACCTGGTGTGGTTCTTTCTTGTGATTGGTTATTGGCCGACTACTGTGGCATTGCAAGTGCTTTACACTCTGCTTTAGCTGCTCACCACAACTACCCCTAGAGAGCTTTTGCTATCTGAACACCTAAACACTATCACTATGGGTTTCCTGGACTCAGTATAGTCTGCCACACCATGGGGCACATCATAAACTGAGCTAGCCTCCTACAGTGTCACACTGCTTACCTACTATAATTTACTCTGAAGCATGTGGTTGTGAGTAGAGACTCACATCCCTGATCTACTGGGTAATCATTTACAATTCTCAACTCCAGTCATTCTCTTTGTCAGTCATACACTATTGTTTTATAAGCCTAATCATTTTAGTTCTCAATCAGTTCATCTCAATACAAGCCAAGATGCAGAAACAAAAGCACTGTATAAGTACAACTTTGGTCCTAATGACAACCTCAAAACACTAGTCACACTGGCCATGTAACAGACACAAACTCATCCATTCAAGCACTCCCACTGAGCAGCATGCCAACCAACGGAAAAAATACGCTTTATTGACTCACCGGTGCTTTATAAAATCAACAACAATAGAATGAAACAAGCTACAAAACGGTATTGTCCAGCATGGTCTCAGTCCTGCCATGTGGTTTTGGTGCTGAAACCGAACCCCTTGTAGATAGATTTTAAAAGTTGGTGAAATTCACAGATGGGTTTGATACACTGTAAGCCACGGAATTCCACAACTTTAATAGATTTCCATGCATATACCTATTCCATCTAACCCTACTTGTATAAAAATCTTTGTGAACCAGCCCTTAAAATATTAACCATTCAAATACAAAGTAAGCAGGCATGCCTAGTGACATTTCTGAAAGATTAGATTAGCTGATAACAACCACAGGTTTACAGTAGGGTAATCCCAAGAACCAACTCCCACAACAGACAAAATGAGACATTGTCTTCAGCTTCTGAAAATGGGAACTCACAGGTCAGTGTGACTGTTCACTCTGTCCTCTCTGAAACAATATGTTCCTGGGACAAATAGGCAGCCTGGCCGAGATGCATGGCTCAGGAGGCCAACAAGACCAGCCTAAATTGTTGCCAGATCTCAGAGAGAACCAATGGACATAGCACGGAACAGGGATTTTATGGAAAGCCCTTCGCAAGGAGAAGAATAATAATCCAAGGCAGCTCTCATAAGAGCTTTTGAGGATTTAGGGACCCTTACCTTAAAGGCGAGAGGTAATCAAAGCCTTGGCAAAATATAATATCACAGTTTCCTCAGCAGATGCAACTCAAACATGGTATACTTGTCCAGAGTTTTCATGACAGACTCATAGTCAAGGCAAAAAGTAAGTAAAGCAATCTGCCATATGCAACCAGAGTAGGAGTGATATTGTCAGTAGCATCTATGTCATATTCGAGATTCAATTTAAGGCAATCATCCAGTTTTTGCTTGCCCAGACAGACTATAACACACTTGATGTCTTCAGTAGAAGACACCCTATAATATAATTGAGGTAATCCGAATACAGGTGAATCTGAATGTCCATGGAGTTGCGAAACACTCCCAGCAGCGCAAAAGAAACATTGCATTTAAAGTTCTGAGAAGATTTTACAGCACCAAAACAATGGCTTACCCCCCCTCCCCCCATTCTGTACATCTGTGGTTCTGCAGATGTAATGTCTGGCACAATATGTTCCACTGTTTGTGCCCCTGTAGATGAAATGCCCATTTGATGTACTTTGATCCATAATTTGTGGCACAGCACATGAAATGCACATCTGATAAAATGTGGACCTCTAATGAAGATGGCCAGGACAAGATACGTCTTATTCCACTAGGCATTTCCCTGGTGGGCTGGACCCCATGGAGGCAGATTTTGATAGCCAAGAGTTGCTCCTGGACATTTTCCACATCTTCCCGATGTTAATTGCAGCAGAGAGAGAAAAAGAGGGGGAAGTAGAAGAAGAAGGGATCAGAGAGGAAGAAGAAAGATAGATTGGATGGATGGAAAAAGAGAGATTGTGTGAACAGACAGAGTGCGGGTTCTTTGAGCATTTCTGCCAGGGTTGCTTTTGGTTCCCTAATCCGGCCCTGCAGAATCTTACAGGGCAGAATTTTCCATCAAAATGCAAAAGTGTAAGATACTCCATAGCTTAGAGTGTTAATCGCACATATTTTTGTTACATTATCAGACTGCAACAAAGGTAATATGAAAAATTAGATTTCTTCTTCTTTCTATCTTGATTACAAAATTTGTTTACATAAAAACAGTTAACTCAAGTTTCGCCTTAGGAGCAATTGAGCCAATTTGTTCTTTAAGGCTGAAAAGTTAGTTATACACACGATAGTGCAAGGGTTTGTTAACAATACAATGAAGGTAAAACATTTTTTTCGTGAAATATCTTACATAGTGCGGTTTACAAAAAGTGACACAAAATGTGAGAGACATATGAGATTGTAGATATATGTAGCTGAGGTAATTTAAAAGTTTAAGTTTGTTAAATGCGTGCTTGGCTAAAGAAAAGTATAGTTGTAAACTATGTAAAAAATGATAGAGCAATATTATATACAAGAGAAAAAAAGTGGAGATAAGAGTAAAAAAATATCAAAATTGTTGTCATTGTTCATATGAGACAACTGCAATACCATTTGCTCTGTCAAAGTGAAGGCTGGTATAAGTCATAGTCAAAGTAAGACCCACAGTCTGAGAAACCAGAAAGGGAGTGAAAAGACTTACCAAAGTAGCATGGACCTGTAATTACAGCTTGGGGTTAAAGCTTTGTGGGGAAAGAGAGCACTATCCCTGAGCATGAGCCCCATAATGGGGTAGAGGGCAGCAGGAAGCATTAAGGCAGCATAGGATGGAGTAAGATGTGGTTGGAAGTTAGTGGAGATATTTTGGGGTCTAGGGTGACTGGTGGTTAAAGCTGTATAGGGAGAAGGATAACTATCCATGAGGACAATTATCGAGGCACAATGAGCAAGGGACGAGGTCTGGGCATAACTTCATACATAGGGTATCACGCTGTGCCAATAGACTCAAGCTATATCTCACTGACTAGGCCTAAATAGGCCAAAACCGTTCTGAGGTTGGTTGTTTTCCTGTTCAGAAGGGACCTGGCTTTGTGATTCTGGCTGGACTGTCCCTATTAGAGCAGGACAGAGAATGATTTGCCTATGGTTGGTTCCTGTTTGAGGTCACATGGCTAAAAGAAAAAGATGGACTAGGATGAGGCTCTGAGTAACTACCACTGACTAAGATAAATTCAAGCATTCCACCCATCACTTTTTTGTTTTCCTTAATATGATACCCTAAGTGCAATGGCAATGCCCAGATCTGGCATGGGACACAAACTACACCTCACTGAAGAGGCGAGGACGAGTCTGGCATTGCTTGTGTTCCCATTCAGTGGGGACTGGTTCTACTAGACCAGGGCCAAGGCTGATTTGGATGTGGCTGGTTCCTTTCAGAGGTGGCATAAAAATGGTGAACTGGGATGTGTCCCAATAACTAGCAGTGCCTGAAATGAACAAGAGCACTTCTTTCATCACCTGGTAGTTGCAGCAGATGCCTTAAGTCAATGGGTATGCTCAGATGTTGGTTCTGTGCTCACTGTGCCACAAGATCTGAGCTATCCCTCACATATGAGGCCTTAGTAAGCTGAAAACACTACGGGGGTTACTTGTGTTCCTGACTGCAGTGGACCTGGCATGGAAGTTCAGACTTGACTGTTCCTATGGGAGCCGGAACAAGACTGAACTGCATATTGCTAGTCAGTCTAGAGTGGCACAATAGGCGAAAAACAATGTTCTGGAATGCGGCCCCAAACAATTGTCAGGAGCTTAAATTAATGCAAGCATTACTTACATCACCTTGTTGTTACAGTAGGCACCCTAAGTGCAGTGAGCATTCCCAGGTGTGGGTCCCATGTTCACTGTGCTACAAGGCTGTGAATACCTCAATGATGAGGCGTCAAGAGGCCAAAACTTATCTAGGGTTGCTGGTGTTACTATCTGGACAAGACTGGCTTGGCAGTTCATGTTGGATTGTTCCTACTGGATCAATACCAATCGTGATTTGTATAATGCTGTCTGCCTAGAGCAGCACAGTGGGAGACACAAAATGGTTTGGAATGCAACCCCAGATTATCACCAGTGCCTGAGATGAATTCAAGCATTCCTTCCATTATCTTGTCCTTGCTGCAGTACATATCTGAATCAGATAAATCAAATTTATTAAGCTTAATCATTAACCAGCATGTTCTACCAAGATTCGTCTGGTGCGCCAAACAAAGTCTGAAATCCAGGAAATCCTCTGTACATCTGAACCATGTTTTCACAGTAATTTACAGATGTGGCAATTCCTAGTTCAGCTAACCAGTTGTATCCACTCTTCTCCAAATACCTCAATGCATCCAAACCCCTTACCAGCTCTTTGTAAATGTCAGTAGCTTTCTATTTTAAAGCCTCTCCAGAAATTCTCTTACCCAATATTAGAAAACTTAACGGCTCCTTATAGACAATGGAGAGGCAGTGGGCTACAAGTACTGGTAAAGAAGCACTACTTTTAACATTACAAACACGGTTTCTCCTTCTACCCTGCTTCTCCATGTGAAAAGCTGAGGGAAATGAAGAGGTGAGAGGCACTGGGCAATAAAAAACTTCAAGCATTCCTTCCCCTTCCTTCAATTGTTTAAGATGCCACAAGAACAACTGAAAGACATGTGGGGTTCTCCTCCGCTCCTATGTCTCACTCTGCCTTGCCAAAGTATGAAAATCAGTTTGGCAAAGTCAAGGCAGGAATCACGGTCTGACTTCTGTCTCCTTTCGTAGCTCAGGCTCTTCATGTTTTATAATTACTGCTGCAGTTGCAAAGAGATGTTTGTTTTTAAATACCCAGTGTCTCCCCGGAGGCAGATTTTTTTTCATTAGGACATTCATCCCTCGTGAGGTTGTATGGTCTAATAGCCTTATATACCCATCACAGATGGCTGCACTGGCCAATCAAGTCCTGCTCACTAGTTCCTGCCTTCAGCTTCACTGCAGGCCGAAAATGCTAAAGCTGGCAGGTATAGCCGACTGCAGTAGATTGTAAGGTTATACCTTCAAAATCTAACATATCAACCTGAACAAGAGTTTGTGTTTGCTAATCAAAACATTTACACAGCTAATCATTTGCTAACCAATGAGTATTCATATTATTAGAATTCAAATGATTATTATTCACATTCAAACTTCTCTTTCAACCCATTTCCCTATTTACTCGTTTATTTATTTGCAGTGTTCTAAATGAAAAAATAGTTTCTAATCCCCTCAATCTTAGAACACAATTCAAGAAAAACGAACTATAAAAAAAATTACTTTTACATCCAATTTGGTTTTTCAAACAAGGGTTCGTTGGTTGAAATTTGAATCTAATGTATAATAAACATAGCATGGTCCCTCAATGCAAAGGAATTCATTGCCTCTTGTATAACTAACATAGTATGCATTTCTTAAGAGTCATTTTTGATTTACCACATTTACCCCAGACATACTATGTCAATTGTTCCTATGTCTGAGTATACTGGATATTTGATTGATGGACTGTTAAAAAACATTAAGTTACACTCCTACGAACTTTACAGTGCCAGTGGGGAAGTACTTGCAGTTGAGATTACATCTTTTACTTCTGACTTATTCTGGAATGGTTGGTACTCTGAAGGCAGAATTGGATTGTTTCTAGAAAGTTGATTTAGAATCGGTCAAAGGTATAACCAGGGAAAGATTTTAGGAAATGTAAGCTGGTAAACCAATCGTCCTAGTATAATGAAAATAATTTAGAGCAAGGACATGCTGGAAAAAGAACTAAAAATCTTTGAAAAGAAATTCAAAACAATCCCATAAGTGATGTTATTAAGGTCAAATACAGAGTTAATGTCCTGCACCGCAAGAAAACAGAAATAACTTTCTTTAGAATCTTTCTTTCTGGGAAAGTGGGGAAAAAGTTGGAAAACCACCGGTCATACAGGGTGATACAATCAGAGAAAAAGAAATGCATAGGTGGAAATCACGAACTTAGCACTCAATTTTGTATCTTATCTTCTGATGGCTAAGTTTTTCTCCTTTTCAGTTGACAAGTACCCGGTTACTTTTCTGAACCAGGACCATATACATCACATTCTTGTTAATTTTCAGCAACCTAGTTTTTGCTCTGGGTAGGGTACAGAAAATCCTCTGGTGTATAAGTAGCGGATAGGAGACAACTCAGCTTCTGTGCTTAATTGGTTTGCCGGCCGTGTGTGTCAAGGTGATCCCCCACTCTTGCTCCATTAATAAAAAACTGTTGCCAGTTAGTGTGCTGTCAACCTACTTGACTCTGCGCGAACTTCCTCAACTACTTACTTTAACTCTGGAGTCACACAGGCTCTGCCTCTCAGCTGCCAAGATCACCTTAGTCTCATTTTTGCTCTGATCAGGTACTTCAACACATTCCGTCAGCAGTACTCTGAAAATACTCACCATCATATCTATTCTGCTAACCTCTCATCACCACATAATGTTGGCTTCTCTGAAGGCCTAGAAAAGTCTGTGTATCAGAGAGCTGTCCCCACTTAAACCAAGGCAAGAACTAGAATCTTCGTACGGGGCCACCTCAACTTTAATCTTGTGCCCAGCTGCTCAACAGGAGTCTCAAAATCACCACCATCAACTTACACTGATTCCAGATACACTGACAAATCGTATTACGGTGTTTACCAGACAGCAGTGACTTTATCCACCACCATCCTTACTTAGGACTGCCTTGCTATAGAGGAAGAAGAACCCCTCATTAACTCATTTTGAGGATTCCATTGCAATCTACGCTAGAGTCAATACAAAAGCTTCATAACACTACTGCTTTCATCACTCATCCAGTAAGCAATTTAGACAGTGCTTTAGTGTGTCTAGTCACTGTTAGAGGCCACAGAGGTGAAAGTTAAAGTCTTAAGATTAGTGGAGAAAATTAATTTAACTGTCAACTAAAATATTTTTTACCAACCAGGTAGAGCCTTGTTTTCTAACTTTCTGGAGTACTGTCCATCTTGCAGTAGATTTCCTCTCCTGAAGCAGAGCCAAGAAGCTGCTTACTCAGTCAGGTGATTTTATTAATCGTCAAACTGAGTCACTCTTGAAGGGTCCAGCTAAATGTCAAATCCACCTATTCTGATAAACAGTCTTACCTCTGCGCAGCACACGGAGGAGATGGGCTTTCTCTAATGCGGTTATTCAATGGCATTCTTTCTCTTATAACTTCCTGTGACCATTAGGTTGTAATGAGCAATCTGTTGGGCCCTAAAAGCCACCAGTCAAAATAAGGCATTTTTCAGTTTTCGAACCAGTGCACTTCTACCTACATGTTAGTAGAGTGCCTGGTGAATAAAGGTTGCTGTTTGGAGGAGCACTCTAAGTGAGGATACAACCTTCAGAAGCAACACATTTCTGCCAGGATACTCAGGAAGGAAAAAAAAAAACTAGACATTCTGGCGATGCTGAAGAACATGTTACCTTGATCTCACTTCTCTCACAGGGCTTCACCTGCAGGTTAGCATGCATGCGTAACCTCACCTCTCTTACCTTGGACTCCCTGTCTGCCCTGGTCTTACGTACGTGCCCTAGTCCATCCACTGACCCTGGTGTTTAATTAGTCCCATGGTTTATCTAGGAATCACACACCTGCCCTGGTCTAACCGGCTTGTCCTTGCCTGTCTCGCACTTGCCTCCGCGAGGAATTCTTCACATACTCATCTTGGGTGTTCTTGGTTCAGTAAGGTGCTCATCTGCCCTCCCCACCCCCCGCACAGAGTCCTGCTACCCCACAACCAGTGCTTTAAATGGGCCGGTACTCTCCGGTACTGAGTACCGGCACTTTTTTATTTTGAGAGGGAGAGTACCGGCACATCTCAGGAAAAACGTAATACTTTTAATTGGAGGGTACCGGCACTTCTCAGAAACAAGCAGGTACTCCGATAGAGAGTACCTGCACTTCTATTTTTGTGGGCCACAACCCAGCACAACGTTACTAGGTTACTAGTCCCTGTTTTCCTACAAATGGTTGTTTTCGGGTGGCCTAAACCAATTGGTTCAATTACATTTGACCAAAACCAGAATTCCCAGGTTACAGTGGGTTGTTTAAAGAAAGTGCCGCGATGACAGAGACGTTATGTGGTAACGCTACCCCCGGCGCCCGCTCTCCAGGCCAGCTCCGAACCAATCGATTGCAAGCCGTAGTCCGCCCCGTTGACATCACATAAGCCCCTATCCGACCAGCCTTTCCAGTTTGCCCCTGCCTGGCCCACTCTCGTTTACTTGGTCTACCTCTCCTACTTTACGCCTCTCTTGCTAGCGGTCGCCGAATGTAACTGCACACAGATACTCCTAGCAGACGCCCTTATGACCGGCACCTCTGCTCCGGACTCAGTAGGAGTACGTGCAGCTGTACTGCCACCCACCCCTCAGCCTCCCTTCCCTCCAACCCAGCAGCGCCGCGGCCCGGCTGCGCACAGAGGTACCTACCTGCGTCCTGGGCCCTCCTGCCAGAGCTGCTCCCTTTTCAACGCGTTGAACATGAACTGCACACAGGCAGACGGCCCTCGGTGGGTTCCTCCTCACTGGACACACTTCCCCTTTGTGTATTTTTACTACCAGGCGCTGCCCGGGGGAGGTACAGGCGGTGATTATGCAAAACCTGCAGTAGGTTCGGCACTTCACAGGAATATAAACCGCAGGATACCGAGCCACACCCCTGTGCACAGCGTGGAGTGGTAGGTGCACATATGCAGCCCAGTGTGCACCTAGCAGTGCTTAATTTGTAAATAAAAACATGCCGGTGCCCAAATCTCTCCTCTTACACACGCGGCCGCTGCATGTAAATGTGCGAGCACGGAATACTGAGGCTGCGTAATTCTGAGACCATCTCGGGTCTCTTCAATCCATTTAAAGCCACTCCCTGCCACTTCAGATCACTCTTGCAGCTTCCAGCTTTCTACCTTTGTGTCGCTCTTTCGTTTCTCTTCCTCCGTCTTTCCCATATGTGTTTTTTGCTCTCCGCAAATGCTTGAGGCAGAAGATTGAGCTCCGGCCCTCAAAAATAAGTGCCTGTGCTCAGCACCGGAAACAACAAGCACAAATTAAGCACTGCCTGTGTGTTAATACCTGTACCCAATCACCGTTTTCATGGTGCACACAAGCTGGACAGTCATTTTACAACACTCCACTCCAAAAATATTCGACAGGGGATTAAAACAAGCATTTGCAATACAATAAGGCTCGCATTTACTTGTGTTAGAGTTATTGGCGTTGTAAATGCATAACTGGACTTTTCTTGCCACATAAATTAGTCAACCCTGCTGCATAATTTGGTCCTCTCTGCCACATAATTGCAGTGGCTCTGCATATAACGAAAGCACTTCCATTTACTGCAAATAATCTTGCCCTGAAGACCTTGAACATTTCTTAGATTGTTTTCAGTACTGTTTTCTTGTAATTTATTTTTAATATGGGCGATGTGTGAGGGACTGTTACTGACATTTTCAGAGAAATGTTGTGTTTGTTTCATGCAGCATCCATTAAAAAAAGGTTCTTTAAGAACAAAACATGACCTCACCTATAAGAAATGGGAGGTTGTCACTGAGGTTATCTGCAGTAATATTAGTGAGCTTCTGCTTTGTTACAAGTATTGAAACACACATCACAATCCCTGAATATTCGATTAAACACATTAAGAATTAAGAATTTGGACCAGTTTGTGCCTGTGCATTATCAGTGACATGGCCAAAGAGGGCAAGAAAGAGCTGGAACTTGATCATACATTCAATTCTGTTATGAACAGGGGCCCCCAAAATACTTAAAATGCCCCAGGTGAGCACTACGGCAAAAGTATGATAAATGTGGTTGCAAAATTGGGCTGCAGTTTTCAGTAGGTGGGACAGTATATCTTATGAAGATGGTTCTTTTACGACAGATGGGAGCTTTACATGGGGAAAAATTGAGTTATGATGGCTGACATCTCCTCGCTGCTGTTACTAAGAAGTTGACACTGGATGGGCAGCTTTTAATCAACATGACACGCAGTAATCTGTGTAAACACTTTTTCATCCCACGCTTTCAGGGGCTGAAAAACACTATTATATGGTAAGCAGGGCGCATGAGAGGGGCTTAAGGGGCAGCGAAAAGAGAGAAAAATGCAAATATATAGGTGTAGTAAGTGGGATAAAGTACATTAGTTTGTGAAATGACCAAACAGTTTTAAGTCTTTCCAAACCAAGTGTGAACATGTTTTTGCCTGTGTGTAAAAATTACTGGTAAATTCCGAAAGACACCCCACCATACATGACTGAAAGCACCTTCCCATGCCACAAAGCATGACAGGGTATATGTTTTAAAGCGACTTCAAGCTCAGCATCTATGTGAATTGTTGATGCTGGATGACTTACGGCTTAAAGTCTTTTCCAAAATCACTGTGATTATTTTGCAGTTATATATAGCACACATTCGACCAGCAGACATCGAAGTGCTTTACAGGAGCAACAATTATAACACACAAGTAAAGATTCATTTTTTGGGGGGAACGGGGAGATTAAGTGAATTGCCCAGACTCACAGGATGGTGAACCAATGCGGATGCTCAAACCTTGTGCCCCAGTTACAAAGGGAGCAGCTTTGGCACTACACCATATTTGAGACATCAGTTGACTGGGAGCGTTAATTACAGTGGGAATGCTTTGGATAGCAAGGACCAAAATAAACAAGATTAAGTGAAGCATGTGAAATGTAATCAGGAAGAACATGGTTATGTTAACACTTTTTGACTTATAATGTACTGGCAGAAAAAACCTGCAACATTTACTGTTGTAATGTGCACAGAGCAGGAAAAGGGTGCAGTACACCAGAGGCTGGCCCTAGTTGTCCCCTGGGACCTCTTTTGGCCACATAAAGCACTGTACCCTGCAATCTTGATTTCAACACATCCTCAATGACTTTCGGCTGCTGTGCTGAAAAATGAAGTGTGGTGCCTGTTTTGTGAAAATTTTACGCTTTCAGGTCATGAGGGAGGGGAGACAAGAGTAATATGAGGGTTGGAATTTTTTTTGTAACATCCCGGAAAAAGCAAACACTCGTAGAGAATGCTAGATTAAGTAAAGCATGTGAAAAGTAAACCGGAACAACATGGTTACATTAGCTGTGCGCAAGATTGCTCTGCAAATGAAAAGGGAAGCGTCACTGAATACGAGTAGGAAATGAAGAAAAAAAGTCCCCAAAGAACAGATAAACACGACAAAGAGTAATTATACAGTAGTAAGTCCCTGCTCTGAAAGAAAAAATGGAGGGTCAAAGAGGAATTGACTGACCACAAGCAAACAAGGATTTTTCAATGAAACTGAAACAAACAAATGAAATGGCTTTAAGCCCACAGAAGTAAAGTATACTAAAAGTATACAAGAGGCCGTAGGCTTACGCTTAACCTAAATAGGAAACATCTATTTAATGTTCAGGAGCAAATGAGGTCTATAAAGACTTGGTGGGCCCTACAGATTTTTCTGCAAAATATTTTCTGAAATTTTGCAAAGGGAAGCATAATGATCAAAGCCACTGAATCTCCAAATGTGCAAGTCCCACCTTTTCTCCTGCACAAAGTCCACATTTGCTCCCTTTTCATACCATGATCACATAAGTTAACTCCCTCGAACAGCCAACACTTCAAGGAGATCAGAAGATGCAGGGCCATCTTGCTTAAATAATTTCCCCCATAGCTGCCAGGTTTTCATTTTGCCGGTTTGTCACATTTCCATCTTTTCGGTGTGCTGGTGTGTGACATTTCACTGACACAATGAGTGACATTTTATTTTGAGTAAAAGGAATCATGATCAGGCAGATTTCACATTTTAGTCATTTTTATGTAATAGTCTGCAAAGTCCCTTGAAACCGCTGCATGGCACCTGCTTGAGGTGCTTATACAAAGTCACTAACAGATGTGCATTTTCTAACAGAATTGTCCTTGATAATTTTGTGGTTCCATAATAGATTTAATCAAGCTGCTGTCTAGGGTCACAGTATTACCTCACAACAATAATGGACAACTTGCTATCCTACAAAGCTGACAAGTGGCCCCATCAACAAGAAGTTAAACCTGGACTCTGTCAGTTGACATCTAGGGACATCCCACAGTAAAGCGATCAAAAACAATGAAAAGTAAAGAAAGTAATAATATGCTTCTACTCTCTTCATAACAACTATGGAATTCTGCAAATTTCATACAATGACTGGAACATGTATTTCTCTTCAGAGCCAGTGCCTAATTTGTAATAAAAAAGGTGCCGGTGCCCAAAGCTCTCTTCTGAAACATGCGGCTGCTCCAATAAAAGTGCGAGCATGGAATACTGAGGCAGCGTAATCCTGAAGCATTCTCAGGGCTCTTTAATTCCTTTACAGCCCCTCTCTGTCCTTTCAGGTCACTCTTGCAGCTTTCTGCTTGCTCCTTTTGTGATGCTTTTTCGTTTTTCTCTTCCTCCGTCTTTCCCATATGTGGCTTTCGCTCGCAGTAAATTCTTGAGGCAGAAAAATAAGCCCCGCCTCGGAAACTACCGGCTCAAATTAAGCACAGTTCTGATAACACAAGCAGGGCACAAACCAAATTTCATAAACTGCATTGAGCTAAAGTGCAACATTTCTTCAGGTACAGGGCCGTCCCTGTGTGTAATATCTTTTTAAAAGTTGTGTCCCTCCTACATCAATGAGCTCCACTTATGAATCAAATCCAATAAGTAATTTTCAAGTTTAGGCAACTGTAAGAGTAAGAATGGGGAAACGAGTTAATGTTACTTATGAACAGTCAATTTCAAATAAACTACAGATTGAACTCAACTTATTTGTGTGAAGGATTTCCAGTAGTGCGGGGATGCACAGAAAATCGTGAAATGTGTTACTATAACCCAAGTTACGTGGCACTAGGCAGGGCTGCTTCCTATAACCGCCAGGAAGACCCATTTCAGGTTGGTCTTTGTTTTTTGGCAAACAGCGAGTTTTGTTCTGGGTGTTGTATGTTCGCTTTTAACACAGCACAAATTAGCATGTAAAATGCTGTTGGCTAAAAAAAAAAAAATCTTTCTGAAAATGTAACACAATACTTTGAACCACTTTATAGTTATGCCTTCCTCAGTGACTCGTGTCTGTCAAGCTCTGAATCCCGTCCAGTTCAAGTAAGCGTTCAAAACATAGCTGTTCTGTCTCAAAAGATTTCTAGTGTGTTCCAATGCAATATCCCACTTACTTCAAACTTTCTACAAAGATCTACATGTATGGAGAAGCGAGATATTCCATGGATGGTGTGAAAATGAATTTTATGGCAAGACCGGAGGCTCTTATTATGCTTCTCGATCTTGCTTTATTTTAAATAGCAGCAGTCAAGAAACTACGTTTCCCATGAGGCTGAAGTAACAGGCAGCCAATGGGAAAGAAAAACGTATCGGCGTTGGAACCAATAGCAACACCTGAACACGGTATAAGCATTACACTTGACTGCGACCAGCCCTCTTTCTTGCTGCTCGCAGTCAAGATAAGTGTTCCAAAATTTCTTCACCTTTTCTTATCTGCGCGCTTTTTCTGAAATGTACCTATTTGCATGAACCTTTACTTTAATACTGTTCCGCTGCAGCGCGACTGTACTGTTTTATTGAAAAGACTCGCTCCGCGGTGTTTTGATCTGTCCCCACCCCCTCCCCCCCCACCTCGCGCCGGCCTTTCAAGGAACGCGAACGTTCCAACGGCCGTCTTTTTACTTCACAAGAGCTTCTGCCTCTTCAGACGACGCGCGCGTAGGCTGAAATACCTCGTTTCTCCCAGACGACCTGAATCGAGCCTCTCTGCTCGACTTCAAGCTCCCGTCTGTTCCTTCTACACCGGTAACGCCCCTGGGGGCGTGTTCTCCCAGGCCTGCCTTCCACATTTTTTCTCATGAACCCTTTCATTCCCAGTTTCACAATATGACTGATAATTCTATTAATGAAGATGAGTCTTTTAACCAAGACCTTGATAATTTTATTAGTGATTCTGTGGCTAAAGCCATTAAGAATTCAATGGGAAAAATAACAAAAAACCTTCAATCCTCTATACAGGACATGGTTTCCAAATCCTTACTGGCCCATTCTGCGGGGGAATGCAGAAAGAGAAAAATTAAGGATTTGTCTTCACAAAAAACAGATGGCGCTAGCTTGACTGATGAAACTTCTTCACCCCAGATTGAGGACAAGTCTCATCCAAGGCCTCCTTCCAAGGAGGGGAATCCTAAACTAAAATGCTCTGAAAAGATTAAACATATCTCTGCTACGCCACAAAAAATTACCATTTCCCATATTTCAGACACTGATGACGACATGGGTGATTTAGACGACCCAGATGACGACCCAGATATCTGGGGCTCCCAGTCTCAATCTTTCCCCCCCCCCCAAGAGAACATAATTTGATTCAACCACAAATACCTTCTCAGCCAAACAAATTCTGGACCCAGACGGTAATCCCATGTTTAATCCTTCTTTCCTTCACCACCACAACTCTACTGAATGGTTACCCTCCTCATGTGTCTGAATATATTTCCTCCAGACTGAAACTTCCCCTAGACAAATCCACTAGGTCCAAACTAAGATCAGAATGCCCTAGACCTTCACTTTCTTCTAACATTACCTCTACCCCGTCTATTGACCAATCCCTCCTTACCTTCTTTTCTAAATTTGGCAAAGACCCCCGTAAAGGCATCGATAAGGCCTGGTGTAACTGCCAAGACAAACTCTTGGACCTGGTCGGTCCTTTGGCCAGAATCTTTGACATGGCAGAATCAGCCAAATCAGAAAATACGGTCATTGACCCGGCAGAATTATCCCTCTGGATCCAAAGAGCCTTCTGCCTCTTAGGCAACGCCAATTCGGCCATTATCCATGAAAGACGGAAAGGTCTCCTACTCAAATTAGACCCTAAATTAGCCAACCTAGCTTTCATTGACCCTGGTGTCAAGGCGGATGGTCTCCTCTTCGGGGATTCATTCATAAAAGACCTCGGAAAGTTTGTTTCCACTTTCGCCTCTATAGACAAGGCACAACAATCAATCAAAGAAGTGTTCCACCAACAGGTTTTTGGCAAGGCCGGTACAGACAGGAGCCGCTTTACCGGCCGTTCTGCCCGATCACAAGGGTCTAGAGGCTCCTTCAACGCCTACAACACCTACAATTCCACTTATGATTCACAATCCTACAAACCTCAATTCTATCCCCAACGCGGCAGAGGCTACCGAGGTCGTGGACATCGCGGCGCCAGATTCAATTACCAACAAGGTAAGCCCCAATTATGGCCTTCTTCCTGTAGGCGGCCGCCTTCGTCATTTCATAGAAAGATGGAAAGGTATCACCTCAGATCCATGGATACTCAACACAGTTCAAGGTTACACCATAGAACTCTATGCAGTTCCACACCAACGGTCCCTTCCTCCCCCCCTCTTCTTCTCTTCAGAAATGTCGTCCCTAATCTCATCAGAAATCCAATCACTTCTCCGCAAACAAGCCATTCAGATTTCCCGCCCGGATCCTTCCGGTTTCTTCAGTACCCTCTTCCTAGTCCAGAAGAAAAACAAAAAACCGAGACCAGTCATCAACTTAAGAAATTTCAATCGATTTGTCGTATACAGACATTTCAAAATGGAAACCATCATTCATTTAAGAGATATTCTTCTCCCACAAGACTACATGGTCCGTTTAGATCTCCAAGACGCATATTTATCCGTTCCTGTACACATATCTCACAGAAAATTTCTCCAATTCCAATGGCAGGGACAAACTTACCATTTCTCCTCCCTCCCGTTCGGCCTCTCTTCTGCACCTTGGTGCTTTACAAAAATAATGAAACCGATCACAACCCACCTCAGGTCTCTGGGAGTCAGATTGCTCATTTACCTAGACGACATCCTGTTAATGCATCAGGATCGTCTCTCCCTGCAACGTCACCTACAGATAACTTGCTCCCTCTTATCCCAATTGGGCTTCCTAGTCAACAAAGAAAAATCCATATCTATTCCTTCAAAAAGAATAGAGTTTCTGGGTTTCATAATCGATTCCTCCGCAGCCGTCCTCCAGCTTCCACAACAAAAGGTAAAATCCACAAAATCAGAAATTCTGAAACTCCTCTGGAGTTCCCAAGTCTCCCTCAGATCCCTAGCCAGAGTTGTAGGCCTCCTCGCCTCCTCATTACAAGCCATCTTTCCCGGACCCCTTCATTACCGGGCACTCCAAAGACTAAAAATCCGACACCTCAGAAGAGGTCTCTCCTACTCAGAGTCCATCAATCTCGACCACGAGTCCCGTCTAGAGCTTCAATGGTGGATAGACCATTTAGACGCCTGGAACGGCAAGACTATATTTCCATCAGCCCCAGATCTTGTGTTAGAATCAGATGCAAGTCTGACGGGCTGGGGCGCACGATGTGGCGCAATCTCGACTGGAGGTTTCTGGTCTTCAGAGGAGTCCAAATTGCATATCAATTATTTAGAGATGCTTGCGGGCTCCTTTGCAATCAAAAGCCTCGCAAAAAACAGAGTCCAGTGTACCATCCTCCTCCGTATGGACAATGTGTCAGCTGTCCGCTACATAAACCACTTAGGGGGCACCAGATCAAAAACCCTAGCAGATCTGGCAAAAAGTCTCTGGGAATATTGTCTCCACAACAAAATGTCCCTGTTAGCAGAATACCTCCCCGGTTCTCTCAACGATGTCGCAGACTGGCACTCTCGTTATCTCAGAGATGCCAGCGACTGGAAACTCCATCCCTCAGTCTTCCAATCTCTCCTTCACAAATGGGGTCCCTTCAAAATAGACCTATTTGCGTCCCGCCTAAATACACAACTCCCTCTGTTTTTCATTTGGCGTCCGGATCCTTCAGCCCTCGCTTCCGATGCTTTCCTCCAGGACTGGTCATCCACGCTCAATTACGCCTTTCCCCCATTCCTAATGATTACCAGAGTGCTCGCCCAGGTCAGGCGCCAAAAAGCCTCTCTCATCCTAATAGCTCCATTTTGGCAATCACAAGTGTGGTTTCCCCCTCTCCTCGAACTAACTATCGATTTCCCAGTTCTCCTTCCAGTTTTTCCTTCCCTCCTCCGGAATCCCACCGGCTTCCCTCATCCTCTCATCCACAACAATACCCTTTCCCTATCGGCCTGGAAGGTTTCAGGTATCCCCAACCTCCCATTCCAATTTCGACAGAAGCTTCAGACTTCATTAACAACGCATGGGCTCCCGGCAACAGAAAGGCATACAAATCTGCTTGGTCTCTTTGGTCAAGCTGGTGTCTGGGAAGGAATATCGATCCCCTTTCAACCGATGTAAATTATATCATAAATTTCCTTGCTGCACAAGCTGGCACAGGTAAATCTTACAGGACATTTAACCTTTATAGATCATCTATTTCCCTTCAACACTCTCACATTAATGGAAAACCGATTGGAGAACATCCCTTGGTATGCCGCCTTCTTAAGGGAGTAAAATGTTCTTTTCCTCCGTTACCCAAGTATTCCAAGTTATGGGATGTCAATGTTGTCTTAAAATTATTTATTTCCTGGCAAGACAATGCAGATCTTTCTCTGAAAATGCTTTCAGCCAAATTAACAATGCTACTTTGTTTAGTCTCCATTAAACGTATTTCAGATGTTAAAGCACTAGATATTTCATCCAGACAATTTTCCACCACAGGCGTTTTATTTACTATTAACAAACGTACCAAAAATAATATACGTTCAGTGTTCTACCCTTATTTCCCCAATCAACCCAAATTATGTGTAGGACAGTGTCTCAGAGTTTACGAAGATCGCACAGCCAACCTCAGAACGTCCTCATCCCAACTCCTCATTTCTTTCCGCAAACCCCACAATCCTGTATCATCCGTTACTCTAGCCAGATGGGTACGCTGGGTCATGACCTTAGCAGGTATAGACACATCGGTATTTGGCGCTCACTCATCCAGGGGTGCCATGGCCTCCAAAGCATTTTGGGTAGGTTCCAGACTCTAGGACATTCTGAGATCGGCTGACTGGTCCAATGATTATGTTTTCAGAACCTTTTATTGTAAACCCATTCATACAGCAACTTCTATAATAATTAACATGCTTTAAAAAAGCATAATAAGAGCCTCCGGTCTTGCCATAAAATGTAGATTTTCCTAGTAATTTATAACGGAAAGTCTTAATTTTATTAAAGACACGGAGGCAAGTATTATCCTGCCTCAGATTCTCTAATTTTGTCGATTCGTCCCTCCCACAGCAACAACAAACCAGCCTCAGAACCCTTCCTGATCACCGGAACTAGCTCCCATCACCACCAAGTTGGACCAACCTTCTACCTCAGGATCACAACAAGCTCCGATCATCTCACCGCTTCCTTCCGCTACTCAAATCCTGGTTGAACTTTTGCCAAGAACTTTGCTCTCTCATTTTGGCAGTTGCCATAATTGTTTCTATCATCCCGTTATTTTCTCACACAGACTAGCCTTCTCGCATCAAGAAAGAGGGCTGGTCGCAGTCAAGTGTAATGCTTATACCGTGTTCAAGTGTTGCTATTGGTTCCAACGCCGATACGTTTTTCTTTCCCATTGGCTGCCTGTTACTTCAGCCTCATGGGAAACGTAGTTTCTTGACTGCTGCTATTTAAAATAAAGCAAGATCGAGAAGCATAATACTCGCCTCCGTGTCTTTAATAAAATTAAGACTTTCCGTTATAAACTACTAGGAAAATCTACATTTTCGGCCATGCATCTTATACGCAGAGCAGATGCTACCGTGCTGGTTTCCGAAACCCATGCTCACAAAGATTCAAGAGAAGCTGATTCCATTTTCATGGAGTGGTAAAATTCCTGCAGTAACAAAAGCTACGCTGTTCCAAGATACACCAGCTTAGGTTTCTCCAACACTAAAAAGCAATGTCTATGTGGAAGAACCGAGCCTGCACTAAATCGCCACTTTTATCCATACAGGAAACCTTGAGTGATATATATTAGAACAAGTCATTTCCAACAACCCATTAGGATGTGTTCTATGGTTCTGTCCCAGATATGGAATTTCAGGCCTAGACCTTCTCATATCAACACTTGCTCTGTTAGAACACTGAACCCATGTTTTTAGGACAGGTATTACTACATTCCCCTCTCCTTAAGCACCACAATATACAACCTCGACTTTATGGCCGGGAGACATGAGACACGGTTTAAGAGATAACATTCGTAGGACACACCATCTTTGGGCAAACCGTTTATTGAATGTAACCTACTCACAGCAAAATATACTACTACACCTGAACCATGAGCCTGGCTTCTGTATAACCCAGCAGTTACATTGGGCAGGCTTGAGGCAAGTGAAGATGCAGATAGAATTAGACTTCTACCATAGGCAAAGTAAAAAAAAAAAAGGCATTTTGTGTCACCATATTAACAATTGGAAGCCCTCAAGCAGAGACGTTTAAAGGAATGCACAAAGTGGGCAACTGCCCAATACCCCCACCTTTCAAGGCCCCTCTTGGAAAGTGAGCTTGTTCTCTACTTGATCTCTAATTGTTTTCTCTTTCTAAACATTTGAACATCTCTACCTACCTCTGACTTTGCATATCTACCTAGTATCATCTTAAAGATTTTTGGAGTCTCAGGCAAGACATATTTCAGCTGTTTTCTGTGGCCTGTAAAAGTTTAACATATAAATCAGTACTGTTTGACATTATACGTTCTTGAATTAAAAGGCAATGTGTAATAAAATTCGAAATTATTAAGTGCATGGGCGCCTAAAACATGTCTTGCCCAGGGCCCCTAACATACTTAAGATGCCACTGCCATCAAACAAACATAAGTATGTGCTCAGTTCTCAATATTGAGATTTCAGAAGAGACATGGACTAAGACTAGTGCACGGGCACTCAAACTGTTGATATATTTACAGCATGAACAGAACTCTGAAAGATCATGACAAGGTGGTACACAGTGATGTTTGGAGCGCTAGATGCATGTAGAGTGGTTGTGGGGAGAGGCCCCGTGGTCCACAGGTGTAGGTTGCACACATGTTTACAGTGCTATTGGATAGAGATCTGTCCCACATTAGAGCTATTGCAAGGTTTAATCTGCTGTTGAAACCCACAGTTTTGTAATTCTGAGACTTGGTCTTGACAGTACATATCTACTCACCACACTAATAAGGCCATTGATCACACACCTACCACTCACTGTCCGATTAGCAACTACAGGCGTTTGGAACCTGTACATAATAGATCTCTTTTGGTGTATGATCTGGGACATGAGTACAATGGAAAAATTATCAGCACTATTTAGCCATGAAATATGTAAGGGTGAAAGGCTCTTGCTATCATTCAAGACCCACATGAAAAGAGATCAGGTGATTGGGAGACCACACTACTATGTGTGATGAGGTATGTTCAGCTTTATGTGAGCTGTCCTCATCTCTCTTGACACTACAGCAGATGATGAGTCCCGCTTCTTGGAACCATACACTAAAGTAAATGTGCTCTAGGGATGACCTGTGGCCCTAAAGAAGCCGATGACAATGTAGCTGATTGCCTAAGTTCAACTATCAAGGTGGTTTATATAACAACACCCTCTATACCCGTTGTTATAGTCAGAATGATTTATGCTTTACATGAAAAAGTGAAGAAATAGCTTAAATACAACTGATAAAAAACATGGTTGCTCACTTTACATAATAACCCCTACTTTTTTTTTTTTGCAGTTTTTATATAATGCAAAATCGAACCAAATGTAATGAAGCCCTTTACACGAGCACCAGCTATATTACATAAGGACACAATCATTTTTGTTTTAAATTTAGGCACGAGGAGATGAAAATGAGTTACTTACCATTTAAAAAAAGACATAGATAGACTAATCAACGAATGGCCTAGTGCCATTTTAGCCTATGATAGTTTTACATACTTCTCTACTATGGTACCGTGGGACTCCCACTTCGACAATGGGGAATGACTGAAGCTGGTGAATCTATGAAAGATCCAATACTGGAAAATAAGTGATTTGCCCAGAATCACAGGATGTTGAACTGATGTCAAGACTAGAACCCGGTTCTCCAGTCCCAAAGTCAGCAGCTCTGGCTGAAGCGCCACAACCTCTCCCCATGTAGGTCTCACTAAAAGACACGCTCCTCAAATAACAATGTGATCTAATTAAGAGCTTATCTTTCCCAGCAGCAGCAGGCTTAACATCATTTAACTCAATGTCACCAGTGGACTTGACTATGGCAACACACTCCTAGCCGGAATCGCCGATCACCTCCTCCACCATCTTTAGACCACCCAGAACGCCACTGCTAGACTCGTCCAGGATCTCCCATGGCGCACACACATTATGCCTCACCTCAGAGATCTCCGCTGGATTCCGATACACAAACAATGCCAATTCAAACTTTTCTCCTGCATACTAGGCACTGCACAACATTGGACCAGCCTACCTGCATGTTTACCAGCCTAACAGGTACCTACGCGCCTCCTCACTCTTTCCCGGACCCCACTACCCAAAACCACAAAAGCAGAATGAGGAGGCCTAATACTCTCCTACACCTCTCATCCAAAATGTGAAACAAACTCCCTCTACTCGTAAGGGTCTCTACCTGGCATTTCAACTAACACCCAGCAGATGACCTTCACACCTGCTCCAACACTTGAATAACCCTCTGGTGAGAAGTTGCACTTTAAAAAATCCTGATAACATAACATCCTCTCTGGATCCTGAGGCAACTTTGGCAGCCTGTGGGCATAACATAGCTCTTAATAGGCCTGCAATAGGTTTAATGGAGCAGTGATAGTGCAGTAGCTTTGATGATGCCGAGAAGAGCTGCATGGTACTATTCTTTTTTTTATTTTATCTGTTTATTAAACATAGTGATTCACATCACTATATCAGTACCTTTATCCAGTAGGGTGGAGCAGATGTTTACACATATATAAACCTATATAGTGCAATACGCATATTAATGTACTGTGGAAATGTACATAACAATAAGCCATAAACAGGCACCACTATAATATCATTTATAGAGGTTACATAATGTATGGGGCGGATTAGTTTCCCATGTCTGGTACAGGGGGGTGTAGTAGTGCATATGCCGATGGATTGGGGACAGTCTAGCTACCAGGTATATATCACCAGATAGCTTGGGGTGGTTAGTTATTTGGGAGCGATTCAAACCTTGACGTGGGCAATCCCTTTACAAGTGGGACATATCTTAAGTAGTGTTCCACGTACGTGGTATGCGCAACTACACTACAGTGTATGGTGGGTAAAGTGTTCAGGCTGTTCTCTGCGAGGCGCGAGTGATCACTAGGCAGGGGAGTATTGTATATTCAATGTCGTGTGGTAATACACAGGCTCATGGTGGGTATGCGTCGCTTTTAGCTTCTATACTAACAATGAAAGCATCCCATATTTCAGATCCCCCCTGGATTAGCCCTTTGTATTGTAATTGGTGTAGTGTTTGAGCCTCTGCATGAGAGCACTGTAGTAAGTCACGCAGCTAAGTGGTATATCCTGGGGCGTGTGGAGCCTTCCAATGTGTTGCTATCAAGCGTTTAAACATTTGAAAGGCCAGGTCGATAAATCTGTGTAGTTGTTTGTCCCCTTTGGCACGACTGCGCAGGCCCAGCAGACAAGACGCAGGTTCCATGTTCAGAGTATGATCAGTGATGTCACCTATAGTGTCAGTGATACGTTGCCAGGCTGTGGCTTGTCGGGGGCAACTCGACATGATAAAAATCCACTGCTGGCGTCGCGCATCTGGGGCACGCCGGGTCTGATCCTGGGTATATCCGTTTTATGCGGGATAGGGACAAATAGAAGTGGTGTACGTAATTAAACTGAGTGTAACGAAGTCTAATGTTGCAAGAGCCATTTTTGACAGCCGATAGTGCTGCCGACCAGGCGTTTTGAGACAGGGTGGAAAGGAGTACCTCATCCCAACGGGCTTTAGCGCACAGCAGTCCGGGGCAGACCCTAGCCAACAGTATCGAGTATAACCTTGATATAGTGCCTCTTGTATTTCCAACTGAGAGAATCAATGTAAGTAGTTGTGATTTTTGCGGTTCAGCGTTACCCTGTTCCCACGTGATACCTATCAAGTGTTTAATTGTGCAGTATGTTAGGAAGGCACCAGCGTGAATTCCCGCAGTTTCCATAAGTTCGCTGAAGTGTCTCAGTGTGAAGCCCAGAAAATATTCTGTATTCACCAGTCTCATACCACGTATATCATGATGCTCTGTCAGTACTTGGGCCCCAGGCAGCTGTGTTAGTGGAACCAAAGGAGAATATGGCATCAGGGAGCTTCTGCCGTGGACGTATCTCTGCAAGCACGATTTGGCAACTTCGAGTAAAATGGACCCATGCTGTGGGAGACTTGATCCGTTTAACAGCGAAGCTAGTATCAAAAGCAGCGCTAGTGATTTCATTATCACTGTACGCTCTGCTGAGTGGGCCTCGCTGAGCCATAAGGCCGGCCACTGCAGTTGGGCGGCCGCATAATACAGTTCAAGATCGGGCATGCCCAATCCTCCCTCTTTTTGTGGATATTGTGTTATGGGCAGTGCTACTCTACGTCTATCCCTGCCCCATAGTAAGTCAGTCATTATTGACTGCAGGGTCTTGAAGAATGAGCAAGGCAAGGATATCAGGAGTGCCGTGAAATAATATAAGAATCTCGGGAGGATGAGCATTTTTGCGATGCTACACATCCCATAGGTGACAGAGGGAGAGCCACCAAGAATGATAAGGAGCTGCGGACGGAACGAAGAACCCTGTGTATATTGCCTTCTCTAAGATCATCTACGGAGTGATATATCTGTATACCCAAATACTTAAAAGTAGAGTGGCACCATGGCAGTTGGTAGTCTGGTAGGGCCGAGCAAAGCTCTAGTGGTATAGGGGAGAGAGGGAAGATGCAAGATTTGGACCAATAGACCCAAAGGCCAGAAACGGTTGCGATGGTGTCAAGCGTCGCCATCACCCCAGCCGTGGAGGTAGCATGATCTTGCAAATATATCAGGGCGTCGTCCGCATACAAAGAAATAATGTGATACGTATTGAGTTCCGGGATGCCCCATAGTTGTGCCCGCATGCGTAATTTGACAGCCAATGGTTCCATGGCTATTGCAAATAGTAAGGGAGACAGCGGGCAGCCCTGTCTGGTGCCCCTACCTACTGAGAAGGACTCAGAGATAACCTGCCCTGTTTTAACGCGGGCTGTGGGTTTAGCATACAGCGTTTTGATCCATTTGATGTATCCTGTGCCAAATCCCATCGCTTCTAGTGTGACTACAAGAAAATCCCAGCTCAGCGTATCACACGCCTTTTCTATGTCTAGTGACAGGGCCACTGCTCCTTTATGGTTGTTATTGTGTATTATATGAAGTAGTCTCCTGATATTTAGGAAGGTGTTTCTGTTGGGTATGAACCCCGATTGGTCCTCGTGGATCAGACATGGTAAAAAGGGGAGGAGTCTGTTGGCTGAAATTTTTCCCAGTAATTTGCAGTCTGAGTTGAGCAAGGAGAGAGGGCGGTATGATCGAACCTGAAGAGGGTCGCAGCCAGGTTTCAGGAGTACCACTATTAGAGCTTCGCACATTGAATCAGGCAATTGCACCCGGTCGTATGCTTCATTAAACACCTGAAGCAATGGCCGCAAAAGGTGAGTAGCTTGGGATGTCAAGTATTCTGCTGGCAGACCATCCGAACCAGACGCCTTGTTGCAGGCCATCTGTGACATCGCTAGGCGAATTTCCTCCTTTACCAGTTGGGCCATCCAATGCGTCTGATTGATCAGTCTGTAGGCGTCTCTGGGGGGCAGACACAAGAAAGTCAGCCATTTGCTCTACAGGTGAAGGAGGAGGGGGCGAGTGTAAGGACCGGTAATATGTATAGAAGGCATCGTTAATTTCCACTTGAGAATTAACTATATTCCCAGAGAGCAGATGGATTGCTCCTATAGGTGAGGGCTGAGATGGCTGGCGAACCAGCTAGGCCAGCAAGCGGCCCACCCTGTCTCCCTCCGCATACTGACGTGTCATATAGTGTCTGTAGTCATATTTACTCAGTCTGGCATCGGCCTCCCTATGACTAGCCCTCAGCGAGTTTAGTTCCTCCACTGGCATCTCATTTCTACCTACTGCAATCTCCACTTCGCGCAGCTTGAGCTCCAACCCCGTTGTCTCTTTAAGCAATACCCGCCGGACCTCTACCGAGGCAGCCATACAGTGGCCCTGCACCACCACCCTGTGGGCGTCCCACTCAGTTGCACAGTGAGATGTTGTATTGTCATTCAGGGAGAAATAAGTGGTTAAGCACTGGGCAAGTTCAGCACAGAAAGGGGGGTCAGTAAGTGCTTCTATCTGTAGGCACAATGTGGGAATCCGTGTGCGTGGACGACCCCAGCCCAGAACCGCAAGTAGCTGACTGTGGTCCGATATGGTGCAAGCCAGATAATCCGACGCATATATCAAATGTAC
Organism: Pleurodeles waltl; assembly: GCF_031143425.1. Lineage (NCBI taxonomy): Eukaryota > Metazoa > Chordata > Amphibia > Caudata > Salamandridae > Pleurodeles > Pleurodeles waltl. The sequence goes on from NC_090446.1 coordinate 1,137,688,206, forward strand.
CACTGCCGGCGATGTGAGAAGTATGTCTATTCTGGTGTGTAAACAGTGGACAGGGGAGTAGAAGGAATATTCGTGTTGTGTCGGATGTCCTAATCTCCAAACATCACACAAACCATTTTTCAATGTCCTTGCTGCCAGCTCGCTCAAGATCCGATTACTCGGGGCGGCTGGAATTGGAGGAAAGGACCGATCCATGTGAATATCTAGGACACAGTTATAGTCCCCGCCCCATATACTGTCTACAGCTGGATCATGAAGTATCCCCGTCGATAATGTGTGTAAGAAGCTGTGCTGGTTAGTATTGGGGGTATTTAGTGCCACTAATGACAGTGGTGAGCCATCTAGGTTGCCCTCGGACACCACATATCTACTATCAGGGTTGATCTGTGTGTGAGCGACCGCATAAGGTGCCACTGGGGCGATCCAAATCGCTACCCCACAGGCAAAGGATGAGGATACAGTGCCCAAAAACTGCCACTTCCAGTTTACACGTGTTTTTTCTAGTGTGGCATCTGATAGGTGTGTTTCTTGAAGCATGGCAAAATGCACCTGAGAGATGCATGTATCCGCTGTCGCCTGCGTGGTGTCGCCATCCCCCTCACATTCCATGTAAGCACATTATACCTTGGGATGTGTGTTTTTCCTTGTATGGTCATGGAGATGTAGAGAGGCTATCTGACGGGGGGGTCACAAGGGACCTTGCCCATAACGTACCCAAGAAGCACCCAGGGCAACCCACCTCCGACGTATTTGCCCCCAGAATCCTATTGCGTGCATGCCGCCTTGCAGGATAAGTGTAATATGTGGCACTGAGAAAACAAACCCATGTGAAAACAATGGGAAAAGCCCAATGGGAAACAACAGAACAAACAACAATATGAAACAATAGCACTGTGCGTGCAAGAGCAGAGCAAAACCTGCTAGCAGGTGTAGGGTGGAACAGGTCCATATCGAGTGGGGTGTGGATGATGTAGGACAGATCTAGAAGTTCGCGCTTCCGGCTCTGCGGATGGTCGCACTCAACCCGCTGCCCAGAACCCCAGCGGGGGAGGCCGCAGAAGTGGCCCACCCATCAGACCTCGCATGCCTCCCAACTCAGCAAGGCCACCGCGTGCAGTCGACACATAGAACCAAGAGTCACGGTCCAGCATGGGCCCTGTAAATGCCAGGACGAAGAGTGCAGTTCAAATGTCATCGGCCAAACACGGAGTGAGAAGTGGCCCCAGGAGGGAATCCGTAGAGTCAGAACGAGTCTAGTGTTCAGATTCAGTATCTGCTTGATCTGACATCGCCGCCGGAGAGTCGGCTGCAAAACGCGTCGTTACCTGTAGCAGCTGTGAGTGCTCCTCAACCACCTATTCTGGAGTGGGCTTAGTCCCCAAATGTGGCCGGCGCTTGCGTTTCACCTTTGGGGAAGACCAACCCTCCTCCGTGATTTCTGAACATGTGGAACGAGCTAGGAGCTTGGCGTGGAGCCAGGTCCAGGCGTCCTCTGGTGAGGTAAAGATATGCACCTGGGAGTCATCCTGTACGCGAAGCTTGGCTGGGAATAGGAGCGCATATTTAACATCGTGTTCTCGGAGGTGCTCCTTCACCTGGTAGAAGGAACCGCGTTTCTTCTGAACCTCCGCAGTCAAATCTAGGGGGTATGTTTCACAACTGTTATTCTGGGGTCGCACAGGTGTGGCTGGGCGATTTTTCCATTATGCGTCGCAGGTAGGGAGTCAGTCCTGCTTGTACACGAATCTGAAAGAAATTGCCGCTTCCCTCCTTCCTGGGCCAAGCGGTACGGGGATATGAGCCACACGCCCGCGTGTCAGGGCCCAAACAGACCCTAAGCAATCCGCGATTCTTGTGCCCTCAAATTCTCTTTAATACCGCAGCAGTCTCCCGGCCGTTCCACTCCTTCCCTCCGTCAGCCCCACCGATCCATGCAAAGGGGGGAATGATTTGTCCTAGGCTACGTATCAGTCTGCTTCTGCATAGCGTGGCCCGACACATGCCGCCGATAGGCCACCTCCGAAGTCCAACATTTCCGTGCAGCCGCACGCGTCATCACGCAGACCCTGCCGGGTCGGGGGAAAGGCGCACAGCCCCACTCCTCCTCAACAGAGCGGCGTGAGTCGGTTTCACTCTGCTCGCACATCCGCAGTGGCGCTAAGCACTCTTGCCGCTGATGCCGCTCGTCCAAGCTTCAGGCCCCACCTCCTCCGCTCTCAGAACGGGCCTTGCGCTCCTCTGCGGTCCTGTATATGCCGGGCCAAGATCCGAGCACCGCTGGAGGGGACCTGGGATAGCGGGGAGACAGGCGATCACCCGGGAAGGGCCAGGGATCGCTGTTTGGCAGGAGAATTCATTTGGCTGGGAGCAGAGCTGCAGATTATGCTGCCACTCCGGTCGCCATCTTGGCTAAGCCCCCCGCTGCATTTTACTATTCAAAGTATGGCTGCCCTGTGAACAGGGATTGTAGCTGAAAGTAGTGTAGTTGATGTATTGGCACCAGGGACCAGATTATTTTAGTGGGAAGGAGCTGCAGTTTAACGGTCAGACCCCCAAGAATGTTTTCCATACCACAACAGTAAAGATAGAGAGAAGGAAGAGATTAATGAGGGAAGATAGAGCTAGTGTGTAGGAAGCTGGCCTGGTGTGTGGTGAGCACCTGTGGTGTTATCACCTTATACCAGGTCCAGGTATCCCCTATTAGTGAAGTGTAGACAATGTCTAGGAAGCCAGGGCTCTGTAGAGGTAGCTGTAGATGAGCAGCCAATACTTATCTAGGAGACATGCAAAACGTATGCAATACCATTACAGTCACACAGCACTTTACACACATGAAAGAACCACACAGTGTTACAAAAATAAAGGTACTTTATTACAGTAACACAAATACTGAAATACTGTATAAGCAATAGCCCAACTGGAGGCAAGTAAACATACTATTATGTACACATTAGCAATCATGAAATAGCATAGAAAGCAATAGGCATTGGTAAAAGCAATAGCAACGAGTGAGGACCCTATGGGAGGGCCAAACCATATACTAAACAAGTGTAATGTGAAAGGCAGTCCCCCACCCAAGGAAGTGGAATGAGTACAGGGAAGCTGGAGGAACTAGGAACCCTACGAGGTAAGTACCCCCCTAACCCCCCAGCGATCAGGAGAGAATTGGTAAGTACCTGGCTTTCCCCAAAACAAACAAGGACTTTGGAAAAGGATTGTGCAAGACCCAGACAAGACTGGAAGAACCCAAAGGTAGATCCTGACTGAAGAGGACCTGCAAAGGAGGTGGACCAAGACCAGTTTGTGATGCAGTGTCTGGTTGTGGCAGGAGCCACTACCCACCCTTCTGTGGATGAAGGACAAGGTCAATGGTGGACGAAGAAGGTCAGCAGTGCAGCACAGGAGCAGAAGAGGAGTTCCAGGAGTGATGCAAGTGATGTCCCACGTCGGCAGTCGTGATGTAGTCGGTCAGTGGTGCTGGAATACCACCAACAAGCCTTGGCAAATGCAAGAGTCAGAGAAGAAGGTTTTGCAAGACTGAAGGGGACTAGCAAGGTCCAGGGAACTCGACCCAAGAAGAGGAGCCCAGGGTGAGCCTCAGCAGGTGGGAGAGTCACAAGAAGAGGAGACAGCCCCACAGGCGACCCATGGGGAGCAGGCACAGGAGTCGCAGTGAGGCCCACTCAGCACACCTGAAGAAGTGTCCCATATCGCTGGAGCAGCAGGCATGGTATTTTGCGTTCAGGAAGAGCTTCTGGGGGCTGGGGCTGTATGGAGCCAGAAGATCCCTTGGAGGAGGAACAAACAAGCCTTGGTAGCTGCAACAGTTGCCGTGCACAGGGGTACTGTCCTGCAAGGGCTTACCATTTCCCAAGTTGGACAGCTGGTAGAGAGGACCAAGGGGACCTCTCCAGACCCCCACCTGTGATGCAAGATCCATGCAGCTCCAGAGGAGAGAAATGTTGCAGTTGCTGGAAGGAGCCAAAGAAACAATGTTGCAGAGCGGAGTCATTGCTAAAGTTGCAGATTTTCAGTTCCTGGAGGGTCCAGTTGAATTCCCAATGGACAGAAGATGATGTAAACAATGCAGAGGAGTACTGGTGGAATCTTGCACTTCGAAACTGAGGACCCATCCAAGAGGGAGACCCTAAAGGGGCCAGAAGGGGGATTGGCCACCTAGCAGGGTGACCACCTATTAGGAGGGAGCTGTGACATCACCTACCTTACCTGGCCACTCAGATGCTCCCAAGGGACTCTGCCCACCTTGGATTCAAGAAGGCAAACCCAAGTGGCCACCTGGAGGAACTCTGGTCACCACCCCTGGGGTGGTGATGGACAGGGTAGCGGCCACTCCACTTTCCATTGTCCAGTTTCGCTCCAGAGCAGGAACCAGTGATCCCTGGACTGGTGCAAATCAGTTTATGCAAGGAGGGCACTAAATATGCTCTTCAAAGCATATTGGTGGCTTGGGAAGGCTACCCTGTAGAGCACCGTGCATCTTGGTATGCGTTTTCGGGGGTATCCTCCTGGCTGCGTGACATGCACAACGTGTACTGTTCCTTTTGCGTGTCCATCATCGTCCATATCGTCTTCGTCTCCCGGGGCTATCGGTGATTGTCGAGGTTGACTGGCTTGGGTTTTTGCTGTTTCTGAGAAGCGGACGACCTGCATACCTTTGCAAAATGGTTCAGTTTGTTGCTGTGTGATCAATCAACCCTGTTAGGGTTTCGAGGCGCTAGGGGGGGGGGGGGGGGTGGTGCTGCTATCGTTCGAAGAGCCATGTCTTGAGGAGTCTCCTGTAGGTGAGGAGGTCCTGGGTCTGGCGCAGTGAGGTCGGGAGTGAGTTCCAGGTTTTGGCGGCGAGGTAGGAGAAGGATCTGCGCTGGATTCGGGGGACGATGGCGAGGGCAAGGTTGGCAGAGCGTAGTTGACGTGAGGGAACGTAGAAGTTGAGTTTGGTGTTCAGGTAGGCGGGTCCGGTGTCGTGTAGAGCCTTGTGTGCGTGGGTGAGGAGTTTAAAGGTGATCCTCTTGTCCACGGGGAGCCAGTGGAGGTCCTTCAGGTGAGCGGAGATGTGACATCGGTGGGGTATGTCGAGGATCAGGCGGGCGGATGCGTTCTGGATGCGTTGGAGTCGTTCGATGTCTTTTGTTTGTATGCCTGTGTAGAGTGCGTTGCCATAGTCGAGTCTGCTACTGACGAGGGCTTGGGTCACTGTCTTTCTGGTTCCTGTTGGAATCCACTTGAAGATCCTGCGGAGCATTCGGAGGGTGTTAAAACAGGAGGATGAGACTGCGTTGACCTGTTTGGACATGGTGAGGGTGGAGTCGAGGATGAAGCCGAGATTTTGTGCGTGGCTGGCTGGGGTGGGTGGGGGGCCCAGGGCGATGGGCCACCACGAGTCGTTCCAGGCCGAGGGGGTGCGCCCGAGGATGAGGACTTCCGTCTTGTCGGAGTTGAGTTTCAGGCGGCTGTTGTTCATCCACTCGCCGATGGATTTCAGTCCCTCGTGGAGGTTGGCTTTGGCGGTGAGAGGATCTTTGGTCAGGGAGAGGACGAGTTGGGTGTCGTCGGCGTAGGTGAGGATGCTGAGGTTGTGCTGGCGGGCCAGTTGTGCGAGGGGGGCCATGTAGACGTTGAACAGCGTTGGGCTTAGTGAGGAGCCTTGGGGTACGCTGCAGATGAGGTTGGTGGCATTGGAGCGGAAAGGTGAGAGTCGGACCCTCTGGGTTCTGCCGGAGAGAAAGGAGGAGATCCATTTGAGGGCCTTTTCTTGGATGCCGGCTTCGTGTAAGCGGGTTAGTAGGGTGCGGTGGCAGACTGTATCGAAGGCGGCTGATAGGTCTAGGAGGATCAGGGCTGAGGTTTCGCCGTTGTCCATTTGTAGTCTGATGTCATCTGTGGCAGCGAGGAGTGCAGTCTCTGGGCTGTGGTTTCGTCTGAAGCCAGATTGGGAGGGGTCAAGGATGGAGTTGTCTTCTAGGTAGTGGGCGAGCTGTGCGTTGACGATCTTCTCGATGACTTTCGCTGGGAAAGGGAGGAGGGAGATCGGTCGGAAGTTTTTGAGATCGTTGAGGTCAGCCTTCGGTTTCTTGAGGAGGGGTTGGATTTCTGCGTGCTTCCAGCTGTCCGGGAAGGTAGCGGTGTTGAAGGAGAGGTTGATGATCTTTTGGAGTGCGGGGGCGATGGTGACGTCGGCTTTGTTGAACACTTGATGTGGGCAGGGGTCAGAGGGAGATCCTGAGTGGATGGAGTTCATGGTCTTTAGGGTTTCGGCGTCGTCTACTTGGGTCCAGGTGGTGATGTGGTCGGCGTGGGAGGAGTTGTTGGGGGTGGGGTCTGGCGGAGGTGAGGTGTTGAAGCTGTCGTGGATGGCTGCAATTTTCTGGTAGAAGAAGGTGGAGAGATCGTCGCAGAGTTTCTGGGATGGAGGGTTGTCGTTGACAATGGCGTTGGGGTTGGCGAGTTCCTTCACGATGCCGAAGAGTTCCTTGCAGTCGTGAGCGTTGTTGTTGGGGCGTTCTGTGAAGTGGGAGCGCTTCGCGAGTCGGATCCGTTGGTGGTGTTCACGGTTGGCTTCCTTGAGGGTAGCGAGGTTCTCGGGTGTGCGCTCGAGGATCCATTTTTTCTTGAGTTTCTGGCAGGTGCGTTTGGAGGTGGTTAGTTCGTCTGTGAACCAGGCTGTTTTTTTCTTTTCTTGGTTGGCGGTGGGTTTCTTGAGCGGGGCTAGGATGTTGGCGCAGTCGAGGATCCATTGTTGGAGGTTGATGGCGGCGGAGTCCGGGTCGGTGGGGTCGGGTGGTGGGTTTTTGGCGAGGGTGTTGGTAAATTGATCTTCTGTGACTTTTCCCCAGCGGCGGTGAGGCGGTAGAGGAGTGTGGTGGTGTTCGGTGTTTTTCTCGAAGGAGAAATGGACGCAGTGATGGTCGGTCCAGTGGAGTTCGGAGGTGTGGCTCAAAGAGATGTGGTTGCTTGAAGTGAAGAATGGGTCAAGGGTGTGGCCGGCGATGTGGGTGGGAGTGTTGACCAGCTGACGGAGTCTGAGGTTGGAGAGGTTGGTGGTCAGCGATGCTGTATTGATGTCATTCTTGTTCTCCAGGTGGAAGTTTAGGTCTCCCAGGAGGATGTAGTCTGAAGAGGCGAGGGCGTGAGTGCTTGCGAGGTCAGAGACGGCGTCGCTGAAGAGGGCTCTAGGTCCTGGAGGGCGGTATATGAGGGTTCCTCTGAGGGTAGTGTTGGGGTCTGTGTGAATCTGGAAGTGGAGGTGTTCGGCTGTCTTGAGGGTGTCGTCCGTGTGGGTGTGGATCTTAAGGGTAGATTTGTGGGCGATGGCTATTCCTCCGCCAATTCCGTTGGTGCGATCTCTTCTGGTGATCTTGTAGCCGTCAGGGATGGCGATGGCGATGTCAGGGGCCGAGGAGTCGTTCCACCAGGTTTCGGTCAGGAAGGCTACGTCTGGGGCGGTGGTGTCGAGCAGGTCCCAGAGTTCGATGGCGTGCTTTCGTGCGGAGCGTGTGCTGAGGAGGATGCAGTGCAGGTGGTTTGTGTTGGTTGTTGCTGGTTTCGTTGTTTTGTTGCAGGTGAAGTTGCAGGTGCGGCAGGAAAAAGGTCCTTTGGTGTGCTTCGGGGTGGCCAGGAAGCACTCTGAGGAGGGGCCAGGGTTGAGGGCGAGGAGTTCGCTGGCCGAGTAGCGAAGGCATGGGGTGCGGGGGCGTGAGGGCCAGGGGGGGTGTGATCACTTATTGCCTTGAGCAGGGCATAGTCCTTGATGAGGGTGTGGCCCCAAACACATGTAGCATGTTCTTGTACCTTGACTTGGCTCTGCAGAGCGGCTTCCATGTGCGCAGCGTGAACATTTGAGAGTTCTTTTGATCGCCATAGCGTAAGAATATTGGCCATGGACATCCCTGGCTCCTGCAGGATGTCTTCTCTCAACTTGAGTGACGTGCATCGTTGAATAAACTGCTCCCGGATTTAGTCATCTGCATCCGGTAGTGTGCATGGGCTGGCGAGCTCCTTTAGTCTGGCATAGAACGTGTCCACAGACTCTTCCGGGAGTCGCCTAGCTTGGCGAAGTAGGAACCGCTCGTAGTCCAGGTTTGCGATCGGTTCCAAGTGCGTAGTGAGGGCCTTCTTCAGGGATTGGTATGTGAAGGGCAGACCACCTTCAGCCAACGACTTTCCCAGCTTGTGGATGGTGGCACCCTCTAAATGATGAAACGTGGGGTGTTGCCTTTAATTGTCCAGAGCCACTGCTGCAAAGTAGGTCTCTAGCCTTTCCACCCATTCCTTCCGTGTAGCGGCCTGAGCTGATGGGTGACCTTCAACGACAAAAAGCTCAAGGGCTGGAATGGATGCCTTAGGAGGGGGCTGACCTGGTAGTCAGTAATGGGAAGTGATGGGTCTGTTGCTGTCACTTCCTTCTGCACGCTTGAGATGCGATTGTATAATAGGTGTCTACATGCCTGTATACATAGGCCAAAGTGAGTTCCGGAGTGACTTATTGCGTTCTCCACATACACAAATTGGTAGGTGTTTGTATATGGAGCTTACATGGCTTTTACATTCATTTGCTTGACTTGATGCGGGGCAAACTTTGTTAGGACTAGATGTCGCCTGGAGTGCGTCCACAAATGACTTATAGTTGGAAGTGGCTCCTTGACTGGTGTTCCTGCAGTGCAGGAGTATGCAGTTGTTGTGCCGGATTACCATGACAGCATAAAGTCAGTTTAACAAAGTGCTTAAGGGCATGCTCCCCTGAAGATGGAGTTCATGTGTGTCCAGTCATGCAAGGAGTGGCATCAGTATTGTGTCAGTGCTGCAGCAATGAAATAGGTGGTGTGAGGCAGCCCACCTTCCAAGCACGAGCATCTGCTCTCTCAGTGTGCCTGGGTGTGACAGCAGCACCGTGGCCGTCTGCTGGGTCGCTGAGGGACGAAGCAGCACTACAGGTCAGGGCAATCAGCTGCACCAACGTGACTCTCGCTCCGGTGCGCGCAGGCCAGAAAAAAAGGCCGATGTGCACTATGGGCAGCAAGAGTTGCCCGTCCCGGGTAGGGAATGGGCAAACCAGGCAGCATGCAGCGCGGACCGTCTGAGAGGGAAAGTTCGATCTCCCTCGTCGCCTACTTGTTCCGTGGCGCAGAGCTTGATAGAGCACTGCGTGTCACATAGACACTTGGGGCCAGATGTACGAAAGGATTTTACCCATTCTGTGTCTATGGGAAAAATCTTTCGTACATACGGCCCTAGGACACGTAGTTGCCATTCGACCTTGGGGTTCCGGTCACCCAGTCTTTTACTAACAGCCCCGCCGACGTCACAGACATTACCATCATGTCCAAACGTGGCTGGGTAAACCACAATAACCCCCCTACCGTGGATCGCAACATAACACCATCACCGACATTTTATTTGGTGCTAAATAAATAAGACAATCCAAAAATATAAAGATGCCTTTACAGAGGACAGATGGACTGCTATACAGAGATGCCCAAAGAGCTGCTGTCTGCGACAAGCGTACTGTAATAAGCCTGTGATATATTTTGCAGCTACAGCTCAGTTAGATTGAGTCACCTCTCAAAGCCGTATTTCAAAGGTCAAGAGGGTTGGTGCTCGGTTAGTCACGTGTCCGCTCGCACTTCACACACAGCATGCATCCGACTGAGCGCCTGCATTTCTGAGCAGCTCACTACATAAATTAGTGATCGTCAACTTTCAGGAACACTAAAACCCAAGCAAATAAAGGCGACTTGGCTTACATCGTGCTCAATATGAACAGTACATTCCCTTAAGAGTTTTACATATGATCTGTTTCTTCCATGGTCTCTATTGGTAAAAGAACTATATGAAGGACCACTGGAAGTATGCAACAATTGAGCACCGAGTTATGCAGCAGGTTTGACTAAATTCTGAGACAGAAAGGCACATTGTGCGGCATAATGCACTACCTTTTTTTTATACTATTTCTTATTTATTTTTTATCCATGTTAATACTGTCTGGGTAAAGATTTCACCTCATTAGTATCAGTTTAACAACCAAATACAGAAAAAAGTAACTGAAAGATGACCAGTTAATCTTTGACAAGGCCATTCCACTGCACACGAACCAGTCTCACCACAGTGTTAGAAACTTTTGATCTGATTGAGGTAGAAGCATTTTTTTGTTACAATCTACCGATTATGCACCAGATGATGGATTATGTGGAAAATGCGTCAAAACCATTACTATTCGAAAAAAGCTGCAGCCATAGAATCGCATAGTTCCAGTGGCCCTGACTTTATGAAACAAAAATAAACACACTTATTCTGTTAATTGCCTCTTCTGGAATGTCTGACTTCTTTGTGTTATGAGCCATCACCATTGGGCCATTGTGTTTTTTAAATAAACAGATATTTTTAGATAGTGCTGGAAGAGTGCATTTAAACTTTTCATTTTGGGAACATGCGCAAAATGCCAACCCAGTTACAGCTGGTGTTAATTTACATTTCCCCCTATGGGTAGGGGTTTGGCCTCTCAATGTAAAACAAACATTGGCAAAACCAACAGGTCTTGCCTATGACAGTGTAAGTTTTGTCAATGTGCTTCAGACATGTTGTATACCTGTGTGGCTGCTGGTCAGCATGGCTAAAAGTTGGTGGAGTGGGGAAGAAGTGGGATAGACTGGGGTAGATTGGAGTGGGGTAGATTTGGGTAGAATGGTGTAGATTGTAGTGGGATAGATTGTAGGGGAGTGGAGTGGGGTAGGGTACATTGGAGTGGAGTGGGGAAGGTTGGAGTGGGCTTGAATGAAGAGGAGTACGGTAGATTAGAGTATGGTCAATAGGAGTTGGGTAAAGTGTGTTACATTGATATGGATTGGGGTAGAGTGAAGACGGGTAGATTCAGGGCCGTAGCCACGAGGGGGCCGAGCAGGGCCCGGCCGGCCCATATTCTTATCTGCACCCCCTAAATTAATAGCCTGACAGTTTGAAAATATTTTATTTCCTTGCAAATAATTTTAGTGCAAGTATCTGACTCTCTTTCTTTTTTTGCCGCAGACTGGCTAGTGTGATATTTGCAGAGTGAGGATCATCGGAGGGTCAGGACCCACGCAGGGAGTAGGGGGAGGCACCACACCCAGGGCCTCTTTCCTGCTGGTGTTCGAAACAAAAGTGAGAGAGAGGCAGTGTAAGGTGACAGTGGGGGACCCAGTTCTAAGGGGGCGAGCAGTCTTCACTGCTGCACTTTGTGATGACATGAAAGTAATCACCAGAGCCACTGCTACCTGACAACCTCCTAAATCTGCATCAGTGAATGGACATCCACCAAGCTGAGGTGGTCGCCCCTGTGCATAGTATGGTGCTAGTACCTCAAGTGCGTCCTGGGCAGTTGGAGCATTGCAGGCGAGTTTGGCTACCGTGGGTCTTCAGCAGCTGAAGTTTCTAGCATTTGTGGCATTTACATTTTTTCACTATGATTTTGTATGATGTTTGCACGTAGGGGCATAGCCTGGTCAGTACGTTTTGGAGGGTGTGAGCTGCAGATTTCCCAACAATCATGCTGGCATATAATGTTAAACTATATTACAGGACAAGCAGGGTGCATGAGAGGGGCCCAAGTGGAAAGGGCGACAAATGCTGACTAGAACGGATACTAAGTGAGAGAAACACAATATTTTGCAAAATGATCAACATTTTGAAGAGCTTTCAAAAGAGATGAGAAAGAGTGTGTGTTTTTGTCAGTATATGCTTGCAAAAGTCCCAGATGAAATCCGACAGACATCTCACCAAACCTGACTGAAAGCACCTGTACCCAACTATTCAGCAGAAAATACATTTATTAAGGGGTGTAATACCCAAACAACCCCCGCCAAACTACACCCCTGTTCGTACGCCTAATGCATACAGCTTTCATCTGCTTGTGTCAGAAACTGAAAAGTGTTGTATGCAGAGAGCGCCATCCTAGTTTTAGTACCCATTCTGGGAAATTACAAGTACCAGATTGCAATACAAACATGATTAAATGATCTACTCACATGAGACAACTAGGCAACTAAAGTTGTGATCTCGGCAGTTATTCTTTGTCAGTCTGAGCTTGTTTTTGTATCTGAGGCCGACACATTTATGTAAAATCATCAGACTTAGGTTTAAAGCAAACACATATTCAAATGTGTCTTACAAAATAGAAATGTGTCAGATATCGAGACCTCACCTTGTTCTGTGCCAATTTTGAGAAAGTCATTCAGTCCTTTGGTAAATAAAGGGAAGCTAAGTGAAAGCCTAAAATCTGACAGAACAGAGCCCTGTTTGCACCCTTTCTGTTGAGCTCCAGTGAAGAACCATTGTCCACTCCCCTAACCAATGGACTCTCCTCCAGTGGGTCCTTTCAGCCTTGCTGCATTCAACTTGTGCCTTCTCATCCAGTAGCATGGGCCCTGGTGCAAGTAATCACAAAGGCCCCTTTGACTGCAGTTCAAATGCAAATATTACAGCAATTCTCAGGGTTTTTATTTTTGCAGTTTTTATGTAGTGCAAACTTGACCCAAATGTATTGGAGCAATTTCCATGAGTACCAATACATTAAACACTGATTTTATTTAGTTTTAAGCCACAACAAGATTAAGTGACTTGCCCAGAGTCACAGGATGTTGAGCTGACGCCTAGACTCAAACCTGGTTCCCCAGTTCCAAAATTGGCAGCTCTGGGCATTACACCGCAAATCTTTCCCTATGCTCAATGGGACACTGCGGGTCCTGGTGCCACTGCACTTGCTGCACCAGTGGTAGCTCTGCCCATGTTCCCATTGCTTCCCCAAAGGCCTTTCCAGCCCAGAACCAGCAGAGCAGAAGCCAGCTTCAACACCAACTCGTACAACCCATCATCTCCCTATATATATGGAAGAGGGACAGCCTGCCTGTAGTCGAGCAAGCAAGATATTATGTGTTGATGCATCTTGAGTGTGTCTCATGTGTGCTTACAGATTGTGTAAATTACATAGGCCCTCATTACAACCCTGGCGGTCAAAGACCTGCAGGGCTGTTTTGGCGATCATACTTCCAACAGGCTGGCGGTAGGATTTGCCATATTTTGACTGCAGCAGTAGTGCCGCGGTCGCACCACCGGTTTCCCACCATCGTTGTCCCGGCGGTTATAATCCGCCAGGGCAGCGCTGCTTGCAGCGCTGCCCTGAGGATTATGACTCCCCTTCCCGCCAGCTTGTCTATGACGGTAGAGACCGCCATGGAAAGGCTGGCGCGAAGGGGAGTCGTGGGGCCCTTGGGGGCTCCTGCACTGACCATGCACTTGGCATGGAAAAGCGCGACGGGTGCAGCTGCACCCGTCGCACGGCCACAACACCGCCGGCTCCATCAGGAACTGGCTGCAATGTTACGGCCAACATCCCCGCTGGGCCGGCGGGAGGAAACTCTGTTTCTGCCCGCCGGCCCATCGGGGATGTTGTAATGAGGCCGGCGGGTTTGCGGCCGCATAGGCGCCCGCTCGGCGGTGCAACCTTGGCGGACAGCCTCGGCTGTAATATTATAATTCTTTTTATTTTCTTGCTTTCTTCATCCATACACAAACATACTTCTTTTGTTCCGCCTCTTCATTTATACAAACATCCATCCATATTTCCTTCTTTCTTTAAATGCACCTAGTCTTTTCTTCATCCATCCTTCTCTCCATCTATCTACTCTGCATCCATCTATCTATCTAAATATCTATCAATATATCCTCAAATTATGTTGTAGAAGACTGCACGCCTTGTTTCAAGGGGGTTGAGACCTGTGCGTTACCAAGTATAGATCTACATTTGGAAATAGTGAATAATAAAAAAGTGTAGACTTACGCCTAGGTTTACTAGTAAATAGGCACATGAGTAAATATACATATGTATATTTATCTTTGTGAATAAAGCCCCTATTATACGAGCACACTAGGTTCAATTTTCAAGCATGAGAAACCAAGGTTATGTAAATATTCTTAGTATATGATATGTTTTACTATGCTAACATAAAATTACTGCTAAACCTGATATCCGTGGCATGGTATCCCCCCAAATGTTTTGACCACTTTCTTTTGATATATTCATTTTGTTGGCTTTAGGATTCTGTGCACTTTAACACTGGCAACCAGTACTAACATGCCTGTGCTCTCTCCTTCAAACATAGTAAAATTGGCTTACAACTGGCACATATAATTTACCTGAAAATCTCTAGTTCTAGTAAATAGTACTACCTGTACCCAGTGTCTGTAAATTAAATGTTACCAGTGGGCCTACAGCACTACTTGTGTTACACACTAAAGTAGCTTGTAAAGCATGTCTCAGGCTTGCCAATGTAGCCTGTAGTACAGTTTTAAACTGCCATTTTTGACCTGATTAAATAATAAACCTTTTGTCAGGCCTAAAACTTAATTTGTAATTCTTATAAGTCACCTCTTAGGTAGACACTAAACAGCCTATAGGGCAGGATGCAGTGTATTTTAAAAGTTGGACATGTATCTTTAATTTTTACATGTCCTAATAGTGAAAAACTCCTAAATATTTTATTCAATTTTGTAGGGCCCACCTCTCCCTTAACATTGGGTTACATGTTAATATTTGATAAGTGATAACTTTTGATTTGGAGCAGATAGAGATATACTGTTTACTTTGAGTGAATTATAATTTAAGATTCTCTTTGAAGGGAAAGTCAAATTTTGTACAGTTATTTTTATTGAGTTTTTCACAATAAAACACAAACAATGTGATTGCAATAAACTCTCTAGGATACACACGTCCAAGACATCACAATTTTTCTATTCAGTGTAATCACACATATCTGTGCTACTTGTTGCTCACCGGTGCATTCTTTTTTCAACCTACTTTTAATTGCCCACACTACCATCTGTGGTCTCAAGGGGTGTTCGGTCATCAGGTAAACACAGATTTAAAGGTACATATCTGAATATGACACTTTTAGAAAGTTGGCATTTTCTTGTCCGACTTATTTGTGCATTCTACCAGTGTTCTGGGTCACATTACTGTAAATATCTCTGCTGTTGCGCTTTGTGTATTGCTTCCAGCCAGTAACACAAAGGGAGCATAGGTGTGGTGTAATGGGCCATCCTCACACAATGACTGGGAAGGGGCTGTACCCAGCCCCATTTACACTTCAGAGGGGGTTGCCTCCTGCAGACACAGAGGAACTTGACACCAGGCCTTGCCTGGATTTTTGTCACCCCCAGACAGTTTCGAGCCTTGACAGGGGAATAACTTTCCAGAACCAGACGTGGCTGAAGCACAGGGACTCCTCCTATGCTAAGGCTGGCACCAGGTATAAATATTGGACCTCCAGAGCCATTCGTGAGAACACCCCAGGACTTGTGGAAGTTACAGTAGGACTGGCCTGCTGCTAGAGGACTGCCCTGCTGCTTGAAGGACAGCCTTGCTATCTGAGAAGGAAACTGGACCTGAACCTGTGTGACTCCAAGGGTCAGTTCATGACCACCTGTGTGAGCTACAGGGACACAACAAGTTTTAGATGCCTCCCTGCGATAGCTCAGCTGACCTTCTGCAACTGGACCTATCTGAGCACTGCTGGCTTCTCCTTGTGTGAGTCCCTGATCCCCAGGTGGTGTCACCTCATGTCTTGGGCCCTTGGCTGGCATCGGTGTACATCTCATAAAGAAAAGGTGAGAATTTAACTGTGAACAGGCCTGTTACTGCTGAAACTCTGCCACCTGTGATGACCAAAGAAGAGCTCCAGTGAACCCTGTTATTCATGTCAAGAAAGGCAGTCCAAGGCGATCCCAGCAATGTGAGACTTCACTCTACAGCAAAACCACCAACGCAAAGCTACAGCAACAACCATTGGCAATGCTTGACTGGCTCTTTACACTACCGCAGCGACTGCCTGCGATGCCTGGCCTGCTTATTGCCCTACACGACGATCGTCCACTATGCTAAGCCTCCACTTTGTGACCTTCTCCAGCGTAAATCAAACTCTTTGCGCCAGACTTAGAAGGTAACTTTTCAGGAGGACTAACCTGGGCCCTGTATCTTACACTTTCTTCATGGTGGCCGGCATGAACTTGTGACTTTCCCCCAGTCTATTTGGTGATCAGAAGACCGTCAGTGGTGCTTTTAGGCGCTGGTTTCATTAGAAGCTTTAAAATTGAACATCTTGGTTCTACTATGTGGATTTTTGTTGTTCTTGTATCATTTTATTTATTAATTTCTACTCTCTCTTTCCTTGGGATTTTTCTTATGTTGTGATTTAACTTTCTTCCTGTTTGTGTACTGCATAAATACTTCACATATTGCCTTCAAAATATGTTAAGCCTGATTGCTTTGTGTCAAGATACCAGAGGGTTAAACACATGTTGATGTAGTGCCTTTTTATGGTTCACTTTGGAAAGGACTTTGGTTGTTGTGGGAGTGGGGCTTCCATCCTCCTCAACTTATAACCCAATTTCTTACAGTTACAGTAAACTATTAATAAGCCAGTAACAGAGTTCATTGGGTTGGTGGACCTGGAGCTGATATCTGTGTGTGATTGGCAGCCCACACTTTTGAATCTCACCAAGACATCTTTATGCTTTCATCCTTCTGAAGTCGATTATATGGATCCCATTAAGTTGGCTGATAAAAACGCTGTAAGTATGGGTGCAGGGTGGCTGCAGGACCGACAAAATATACATGCTGGAGTTTCGAATGTAAATAAGCACTAAAGAAGACTTTAAATTTTGTTTTTATCTTGCCACATTTGCTATGTTCAAAGTCAGCGGTCAAATTGCAGTCTAGTCTTCTGACAAACGGTTGCTAATTCTTTTAACATGGTGACTGATATTTACTTTTCATTCTCTTACTGCAAAGTGTGAGGATTTTGTAAAGTAAACTATGAAAATCTTGCTTGTGTGAAAGGAAAGTAAATAAACAGGAAAGCACACATATGAAGTGCTTGGCTTCTAATTCTGAAGTGTGAAGAAGACAAATATTCTAATATGATCAAAACAAATCAAGATACTCTACTTGGTGATGTGCAAATGACAGTTGCTCACTGAAATCAAATGACCGCACATTATCGTTTGTGAGCTATATATATATATTTCGATCAGAAAAACTGTCTGTGCAAATGTAGTTTTAATTTCAATGAAAAATGTGATGTCTGTAAATAACCTCACCATGCGTATGCATTAGTAATATATTTATGACAGTGTGCTCCTAAATGCAGCACTAGCTACAAACTACATCCATACCGCTACCCTGCTGAATGGGTGTGGCTCATTTGTGACTTTTGTTCATTGTGTGATTTTTTTGAAACCCAATCAGTTCAGTGATGTAACATTGACAGCAGCACACCAAGTCTAAAAATTGAATTATTCCAGCACCACAGTATTAATGTGTATTTTTACAGGGCTATGAAACATGCAACACAAATGTCTGCAATTGACACATAGAATACCAGTTATTGTTGAATTACAGTGACTTTTAAAAGTGTAAAGGAGGCTCATGCAGTTGTAAGAAGGTGTGCAAGATAATGAGAGGAATATAACCCGCTAATTTCTTATTGTTATAAGCATAAAGTGCTTTAAGAAGTATCTGCTCCAAAGCTGTATTTTATTATTCCAGTTTTCATTAACTTTTTAAGCCACAGGTATTTGAAAATGTTAAATTTGGAGGAGAACTATAATCCATTAGAAAGTCTCTTTAAATACTGTCCGGTTTTCACCAGTGTTACAGGGCTGATGTTTTTTCAAATATTCAGTTAGTCACAAATGTATCAAAGGTCACTTGTGAGAGAAAAACTTTGAAGCATTTTCAATCCCTCCTACATGTAATCAATGTTTTGGATTCACTGGGCTTCAAAATGCAACATTTACCACATGTTGTCTCAGAATTTGTTTAGGGGGTAAAACCCCCTATAAAGGTTTGTAGATCATAACGAGTGTGACAACCTATATCAACAACAGACTCTTGGAGCGCCAGTGGAAATAGAAGTGCACAAAACTCAAGTAATTTCTCTTGTGTAATCACACAAAATAATGGCAAAATAACACAGAATTATGCGAAACCGTAAACAAAAGACACTTGTTCTCTGTATTTCCAGCACAATTTCTTTTAGGAATTGCAACATTCACAGTAAAAGTTTACTGAATATTCTGACTTTTAAACTAATTTTCTTTTACCAAAAATGGCGCATAATTACACAAAGTAATGTAATTTATGATGGCATAATTAGAATTTCGTCCAGGTTTATGTGGAGCCAGACTTTCTGGACAAGGAAACTTCTCCTGGTTTATTATTGCATGCTTCATCATAGGTAACGTTACCCTGGAAAGATAGTACAGCCAGGACGAACTCAACCTCCTCATCGAGAGGATTCCTAATAAAGTAAATAGTAGAAAGAAGAGGGATCCAGAGCTATAAAATTGCCTCAGTGTACACCCAAATATATTTATTTTATTAGTGTGGATACATCAGGTCAAATAAAAAAGAAAATAGGAGGAATGCCTAATGAGTACTGTGACTGATACATCCTCAGTGCTTGCATGTTTCATCCTGTAGTAAAGCCCATAGGGGTCTGAGGCCTTTATCAGGGCTAAGTTAGATCCCTACATAGCGGCTACATGTATTCATACACACATTATGATTTGAAAGTGTGCTGGGACCCTGCTAACCAGGCCCCAGCACCAGTGTTCTTTCCCTAAACTGTACCTTTGTCTCCACAATTGGCACAACCCTGGTACTCAGGTAAGTCCCTTGTAACTGGTACCCCTGGTACCAAGGGCCCTGGTGCCAGGGAAGGTCTCTAAGGGCTGCAGCATGTCTTATGCCACCCTGGAGACACCTCACTCAGTACATGCACACTGCCTCACAGCTTGTGTGTACTGGTGGGGAGAAAATGATTAAGTCGACATGGCATTCCCCTCAGAGTGCCATGCCAACCTCACACTGCCTGTGGTATAGGTAAGTCACCCCTCTAGCAGGCCTTACAGCCGTAAGGCAGGGTGCACTATACCACAGGTGAGGGCCTATATGCATGAACACTATGCCCCTACAGTGTTTAAGCAAAACCTTAGACATTGTAATTGCAGGGTAGCCATAAGAGTATATGGTCTAGGAGTTTGTCAAACACGAACTCCACAGTTCCATAATGGCTACACTGAAAACTGGGAAGTTTGGTATCAAACTTCTCAGCACAATAAATGCACACTGTTGCCAGTGTGCAATTTATTGTAACATACACCCATAGGGAATCTTAGAGATGCCCCCTGAATACCTACCCGACTTCTAGTGTAGGCTGACCAGTTTCTGCCAGCCTGCCACACACCAGACATGTTGCTGGCCACATGGGGAGAGTGCCTTTGTCACTCAGTGGCCAGGAACAAAGCCTGTACTGGGTGGAGGTGCTTCTCACCTCCCCCTGCAGGAACTGTAACACCTGGCGGTGAGCCTCAAAGGCTCACCCCTTTTGTTACAGCGCCCCAGGGCATCCCAGCTAGTGGAGATGCCGGCCCCTCCGGCCACTGCCCCCACTTTTGGTGGCAAGGCTGGAGGAGGTAATGAGAAAAAAAGGAGGAGTCACCCACCAGTCAGGACAGCCCCTAAGGTGTCCTGAGCTGAGGTGACCCCTACCTTGAGAAATCCTCCATCTTGAGTTTGGAGGATTCTCCCAATAGGATTAGGGATGTGCCCCCCTCCCCACAGGGAGGAGGCACAAAGAGGGTGTAGCCACCCTCAAGGACAGTATCCATTGGCTACTGCCCTCCCAGACCTAAACACACCCGTAAATTCAGTATTCAGTATCCCCAGATCCCAGGAAATCAAATTCCTGCAACCTGAAGAACCAAGAAGGACTGCTGACCTACAAGCCCGCAGAGAAGGAGGAAGAGGACAACTGCTTGGGCCCCAGCCTTACCGGCCTGTCTCCAACTTCGAAAACCTGCTCCAGCAACGCATCCGACAGGGACCAGCGACCTCTGAAGCCTCAGATCACTGCCCTGGACTACAGGACCAAGAAACTCCAGTGAACAGCGGTCCTGTTCGAAACCAGCTACTTCTCTGCAACAAAGAAGCAACTTTCAAAGACTGCATGTTTCCCGCCGGAGGCGTGAGACTTCACACTGCACCCGACGCCCCGGCTCGAGATACAGAGAACAAACACCTCAGGGAGGACTCCCCGGCAACTACGAGCCCGTGAGTAACCAGAGACGACCCCCCTGAGCCCGAACAGCGATGCCTGCAGAGAGAATCCAGAGGCTCCTCCTGACCACGACTGCCTGTAACAAGGGACCCGACGCCTGGAACGGGGGTACTTACCTGCTGGCAGACTGGAACCAGAGCACCCCTGTTCTCCATAGGCGCCTATGTGTTTTGGGCATCTCTTTGACCTCTGCACCTGACCGGCCCTGAGCTGCTGGTGTGGTAACTCTGGGGTTGCCTTGAACCCCCAACTGTGGGCTGCCTATGCCCTAGGACAGAGACTTGTAAGTGTTTTACTTACCTCCTAATCTAACCTTTACTTACCTCCCCCAGGAACTGTTGATTTTTGCAGTATCCACTTTGAAAATAGCTTATTGCCATTTTTACAAAGACTGTACATGATATTGTTTTCATTCAAAGTTCCTAAAGTATCTAAGTGAAGTACCTTACATTTAAAGTGTTTAATGTAAATCTTGAACCTGTGGTTCTTAAAATAAACTAAGAAAATATATTTTTCAATATAAAAACCTATTGGCCTGGAGTAAGTCTTTGAGTGTGTGTTCCTCATTTATTGCCTGTGTGTGTACAACAAATGCTTAACACTACCCTCTGTTAAGCCTACTGCTCGACCACACTACCACAAAATAGAGCATTTGAATGATCTACTTTTGCCACTATCTTACCTCTAAGGGGAACCCTTGGACTCTGTGCACACTATTTCTTACTTTGAAATAGTATATACAGAGCCAACTTCCTACAGTTATAAACTATACATACACCACTTGCATGCACAAAATACCATGACTGGTGTTTTCAAAGTAATAAAACATGCAGACACTGCAGATCAACACGGTATAAATGTGAATATATGCACTCTCTGTCATACAACTTACCCTAAATTAAAGGTTATCATGTTGTCAGTGTTTTAACAGACAGAGGGATTGACATCACAGGTGACACCATGGCTGCAAGAGGGTTCAGTCGAGCCCCAAGACATGGCAAGTGCAGAAATGTACATTTCTCAGGGCATAGGTGATCTTTACTGAGACTATCCCTATATGCCACAAATTCTCCAAGTGTGGCAGAGGTATGCTCGTAAGTTTGACTATTGTCGCCCTACTGGCCATAGGACTACAGTCTTGGCAGAATTGCATTGGACATTTAAAGGGCCAGGGGCGCCTCAGTATATACCATGACCCAAGATGGATAAAAAGAAAATCTTTAAAAACAGTTGCCATTGGTCACTGAAAGGGCTGGGAAACGGATAGCAGCTTTAGTAAAACATACAGCAGGGATTAATCTTGCAATAGGGGACATTAAAAGTTTACTTAGTTCTCTTATAGGAGATGAGACGGACACACTGTTCATAAAAGGAGGAATAAAGGATGTGACATTGACCAACCCAAAATGTGATGAGGCACCCTGAAACAGAGTAAGGGGAATTGTTTGAAGACAATTGAGAAAAATGTCTCCAGGCAGGCCAGACATTGGGTTCCTTATGACACAGCCAATGCAGCCAAATGAGGAACCATCCCAATTCCTAAGCAGAATGAAGGAAAAATGGACACAAGAAGTAGGGGAGAGTTGGGAGATGACTGGTCAGAATGAAATACTGTTTTATAACATAGTAAAAAAGGGTCTACAGGACAAGCTAGACAATATAGGGGGTTATTCTAACTTTGGAGGAGGTGTTAATCCGTCCCAAAAGTGACGGAAAAGTGACGGATTTACCACCAGCCGTATTACGAGTCCATTATATCCTATGGAACTCGTAATACGGCTGGTGGTATATCCGTCACTTTACCGTCACTTTTGGGACGGATTAACACTCCTCCAAAGTTAGAATAACCCCCATAGTGTCTTAGATGCCAAACCATGGACAGAGATACAAGCACACAATACATTTCTGTAATAAGAGACAGGAAAAGGAAAAAAGTGAGAAAGACAAAATAGAGAAGGCAGCAGCTACATTGGTCTTGCAGAAGTTGACTAAGAAAACAGAGGGATGAATTGCTACTGTCACCACCCAGCTAGCTGCAGTATCCTTGGGTGTGCCCTCTCTGGGCATCCCAATGGCACCCAACCAGTATACCCAGAGAGGCAATAACAGAATTAATGGACGAGGAGGGTGTGGAAGGTTTTGGGGAAGTAGAGTAAGCACATTCCATAGTAGACGGACATGCCACTATTGCAAGATGTCAGGACATTTCATTAGAGATTGTAGGATCAAAAAGGAAGATGAACTTAACAACCAGAATAGAGCGACATATGGCCAACAAATGGCACCACCTGATAGTATTGTAGCACAACCTGCCACGAGTCCCCAGGTGACATACCTCCTGCAGCCCTAAATGCAATTACAGCAACCCGTGCCCCAAATGCAGTATGGGCCACAACAGACCGTGCAATCCACCTTGCTGCCCCAGAACTCACAAGGAAGGGTAACTGTCAGGAGAAGGAACCCATTCCAGCAAAATTACATGCAAGGATTTGTCCATTGAAGGTGCCCGCAGAGTAGTCTCATGTGTCAAGTTGTTCGGTAACCCACAGGCCAGACGAGTAACCCATGGTGATGGTAGTCATAAATGACAAGGAGTACACCTTTCTTAATGACACTAGGGCCATTGGGTCCTGTATCCGTGAGAGGGCGTTCCCATTGACAAATTAATCATTGGACACAAAGGGGTTCCTTGGGGCTGTGATGAGGGTTCCTTTCACTAAACTGTTGAGATGGAAATAGGGGGAGGTACATTGAAGGTTGTCTCTTATTCTCAGCAGATGCCCCAGCCAACTTGCTAGGACGTGATGTCATGGCAAAGTTAAACATGACTATTCATTTTGAAGAGGAAGGATCTATGATATGTTCCACATCAGGAGTATCTCATACAGGCATCATGACTATAATCACACACATTTTAGGCTGTGACCAGGTAAGCGCTAGACCCACAGACCTTTTAGTCTTCGCTACAGCAGTGTACATGATCATAGCAGACACCATTGGAATTGACAGGGAAATTAGTTGAATTACTTAAGAATGTTCTCTTCCGACAGCAGGGTCCCTATTCTGAACCATCCACACCAGCTGTTATGTATGCTCCCTAATTGCCCATGCTACTGTAGTAGACAGACTGCATTTTCCTAAAGAGGTATCCCCAAATATAATACACTGTCTTCTGCACCTCTTTGTATGCAGAATAAAAGCACAGCTACAACCAACTCATGTTAGTCCTGCAACTGCATGAGTTAATATAACTAGATTTTGACACCACCCCTGAAGTCCTACAACTTCTGACAGAAAAACAAGAGATAATGGAAGAGATATCACGAATGAAGAAGGCAGGGCAAAGGAGGGCTCACACAGAGTGGGAAAAAGGGGTATGACACAGAGGCATTTTTGGAAGGTCTTACCCATCATCCGAATATAGTAACTATTTAGTTAAGCATCTATCCCATGGTTGTGCGAGCAGGGGCGGCTCCTCCGCTAGGCCGGAGGAGCGTCACTCCCCCGCCAGCAGCAGCAGCTGGCAAACTTCTGCAATACAACGATAATAAACAATGCCTCAGACTGGCCAAACATATGTGCACACTAGGCTTTATCCACAAGAGCAGGCAGACTCTCCCAGTCTGCCAAGGAGCGCCCTAGCTGGGCGCTCTGACCAACTGTAATGCTGCTGTCATGCTGCCAGCAGCATGACAGCAGCGTTCAGATTGGCCGCAGGGCAAGAGGAGCTGAGCGGTGGTGGTGGCGGCTTCAGGTAAGTTTTTTGGTTTTGTTTTATTATTCATTTTTCTCCCCCCATGCCGCGAGCTGCTCCTGTGTGCGAGCAGACCAGGTCTTAGCATTACGGGATCAGTATTTGCTTATGACAAATGGCACGCTAGAGCCAAGTTCACATATAGAGCAACAGCCTTATGGAATGGTACCAAGACAAACAGTCACCTAACATTTGATAAGATAATAGGCCAGTGTCAAGAAATATGGGATGCAAACATACAGAGATATACATGGACAGGAATTACCACACACCCTAAAATAGCAATGAAATTAACACACCCTTCTCTTTGTTTCAGAGGAAATGGGACAGTAAGGGTGGGAAATAAACTCAACTGCAAGATCATCGCCTACAATGCCGGGCAGTACCTACAGCCTGATCAGTCACTATTGTATGTGTGGGGCCCCACTCTACATGTAATTACCCCCAAACTGGAATGGCCTGTGCTCCCTCGTGACCTTATACACCCCCTCTCTGGTGATACCAGGTGTGAACATCTCCCAATTCATGACCATCCCATGGGCCATCCAATGACTTTGTTTCATCAGCACAGAACAAAAATGAACTGCGGTATACGATGATACTACAGTTTGGAAGAAGTCCCACAGGAATATAGACTATTCAATGATGCCTAGCTCTTTTTTGGAAGCATACAACCGTTTGTTCAGGCAAAGGCAAAAGCATCTTCCTGCCAGTGATCTGGAGAATGGGGCATTAATTAAGGCCATTCAGACACTACATGACCTACACAAGAAAATGGTCGATGAAGGGGGGTGCCCCTGATGGGCTGGTTTGAATGGGTGCCATCCTGGATGTCGGGGTTGTTTAAGGCCTTGTTGCCTTTTACAGTGAAATTGCTCTTGACGGGTCTTATTTTTCAGGTAATAACAGCATGTTATAAAAAGATGACAGCTAAAATGTGAGGAGCCTTTTTGGTTAGGAAAAGTGCCACGGGTGTCGAGGGATAGAATGGTGAGCATTAGCCGATCCCCTAGTAGATGGGAAGGTGGGAAAGGTAGGCGAAGAATCAACTAGTGGGGAATGATGTAGGGAAATAATAGGAATATATTTTATAAACATATATGCAAATATAAAATCCCAAACCCCAATACAAATATTTTAGGTGAGGGATAGTTTTACAAACTATGTAAATAGTGATCCTCTGCAGAAATATATAGCTCATAGTGCACAATAGTTGTAAGAAACACACTGAAAGGTTGACAGAAATAAATGGCTTTGCATCGTCATTGAACACAGGGTGAAAACAAGGGTGGATTCTGCCTTAGCGCAAGCCTGTTGAGAATATGTTAACCCCACTGGTGCGGGTCACGACCAGTAGCCAACACGAGGGAGGAGTTTTCAAAATCCTCCGGTGCAATGCAGGGGAGGATTTTTCCTTTTTTTTTTTTTTACCCCGGGAGATGCAGAAGTCTGCATCTCCTCCCACCCCGACCTCCCACTGACCCCTCTGTGATGTCAGCGCACCACCAAAACAGCCTCTCCAGATGTCAGGGAGGCATTGATGAAAAAGGGAGAGTTTCCCCTTTCCATCGATGCTTTCCTTGCACCGTTTCCTGGCCATGGATCGCAGCGCGGCTGTGATCCATGGCCAGGAAATGTCCGTAGGCACCAGGGATCTTGTTTGAGGGGTGTCGGAGATGTTGG
Organism: Pleurodeles waltl; assembly: GCF_031143425.1. NCBI lineage: Eukaryota > Metazoa > Chordata > Amphibia > Caudata > Salamandridae > Pleurodeles > Pleurodeles waltl. The sequence goes on from NC_090446.1 coordinate 1,137,713,811, forward strand.
GGTTCTTCTGGGGGGGCAATCGCGTCCCTCCAAGTAAGTAAAACTAATGATTTTCTTTATTTAAAAAACACACAAAAAATGGAGGTGTTGGCCCTTCCTACACAGGCCGACCCTAGGGGGGGTGGAATACATCATACATTTTTTTTTTTTAAATGTTTTTCCCTGTGAGTGATGTCATTTTTTGGGATTGACAGGGTACAGTTAATCCCAAGAGGAGGTGATAGGGAACAGATCTTGAGAAGAATGGAATCCGAATATATACATTCAACTCAATAGCAGACATCCGTGGGGATTAAATAATGATGAGGAACTTCATGTCCACATAGGGTAATCCTCATATCATGTTAACGGTGTCATGTTCCTGTTAGGCTGGTTAGTGGGGAATCATCTGATTATGTTTGACTTGATTTGATGGATAGCCCAAACACCCGAGATAAGTCTCATTATAAGTTTTGAATTTAATTTAATGTTAGTAATTATTATGAATGGTCCCTTGACCAAATTATTTGAGAATTATACTTTGGATATAGTATTTTGAAAGTAGTGAATATATAATTATTTTTGTAGATGATTGTTTGTGAATTAAGATTTGGATTTATCCTTGATTCTTTAGAGATTGTTTTTTAAGTTTGGGGCTTTTTGATGTTTTTTCTACATAATGATCTGTCTTCTATGTCTAGGGAAACCAAGGGTATATTTTCTAAGGGAGAGGGAGCTTCTGTAATGATCTGGGCTGATGAAGAAGACCGCAAAGGTTGAAAAGCGTAGCCTTTGCAAGTCGAGAAATTGTTTTCTTTAAAAGACTGTAACAGCCTTGAGTGAATAAATTAATTGTTGTTTGGAGTGCCGCCAGTTTGGATAACTTTTTTTCTGTATATATATTATGAAAGAATTCTATCCTCAGCCGGCACTCCAAACAACTTAGTTGTTTATTTAAAGCTTATAAAGCCTTTCACAAAAACAACTTGGAACGGCATGGCAACGCGATTCAACCATTATGGTCTTCTTCATTGTCCCAAGTCATTACAGAGCCCCCCCCATGAAAGAAATACCATTGGCCGTCATAGACTTAGAAAAAATCCTAAATAACTTCTATATATAGATGTTCATAACACAAAATATATATACGTGGGACCAAACATCTTAACCAGAAAAAAATAATTACATCCTAAACTAAAATATTTTTTTATATTTTGCAAGAAAATACAAATAAAAATTAGATTCCATATAGATCAAGTACCAAACACTGTAATGATATTGCCCCACCAAATAATGCCCACCAATTGGTAAGTCAACACTTCCTAATTTTGATTCCATACATTCAGTAAGCATCACGTTTATTCAAAATTTCGGGAGCGTAGGCAAATATTAAAGAAAGAAGCAAGTCATATTTACAAATCCCTGAATGGCTCAATCAACAATTATGATTTTGTCCATGCAATGTAGAGTTACCCAATATGCACAAAAAGTTCCTCATCTTGGTTTGGACCCCAGGGAAGTCTGCTGTTAAGCTGGATAATGTACTCAGATTCCATCCTTTTGAGTCTCCACTCCTATTACCCCCCCCCCTCGGGGTTGGTAGTACCCTGTCTATTCCAAAGAATGACATTTCATAAATTCTACCTCCATGCACCAGATTCCTCTCATACTTTGTCTCATGATAAACGGACAGTTCTGGAACTGGGACTGTCCTTCTGCCCTGTAGCCAATTTTGATTATACCAAGAGACGCAGTGATGTTTTCCAATTTGTCAGGAAATTAAAAGTATTGAAGATTTTTCTCCAACAGAAAGATAAATATGACCCACAACATTTACAGATAGTTACAGACGTTGTAGACAGGCCTATTGAATTAACTATAGGTGATATTGATGGTCTGTCCACCCTCAGGGAATTGGAAGCAGGGGAAAGATTATGGGACACTGAAATAAATTTGCTGAAGGAATTGGGCTTGGAAACAGGAGATGTGAGTGATAGCAAAGTTACCCCAAAATTTAGATGTAACCCCACAACCCCGCATGACAATATTGATGCTTTCCATGAAGCAGTGATTTTTGATTTGGTTAAACTATATAGCACGGGTAGGGATATGTTTGCAAAGAATTTAACCCCAGGCCAAAGAGCAGCATTAATATCACTAAATAAGGCAACCTCTTTCGTGATTAAACCAGCAGATAAGGGTGGGAATGTTGTTTTATGGGATTTACAGAAATATCAAAGGGTAGCAAGGAGACAATTGTTGCTTTTAAATTGTTATGAGAGGTCGACAGTGACAGCATATCAGACATCAATAATAACCTTTCATGATTTACTCTCTGACAGTTACAACTATGGTCTCCTCACGGATGACGAACTAAAATTCCTGACAGTTAAGAAACCCATAGCGCCTTGCTTCTATATGCTGCCAAAAATTTGTAAGGACAGTCAGAATCCTCCTGGTAGACCTATAGTATCAGAAAAGGGTAGTCTTTTGGAAAATATTTCAATATATTTAGACTACTTTCTTTGTCCATATGTATTTAGTTTGGCATCGTATTGTAGGGATACCATGGACTTTATTACTAAAATACAAGACATTCCGTGGAAATCCCATTATATCACGGTGACCATAGATGTAGTGCCATTATATACACGCATCCCACATGATTTAGGTATTCGGGCATGTAAGCACTTATTTAGAGATAAACCTATCAGGCCATATGAACATTCTGAACTGCTCCTAAAAATGCTAAGGTTTTGTTTGGAGAATAATTTCTTCCTATTTGAGGATCAATGGTATAGACAAACGACAGGGACTGAGGTGCGAAGTTCCTTTGCTCCAAGCTATGCCTGTCTTTTTATGGGGTGGTGGGAGACACAATGTAATGTCGGTTGATAATGAAAAATGGTCTAAACATATAATTTGTTGGACAAGATATATTGACGATATCTTTGCAATTTGGGATGGCCCAGAGGCAGTATTGCATGAAATTTTGGCCTGGTTACCTATTAATGATTTTAATCTCAGATTTACTTCCAAAACACAGAGACAGGTTATGGAATTCCTGGATGTTGAGGTTACAGTTGAAGGAGACACCTTCCAGACTAAACTCTTTAGGAAATGTACGGCGGGAAACAGTATTTTACATGCTCAGAGCCACCACCCGCTGAGTCTAAAGTGGAGTATACCCTATGGGGAATTACTCCGAGCAAAGAGAAACTGCAGTACATCTCAAAGTTTTCAGAATGAACAAGCAAATATGATCAGGAAGTTTAGATCAAGGGGATATCCGATAAAAGTAATTAAGAACGCTTGTCAGAAGGGGATGGAAGCTCAGAGATGATTTGCTAATTCCAAAAAAAGGGAGGAAAGAAAATAAAAACACTTTGAGACTCAACCACCTGTAATGCGTACTTCGCAAGCACAGTCTGTGCCCCGGGACAACAGCAGGTTAGCCCAACCCAGAGAGCAGGTGTGTGCGGTGGCAAGCACAGAGAGAGTGTACGCTTGGCAGGCACCAATTTAGTTCAGCCCCAAATTCCACCTTTTACTGGTGACGCTGGATATAAAGTCGATACGGCCAACTTTTTGCCAGTCAACTACGTCCATCTATTTTTGGATGTTGACATGCTTCAGGAAATTGTGCAGCAAACAAATTTGCATGCAGACCAATTTCTGAGGGAGCATGGAGGCACTCTAGGGCCCTGTTCAGGGCACGCCAGTGGACTTCCACTTCACTGGCAGAGTTGAAGCTAAAACCCTGTAGTTTGCCCTCCCGTGTTAGGAGTCACAGGTACGATTGTATGGGAACTTGTCCAGCCACTCCTTCACCAAGGTTATAACCTTTATGTGGACAATGTCTATACAGGAGTAGAGCTGTTCAGTGAGCTCTACAAAGCTGGCACTGTGGCCTGTGGTAACCGCAAAGGATTCCCACAGGAGCTTGTTTTTTATGAAGCTCCAGAAATCCCAGAGTACTGTGTTGCGTTCCAATGTATGCCTGATGCATACGTGCTCACTACAATTCATTATAAGAGCACTTCCCCCATCATGGTTTGGGGTCAGATGGCCGAAGTCCACAAGCCCATCTGTATACTTGATTACAATAAGTACATGGGCAGATTGGACAAGAACAACCAGGTTCTTCAACCATACAATGCGTGTCGTAAAACTCTCACTTGGTACAAGAAACTATTTATCCACCTGATCCAGATGGCAACGTAAAATGTGTACAGACAACCACAGGAAGACTCATGACTTTCCTTAACTTCTAGCTGTCTGCAATTGAAAGCCACGCTGCTGTTACAGAAGCAGCAACAGCCTCCACCTCATATGTTCTGGATGATGTGGCAAGCCTGCAGGAGCAACACTTTGCTGATCGCATAGCTAAAACACCCAAAAAGGATTGTCCATGTCGTCGCTGTAAAGTGAGCTTGAAGCATGAAAAGCGACAGGGGAGTCGGTATTACTGTCCCCAGTGCCCATCTCGACCAGGCCTCTGTGTCCCTACTTGCTTTACGTTGTATCATACTAAAGCAAAGTTCTGGGAAATCGACTGAGGTGGAGCTGCTCTTGGGTAATCCTTTCAGTGGCTGTGCATGGATACCGAATGTCCATGGGCCACTGCTTCGTTAGGCAAGCAGCCACAGAATTGTCATTCATCTACTTAACAAAATCATGGACTTCCTTATGACCTGCTTGACACCTATATCCACCTTCAGAACGTGGTAGGTGTTCTGTTCAATTAACGTGCATTATAGTCCCCATACTGCACATACTAGTGGACAGAACATAAGCCACATTGTCATGGAGTACCCTGTGTGGCAAAATGTTAAAGGCATGACTGAATTTTGAAGTGCTTGTTAGGGAACTTATGTATGCTAAACAAGGACCAACATGTTGCCAATGAGTACCAGAGTAAGTGTAATAAGTCAAACAAATATCCTGTCGGACATTTCTTCTTGTTTGAAAGTGTGTAAACTCAATTTGTAGGTTCATTTTCAAAGCAAAAGTAGAAGTGTTGGTAAATGAGTCCAACAGGATATTTGTTTGACTTTTTACTTTCGAGACCTTAGGATTTCTTCACCAGCATGTCTGCCTTATTGTCAACTGTAGATATGCTCGCTCAGTTCGAGGAATACGCCTCCCAAGGCATACTCAGACACCCCCATCGTGCATCCACAAGTTAGTAGATACACTTGGCAATTATACAGGATATTAGTCAGGACTTTGAGAATAGAGAGATGAATGGGTAAGAAAAGTGTATGGTAGGTGTGCCTTCATAGGGATATTGCACAGGTAGAAGGCAGATAGTACAGAAGTACATCATCTACACCTATGGATTTAAAACCATTTGTGCCATCCCAGCACTGAAGGACAATGACACATATGGGTTAGTGTTTGACCTGCTTTTCATGCTCATCCTCCATCAGAACTTAGATGTTCAATTTGTTGTATTTTAAGTGCATTATAGTCACAGCACTGCACATAATGTTGACTGGGACATATGCTACTTTCTCACGGACTACCCTGTGTAGCAAACACTACTGTTTTTCATAGCCTATGACCTTCTCTTTAGGGAACATCGTAAGAATTCCCCAGCATGTCTGACTTAGTTTCAAAGGTAGATAGGCTCACTCAGTTCGAGGAATTGCTTCGCACAGCATACTTGGACACCCACAACTTGCATCCACAAACTGGAAGGAATTGGATTCAGCACAGTTAGTGCACTAAAGGCGCATGAAAAACATGTCTTCCTGAGCCTCAGGTGGCTGCCATGGGAGTCATTAGTAAAGGTTTGTTACGCATACCTTCGTTAATGTTCAGGAAGAAGGAGGCGGTTACTTGACAGGTGGTAAAATGCAGTCAAACCATTGTGGCTTCCAGACACAGGACACAGCAGCTCACACAGTGGAGGTCTTGATAGGATGAGAATCAGGAGTCAAGTGAAATGGGTTTCTAAAAATGGCGGTCACGTCCACACCAGAAATCACTGTCACTGCCGGCAGTGATCATCATTGGCCTCTGTGCTCCATAGACATCAATGTTAACCAATGAGGAGTTGCACGGCGGTTCTGACCGCCCTCTGCCATGACGACTAACGTCGGTGGAGTGAGGTCACTTCCACCTGTCCTCTGCTTGCAGGACAGGCAGATGCCATTTTCTGAGGATTATCATTGTAGTCAATGATATGTGCGTCATAGGTACTTATAGTAGACACCAAGGCAATTCCTACATGTTAACATTGTACATTTGGTGGCAGATATCTGCCATACAATATTAGTATTCATAGCAGTGCACTACTTGAATATGAAAGTTGACGAACACTGAAAATGTTATGATACAAATAACGTCTTACTACTTAGACTACAACTGTGAAGCAGTATTGCCATATAATATTATTGGGTAGTATTAGAAGTCTGTTTACATGTTGAGGCAACCAGAGCAGATTTCAAACACTGGTTGTCTAAAATGTATTAGAAGGCTCTATTTTCTGTAATATTGTGTGTTCAAATCCTTCATGCTTTCTCACACTTGTAAGGTTTGGTTTATTTAGATACCAACTACTGCGGAAGAGGAGGAATGCACCCATGTACAGATCCCTAGTTGACTTGGCTATAATGTAGGAACGCCATATAATTCTCACTTATCATCTGAACAGGGTGACAATCATTGAACTGTGTGCACAATTGGAGCCAGATCTCATTCCTGCTCCTCTACTGCAATACCTCCTACAGTACAGGTGCTGTGAGTGCTCCACTTCCTGGCACTGGATAATTTCAGGCGACAGTGGGCTTGGCTGCTGGTATGTCTCAGCCAGTGTTTGCTGAAGTGTTGAAAAATGCTCTGAATGCCTTGCTGAGACACATGTACAGCTATATCACATTCCCCCAAAGTGATGATTTGCCCACTGTTAAGGCTGCTTTCTACACAATGGGACATATTCCACATGTAATTGGGGCCACTGATAGGACCCATATTTTTTTTGGTTCCTCCCAGAATAAATGAGCAGGTGTTTAGAAATAGGAAGTGTTACCATTCCATTAATGTGCAGATGGTGTGCCTTGCTGATCAGTATATTTCTCACGTTACTGCCAAGTTTCCAGGATCCCCATGATGCCTAAGTAATGAGGAACAGCAGTGTCCCACAGATGATGGCACAACTACAGAGAGAGAGAGAGAGAGAGAGAGAGAGTCTGGCTAATTGGTGAGTATGATGTTTTAATTCAATGCATGTCACAGTGTATTATCTTTGAGTTGTCCTCTGTAGTATTGTACACACGTAATGTGAGATTTTCACTATTTCCAGGTGACTCTGGCTACCCGAACCTATCCTGGCTGTTGACACCAGTGAAGAATCCGAGGACAGAGGTTGAAAATTGCTACAGTGAGGCAACATGGATGGACCAGAAGAGTGACAGAAAGAACATTTGGCATTCTGAAAGCCAGGTTTAGGTGCCTACATATTTCTGGTGGATCCTACTCTACTCCCCTGCAAAGGTCTGCCAGATAGTCGTGGCCTGCTGCATGCTTCACAATTTGGCCCTCAGAAGGCATGTGCCATTACTGCAGGAGGAGGGGGAGACAATGCACCTGTGCCAGCAGAGGAAACTCAGGACAGTGATGAAGATGGGGAAGAGAAGGATGTGGACAACAGGACACATCTGACACACCAGTACTTCGAATGACAGTCAGGTAAGTCTGTAGTTCTGTTCATATCACAATTTAAATGAAGAACTGTGTGGCAGCTATGATGTACAAAGCTCTAATGTGTGCATTTTGAAACCTAAAACTATTCCATCAGTGGTGTAAGGAGAAAAGCTTATTCTGCCTATGCTATCTATCAACTGTTTGGCAGTTTCAAACACATGCCCACATCAAACTGTGTTCTTGTTTCATACAGTACTTAGCATTTGTTGCTGGGAATGTATTGTGAGTTTCAATGTGCTTACACAACTGATCTGTGATTTTACTGTCACTGACAGTTTGGCCTGGACTAGGTGTTATAGAGGAGGGATTGGCTTGTTGAGAACATGGCATGGCTAATGCTGTGGTATCTTATCTAAGGCCCTTAGAAAAGTTGTGTCTTGTCACTACTAGTGTTTGGAGTTAATTGCAGTGCATAACATGAAGTTGATGTGACCAGATGAATGTAGGCTCTTCTGTTACAGGGGCTCATGTTGCTTTACTTCCCTTAACTTCTAATGTGAATGTCACTCAAGGTTTCCCTTTTTTCAGATGTTCGTGTGGTCACTACTGTGTATCAATGAATGCTTACAGACTGTTTTCACACAGTCTGGTGGATGGTGACTTCTGGCAAGCACTTACACTGGTAACGTGTACCCTACGCTGACTGTACATTGGATGGATTCACACTTTACATTACCTTTGCACAGGAATATAAAGGTCAAGACATTGCATATTCATAAAATAAAAGTACAAATCCTTCAGATGTGTTTATTGAAATCACAAGAAGGAAGGGATAGTGCAATGGAGTGGGGTGATGGTGGACAACATCTTCAGTGTAGTGGTTCAGTTTATCTATGGGCATAGGAAAAAGGAGCAATGGCAGTCCAAAGTAAACAAGGTGTCTCAGTGGCACACAAGGGACATGTAGGAGAGGCTCACTTCCAGGCAGTAGTTTTGGTCTTGGCTACAGACTCTGTAGGATGTCTGGCTCGCAGGGGTGGTTCCTCTGCTACAGAGGGAGGAGTGCTGGTGGTCTGTGAGTACTGTGGCAGGGCCTCCAGTCCACTAGCTGCAGCAGATGTAGAGGGCTAGTTAGTACTCTGGCTAGTGGAAGGGGCCTGCTGTTGTGTTGAGGACTCATGCATGATGGTGGCAATTTCACTGAGCACCCCTGCAATGGAGGCCATGTTGGCATTGTGGGCCTGCAACTGCTGCATGACCTCCTGGTGATGTTCCCTCTGCAGCCTCTTGTTCTCCTGCAAGGTGGTTAGTACCTAGCACATCCTGTCCTCAGATTTCTGGTATGTCCCCAGAACTTGTGACAGAGTCTCCTGGCCAGTCGGTTCCCTCAGTTGGCCCACCCCTGGGTGCACAGATGCCCTCCCATTGGCCCTGGCCCCCTCTGTCTCCTGAACTGTGTGCCCCCTCTCACTTACTCCAGGACCTCCACCGTCTTGCCTGGGAGGTGTTGACTCCGGTCCCTGTACAGGTGGGCACACTAGATTGATGGGTCCTGGGGACAGAGGTTTGGGGACGTTGGGTGGCTGCTATTGTAGTGGAGTCCAATGTGGGGTGCTCTGAGGTAGGCTGTGTGGTGCTTGTGGTGTCTGACTGACCAGAGGTGCCAGATGGGCCAGGGAGATCTTCCAGATCCAGATATCCAGAGCAGCTGTCATCACTGGGGCCTTCTTCTGGTGGAGGACTTGGTAGACGTGGCACATGCTGCCAGATGACATTAGCTGTGGTACCTGTGGACATGTATGATAGTTGTTCATATCATCCTCAGATATTAATATGGCTAATGCAGGGAATTAGTGCAGGGTGCTTGCTCCCCAGGTAAGGCATTGGTAGTTGATGATTATTTTTTACTGTATTACCGAAAGCATTTTCATATGAATATTTTAATTTAAAAAAAAAAAAGCCATGTTGTATGTATGTATTTAGCAGTAAATGCCATTGCCATATCCTGGTTTGCTCTTGCCACCTCAGGTGTTCCAGGTGTGAATATGTTCAGCATTGATAGGTGTCCCTAATGAATGGGTGTAGTAGTTTAAACATATGGTTTGTGTATGGTGATGCATTGTGGGATTGTTAGTGATTCATGCTAACCATGCATTACTTATGTGTGTGAATGATGACGTTGGAGAGGTATTATTTTAGTGGGTTGGGCACACAAGGGAAATTGATAAGGGTAGTTAAGGGGGTGGGTATGACTTTGGGAAGGAGTGGGTTGAAGGGAGATAGGGTGACGGGGAGACATACCATGCAGGTGTACATGGTAGTAGTGAAGTATGGGTGACTTACCAGAATACAGCCCTCCAGTTATTCCAGTGAGGCCCTCAGGATGCAGGATAGCCAAGACCTTCTCCTCCCATGATGTCAACTGTGGGGGAGGAGGTGGGGGTCCACTGCCAGTCTTTATGGCGGCAACGTGGTGTCTGGATGCCATTGCACGCAACGTCCCCCATAGGTCGTTCCAAGTCTTCCTTATGTCGTCCCTTGTGTGTAGATAGGTTCTCACAGAGTCCACCTTGTCTACGATTCTCTGCCATAACTCCATTTTCCTGGCAATGGATATCTGCTGCACCTGTACACCGAACAGCAGTGGCTCTACCCTGGCGATTTCGTCTACCATGACCTGCAACTCATCATCAGTGAAACGCGGGTGCTTTTGTGAGGACATGCCGATTGCGTAGTGTGTGTGTTTGGTGTAGAGGTATGATGTGTAAAGTGTGATGTGTGAAGGGTGTATAGGTGTGCAGTTTAAGGGATATGTGGGCTGGCAACGTGTAGCAGATTTTGTGAATTTGCAAGAAATTGTGGGTTGTGTGTGGGATGTTTTATAGTGATGTTGCTTGGTGTATACGGTGTGAATATGTATCAGGTGTGGGTTTTTCAATTTGGCCAATGTTTCTGTTGTTGTGGAGTGCCAAAATTGACTGCGGTAGTCCGCACAGCCAATGGATTACCACCGTTGATGGACCGCTGTGGTGATCTGTGGGATGTAATTTGGAGGGCGTTTGTTGTTGCTGTGGCGGTAAGGGTGGTGGGACCGCTTCTCTCCCACCGTCATTAGATTTGGCGGTGTTGATTTTGTGGCTGCTGTCTGGTGTTTTTTTTGTTTGTAACTCATAATACGGTGGGAAGATTACCACCTCCGCGGCGGTCCTTTGGAGGCCATCACCACAGCGGTCTTCGGAATAGACCACCAAAGTCATAATGAGGGCCTATATGCTCTTTTATGGGCAGCTCTATCAGCTCATAAAGAGACCTCCTCTGGTGTAAGGCTTACCTAAGGATTTCCTCCTGCAAGCACTCTTCGTCTCACTTCTCCTCTTAAACCACAAGTGCATTAAAACATTGCATGCATTCGCAAAGCCAACCGGTCTCACCTATGCAAGAGCTATTAGCTTTGCCAATGTGTTTTAGCCATGTTGTTCACCAGTGTTGCTGCTGTTCAGCATGGCTAAAAGTTAGTGGCATAGAGGAGAGTGGTGTGGAATGCTATTGAGTGGAACGACAAACAGTGGAGTAGAATTTTGTAGAGTGGAGTGGCAGAGAGTGTTGTGTATTGGAGTGGCACAGTGTGGAGTCACAGAGTGGCACACTCTGGAGTGAAATAGAGTAGAGTGGAATGGTGCAGAATGTGTTGGCATAGAGTGCTGCAGAGTACAGAGGCATAGAGAAAATAACGGTGTGAGCAGCTTTTTGAGTATTCTCCTTCTGTCTTATCAGGCATGGATGCCTGCCTTCATTGATAGGTTCTTGGATTATCATCTTTTTCTTGACCCACACTATATAAAATTTGGAGTTGGACTGTAATTTGATGTTAGCCCTGATGAAGTCAAAGTGTAGAAACATGTGTTGGCTACGTCAAGGCTAGGGTCAGAAGATTTGTTTGAATTGGTTGAAGATGAAAATGAAAAATGACAGAACACGTTGAAACTCTTCTAATAAATCACACACATATTTTGTTGCTCAGGTGAGGGAGGGGGTCTTTGAGGCACTGTGCATCCAATCAAAATGCTTGGTGGTCCCTTTTCATCCCTGGAGCACAAGTTGTAAGAAAAAGACTGAATTATGATAGGCATGCTTGGAATTGCGCCTTCTGTGTGCCCTGCTACCAGCTTAGTTGGAATTTATAGTGGCGTAGACTGCGGTGGCATTGAGTGCAGCGGCATACAATGCGGTGTCGTAGAATACAGTGGTGCAGATTATAGTGGTACATAGAGTGGAGTGGCGCAGAGTGGCATGGAGCGGAGTGCAGTGGCATACAGTAGATTTGCATAGAGTGATGCATAGGGCAGTGGTGTGGTAAAGTTGAGTGGCACAGAGTACAGAGAAGAGTTGAGTGGTATAGAGTGCAGTGGCATACAGTGGTGCAGAGTAGAGTAGCACAGAGTGGTGCAGAATAGACTATAGTGCCATATAGCGCAGTGGCACCGAGTGGAGTAGAGCAGAGTATAGTGCCATAGAGTTCATTGGCTGGTCTGGTTTGTAGTGGGTACCTATGGTACATACACCTTATACCAGGTCCAATTATTCCTTATTAGTGAAATGTAGACAGAGTCTAGAAGCCAGGCTCTCTAGGGGTAGTGTGGATGAGCAGCCAAGGCCTAACTAGGACACATGCAAAGCTCATGCAATACCACTGTAGTCACATAGTATTCACACACATTAAAGAAAATACTCAGTGTTACAAAAATAAAGGTACATAAATGCCAAAAATATCTTAGAGACTATACTCTCTTAGGAGGTAAGTAATATACTCAGTATATACACTAGAATTCAGTAATAGTTGTAAAAACAGTAAGAAAAAGTGCAAATAGTGAAAATCACAATATTTAGCAATGGCCATGGGGGAACACAAACCATATACTAAAATAGTGGAATGTGAAAGTCTGTTTCCCACCTAGGCAAGTGTAGTGTGTAGATGGGCGCTAGGACTGTAAGAAAACAACAAAGGTAAGTAATAGAACCCACCCCAGAGCCCAGTAAAGCAGGAGTAAATCACAGTGAAAACACAAGAACACGTGATAGAATATTTGATAGAAGATTTTGGAAGAACCAGAAGAGACTCCAAGACACCAACGATGGATTCCTGGACCTGAAGACCTGTGGAAGAAGGGGACCAAGTCCAAGACGCACTGAAGAGTCTAGGAGAACAGGAGCCCCTACTAACCCAGATGAAGGTGCAAAAGAAGAACCACAGGTGACAAAGAACAGTCAGTACTGCACCCAAGAAGACGGATGCAGGTTTCTGGCTGGTGCAGATGATGTCCCGCACCGGATAGATGACTGCAGTCTGGTTTGCGTCGCTGGATTCTGCCAACAAGCCTTGGCACACGCAAAACACGTGGGAAAATGGTGCTGCCTGAGACCAGGAGAGACCTGGTGGCCACTACCCAGGAAGGGGAGGCAGAGGGGGCTCTCAGCAACTCAGAGAGTCATCAGAAGACCAGGCAGCGCGCACAGGAGTCCCACAGCACGGGGATAAAGAAGGTGCAAAAGGAGGCCCACGCAGCACTACACAAAGGTATCCCACGCCACCAGAGAACCACGCAGGAGGCTGTGCATCGCAGGAAGGAGTGCAGGGGGCCGGAGCTGCACAGTGCATGAAGAACTTCGTGGAAGGATGCCACCAAGCCTTGGCAATGGCAAAACACGCAGAGCACGGGGTATTGTCTTTCATGGGGAGGCAAGCTCTTACCTCCACCAGAGTGGGACAGCTGGACTTCAGGGTCGTCAGGATCACTTCAGTCCACCACCCGTATTGCTGGGTCCACGCACTTCTTCAGGAGAGGGGACTCAGGCCACTGGTCGTCGCTGCAGAGGGGTGACTGCTGAAGCAGGGAAGTGACTCCTTCACTTCAAATGAGATTCCTTCGTTTTTCTGGTGCACGCTAGAGGCAGGCAGTCCTCTGAGAATGCACAACCTGGAAACAGTTGCAGTTACTGGCAGGAGCTGAAGATACAATGTTGCAGAAGTCGTCTTTCCTTCTTTGTTGCAGTTTGTAGAGTTCCTGGAGGGTCCAGATGCAGTTTCTTCAGTAGAAGGTGAATTAAAGGATGCAGAGGATTCCTGCTGGAGTCTTGCAATCCGAATCTGAGGAAACACCCAGAAGGGAGAGACCCTAAATAGCCCTGAAAGGTCGATTGGTCAGCTACACAGGGGAGGGCTCTGACATCACCTGCTGGCACTGGCCACTCAGATGCTCCCAGAGTGCCCTACCAATTTGGAATCCAAGATGGCAAAACCCAGGGCACTCTGGATGAGCTCTGAGCACCACCCCTGGGATGGTGATGGACAGCGGACTGGTCACTCCCCTTTCCTTTGTCCAGTTTTGCGCCAGAGCAGAGACTGGGGATCCCTGACCTCGTGTAGACTGGACTATGCAAGGAGGGCATCATCTGTGCCCTTCAAAGCATTTCCAGAGGCTCTGGGTGGCTACTCCTCCCATGCCTGTAAAACCTATTTCCAAAGGGAGAGGGTGTGACATCCCTCTCCCAAGGGAAACCCTTTATTCTGCCTTCCTTAGCTTGAGCTGCTCAAGCAACGGAGGGCAGAAGCCGGTCTGTGAGGTGGCAGCAGCTGAGGCTGCCTGGAAAACATCAGAAGGCTATAATGGCAGTACTGGGGGTCCTCAAAGGAGCCCCTAGAGTGCCTGGTATCATACAACCAATGCTTGCAAAAGCCTTGGGATATAATTCCAACATGTTTGATATCAAACATGGCCATATTCTGAGTTACCATTGTGAAGCTGTACATAGGCAGTGACCTATACCCACTGCACGCGTAAAATGGCATCCCCTCACTCACGAAGTCCGGGAAAATCATCCTGGATGACGTGGGGGCACTTCTGCTAGTGCAGGGGTGCCCTCACACACAGGTACTCTGCACCCAGCCTTCAGGGTTAGAAGGCCTGATATATGGGTGACTTATAAGTGACCTAGTGTAGTGTAAATGGCTGTGAAAGGATGCATGCACCGTTTCAGACAGGCTGCAATGGCAGTCCTGTAGAAGCCTTTGCATGGGCTCCCTATGGGTGGCAAAAGAAATGCTGCAGCCCATAGCAATCCCCTGGAACCCCAATGCCCTGGGTACCTAAGTACCATATACTAGGGACTTGTAAGTGGGCACCAGTATGCCAATTATGAGTGGAATACTGTTTTAACAGTATCCAACAACCACACTTAAAAGGAGAAAGCATAAGCACTGGGGTCCTGGTTAGCAGGATCCCAGTCACACAGTCAGACACACTGACAAACAGGCCAAAAATGGGGGTAACCATGCTAGAAAGAGGCTACTTTCTCACAGTGGTATAGAGTGCAGTGTAGCAGAGCAGTGTGTCAGAGTGCAGTGGCGCAGAGTGGAGTAGAGTGGAGGAGAGTGAAAGAGAGCAGTGACGTAGAGTACAGTGATACAGAGCAGAGTGAAGTGCCGCAGAGTGGAGTGACGTGGAGTGCAGTTGAGTAGAGTGCTGTGGTTAAGAGTAGAGTGGCATAAAGGGGAGTGACAGAGTGAAGTAGAGTAGACTGCTTCAGAGTAGAGTGAAGTGGCATAGAGTGGAGTGACCCAGGGTAGACTGCAGTGGCATAGAGTGTAATGGTGTAGAGTAAAGTAGTGTAGAGTGCAATGTTGCAAAGTGGTGTAGAGTACAATGACGCAGAGTGGAATTGTGAAGAGTAGATTGGTGTGGTCTAGAGTGCAATGGTGAAGAGTGCAGTGGTGTAGAGTAGAGTGGTGAAGAGTGCATTGGCATAGAGTGGTACAAAGTAGAGTAGATAGGCATCACATAAAGTGACAGAGTGGGGTGGTGTAGAGTGCAGTGGCGTCGAATGGTGTAAATTGGAGTGGTGTAGAGTAGAGTGCAGTGGTACAAAATAGAGTGGAGTGGCGTAGAGTGAAGTATTCATGGTGTGGTCTATTTCAATTGAAATAGACATGCAATAAAACTATACAATGCACAGACGAAAATGTGTGGAAATTGCATCACCTAGTTTCATGATTTGTTTTGATCAGATTAAAGTATTTGTTTCCAACACACCTCAAACAAAAAATGTGCTTAATTTGTATGTTCATAATTCTGACATATTCGGAAATACTTTCACAGTTTATTTAAAAGTCATTTGCTAGAAAAAAAAACTATTTTCTGCTCTCAGTATCCAGCAAGATTGTCACATAATTCTTCTCACTTTGAAGTCAGAGAAAGAAAAGTAAACAAGCGCCCTTGGAAGACAGAGCCTGACATTTGACTTCGGTCTTTGAATGCACAGCAAACGTGAAGAGATAAAAGCAAGATTTAAAGGCCTCTTAACAGAAAGCGAGTTTGTGGAAGAATACAGAAAATATGTTTTAGGCAACGGTAGGGACAAACAGAACCTGGAGAACCTAAAGCAAATAAAGCCAGCAAATGGAAAGCCAGAAAGTGAGAGTTACAAACCACAAAGCCATGGTCAACTTTCTAAAAGTCCCCAAAATGTATTTAGCAAATCAGACATCTGCGCTGCCTAGTAGAGTGTGACCTAATAAAGGCATTTATTTCTTCCATGCTGTTTGCTCTATCAGGTGCTGATTGCAGATGAATAACAGAATTCTATTTATCTATGGCTACAACTCCACAGTGAGTGTGAGAAAGCATATATCAGTTCAACTGGAGCCTCTTTCCTTGCATTACTTCTAAGTGCAGAGTGTCATTGTGATAGGCTGTTTGATCTCTAGCTTCAGAAATAAACTCGATGATCAACCTGATGAGTCGATAGGAAGTGAGACTGCAATAGACATTGGTCTGAAAAGGTGGGGTTGGCAATTAAAGACATGCAGAAATGGGATTCTCCTGGTGGATTGTGCCAAATGGTCTAAAAGTGCAGCTCGCCAATGAAGCTCAACAAGGCTTAAACATGTCTGAAGTTGCATGTGTTGCCTCCAGATGAGACACAGTATTGTATTGTTTGGGAAGAATGAAAACTGATCTGTATAGTGTTTTAGCCATGCACTATCAGGGGCTTACTCATCTACAGATTGTCTGCCTTTGGGAGCTTTTGGGAGCCTGATAGAGGGAGGGGTGGGGTGAAAACTCCTGCTCATACTAGGCCTCTTTTATGCCAAGAGGAGCAGGCGAAATCTGGGCCTTTATTATGTTTCATTAGTTTTGCTCAGGCCACCAAATATGGATGCTGTTTTCTCGATCATTTGGAATAACTGTGCAACATTAGGCACTAACTGGGCCTTTAAAAGGCTGCATAGGTTTTGATCATATCACGATCTGGGCCGACTGAGTTTACACAATTTTAGTATAAACACACACAAGCTCAGCTGCCCCTTAAGCTAGATGTGTGATATGTTTATGCCTTGAAGCAAGTGAGAAATCAAAATACACAGTATTTAAATCATCAGCACTAGTGGCAACAAACATCAACTTGAAGCAGAACACATTAGACAGAATACCTTACAAACATCCTGCACAGTGCAATCGTGGTCTAAATGATGACTATCACTATGCTCAAACAGTACTTCCCACATGATACACCACACAATAACATTCAATAAAAACCTGTAGGACAAACCACCCAACGTATGTCTATCATGTCCTAAATGCACCCATGCAGTTGGTTGTATCAGTACCTAGCATTCATCACTAAAAAACACCACAGAGATAACAGGTCTATCTATCAACATAGAACAGAATGAATTGACAAGCCAAACCCCCCCCCCCAACCTGGCCTTAACACTTAACCGACAAAATCAAAAGCCCACAGCTCAATGAACAAGACAGAACCATCTAACTGAGATTATAAACACCAGTAACACACTATCATAAAATGAATCAGACTCTGGTCTGCGATGGTAACCCTGGAACCATATGAAAACTCAATGAACTGACCAAAAGCTCAATGAAGCCATAACAATGGGCAAATAGGTGCTAAAGAAAGCATGTAACAAAAAATAAAATACATTACTTACCTGTAACTGTAGTATTGGTATCTTTCATAGATACTTGCTTGATTTATTCCCTTTCGTGAAAGTGTGATTCCCATGGTTCCATAGAAAGCAGTAAAGAAAAAACTACATTGAAGTTAATTCAAAAGACATTCAGTTTAATAGCTTATCAGTGTTATTAGAAATGACCCAAAGCCCAGCCAATCAGGCGACAGCACCCTTTAGAACCTTCACCAAAGAGACTCCAGTCCCTCAGTTTTTTTAGTACAAGTGAGATAAATAATGAGAAGACATAAGGGGAGCCTCTATGAGGAGGAGGATGGGTCGCATGTGATCTATGAAAGATGCTAATACTGGAGAACTACAGTTACATGTAAGTTACTTATTTTCTTCTCCAGAATTGGACCTTTCATAGATTCACATGATGGAATCAGAATAGCTAGCAGTGAACATCACAGTCATAAACATAGAATGATAATAATGCAGCGTAAAGCAGGAAGAATAGTGGCTCACCTTACTGAAACAGATGTCGTAGAACTGCTTGTCCTAATCCTGCATCAGTTTTCTCAGCAGAATCAAAGCAGTAATGTTGACTGCTGGACCAGGTTGCTGCTCGGCATATGTCTTGAATAGGCACACCGACAAAAAGACCTGCAGAGGTGGAGACAGATCTGGTGGCGTGGGCCTTTACCTTGCTAGCCAACGGTTTTCCTGCTTGCTGGTGACAAATTTGTATGGCTGAAGCAATCCATCTTGCTATAGTCTGTTTAGAAACCTGAAAACCCCTTTCTGAGGTCCCCATAGGCTACAAACAGTTGATCTGCTTTGCGGATGTTGTTAGTTCTGTGTAGGTAGAATTTTAGACATCATTTGACATCTAACATATGCAATGATCTTTCCGCCTCTATTTGAGAATTAGGGCTGAATGATCTTAATATTACTGGTTTGTTTAGTTCAAAGTCTAAAGGGACCTCAGGTATAAATTTAGGATTGGTCCTGAGGATCACACTGTCCGATTTGAATTGGAGTTAAGGTTGTTTGATCTTGAATGCTAGGATGTCGTTCACCCTCTTAGCTGAAGTAAGCGCTAAAGGAAGAACTGTCTTCTGAGAAATGTACTTTAACTCGGTCTTGTGAATCGGTTCAAACGGATGTCTCATTAATTGTGAAAGCATAATATTTAGGTGCCAAGGAGGAGGAGAGAACTTTCTGAATAGTCGTTTAAGTAATTGTTTTATTATTCTCTGAGAAGGTAGAGATGGAGAATTACTGGATCGACAAAATCTAGAAATCACTGCCAGATGGACTTTGATGGAAGAGTGAGAAAGATCAGATTTCGCTAGGTGAAGGAGATACTGAAGTATCTGCTCTGGTGATGACGTGAAAGGACGGCTCTTGGAATCCATACACCAGAGACAAAATCTTGTCTTGTTCGTGGCTTGGGCCCTGGCAATCACAAGTATTTATCCACATTTGGAAGGAATGTCTAGTCTGGCAAACTCATTGAACTCGGGATTCAGGCTGACAAATGAAGTGATGCCGGGTTGGGATGACGGACCTGGTCTTGGTTCATCATCAGCAGCGTTAATATTGGTTTTAGCTGGATGTAAAGTTGTTCAGAGAGAAGCAGGAGCTCCATGAACCAAAACTGCCTGGGCCATCTGGGAGCAATGAGAAGGACTCGGCAAAGCTCACTACGTTTTCCTTGGAAACCTTGTGATCAATGGGATCAGGGGAAAGCGTAAGCATAGATTCCTGACCATCTTATAAAAAATGTGTTCCCCCACGATCCTTTCTGTAGTTGCCACTTGGTGAAGAACTGACATTTTTGGTTCTCGCTTGTCACAAACAGGTTTAAGTTTGGTTTGCCCCAGCGATGGAAAAGATGGTCTAGAGTTTGTTGGTCGAGCTCCCATTCATGGTAGTTGGTGTTGGTCCTGCTCAGCGAGTCTCCGTGCATATTGGATTTGCAGGCACCTGTTCCGCTCAAGGGTTATCCTGTGTCAAAGGGCCCAGTTCCATATCTCCTGTGCTTGAAGAGATAGCGCTGGTGAACATGTTCCACCTTGCTTGTTTAGGTAGTGCATGCTTTTGTTGTTGTCAGTGCGGATCAGCACAGAAGATTCTGTGATGTTGGGCAGGAAAGATTTTAGCACTAAGGCAATGTCTTTCAGCTCCAGTAGGTTTATATGGAGTGTAGCTTGTTGGGCATTCCATCTTCTTATCAAGTCTTGAGGTAATCTGAATGATGCCTTCCAGAGATCGGTTGGTTTGTAGCCACTGCCTATCTAACTCTTCCTATAGTAGTCTCATGTGGAGACACCAGTGTGGTATGAGGGGAATACATGAGGAGAGCATCCCTAGAAAAAAAATGTGTAGAGTCGGACAGAAACAGACTTTCTTGTGTTAACATCAGTGCAAGTCTTTGAATCTTTTCTTGCCTCTCCTGGGAGGTGAAGGCTTTTGTTTGTATTGTGTCTATCACTGCTCTCAAAAAGATGCTGGTGGCCGGGGGTGCTAGATGCGACTTTTGTTTGTTCAAGGTAAGACCTAATGTACGGAAGAGAAATAGTCAGGTTGTCGTATCTCTTGATGCTTGTTGGGAGGGGTGTATGCCTTTAACAGCCAACCATTTAAATACGGGAGTACTTGGATGCCTTCCTGTCTGAGATAGGCTGTCACTGGAGCTAACACCTTGGTGAAGATTTGAAGTGCTGACCTTAGTCAAAATGGCAACACCTTAATTTGGTAATGAGTGCCACCTACCCTGAACTGCAGGAATTTTCTATGTTTAGGGTAGACTGGAACATGGAAGTAGGCATCCTGGAGATACAAGCCTGTCATATGATTCCCTTACTTGAGAAGATGCAGCATATTCTAAAGATTCACTATGTAAAAATAACTTTTTTCAGAAATTTGTTGAGTTGTCGAAGATCTAAGATGGGGTGCCAATCTTCTATCTTTTTCTGGATAAGGAAGAAGCAAGAATAGAAACAGATTCCCCTATGAGTCTTCAAAACTATTTCTATTGCCACTTTGCGCATCATGGTGGAAATCTGCAATAGTAGCTTTTTCAAGTGGGAAAGTGGTGATCTTTTTGGTGGAACATTCAGTGGAGTTTTTTGAAACTAGGGTATGCCCCCAGGCAATATCATCGACCACCCACCTGTTGGACATTATCTGGGACCACTGATGTACGTAACTGGCGATTCTGACTCCAGTTTAAGTTGACGAGGTGTGGGTGGTGGCCGGCACTATATGGAGGTCACTGTTTTCTGACACTGTCTGCCTCTGGAGGACAACTTTCTTCTGCATCAATGTTTGTATGCTGCGGATGGTGGTTGCCTTTAGGACTGCTGGTGCTGCTGACCATATGAATGGCAATACTGACTATGGTAGGGTTGGTTTCTGTAATGCTGGGATCCTCCTCGAAAAGTGGATCCAACTCGGCATCTGGCTACCAAAATTGCACATCTATGGTGCAGTCTATTATTTCTGCTAACATTTTCTCCCCTTCCTGTAGAATTTTTTGTGCCTCAAGTTTTGCTTCGTCTGGTAAAAGGTCAATGTATGTGGAGATGTCTGACCACACTTGGTGGTCATAATGGCCTAGAAACGGTAGAGAGTTAGTTACTCGAACGGTAGTGGCTACCATGGTAGAGAACCTCTTACCTATACTGTCCAGGCGCCTACCATCTCTGTCTGGTAAAGTGGAGACAGGAGTAGACTGATTCCTAGAGTGACGTTGGGCTGCCTGTGAGTAATGGAATCTGGTTTTGGTTGGCCAATTAGACAAGCCGGAGAATCCTCTGGTGCTTTGTATTGCTTGTCTAGTCTGGGAAGGACCGCCAGTATTGATGCTGGAGTATTCATAACCTGGAGGCCTTCTTCCCATATAAAATCCACTATAGGGATAGCATGGACAGTCTTTCTGACAGATTCTTTAAAATCATAGAGAAAGCAGTCAGATTGTTTTGTGACTGTTGGGAGCTGAAACTGCTTGGCTGCCCAGTCCATAAGGCTATGAAATCCACGGATGTCTGCCGGTGGGGAATCCGCTGGTGGTGGCGTGGAAGGGGATTGTGTTTGAATTTGATAATCATCCCACTCGTTGGGGGCAGAAGCAGTTTCCTTGATCTCACCCACTACTCTGTCGTCATCAGTGGAAGGTGCACTGCCCCAGACTGGATATACTGTTATTGACAGCCCTGGCCAATTGGCGAAGAACACTTAGGAAAACAAAAACTAAGGTCCCTTATGCGCCAGCCACGCCCCTGCTGGGCATTCCTCATGGCGATCCGTACTCCTGCTTCACAATGAGACCGCTTTGTCACTGGACGACAGTGGGCATAGAAACATTAGGGGAGGTGCACTGCCAGGGAATGTCGATCCCTTATGGCGATCTGGTGAACTAGACTGGACTGCCACAGGGTCAATTTCTGACTTATAAAGCAGTGGTGAACCATCCAAGCATGGGATCCTCCAGACCATGCTATCGATTGGAAGGGGCTCTCATGTTGTCTCCTAGCTCTACAAAGCACTGATTGGAATGGTAAATAGACTGTTGGATCCCCTACGGATCAAATGGGGGACAGATCTCAATAGGTCCCTTACAGACAGCAACTGGAGCACAGTCTTAGCATACATACCCACAGTATCCCAAAATACACAACTAAAATACATTCAGTACAACTACACCCACAGGACTTATCTTACACCACGACGGCTTACATTTATATATGGCAGCGAAGCAGTGAGCTGCCCCCACTGCCATGCGCCAGATGCAGACTTTAGTCATATGACCTGGGGATGCCCGGGACTTCATGAATTCTGGGACGGGTCATACGAAAAATTGTGTACTGCATAGATGATTCGAAAATTCAATAGCGACCTGCTTAATAGGATTGTTCAGAAGACCACACCCCAAAAACGTTGGCAACCGATTTGTGGACTTGGCCTTAGTGTTGGCCAAACACAGGGTGTCATTGGCTTGGAAACAATGCAGGGGACCACCCAGCCTAACCACATGGATACTGGATGTGACACATTGGGCCAGGGCAGAGGAGATAGCTCTCAGAAGGGAGGAGAGTAGTGGGATTAGGTGTAGGCCGATAGCCCCCCTTGTGGACAGTAGTGTTAGATAATTGGGAAACCTCAGGTTCAAGGGAGGAGTCAGACTTGGGAGGTGCCACGGGGAGAGACTATGAAGCCAGATAAAGATGCCTTAGGCAATGGGGTGTGCACATCAAGGAAATAGCTGATTCAATGGCTGGGTGCTAGCATCCTGGGGTGCCCCCCCCCCCAATGCCCTTACCCGCAAGGAGCCTTATTTGAAAGGCATAGAAGGTACATCATAACTAAGACACTTACACATTAGGCACCTAGAAGAGTATACACCATGGGTGAGTTACCAGTTTAAAGTTTGTTTAGTTACATATATTTGGTGCGAATGAATTGGACACAATATTGGTCCGTACCATTATCCTCCATACTTATCAACCCAACCCCATTCTGACCCTAGATTCCATCATACCAACATGTAGATAATATATCTAACTAACATCTCACCATCAAGATGTGTGCTTGGAAATGACAGGAATGTACTTGGTAGACTATGCTTTAAGAAATGTGTATACCTGAGCACTGAGCTTACGTATGCCTGTAATTGATGCCTAGGTACAGGAGTTGGAAAAGAAGAGATGTAACCTACATTTTACTTTGAAATGCCAATAAAATAAAGTGTTTAAAAACAAAAACAGTGGAAGGTGCACTGGAGGCTAAGTAAAGGTAGCAGCCAATGTTGGTTACAGTGTAGGAGGTGCAGCAAAAAGCTGTGAAGTGCGTGCCCTAGGAGAGCGTGCTTGAGGAGGTGGTCTCTTCTGGGGCGCTTACAGGGGGGCAGTTCCTGATTGTGGGAATCTGTGGTAATAGTCCTGAATCATGCTTTGCATCTGGATTGCAAGTTCCTGCTGGTGCTTTTCACTATAACTAATTGTTCCTGGTGCCCATATTGATGTGCCGTACAATGTTCATCATAATATTGCTGTGCTTCTTCATCCTCCTCGTGACATTTCACATGCAGCTCTGATGGGCTATGAGCTACTCTGAATGTGCCTTCATCATCAGAGTACTTCTCGTCATCATCATCGTCATCCAGAAGATTATCAGGAGGTATAGGCGAAACCTTACTGGGTGAGGTGAGAGATGTAATATTGTCTCTCATGAGGGCTTGTTTTTTTATTGTTATTTGAGACAATGGTACAAATGAAGGCGTTTTTGTCAATGTTAATGGTTTCACTGGAGAAGGGGCTCTCGTCTACAGTCTCGGTGATGGCTCTTCTGTCGTTGATCAGTCTTTCATCAACAGTTTTGTTGACGGTGTCAGTAGGTCTTTCGTTGACTGCGTTGCCGATGCTACTGTAGTTGTTGCTGCCGCCATCGATGGTGTACTACCTTTTTCGCTGATAGAATGGCAGATGCTAATGGGCCTTACGTGGACGTCTATGTTCACAGTTACTTTATTGGTATTGAAGACCTTGCTGCCGTAGATGGTGATGGTGCAGTTGATGGAACCTTTGGCATTGCAAGGAGCTTGACTGATGTAATCGTTGTTGATGATAAAAGCAACCGCAACATCATGGGTGAAGCTGTTGAAGTGAATGTAGACGTTGTAGTGGCAGTTACAGTGGAGACTGCTGTCGACGAGGTGCCCAACAACTATGTAATCGACAAGAAAACACATTTTTCAGTAGGAGGTGACAATACTGATTTTGTCGATGCTGGCAGTGACTTAGGAGGTTTTGTAACCTGGGCTTGCTTGGTGGAAGGAGTGGAAGGTTTAGAATGAACCTTTTCTGAAGAAACTGGTTGCTTTCTTGGAAGTAGGATGTTCCTCTTTCTTGGAATGTGAATGACTGACTTTTTTCATTGCCTTCTGTGACTTTGGGTATAAACTCTCAGCAGATCTTTCCCTCTTCCTTGAAGCTATAGGTTTGAGGAACTATCACTATCTTCCTCAGATAGAAGGCATTCTTTTGTTTTAAGCCCCGGAAGCCATAACAGAAATATAGCCTCTATCTCTCAAAGTCTTTTGTGAAAAAGTGTGGCAAATCTTGCAGTCTCTCACCTAGTGGTCAGGGTGAAGGCAGTATATGCAGTTCTAAGTGAAGCCTCATTATCCCTACAACCCTGCTAATCTCCTGTATCACTTTCTCCCAGTAGGTGTGTATAATTGGACAGGTCCACAGGGTATGAAAAAAGTCTCTGTCTATCCTCCTGTGTCTCATACGTTCTGGGGATGTTGTGCTCCCAATTTTATGGAGCCTCAGTCTGTCAAAGTAAACTCAGTGTAAAATTTTAAGCTGAATGAGTTTAAGTTGGGACTTGATTGCCACCTCTTTTGGGTGCATTATGGCTGCCTCTTAGTCAATATCCTCTAAGTCCCCCACTTCCAGTTCCCACCTGATTCTCATTTTTTATGTGTATCTGGTGCGGTTAATAGCAGTCCTGTACACCAATAATACTGCTTTTTCTAACAGTTCCTCCTGAAAAAGCCTTCCATCTAACAGTGTATATTCTGGGCGATCCGGAGAAATGCCTCCTGCCCTCTAAGCAAGTCATAATTGTAGATATTTAAAGTGTTGTGAGTCATGAAGTTAGTAGTCTCTTTTGAGAGCCTGGAAGGAAATAAAGTCTCCATTTTGTTCACCTTGGAGATGACAATCAAATTCCAGGTTTTAAAGCCCAGAAGTTTCCTTCATTCCTGAAAGTATGACCTACAATTAACCTATTTGTTTTGATCCATGGCTCGAGTACCATCTGGGTTACGGGGAGAAGGTGACTCGTTCCTTTCTCGTCATACAGGTAATGCTGAAAGGGGTATCCTTGAAACTGGGTCTGGTCAAACGCATAGATCGGGTTGTCTCCTGGAGTGTGGCTTCAGTCATTTATAACAATGAGATGGGATGACCCTATTGTAGTGATTTTGCTGCAATGTCTTAAGTGCAATTCAAGGATGACTATCATCCCAAGGCAGTTTCCTGAGTTACTCGATCTTCGCAAAGAACTCCTCAAGGACTTTACAATACGTATTCTAGAGTGCATACAGGTATTAAGGGAGTATGACCATTTTGAACATGACCATTCTTCCCAAGAAGGGGAGTGGTAATTTACGCCAGTGATCGGTATGTGTTCAGAAAGACGCCTGTATGTTGTGAAGATTTCGCCTCAGGGATCTCTCCTGATTTAGTGATGCATATATCCCCAAATTATGGAAACCCTCATGGTCTAGGTGCAGTTTCCCGGGGAGCATCAAGGGGGCTGAGTAGTCACCTGCGGGGAAGAGAACCGATTTGTCCCAGTTTATAGTATACCCCAAGTGTGTTCTATACCCATCAAAAACTTGGAACATCCCAGGGATCGATACTTCTGGTCGTGTAAGGTATAGGAGGATGTCGTCCACGTATAGGGACATTTTTCTTCCTCAATCGGAGGCACCGAATCTCAATATATCTTGCTGTTCTCTAACTAAGCAATCCAGTGGTTGCAACATGAAAGCAAAAAGTAAGGGTGACAGGGCGCAGCCATGCCTGGTCCCTTTTCGAATGGGAAAATCTGTGGAAAAGAGCCCATCCACCCTCACTTCGGCTAGTGGAGTGCGATATTATAGCTTAACCCACTTCAGAATTAGGGGGTCAAAGCAGAATTTCTGTAAAGTCAGCATAATGAAAGGCCAATGAACGGATTCAAATGCCTTTACAGCATCTAAGGAGATAATAACACGTGGATCCAGGAGCGCCTGAGTCTCTTCCAACCAATTATGGAGTCTGCGCAAATTGTGCCTAGTTGATCTCCCAGGCATAAAGCCAGATTGATTCCCATGTATGAGAGAGGTTATAATCTTAATTAGTTGTGTAGCTAATATCGTAGATAAGATCTTAGTTTCTATATTTAATAATGAGATGCAGTGGTATGATCCACATTTAAAAGCTGGTTTACAAGCTTTCGGTGTAACCACTATAGTGGGTTTATGCAGGTCTAAGAGCAGCATCCCCTCCGCTCAGGCCTCCAAATACATATTGGGAAGGTTTGGGGCTAGTTCTAATGCATTTTGTTTGAAGAATTCTGCTTGGATCCCATTGGGTCCGGGTGTTTTACCTGACTTCACTTTAGTTATAGCTGCTTGTATTTCAGCTAGCAGAAAGTACTCCACGAGGACAGCCTGGTCTTCTGTGGTCAGGGTTGGTAGTGACACCTTCCTTAGGTAGGCCATTATCTCAGGCTATGTCGCCTGTGTATGTACATCATAAAGGGCATCAAAGTAGGAGGTGACTGCTCCCACTATTTCCCTATCTGTTGTATAAATGTGTCTGTCCTCACCTTCAGTCTAACATACTCATCTGACTTCTATTTGTGGCAGCCCAGCCATGCCAGGAGTTACCCCACCTTGTCTCCAGTGTCATATAGGCGGTGATGGGTGGCCAGTATTTGGTTACGCACTTCATTATGTAAAAGCATTTAGTATTCTTCTTGTATGGCCTCTACCTTTCTTTGTGTGAGGGGGTCTGAGGGCTTGAACCTATCTTACCGCTTTCTTTTTCTTGAAGGCAATGCTACTTTGAGCACAGTCCCACAGTACAGTTTTGTACACCTTCCATAAGGTTTCCACTCAGTTCCTTTGCTACCATTTCATCTCGTAGTTTCCAGGCATTTAATTTCCAACCCCGTCCTCCTCCCTGGGGCCTCTGACCTAGAATAATCCAGAAGGGGGTGTGATTAGATAGTCCCCTGGAAAAATACTCCACCTTTGAGACTGCCCCTACCTCTCCTGCTGGGGCAAACACATAGTCTAACCGGGAAAACACTTTGTGCATGCCCGAATAATTGGAGTAGTCCCTGGTCGTTGGGTGGTGTCCTCGCCACAGGTCAGTGAGTCCAGTGTAGTTTGTTGGGTTGTTCCTGATTTTTTTTTTTTTATCTCAACTG
Organism: Pleurodeles waltl; assembly: GCF_031143425.1. NCBI lineage: Eukaryota > Metazoa > Chordata > Amphibia > Caudata > Salamandridae > Pleurodeles > Pleurodeles waltl. Next base: position 1,137,741,403 of record NC_090446.1, read on the forward strand.
ACATCATGTTGTTAAAATCTCCATCTATGATATGGAGTGATGGCTCAGTTTCAAGTAGTACATTCATGTCCTTATCAAGTGTCTGTTGTAGCTGGGAAGGGGGCATAGATACAGAGCAGTATGACATCCACCCTGTCCCACAGGTCTTGCATTGCCTCATAGGTCCCATTATGCAGTGGGCCTGTCCACCTGGGTCTTCCCTGCCTCTGCCCTTGACTTTTCGCTGGCAGCTTCTCTCATTTATGAACGTTGCCTCAGGCAGGGTCCAAATGCTGCGATGTTCACTGGGCGGACAGCACACACTCAGCGGTTCCTTCCATAGCTCTACCTCACCTCAGCTGCTACGGGTGTCTGCAGTCATTGCTGCAGGCGTGATTCCCACTGGTATAAAGTACACCGGGCCGACCACACTCATATGGCAGATTCCCCTGTCTACCTACCGCACCTCAGCCACTCCGAGTGTTTGCAGCCACCTCCAACTTGCTGCTTGAAGTGTGGGACAGGGCAGATGCCATCTTGTGCAGGAATGCCGCTCTTCATATCAGCTGCTTCCTCTATTTCAGGGCCACTTGGGAGTGCCCAAGACTCCTCTATAGAGTGTCCTATGTCGGAGGTACCTGTACAGGTTTTAAATAGGGGCCGATAAAGTGCATATATACTAGGGACTTATTAGTAAATCAAATATGCCAATCATGGATAAACCAATAACCATTACAATTTAGACAGAGATCATTTGCACTATAGCACTGATCAGCAGTGGTAGAGTGCTCAGAGTACTAAAGCCAGCAAAAACGAAATTCAGCACAGGATCAAAAACAAGAGGTCAGAAGCAAAAAGACAGGGTAAACCACGCCAAGAGCTGACATGTCTAACACCCTTTCATCAATCATTCAGACCATACAATCTCTTCAGGAAAAATGCAAATACTCTCAAAAGGGCTGACTTTTGTCCCTACCAGCCGACCAACCTGCCAAACTCCTTTACTATAAAAATGGAATTACATCAGTTTGTCTGTGAAGTAGGTTTGAAGTATTACTTCAGCAAGGTTTCGCCCGTGTTCAAGCAAACCCAGATTGGTCTGAGAACACCTTCCTTTTTAACACCACCAGCACACATGGTGTGTTAGAACAACCTGGCTTTTCAGCAAGTAGTACTTAGAGATGTCATGAATCTTGTATCCCACAAACAGTATGTAAGGTATACCACATGCAAGGCAAAGAGTATGTCCTTGAAAACTTTAAAGGAAAACAGTAAAATAGTGGTCAAAGCTGCAGATAAAGGGGGAGTTATATTTGTACAAAACTGGGAAGACTATAAAACTGAAATTTTGTCCCAATTGGTTCTTCGGGCCCATTACCAGAAACTGAGAGGAGACCCCACGATCGAAATGATCAAGCTGACAAAGTGGTGAAGGATGTTTGTCTCCTTGAGGGCTTTCTTAGTGATTTGGAATATGACTATCTTAACAAAAAAATCCTAGGATGCGTACAATCTACACACTACCAAAGATTCATAAAAAATTAGACAAACCCCTGGGGTGTCCTATTATTTTAGGATGTGGGTCTATCCTTGAGCACATATGTTGATTTTTTCCTCAAGCCCTGGGCCCATACCACACGCTCTTATTTGAGAGACACCATGGTGGTTATAATTTTTTTTAGAGGACTAGGCTTTTAACCCTTCAGAGCAATGGTTGGTTACAATCAATATCACATCATGTGATACCAACATTCCACAAGAACCGGCCCTGGAGATCACGAGGTTGGTCTTTGAAAAATGAGACCCCCCGATTGCAGTCCTCTACATGGATCAGTATGAGCATGCTCACATATTTAGTTAAACACATCCTTTCAGCAATAACATCACATTATTGAAATGTTATATAGACAATGACCTTTTGACATGGACGGGTAGTCTTTCGGATCTTGAACAATTCCACGAGTAACTGAATGATAGGTCAGAGGATATCAAATTCACTAGGTCAAAGAGCCATTATGAAATTAACTTTCTTGACCTCACTATCAGGGTAGAAGAAGGGAAGCTATCTACTACTTACATAGAAAAACAGAATGTAACACCTTGCTTAGATATTCTAGCCATCACCCAAGAAATCTGCGAAACATTCCCCCTTATGGACAGTTTTTATGCATAAGGAGAAATTGTTGTCAGAGGGCTGATTACTTTAAGGTGTCTGATTTTCTCTTGACCAAATTACAAGAATGTGGCCATCCTAGGGGCCTCCTCAAACGCTCCAGAAAACCAGCATGGTGCTGCCCATGGGAAGTACTGCTTGAACCTAAAGACAGGACGGAAAGTCCAAAACAACATTCTGGGGACAGCGGAGTAGGGCTTTCTGGCTTGTTGTCCACCCCCCTCCCCCACTGTGATGTCGGGGGGGGGCAACGGTAGGCTCCTGGAGGCCTGTTTTTTCCTTTTAAGGGGCCTACCTGACCTGGTTGCCTGACCTCAAAACGGGTGCCAGGTGCCAGGACTTGTGTACCTTTCCTGGGGAGGCTTTACAGAGATCCACTGTAGGAGGGTCACATTTCCTTTCCCTACAGAGATCTGTTCTTTTGTGTCCACCAGCATTTGTACTGACTGTGGGAATCATGTCCCAGTGAGCAGCAGCTGGGGGCCAGCAGCAGGAGTGGCACTTATTGGGGAAAGAAGAGCACCATGGCAAGTGAGGACTGAGGGGTGCTTAGGCCTTGGAGGAAGCTACAATCTAATAGGGTCACTAATTATTTTACGCCTGCCAGATCCGAGGTGCCAGAGACTCAGCGGTCAGGTGGCATGGCACTCACCAAGGAGGATCTTCTGACCTCCCTCCGCACCTTTAAGGCGGAATTGCAAGAGAAACTCACTACGGATTTGAAATCGGCGCTGGAGGCGCTTCAATCAGACATTACAAGTCACATGACCTCTCTTCAAGCGAACGTGGATTCAGTGGGGACCCGCACGTTGGACCTTGAAACTTAGGACAAAGAGATAAAACAACAAGTAAGTCCTTTGGAGAAGGAGGTCTCGCAGCTCAAATCGCAACTCCAACTATCGATACTTAAGTGTGAGGACTTGGAAAACTGTTCTCGAAGAGACCTTTGTGGTGGGTCTCTTCTCACATCTCTTGGGTGATGATCATCCAGAAGTACAGATTGAAAGGGTGCATAGGGTGGGGAGTTGCCCCGCCACCGAGAATAAGAGACCCCTTGATATTTTGGTGAAATTGACCTCATTCAAGGTTAAAGAGCACATACTTCAGAAGGCGAAGAGACAAGACGTGGTGTCCTTGCAAGGTGCTCAATGTGCGCTGTTCCAGACATTGGCCCAGCTACCCTGCTCCAACGGCAGCGATTCCGTCCAATCATGGAGGAGTTGAAAACGCGAAATATTCAGTACAGATGAACTTAACAACAAGCTGTATCATTTTGTGAATTGTGGGGAGGCGACGGCTGCACTGGGCCTGCCGGAGACAAGTGTGGACAATGGCCTTGCTGGACAAGGGAAGACACGGCGCCGGGAGGAGTCCGTTGCATCTCCCGTTGGGGACTGTTGAAGGTTGCCGTGGAGGGGGAGAAAAGCCATTAAGGAGTAGCATGTGAACTTGTCTGCCGCCAGCTGGAGAAACACCTCGGGAGCAGGGGCGGAGGTTTTTGAGAGGGGCTATGTGAGGTTCATCTTCCTGGGGGAGAGTGTGGAGGCTCTGGACAGACCGGATGAGTGCTGGTGGCTTGAACGCTTATGGGGCGGCTCTCTAATCATCCCTCCAGGGGCAGCAAAGGAAGTCTCTACACCAGACACTATATGTGCTTCTGTCAGGGATCTGTCTGGGGTTGGAGGCGGCTGAATACCCCCATCATATCATGAGGACTACACAGAGTTTCTTGTTTCAATGTCGGAGTCTTATAGTTGCTATGATGTTATTTTTTTGTGTTATCTTTCTTGATGTTTATTTATTGTTTGTTGTCCCTATTTCCTGTGGGTGGACAGTTTGGGGGAGGTGGGCGAGGGTGGTTAGGCATGGGATGGAGGGGAAGCACTGGGGTCCCAGTGCAACACATTTGGTCAGAAGTAATCATGGGCGAACGTTTATTAGATGCCTCGGTATGATGTTACACTTTTTAACATGGAATGTAAAGGGGCTGAATTCACCTACCAAGCAGTCACAGCTGCGGAAATTCTTTGATGACCACCAATACGATATAGTGGCATTGCAGGAAACACATCTCAAGAGGGGGCTCGGCCATAGACTGCAGCACAAACACTACCCGCAGATATATACTGCGTCTGCAACAACAAAGCACTGAGGGATAGCCTTGCTGTTTCATAGATCCATGCACTTTCTGCTTTCGAGGTCACATCTAGACAAGGAGGGCAGATTTTTGTTGGTCAAGGGATCCCTTGGGGCCAGGTTTGTACGATAGCCACACTCTATGCACCTAATAGTGGCCTAACACAGTTTCTATTGCACTTTCTGGATGTGTTGGGGTGCTTTGCGGAGGGTGAGATAGTGCTTTTGGGAGATTTCAACCTGATTTGGGATACCGCTCAGGACACAACATCCCCAAAGACCGCTTACTAATGTCTTTGCAAAATCCATTAAGATGTAATTCCACAGATTGGGGCTTCTTGACTCTTGGCATGCATTTCACCCCACGGTAAAAGACTATACTTTTTTCTCCCACTCTCACTGGTCCTATCCTAGGATTGATTACATTTTCATAAGCAAGCCCTTCGACAGCTCCTCCGAACGGACACTATGCATCTGATAATCATATCAGATCACGCGCTGGTTGAGGTGAGTTTGGAGTGGAACCTCCCAAAATCACAGAGGGGGCGCTGGTATTTTCCACGTGTTAACTAGAGACCCAGCTACTCGAGACACACTGAGGAGAGCAATCAGGGAGTTCTTTCAGAGTAATCAACCTGGGGACACCCCTCTCCTTACTATCTGGTACGCGTTCAAAGCGGTCATCCGGGGCACGTGCATCTCTTTTGCGACCTCACTTTATCGGTTGAAAGCTCAAGAGAGACTAGGTTTGGAGAATGCATTGCAGGAGGCTGAACGGGCTCACAAGCTCTCCCTTACTTAGCAGAATCAGAAGGTGGTAATCTCCATAAAAGGCTAACTGCAGTCTATCTATATGAATAGATCAGAGGTGGCATTGTTATAGCTCCAGAGGTATTATTATGACAGTGGGAACAAAATCTGCTCTCTCTTGGCCAGGCAATTGCAGGTTAAGCAATCTAAGGGCTATATTGCGCAAGTGCGAGACGAATCTGGGGAGCACCATTCGGAAGAGGAGAAAGCGCGTGCTTTAAGGAACTTTTATACTTGCTTGTATACCTCAGATAACCCGTGTGCTACCACCCAGGAGAACTATTTACGCCACTTTCAGCTTCCGCAAGTCTCCCAGGATACCAATGAGTTTTTAGAGGCCCCATTCACCTTAGACGAAGTAAGGGAGGCCATCAACTCCCTTCCTCTACACAAAGCCCCGGGTCCTGATGGCTTCACTGTGCATTTCTACGGGACTTTTGGGGCCGAGCTCGTCCCACATTTAGCTGCACTGTTCTATTTCATAAGATCCGAGCACACACTCTCCCCTACTATGGGGGAAGCCCTGATCTCACTTATTCCTAAGGAGCGGACGGACACTCAGCTTTGTGCTTCCTATAGGCCTATTGCCCTGCTCAATCTTGACGCAAAACTGTAAACCAAAATACTGGCACGGCGACTTGAAGGGGTGTTGCCAGATTTGGTTCATCCGGATCAATCCAGTTTTATAAAGGGTCGGCAAACACATGATAACCTTAGAAGGGTCATCCACCTGATGGAAAAGGTGGCGAAGAAGCAGGTCCCGGCTATGCTGTTAGCACTGGATGCTGAGAAAGATGTCGACCGGGTGGAATGGTCCTTTTTGGTGGCGACTCTCCGACGCTTTGTGTTTGAGGAGCTGTTTATAGCGATGGTGATGAGCAACTACTCGGGTCCTAGGTCTCGGATATGTGTTAATAGGGTGATATCGGATTTTTTTTTTACTTGTCCAGGGGATCCAGACAGGGTGGCCCTCTTTCCTTGCTGCTTTTTGCGCTTAGCGTGGAGCCACTAGCGGCCTGGATACCGCCAGATCTGAATTTTCATGGCATTCAATTTGGCTCTGATCAGCATAGGATTTCATTATTTGCTGACGATGTTCTGCTTTTCGTCACTCAACCACGCGCGACCCTTCAGGTTATACTGGAGGAGTTGCGTCTCTTTGAGCAGGTAGCAGGCTTCAAAGTGAATAAGAGAAATCCTATATCCTCAATTTAACTGTCCCTTCCGCAGAGATGAGTGTGTTGGCTTCCACTTCTCCATTCGTCTTGGCCAAGAAATACATTTTATACTTGGGAGTAGGGCTCACCCCTAGGGTGACTGACCTATTTAAGGCAAATTTTCTGCCCCTTCTATTACACTCTGGCACTCTTTGTTAGGCCGCATTAACACTATTAAGATGACGGTTCTCCCGCGGTTGTTATATTTGTTTCAAAGCCTGCCCATTGACATTCCTCCAGACTTTTTTTTACCAAGCTTCATAGGTTGTTTACTCAGTTTATTTGGAAGAACACAAGAGCCCGGCTCTCCAACAGATTGCTTACAAACCCCAGGGGCGGGTTAGCCCTCACAGGCCCTTTTATATACTATAGAACAGCACAGCTCCGGATTTTTGCAGAGTGGTCCCTTTGAGAATCAGACAAGCTGTGGTTGCACATGGATAGGGCAGTGACGGGGCGGACATTGTGGGATTGTCCTGTGGAAACCTAGGGGTGACTGCCTGAAAAATGCTTACCTTAGTACTCCCACGGCTACTACTCTCAAGGTTTGGGACATGGTGACAAGCACCCTCAGACTTACGACCTTCCCCTCACCCCATACAACAATCCATTATAACGTGGCCTTCCCCCTGAGAGCTACACCTGGACCCTTTGATAAGTGGAGAGAAGGGGGTTGTCTGACGATCGCTGATCTTTTTCATGGGGACCAGGTACCCACATTTGAGAATTGTTGTAGGGGCTTCCATCTACTCATTTCTGAGCACTTTCATTATAATCAATTACTCCGTTGGGTTACTCAACCTCGTATGAGAGCGGCGGCCGTTAGGGAGCTTCTTCCTATCGAGAGATTTGTTCAGCGGGGGTGGCACGGGGTAGTATTTCCACACTATACAGATTATTGATATCAGCACAACGCACCTACACTCCTTGCCATTTGGCGTTTTGGGAGTGGACGTTGGAATCTCCGGTGGAGGTGGGTCTCTGGTCCCGCCTGTTTCATGATATAGTCAAATATAACCACTCCCTGGGCACTAGAGAAGCTCATTATAAACTTCTCTACAACTGGTATCTCTACCCGGAGAAGCTTAAAAAACTCTTTCCCCAGGTCTCTGATAGGTGCTGGCGGGGATGTGGGACTGTCCCATTATACCCCCATACTGGAATGAAATTCTGTCACATCTTAAAGAGATTCTGGGCTACCCTATTCCGGCATCACCGGCACATATTCTATTGGGCCTGCGTGCTCCGCTCCCGAATTGCAACATCAGACACAGGATGATTGTTCTATTCTGTGGCTGGCATTGGTTGCAGCAAAGATGGTTCTTGCGTCCTACTGGAAGAAAAAAGAACCACCCACAATGGCGCTGTGGTACGCCAGACTGTGGCGCGGGCTAACTATGGAGCGCTTAGCTGATAAATTGGATAATTCTAGAAGGAGCTTTGACTATATTTGGGACTCCCCTGGTGAGGTTCCTTTCTAGGGGTACACCACTTACTGCCTGTAGCCCGCGCCTTAGGGTTCTACACCTTTTTCATGTATAAGGCTCAGTCCATGTGGAAGACACTGGGGATGGAGAGGGGGGGGTGGTCGCGTCCTCAGGGCAGATGAGCCCCTTGTCTTCTCGCGCTCCAGCCTCCGACTGTATAGAATACCCTGTAGGCAGTGCTTTAAATGGGCCGGTACTCTCCGGTACTGAGTACCGGCACTTTTTTATTTTGAGAGGGAGAGTACCGGCATATCTCCAGAAAAACGTAATACTTTTAATTGGAGAGTACCGGCACTTCTCAGAAACAAGCAGGTACTCTGGTACAGAGTACCTGCACTTCTATTTTTCCATTTAAAGCACTGCCTGTAGGAAATGGTACATAGAGTTTTGTTGTTAATATTATGGTTTTCTGTTTCTTTTTTTCTTCTTTCTATTGTTACATTTTCTTCCTGTTCCCCTTTCCTTTGGAAGTGTACATTCAGAAGTTAGCGCAGTGGCGCATACTCCGGGAGGGATTATAGAGCTATGTTTGGCTGGTAACTCAGCCTCTGTTAAATATGGATATGCTTGCTCTTGTAGCGAGGGAGGGGGGGGGGGGGTTAATGCATTTGGCATTTTGCCGGAGTATATGTATGGTCTGAATTGTATCTTTCACTGTTTCTTAAATGATAAATGTCAATAAAAACAGTTTCACAAAAAAAAAAAAAAAGTAAAAGCCAGAATACTGCAACACAGTAGTCTGATACGGTGTAAAGTACAGGAAGCCCCACCGGTGGAACATTTCACTGCAGCTAACCACCCTGCAGACAGCCTGAAATGGTTTGTGACACAGAAGGTGATGTCAACTCTAGCGGTGGCGATCTTATGAACATACTTAGTATGCGTGAATGTAAGTGGATACACCTGGACACTTTTACCAAGGGGTTCAATGAATATGAGGAACTTACCAGCCAGACTGCAATGCTGAATAATGGCTGTGCAATGTTTTTTCTGCTGCACTTATATGTAGCCCCCTTTGTTACGATGCACCTCTTTGTATTGTGTAATGCTGATAATAACATTTTCATTGTGCCCTACTTATCTGACTTTCCTTATCATGCCATAGTGTGAAATGCCATGCTGTGTACATACATTTTATATTTGTTTGAGAACTTTACAACTGTCACCCATGTCCCTAATGTTTTTTTGCAACTAGAGCAGTGATACTATCACGTGGTTTCTTCTGTGCCTTTTTGTGTGGCCAAAGGGAACATCTGTATTTTTCTTTGAGTGCACGTGACCCCGGTGAACAGGCTTAAGTGGATTTGCCTATGCTGATGTTCCTAATATTTACCTTCTACTCCTACTTCTGTTCGATCGTTAATGTCACATCAATAGTTGCCATTAGAGATAATTAATATTGGCTCACTATCCATATTGTGCCAAAGCTTGGACAGCCTTTAGAATAAGCTGTCATTATCGCAAATATAGGAGTAGTTTTTAGCTCACAAGATTTGCTGGGACGGTAGCTTCAGGCAATTACATGCTCAGAAATGTTTAATGTGGCACAACCCTTGTGTTTTGTTAAGAACAGGATTTTGATTGTTCTACACAATCAAACTGACATTTAGTTCTTGGAGTTTTTAGTGAGGATCCGCATTTGGGTTATAGAGATGTATCTAAGCTTGTTCGTTTTGATTTGTGAAGCTTTAGAACCACTGGACCGCCATTTCTAGTGATGGCCAAGTTGGGAGTATGCTTTTCTGCGCCATCATATCAGTGTGCATGCTGACTTCATTGGCGGCTTTCTTAAAATGTGACAGCTGAATCATGCTCTGCTGTTGCTCCCATTGAGTGAGACGACTGGAGATTTTATCATGGTTAATTTTTTTTATGGCGGACTGTAGCCGCTACAGGGCTTTTCTGGGACTCTCGGAGGGATTTCTAGATGATGCCATAATCATATACTCACAATATTTTCCATTTTCTTAAGCCCACTCTTAATGAAGTGAGAGGAACGGCTTTATGAGATTAGTTACCGGTTACGTTTCCTTAAGTTTCGTGTATTTTTAACATGGTATGACTCTTATACCGGAAGCACTGTTAAGTAAAAAAAAAAATATATCTTTCTAGTGATAATCACCGGCTCTATCTTTTGAGGGACTTGCTCAGCCAGTTGCAACATCATCAGTAAAAAGGTGCTGCTTTTGATGTAATACTGTACCGTCCATCCCCCGTACTTCCCAGCTCATCGTTTATTACCATTAGTGAGCTTCCATGATTTTTGCACTTCTTTTAAACTAGAACAGACCCAGGTGTTAATCCTATTTCATTTTTTGATTACTTAGGTTGCTCCCCTATCCTCCCCACATCCTGATGAAGATCCTTTTCGATGGTTTTGAGTAACCATGTAGTTTTTAGGGTTGAAACTCTGACGCTCTTCAAATGGTCTGGACATACACACCCCCACAAGGGCTTCTAAGGATTTCTCATAGTCGCCCTGGATGAATTGGGCTCTATTTATATTGCCAGACAGCTAGCAGGCAGCTTCTGTATTGTTTTTTTACTTGATTTGTACATTTTGTCCTTGGTCACTTCTTGGTTTCACAAGTCACTTTGCATGAGCTCTTTTCTCACATTCGTTGTACCTATTTGGAGCAATCGATTACCGATAAGTGTATATATTATTTTGTAAAATAATATATATTGTGAGCAATAATTTCTAACCAGGTACTGTGCTTTTTTTTTTTACTCCTCAAATAAATTGTCTGTATAATATTGAGGTTTGGCTACCTTAAAGCAATATAGGTTTCCAAGGATCTTTGCAGGCATCAACAGTGCTCCATTTTCTGTCTGCTAATTGCTACCCTTGCCCTGAGGTTCACTGGGCTACTCCATTAGTTGGTATTGGTGTATCTTGACTGGAGAACCAGCCAATCTTTAATAGCGCTCATCCTGGTTTGTAACATCTCTGAAGGGACCTCAAGTACCCAAAGTGTGACACTCCTCCTCACATTATCTAGTGCCTCCAGACTGTCCTTCAGTTTCAACATTGCCAATTGCCTCCACTGCAACTCCTTTAAAGGACTTATCCTACCTCCTCTACAATCTCCGTATTTTGGCCCTGCCATTACTTCACTTTATTTTCTGTGGATTCCAAGGCTCATTTGTTTGCCAAGGCGATACCAGGTAGGACCTACAAATTGTCTTCCATTATTTTTATCACTGAACCAACAGAGGCAATCTTCTACCCCAATCTGTTTGAAGGGCGTGTGTCTCACTGGATAACTGTGATTTTTCTGCAAGCTGAACAGCACTGTCTGTTTTGCTTCCTGCTTGTAGGAGGCTGGCCTGGTTTGTAGTGGGTACCAAAGGTACATACACCTTATTCCAGGTCCAGTTATCCGTTATTAGTGAAATGTAGTCAATGTCTAGAAGCCAGGCTCTCTAGGGGTAGTGTGGGCGAGCAGCCAAGGCCTAACTAGGAATCATGCGAAGCTCATCCAATACCACTGAAGGCACACAATACTTACACAAATGAAAGAAAATACTCAGTGTTACGAACATAAATGTACTTTATTTTGGTGACACAAATGCCAAAAATACCTTAGAGACTATACTCCCTTAGGAGGTAAGTAATATACGAAGTATATATACTAGAATGCGGTAATAGCTGTAGAAAACAGTAAGAAAACAGTGCAAATAGTGAAAATCACAATAGTTAGAACTAGGCCTGGGAGTGACACAAACCATATACTAAAATAGTGGAATGCGAAAGTCGGTTTCCCATCTAGGCAAGTGTAATGTATAGAGGGGCGCTGGGAGTTTAAGAAAACACCAAAGGTAAGTAATAGAACCCACCCAAGAGCCCAGGAAAGCAGGAGTAAATCACAGTAAGTTTCCTAGAACACACAAGTACACATGATAGAAGATTTTGCAAGAACCAGAAGAGACTGCAAGACACCCACAATGGATTCCTGGACCTGAAGACCTGTGGAAGAAGGGGACCAAGAAGCATTGAAGAGTCCAGGGAGAACAGGAGCCCCTGCTAACCCGGATGAAGATGCAAAAGAAGAACCACCGGTGTAGAAGAACAGTCAGTACTGCACCCAAGACGACGGATGCGGGTTTCGGGTTGGTGGAAATGATGTCCTACGCCGGATGAAAGACTGCAGTCTGGCTTGCGTCACTGGATTCCGCCAACAAGTCTTGGCACACGCAAAGCTTGTGGTTAGTGGAAAATTGTGCTGCCAGGGACCAGAAGGGACCTGGTGGCCTCTACCCAGGAGGGGGAGACAGAGGGGCCTCTGAGCAACTCAGAGAGACCTCAGAAGACAGTAGTCCCACAGCACGGGGACAAAGAAGGTGCAAAAGGAGGCCCATGCAGCACTACACAAACGGATCCCACGCCGCCGGAGAACCACACAGGAGGCTGTGCGTCACAGGATAGAATGCTGGGGGCCGGAGCTGCACGGTGCACGAAGAACTTCGTGGAAGGATGCCAACGAGCTTTGGCACCTGCAAAACACGTGGTGCAGAGGGCTACTGTCTTGCTGGGCGAGGCAAGTTCTTACCTCCACCAACGTTGGACAGCTGGACTTCAGGACCGTCTGGACCACTTCAGTCCACCACCCGTGATGCTGGATCTATGCACTTCTGTAGGAGAGGGCACCCACCCACCAGTTGTCGCTGCAGAGGGCTGCCTGCTAAAGCAGGGAAGTGACTCCTTCACTTCAAGGGAGATTCCTTTGTTCTTCTGGTGCAGGATGATCCTCGGAGGATGCACGACCTGGAAACAGTTGCAGTTGCTGCCAGGAGCTGAAGATACAATGTTGCAGAAGTCGTCTTTGCTTCTTTGTTGCAGTTTGTAGAGTTCCTGGAGGGTCCAGATGCAGTTTCGTCGGTAGAAGGTGAAGTAAAGGTTGCAGAGGATTCCTGCTGGAGTCTTGCAATCCGAATCTGAGGAAACACCCAAAGGAGGGACCCTAAATAGCCCTGAAAGGGGGATTGGTCAGCTACACAGGTAAGCACCTATCAGGGGAGGGCTCGGACGTCACCTGCTGGCACTGGCCACTCAGTTGCTCCCAGAGTGCCCCACCGCCTTGGAATCCAAGATGGTAAAACCCAGGGACACTCTGGAGGAGCTCTGGGCATCACCCCCCAGGTGGTGATGGACAGGAGAGTGGTCACTCCCCTTTCCTTCATCCAGTTTCGCACCAGAGCAGGGACTGGGGGTCCCTGAACCAGTATAGTCTGGATTATGCATGGAGGGCACCATCTGAGCCCTTCAAAGCATTTCATTTTCAGAGGCTTTGGGAGGCTACCCCTCCCATGCTTGCAACACCAATTTCCAAAGGGAGAGGGTGTAACGCCCCTCTCCAAAAGGAAATGCTTTGTTCTGCCTTCCTGGGCTCGAGCTGCTTGAGCAACAAGAGGGCAGAAACATGTCAGTGAGGTGGCAGCAGCTGGAGCTGCCTAGAAAACCCCAGTACGCTGGTATGGCAGTAGTGGGGGTCCACTATGGAGCCCCCAGAGTGTATAGAATTATACAACCAATGTTAAAATCAGCATTGGGGAATACTTACAAGATGTTAGACACCTTACATGGCCATATTCAGAGTTACCATTGTGAAGCAGGACATAGGTATTGACCTTTGTCCAGTGCACGCGTAAAATGGTGTCCCCGCACTCATGAAGTCCGGGAAAATGGTCCTGGATGACGTGGGGGCATCTCTGCTAGTGCAGGGGTGCCCTCATACACAGGTATTTTGCAACTAACCTTCAAGGTTGGAAGGTCTGACATATAGGTGACTTATAAGTGACCTTGTACAGTGTAAATGGCAGTGAAAGGGCACATACACGATTTCAAGCAGGCAGCAATGGCAGTCCTGCAGAAGCCTTTGCATGGGTTTCCTATGGGTGGCAAGAGAAATGCTGCAGCCCATAAGGATCCCCTGGAACCCCAATGCCCTGGGTACCTAAGTACCATATACTAGGGACTTATAAGGGGTGACCAGTATGCCAATTTTGGATGAAATACTGGGATACTAGTATGTAGTGGCAAAATTGAGAGGAGAGAGAGCATAAGCACTGGGGTCCTGATTAGCAGGATCCCAGTGACACAAACACACTGACATCAGGCAGAAATTGGGGGTAATATGCCAAAAAAAGGGTACTTTCGTACACTGCTGCTGACAATTCCTCCAAATTAAAAGATTTTCTTTACTTTTTTTCCCTGCCACAATGTCCTGGGGTAGCATTTAGAGACAGGTTTGTGAGCCCCTTATTGCTTTTAAGCAAGAACCTACTGCTGTAATTATGCATTTGGGCAGGTCTATGGTCAATACAGGAGCCCACTGATGGCGCCAAATGCCCTACAGGTCCTTTATGGTGGTCTCTGGAGTCCCTGATGTCATGGGGGCCTGTCTCCACCAACTATGGGAGCCTTTGCACTCCACTGGCTCATCGACAGCTCCTCAAATCTACCGTTACTTATACCTTCCCAGGCTGAAGCCCCATCAGGCTGCAGTGGTTGGTACTTCCTCTTGGCCCCTTCTCCTGATGGATTCAGCTCAAATTGACATGCGTTGAGATCTCCACTCAACCCCTCACACCTGGGGGAGTCTACCACAGCGCACTGCTATCCACTCTGTCACCTGGTGCACTGGCACTTGTTTTTCTATTACACCAGGCACCAAGCTCACGTCAGGTCCACTCAGGCCTCCCTGGGGCCACGGCTGTCCTTAAGGGTCTTTAAGAGGGTGAATAATGCCAAGAGATTGGCGCCCCATCTGAAGCATGCCATTTTGGCCCCGCCCAGATTCGTCCCCCAACTATGCCACTTTAGACTGAGACTAGCCACATGCAAATCAGTCTTGGTCCAGCTCCAATAGGACCAATCCAGGCCTACCTGCCAAACCAAGCCTCTTCTATATCGTGACACACACAAGCAACTCCCGACTTCACTCTCCTTGGGTCTATCAACGAGCTACAGTCTGATTCCTTTAGTACAGGGAACACGCAGCCCAAGAGTGGGAATACTTGTCACCATAATATTTGCAGTGAAGTAAACAAATAGCTAATGGGTGAAATGGTTGAATTAATCTCAGTATAAATGCCTCACTTAGAAGCTCATCAGCACTCATTTTGTTTGAGTCCCATTCTAGCCGGGGGCTAGTTACAAAATAGTATTGTGATGCCAATGCCATGAAGGAAAGAAAAACACTCAGCTTGTCACTGCTTAAGGAATTAAATATGATTTGGAGGCAGGTTTTGATCCACCCAAGTTCTGTGTGCACTGTAAGAATGTCAGATGTAACAGATTAATTATACTAATAACCCTTTATTTCACTTACTAATAGCATTTTTGCAACCTTACAATAATAAAAGATTGAGGAAAAAACCTATACGGTTCTATACTTGTGCTCTGCAATTTGCATGCCGCCCCTCGATGACAACTTATTCAACTACATTACAAAACTTGTAACTTGTGACCAGCAGGTACGGCAAGCATAGCTTCAACAAAAGCAGTAACCCACTAAACAATTAACATAAAATGCAAATCGGTGACCTGCTTGTTGAGCACTGTGCTTTTCAATACACACATTAACCATTTATGCTATTTTATGACTAGTCAAACTTGTGACTGGACTGCACATAGTTGTCTCGAGCAAGTACATTTAACAACCAGGTATTTCACGGTTAGAAACTTGAACTTGCTGGGTGCGGAAAGCTCTATGCTGAATGCGCTTTAATCCCAAAATATATTTTGAAATGCAATTTGTTTGTGACCAATTAAATAAACCAGACCAGATAACTAAGTGCATTCCTTGCCGCCAGTTTCTCTGGGGGCAGATTTTTTTATATTTACAGATACAGAGTGTTAAACACTCACGGGTACACAGTGCATTGCTGGTGAGTCTGGACTGTTTTTCTCAAAATCTCGTATATTTTGGGACAGTTTGAGTTGTAAGCAGAAATGTGCATTTTAGCATCCAGTTTGCCTATACATGAAAAACTGTGTCTTCAACAGCTGTCCTTAAAAAATGTTCAGCGTGTGCTTTTGGGGGCAGACTTACAGGAACTTTGTACCTAACCACAATTGTGCAAGGACAACTCCTTGTAAGGACATTTGTTTGGTCTTTCTGTCCATGCCACTCCATTTTACTCCACTCCATTCCAATTCACTCCAATCCATTCCACTCCAATCCACTCTAACCCAGTCTAATCTACTTCAATCCTCTCAAATCCACACCACTGCAATCCCCTCGGATCGTCTCCACTCTAATCCACTCCAATTCACTTGAAGCCACTCTAATCCATTCCAGGCCACACCACTCTGATCCTCTACACTCTAATCCACCCAAGTTCACTCCAACCCGCTCTAATCCACTCCACTCTATTCACTCTTTTCCACTCCAATCCATTATAATCCACACCACTTCAATCCACTCAACTCTATGAATCTCTCCTCTAAAACACTATACGCTACTCCACTATATGACACTCTACAACACTCAGCGCCACTAACTTTTAGCCATGCTGAACAGCAGCCACATTGGTGTACAACATGGCTAAAACATATTGCCAAGACCAAATGCTCTTGCATACGTGGCGTGAGACCTAGTGGATTGGCAAATGCTTGTTACATTAATCAGCCACCACTGGAGGTAAGCATAAAAGGTTTACCTGGAAGTGGAAAGCCAGGGGGACTGTGCCCATTTGTGTTGAGGCACCAAGACTTTCCAGTTCGATTTTAAAGCAGAGCATTAAAAGTTAGGAAGAGTGTTTAAGGCCTCACTGTTCCCTAATCAAAATAGGCCCAGCAGTCCAGTAGTTGTTTCTGGTGATTTAGTTACATAAAGATGTCATTTAGGTGGGGAATGTGCGGTCTATTAATAAAAATTGTTCACCAAATCGTGTTTTAGCCACGTGCTTCTGGAAATGTACCACAAATACACTGGACTCTATTTTGCCCTAACACTTTCCTACCTTGCAGGTTGGCTCATTCGCAATTTTTCGCAAATCCTATGCCTTTCATAAGGGGACATGGATGGCCATCACCTCACGTTGAAGGATTGTCCTTTAGGGAATTCGTAAATTCCCTGAGATACTGGAGTCCAAGGCTTTCTTGCGTTCTATAAACCAATGTGAACACACTAAATTATCATTGTTTTCATACATTCAGCCGTTGTATGGTGTCTTTTGCAGCGGCAAAAACAGATCAACCAGTTCTTATGATTATATGTGCCACACCGTGACTTAGAAGTACAGTGCAAATGCTGCATGCTTGCGTTTATTTTCTTCTACAACCTCCAGCATGCAGCTGATGGTAAAAACGAGTACAGAACTGTAGAATGTGCTGATGCAGTAAGTAAAAGTGGTGCAAAAACATATGTATTATTCTCCGTTGTTTTCGCAGTGTGGCCTTCTTAACCAGTTAGCCTAGCAAAGGTGGGATTCAAACTTGGATGAAATCTCTTCCAAGCCTCTTTTGCCTGTGAGATCGTTTAGTGGGTTGAACAAGTGCTTAGTGATCTGCGACACAGAGTTGAATGCATGGGATCCTCACCCCCATGGGATGGTGGGGCCTGGGTATGGATGCTGGAATGTGTAGGGGGAAAAGGGGGTGCAACGCACCCGACACCCCTAATAATGGCTTAAGGCATTGAAGGGCTGGTGTTGGGGTATCTCTGGAAGTGCCACTAGCGCACCAGACCCTGCCGTTAAAAGGGGGTCCCGGTCAGCGAACGGGTCTCTCACTCGCCCTCAGCAACCAAAAGATGGTGCATCACTGCCCAACGGGGAAACACACACCCACCTCCCCCCTTGGCAGCTATTCAGTCTTTATTACTAATGATTCACAGTTTCGATAACTTGTCTTATCCTGTTCCTTTACACATGGCTGCAGTGTATTCTGTGCTTCTTAGATGTTCTCTCCTGACAGTGTGATTGGATTCTTTGTGAAAGCATGTTATGCATGTTGTCGTATTTTATGAATTGGAATGGTGGCGAGCGGGGTGAGATCATGACTGGGGGACAATTAGGTACCTTTTCTTACCTGAGCAGGACGGCAAGGTAATTGGACTCTCCAAGGGGTGCTGGCTGGGAAGTGAGGTTGGCATCCAGGGGCGCGGGTTGCAAGCACTTGCTGGTAACTGACCCCTCCCCCTAGGAACAACCACCCACACATGCGCAAAGGCCTTGAAGCTAGCACTGGCCCTTGGGGGGGGGGGGGGGGGGGGGGGGGAGGGGTCTGTGGGTTGAGGGGGTGGCCAAGGTAGGTATTCTGGCAGGCCCCCTCCACAGGGTGTACCCTTAAGGGGGTTTGAGAGGGGACAGGATGATCCCCTATGGAGACCCTACCCCTGGGCCTTCTAGCGCAAGGTGGAACAGGGCCTGGGTGTCTTAGCAATCAGTCATGAGCTCATTCACAGTCACCAACATTGGGATAAGCAGAAACTAACTGGTTTAGTTAGTGATAGGAAAATCTGATGTATTAGCGTACTCTTAAGGCTAGGCATCTGAAGCACTGTACACACTATGTAAATATGATGGGGTTACTGCATATACTTTGATGATTGTTGATTTTGATGACTTTTGATTGATTTGTGTGTTTTGTCAAAAATACGGCCGGGGGTTCATGACCCCTAAACCCAAAAGAGTGTAGTTCTGTACAAAGCAAGGTAAGTTTATACGGGTGTATCTGGAGCTGATGTGTGAATTTTTGGGAAAGGCTTCAGTGGTACACAGTCATATTTCTTCTACGCTGGGGGCTGTGAGATTGGTTAAGTGTAACAACCAAAGCCTCGTACGGTTCACTGTGTGATTTGTGCTAATCGTGTTCACTGTACCTTCTGTGGTTGAGTGGACAGGACAAACCCCTCCTTTACTTATGTGATTGTGTTTATGTAGCACCGATTGCGCAGTTGTCACTTCCGGACTCTTAGGTACTTCAATAAAGCAAAAAAAAACACAAGATTAATCTGCTTTTCCTGGCCTGCTCAAAGTAATGCCAAGTATTTTGGACTTAGCGATTTCTAAAACAAATGTAACTTATTTCTGAAGAAAGCTCTATAAAACAGAATTACAGAATGACAAACTCACAGTGCATAAGAGCCAAGAAACTGGAACAACAATTTATCTATGAATGTAATAAAGCGCAGCGTGTAACCTTTCCATTATTTCATCATGCTAGAGAAACCAATTTCACTTGAAGCAAAAATATTCCGAAATAAAAATACTGTAGCCAAAACATTAACAATTATAATATCATATCCTTAAATACACTCACAAGCTAGTTTGTTGAAATAATCAGAATTACGCGTAGTGCTGGACCGTGATGAAAGACTTCCGGCTGATGTGAGTGGTAGTTCACAGGTGGTAGTGGCCCGCGCAACCCCCAATTAGGACCTCCAATTTAGATCAAATGTCCCATTTATTAATCCCTTTGTTGGTGAAAATATACCTTGTAACCAGGTCGCTACTATATAGATACCGCTAACTGTCACGATAACACCCTGATGTTGATACAGGATAAATCATTCCTACAACATCACAACTCCATTCACTTCTTCATCCCAAGAGGAACTGGTTCACGTTGGTTTCTTTGCGGGTCAAAAATATGGGGCACACAACTGATGAGCTGAAAAAAGGGACTGCAGGCAACCAAAATCTGTCTAGGAATATCCGTGTGAACGGACGTGGACCACCGTCGACAGGGGGTCCTTGGAAGTTGGCAAGAGGCAGAGTCTGTTCCAGCGTAGCACTGGGTGGCACTCACATTTCACAGGCTCCATCAGGGCAGTCTTTCTCTACGGCGTCCATCTCTCCCGCGCTGCCCCTTGCCCAGGCGCGAGCATGTTGAAAACACACAGGCCATACTAAAAACAAACAGTGATAGAAAATCCACTACACAACTGTCATATTTACCGTGCTTGCTTGACTGCAAACGATTACCGTGTCTCCTTCCACTGGAAGAAGGTGGTGCCCACGTCCTTTCACTCAGAAATCGGACGGCTCTCCGGGCCCCGGGCGGACGTCCATACAGAAAGATGGAGAAACAACAGTGAAATATGAAAGCAGATGGTTGATATGACATGGCTTCCTTCCCCAGCTTATCAGGTGCCGACGTGAATAAGCACGTTAGGTGGGGGGCTGGACCCTGTTGACAGGACCAGTCACCCTATCTGCTGAATCTCTCAGATGACTTGTCTGTTGGTTCTCGTGCTCTGTGCGCCAGGCCTTTGCTATTTTTTTTTTTTTTTTTTTACAGATTTTACTGTTGAGATTTTCATATCCTCTGTACATGCTTTTTATGTTCTCAATCTTCTACCATTGTATGTTAAAATGGGATGTGGGTCATGCACCTCATCAAAACGCCTGGTGCAGTAACAAGCATTTGCAATGCAATAGGTCTTGCATTTGTGACAGAGCAATTGGATTTGTAAATGAGAATGTCACTAACCTATGTGTTTTAGTTTGGAGTGTAGTGGATGTATGTGGCGTGGAGTGGAATTACATGGGTTGTATTTGAATTGTTAGTTGTGTAATTGTGTGGGGTAGAGTGTATTTGTGTAGTGTAATTAATGTCGCATGGTGGATAGATAGAGGTGACGGCTGCACCGAGTAGACAGAAAGGAAGATAGAGCGGGACAGGTCATTTGTCTAGGAAGTGGTGAATGAACTGGAGACAGAAGCTATGTTGTAGAGAGCTGCATTTCCAAACTATATGTAAAGCCGATATTTGACTGATGAATCATGTGGCGCGGAGGAGACTTTTACAGGTGATGCTATCTTGGTACCAGAGGCTTTGCAGCTATGGCTGTTAAGTATTACCCATGAAGAATCATTCCATATTTACAATGCCTTTATTAAATTACTGTTGGCAAACATGCCTGATGCACTGTGGAAGTCAGTGCTGGTAGTAACCTGGCATATGATGACCACTAATGTAATCTTGTCTGATACAGTCACTATTACAACACTAATAACATTAGTGGCCCTCAATGAGTAAAAGATGTAGTGAATCCTAGTTTGTTTTAATGGGATTACAGGAGTTCGCTTAGCCTTGCAGACTCGTGCCCCCGTCACCTAGTGACTTTTAACCTACTTAGCTTGCTCTGTCTTAGCCCGTTTAATTATTTAATTCATCTAAGATGGCTGCCTTGTTTATAGTTAGGCCGCTTGTTATGCTTTGCATTATCAGTGCCACCGCGCTAAGGCGTCAAGATCAAGCAACAAAGACAAAAAAACTGTAGGTGTTTACACTTAGGGATTTTCCCTCTCTATACTTTCGAGGGATTTGTTTATAATAATTGCCGTCCCAAGCATGTCTGTTATCTTTTGTTTGGGAACACACCTACGTCAGGGGTCCTGGAAGATCTGTATAAATACATCGCACTTTAGACAGATAATCAGAGGGATTCCGACCAGAGGGCATCCCACCATCGCGGATATCGATGCTGCACGTCGTCTTGACGCGGACCCAATCTTCGTGTCCCTGCGGAGTCTGAGATGGAGACCTCATTCTAAGGTAACAAGGGTTGGGGGCTCCTCTCATGGACATGGCATTGGCAGATTAGGTTTAGCAAACCCAGCTCTCCTTTAGGTAGGAGGTTAGGTCTATCACATTAGGGAATATTACACCTCTTATGTCTTTCACATGCATTGCAAGATGGTGGGGGTCTTTGTAATAATGACTCATCTTCACAATTCTGTTTCTTGCACTATTCATTATCCTAATCATTGTAGCCCATGCAACATATCGCAAATTGCAGTTGTGTTAAATAAAAACTATTGAAACTTTACTGCATCCTTGTCATTGTCTGTGTTTGTATGAGACATGATATATCTGTGAGAAAGGGGTAATCTCCGTTTAACCACGACACTCCCTGAGATGTCTTATTCTCGAGTCCATGTGTAAAATCTGCCACAAATCACCTTTTACTATTGTGTTTCTGGTGAGGTGCTGCTAGTGAGCCGGTAAGGTTGGGACAACAGTTACGACCTGTTGTAGGATAGGCATAGTTGCCTACAAACAAAAGTACTGTTATCCTCGAACCAGCAGTCTTGCCTAGAGCAAGAGTCCAAACTACGACATGGCACCACCAACGATGGTGTTTCGGCACAAATTTACGGATACCCCGACTATCACTGTCTCACAGACAACAGGTATCCTAAGTACCATTATACGGAGACGTCCGTGGTCTTTGGGAAAATCCTCCTCAGCTGAAAAGGTGACACCTGATTAAGCTGTAGGTTGTTCGAGCTCGAACTCATAAAAGGACTTTACTCCCCATTTTGGTGTTCCATTTTTCTAAACAAATATGGCTAACGCCATTGACATTCCTGAAAATGCTAGACAAGCACTAACACAACAATTATTAGTGCATGGCCTTACAGATGAGGGCGGGGATGTTACTCTTATAATAGAAGCTAATGAAGCATACCAAACAGAAACTTTTTATTGTTGGGTCACCTTTCCTGAGGTAGACAAAAGAACACATACATTCCACATATATGAAATTGCGAACGTACCTCAACGGTACCGAGAATACCAGTATCATGAAATATTGCTCACATACCAAGAGCACCAGAACTGGTTTGAAGGTGCCCTACCACATGTACTACAAAGAGTGAGGCTAGGTCCTTTAACTAATGACGGCCCAACGTGGCCTATGTTTGCCACATATACACCTCACCCAGACATACAAAATATGACAATAGCAGATCTGCGAGATTTATATAATGAATTAGTGACATTATATAGATGATTAGTTCAGTTCGTAATGCGAACTTTGAACACCACACCAGCGTGTCCAGCACCTGGTGGTTACCAATTGGCTACTGGGATTAATCCACAAACAGTGCATACTATCATGGGTAAAGTACCCACAGAATGGGAAAAAATACCGTTCTGGATTGCCCAGAAAACTAATCAGCTGGAAGCTGTGTTTCCCCATACGGGACCACAGGAAAAACTGACTGCTCACTATGTGCTTGCCCTTTGGGATAGTTCCCTCGGTGGATGACTGCGCCACATAGGGTACAGTCTTCGCTGCAATATACACTACCACACATGGTACCCCGACATTGGCCAATTTACCGGAGGTGTTAAAACAAATACAGAATGAGCACAGGGCTGCACCAGCCTTGGATTTGGGGATGAAATTAATGCATAATTTTGATGCGGTTTCCTCAATAATACTCAGTAGTATTAAAGGGGAAGCGGTAGCACTGGCAATATGCCAGCGTCTCCGGGAAACTCCACACCAGGACAAGGGAGACAGCTACCGAAAATAATTTCCGACACCTATACTAGTATAGGGTGGGATAGTTTGGGAGCCAGGCCAAAGAAATTGGAGTTACAAGGTACCACCCATAAGGAGGGTACAAAGCAGGCACAATAGGGCCCTAAGAAGCGCTGGGACAAACAAAAAGATTTCAAAGATAGAAGAAATAAGAGAGCTGATTCTCCACACCTGGAGAACTCTGAAAGGAGATACAATCTCAGAAATAGGGAGAACATTAAAACTCCAGACAGATATACTGATTCATGTCCCTCTCGTTCCTTTCAGGAAGCACCGGCTAGACGTAGCGAGAGAGGGGGCCATCCAGATCGACGTCCTGACTACGTGAAACAAAAGAAAGACTCGCCGCAGTCTACCATTAAAAAAGAAGAAATGACTCCTCAGCAAAAGCCACAGTTTAAAAAGAAAAAGGTGGCAGCACTGACAGCTAAAAATGCCACTATACTTGAGAACACTGTTGAGGAACAAGACGTGGGCAGTGACTCTGTTACAGTCCAGCAGAGGTCACGATATGTCGCCAGAGTCTGAAAGATCATCTAGATGTGACAGCAACTAGCGATTTCATCACAGTTGAAACTGCGGACGGCCACGTTCTCCCACCCGACAGGGTTTACGATCTAAAAATTCAGATAGAGGGAGATGTGGAGCGCACCATTAATGTAAATTTATGGGATGAACTTACTAGTTATATCCTATTGGCCGAAAGAGACTGGCCACCTGAACACGTCCGTAAGCTCCTGCATGGGTAAGATGTCATTTTGCCTTCTTTCTCTGATCTTGTTCAGGAAGCAGAAAAAGAAGCCTATGCTGCTGAATGGGCTTTAGCGCAGGCACCTGCTTTATACCGCATTCATGTAGGTTGGGACAAGGAGTCTCCTTGTCATGTAATTCCTGTTAGGTCTACACCCCAACCGCAGCCACAATATCCTGTCAAACATGAAGCGAAAGCTCAGGTGAGGGAGATCCTCACCCAACTTGAGTACCAGGGAGTAACTGAGCCCTGTACATCTGCAATGAATAACCTGTTATTCCCCGTTGCAAAGCCAGACCATTCATACAGAATAGTCATTGATTACAGACATTTAAACAGTCATACACGCACATATGCTATACAAAACTCACATAGCACAGCACTAACAAACAATATAGCGCGTAAAAAATATAAAACAACATTAGACATATCTAATGGCTTTTTCTGCCAGAACTTAGCACACGAAAGTCGGGACCGGAGTTCATTCTCATTTGGCTCTCAGAAACGCTTTTGTCGTTTACCTCAAGGCTATAAAAACAGCCCGGGGCTATTTTCAGCCCGTGTAACATCAATATTGCATGATATTGATTCTGAGGCGTTATCCTACGTGGATGACATATCTCACAGACAACGACCTCGACATTCATCTTGCAAGGGTCGATCGGATCATTTTGGGATTTGCAGACCTCGGTTACAAATTCAACTTTAGAAAAAGTAAGATCGCCTTTCTCAGTGTATTGTTCCTGGGATATGAGCTATCAAACGAGGGAAAGAGTCTGGCCCCACACTTTCTAGAGCAATGTGCTCAACTGCACCCTCCTAACACACTTAAGAAACTGCAGTCATTACTAGGTTTCTTTAATTTTGGCAGAACATACATTCCAGATTATGCACAACGGATCAAGCCACTTTGTGACTTGGTTCAGCCCAATTGTTCTAGCAGACACTGGACAATTGAACACACACGCATTCTTAGGGAAATGCAACAGGGCATGCTAGAAACTAAACACTTACACACACGTGACAATAAAACAAATTTGGTCATCAGAATAATTCCTGGTGCCATTGGGTTTACTTATGTCACCTTCAATGAAGGTGACACAATACCCATAGGATATAAATCACATTTATACTCTAATGCAGAACAGCGTTTTTCACCTACAGAAAAGATTCTGACGGCAGTTCAGATGGCCATCATAAAAGAGAGGCCACTTGCCCAGGGGAAACGTATTATTGTTGTCTCCCCGGTGCCGGCCTTAGAGGCTGTCACCAAAGCAAGCGTTCCTAATGCTAAAGCATTACATCCTCGTTGGATTCAATGGGCAACATCTCTGACCGCCACTGATGTCGATTATATTTTTGATCCAAAACTTCAGACACAAGAGTTTCTCCAGTACTAACAAGAGTACCCCGCTCCTCTAAATATCTTGCCACTAGACAGATACAATACTGTCATATACATTGATGGTTCAGCACAACCGGCTGTAGGTACTAAACATCAATACTCAGCAGCTTGCACAGCCATGAGCGGAGTGATGGAAGATCGAGTCTTCCACCTTCACAATACCTACACACAGACCCTAGGGGACTGCACAGCCCAGTTGGCTGAACTCAAAGCTCTTATACTAGCGCTCGAACATACTGAGCCAGGATGCCTGATTTTAATAGTCTGTGACTCATACTACTGCATTCAGTCATACGATTATCTTAATCATTGGAAGCTGAACGGGTTTAGAGATTCTAAAAGGAACACCATTAAACACAAAATATTGTGGGGGAGGGTGGCTGATCTTAAGGATAAGCTACCGTGTGTTTATGTAGTACACACAGTGGGACACCAACGTGTAGGAGTACACGTTACTGGCAATACATTGGCTGATGAAGCGGCCAAAGTAGCAGTAGCTACGGCTTCTGTGGCTGCAGTGACTTGTTCACAAACGAGATTGGATAATGAAATACTGACTGCCGTGAAAGCTTCGGCTGCAGGCAAGCCCCTTCCAAAGGGATACCCTACAAACTATACTTACCATATCAGTGCACAGAATGTTGCCTACGCAACAATTTCTGGGGTTGGAGATCGAGTGATCCCCAACGAAGACCAGAGATTAGATCTAGTAAAAGCAGCACATGAGGGTGTTGCTTCTGCACATGCTGGTATATCGGCCACGATAACGCTCTTACAGAAATGCTTCTGGTGGCCTGGTCTATGCAGACGGACAAAGAAATATGTCCTTTGCTGTGACATTTGCCAGCAGATAAAGGGCTCTAATATCAAACCCCCACCGCAGACATCCCTCTTAGTGTCCAACAGGCCACTACAGTGAGTGTACCTGGACCATTGTGGTCCCTTACAGCCTGATGGTGCATACAAATACATTTTAGTCGCTGTAGATTCTTGTTCAAGATTCCTGTGGGTATGGCCACAGCAGTCGGCTGACGCTCGGACAGGTATAAAAGACTTGCTGATCTTTATCGGTACATATCCGGTTGCAGCATTCCATTCAGACCCGGGACCTG
Organism: Pleurodeles waltl; assembly: GCF_031143425.1. Classification (NCBI taxonomy): domain Eukaryota; kingdom Metazoa; phylum Chordata; class Amphibia; order Caudata; family Salamandridae; genus Pleurodeles; species Pleurodeles waltl. The sequence continues at coordinate 1,137,767,763 of NC_090446.1, forward strand.
CATTTGCCTCTAAGGCATTCAGGGACACCATGGGGACGATGGGTGTTGAACTCCATTACTCTTCAACATACCATCCAGAGGAAAATTTGGTTGTGGAGAGGCGGAATCGTGATCTAAAGTAGTCCTTAGCAGCTTGAATATTAGGTTCAGGCCGCAGTTGGTTACATCACCTATATGGGGTCCAGAGAGCACTGAATAATCTGCCAAGACGGTCCTTGGGGGGTGGGGGACACACTCCTTATGAGGTTCTCTTTGGGATACCTATGTATGTCCCAGATCTTGATGCCTCTGGTATGGTGGCAGCAGAAACACCATTTGACATAAATGAACGTTTCACTGTCTTACAGGAGCTTCAGCAATTTCGTGATGATAAATCATCTACCAGTGCTGCCACCTTAGGAATAAGGGATTTAGCGAAAACTTTGACTGGCTGGATTCCTAATGCTGGGGATGTGGTTCATGAGAAGATCGCTGTGAAGAAGGAATTTGGCCTATCATACAGAGCACCTGTACCGGTCTTGGGAATTCAAGGTACCAGGACTGTCATCTTACCACCACTGACTGGCTCTCGAACGAACAGATTTATCTCCAATTGATGACATCAAACTACACCAAGTAGCCGATCCTTCATAGTAGACCAAGAGGTCCCTTGGGTGGTTCCCGATCCCATCTCACTACCCAACAGGACATACACCTACATAGTAGGATGATCAACACTACTACGGACTATGCAACAATGTCCAGCGCTGTTCCAGATACCTCCTCGACCATGGGAGCGCGGAAAATGAACTCTTGCTAGTTCCAGTCACCACTTCGATGACCACTCCTGTCCAAGATTTGGCACTTTTTTTCACAAACACCTCACAGACTGTTGACACTGTCTACCAAGAGCCTCCACGTGAAGTGGACCAAAGTACAGATAATGCACCGGCTCCCGTGTTTGCAGAGACTACCTATGGCTATTTCATTGACATTGATGACTTTTCTTCAGACTCATCCACTACTGTGATTGACAATGTTTCAACAAGAAGTATGCTGTATCAATGGCTTACAAAGAACTATTTGATATACCTGTGGAACTATTTACGGTTCTATCTGACATTCTCAGCATTATTTTTATGGGTTGGTTTTGTGACTGTTTTCTTTTTGCTCATAAATGGTCACTATATTCCTGATTGCTCCTCTGCTGAGCCTATTGATGAAGTTTTAACTCCATATCATTCCTCGCATAAGGTCCAAAGAGACTTGTCCCTTGTAAATATTACAGCAATACCGATTTCTGATGGGATTGTTTGGGACAAAGTTCCCTTTGATATATACGGGCCTACAGATATTATTCAAATACCATACGTGTTCAAAACATCTATGACAGATGTAATTACACCTGATGTTGTCTCTTGTGATTGGGATGTCCAAACAGTTGATTCCATGCTAACTGAAATGAAGGACTATTCCGCTTTTGAAAGTGATGATGTATATGAACATACAATGAATTATGGGGAAATGTTCTGCTATAACAATTGGGAATATTACTACCTACACCGTGCCACTAGATACAGGCCAGTATTAAACTGCACACAGTGGGAACACTGTTCTACACCACCAGTGGGGAGCCCAAAATACTATAGTGATAAATTTACATATTTCTCTAGGCAAAGCAGAGTCGTATTATTTTAAAATACCTCCAGCACAAATTAGGAAAATTTTGCTAACTGACACAAAACTGATTTATTCAGATCCCTTTGTTTCCCGGCTTGCAGTTGAAGGTTACAAATACTGGAAGAGCACTATTGACTTGAAGTGTATGGGGAACACAAGATTGGCAGATACAGGGTAAGGAAGCTTTATTTCGAGCATGTCTGATTCCTGTGCAAATAATTTTTTTTTAAATGACACTATTCAGCAGACGTCATGTCTGGGGTTAACAAACATTAAAGACATGAACACGAACAGTATCCCCACTCCGGCAAGGTTTAAAGATTGGCAATATTTCCTTAATATCACCGGGGAAAGGCTAAATGCAATGGTTAAGGCTGGTACCTATAATTCTTCACTTTCCAGTCCCGGCGGGTGGTTAATATGACCCACTGACACTAATAAGTGTCAAACGCATTTCTTGAACTCTTCAGGGGGGTTTTCAATTAACAGGCCAGAACCTCGCTTTGTATCGGGTCAACATACAGATATAGTTGCAGCATACAGTGTGGGTAAACTGTGCCAGCAATGGGTACAGACTAACACGTTAGCCGCAGTTAAACATCTGAACACTCTTTCTGAAGATGTAGACTTGCTGGATTTTCTGCTGGGTCCTAGAAAACAGCGCTCGAAAAGGTTCAATATGCTATGTACAATGAAATATGGAAACTTTCACGGATTGAAGCTGCTGTGCGCTTAAGGCAATTGGATAAGGAAAATTTAGAAAAGGCTTTAGCGGTTGTCGACAACGGCATGAATATTCTGTCCAACAGGATTTATTCACTATCAAATATAGTGTCGTCTGCTATTGATATTACTCAGACAGACTTGTCCCGGTTATATAATGGACAGACACAGCTATTCTATCATGCAGCTGGGTTAGACTCTACAGACACTGAAAATGGCTGTATTCCATGGAAGTATATTAACGGGAGTGAATTCTTCACTGCTTTTAATTTTTCTAGAGAACAACAGACAATGGCTAAAAGGGAGGCTAGTTTCACCATGCTTCACATAGAAAAATGAGATAAGTTGCCCTTCACAGTAGCACAAAGTCCTTCAACTATCTGGCTCTTACATGGCATAATTAATTTACCCATTTCGACCTTTTGTTTTTCAAGCTGCCTGAAACATCTTGCAGTGGGAAGGTACGAGCAACTAGGAGATAGCTGTAATAAGGAAGAGTGGGAGTTGCCCTTTGATTATAAATGTCTGAATGGCGAAACAGAGGTCTTTCTTAGCGGAAGCGAATGTGAGGCTGCTGTTAGTCATTCGATGATATGCAAGCAGGTGTCCCTTCACCGTCTTGGAAATGCGGGGGTCGCAAACTTGGCCTGTTTCCTGAAGGGTACTCCTGTCCCTTTGATTCGCCCGGTATTTCATGTACTTTCCAATGGAAGTTATGTGGTACTGAACGATCAACATTGTTGCAGCATGCGACCAGGAATTGTCTACACAATCTCGGTCTCGAAGGTTGTTACGTGTTGTGGACATGTTTTATTCCCCCTCACACGAGAGATAAAAGTATCTGACATGTGGCCCCATATAGATACTATTAATGTGAACTATGACAAGCTGAGCAGGCTAAAGGTGCTATTGTTTCGAAAACAGGTCGCCTTGACATCCACAAAAGAGACGTATGCTCTCCAGATTGCGAGAACATCAGCAGAGATACAATCCCTATTAAATAGCAACTTCCCCAAGCACTTTGGAGAACTGGTATCCAGAATATTCAATGCTTCGAGCACTACTGGGATTGTCCATTTCTTTAAGGCTGTCAGGTCTGGTTTTGTGTCCATCTTACAGACTGTCTTAGGCGTCATCCCGTCGGCCATCCATTTGCTCTTTTCAAGTGTTTGGTGGCTTTCCAATTATTTTGGCTTTGATTGGCGGACTACTACTGCTATTTCTTCTGATTCGCAGTGGTTGTTTCTTTCCAGCTATGCAGAACAATGGAGCCGCTCCCGCCAACTCCACTGTGCCGTGAACGCATGGTTCGGATCTTCGGTGAACCCTTGCTGGTGGAACTGGAGCATGACTGGTCGTTGTCATTTCGTCCCCTTCTAAGGTGCGTACAACCAGTTTTCCGCTGCATATGGTGCCTCTTTGCACATCTGCCTATGGTCTGCCTTGCTGTTGCACCAACATCTACTGTGGACCACGAACTGCTGATGTCCCCGATGAAGGTTCATACACGGTCATGCCCCTTGAGACTGAGGTTGCTCCGCGAGGCCACCTATGAGCCCTCCGTTTTAAGGTCTACCATGCACAACGGCACTGCAACGGATGACCTTACACTAGAGACTACTGCTCACTACTGCTCTGTGGATCAGTTTTTCCACCCAGCCCTCGATTTAAAATCAGATGATGATGACTCATTTTTTAGGTCCTTGGTTGGTGACTTTGATGACTCTTCGAAATCACGCGTACAGCAAATAATTTGATGAATTGGCTTGCCATTCCAGATTAAAATTATGCATTTAAATTAACTTGCTTTGGCACGCTGTGCTTGTCATGGTTGACATTAACATCTCTGTATGTATTTTAGCTGATCTGTTTTTTTTCTTTTTAACACATTTTAAAGAGTTTTTTAGTTAGTTTTTATGCTTTTAGCTTTTAGTTCAGAGCAATTTTAGCGTGTGGGTTCCTGTACCTCCGTCATACCTGTTACGGCAATGGGGAGGGTGTAGTGAATCCTAGTTTGTTTTAATGGGATTAAAGGAGTTAGCTTAGCCTTTGGCTTGCAGACTCGTGCCCCCGTCACCTTGTGACTTTTAACCTACTTAGCTTGCTCTGTCGTAGCCCATTTAATTATTTAATTCATCTAAGATGGCTGCCTTGTTTATAGTTAGGTCGCTTGTTATGCTTTGCATTATCAGTGCCACCGCACTAAGGCATCAAGATCAAGCAACAAAGACAACAAACAGCAGGTGTTCACACTTAGGGATTTTCCCTCTCTATACTTTCGAGGGATTCGTTTATAATAATTGCCGTCCCAAGCATGCCTGTTATCTATTGTTTGGGAACACACCTACGTCAGGGCTCCTGGAAGATCTGTATAAATACATCGCACTTTAAACAGATAGTCAGAGGGATTCCGACCAGAGGGCATCGCCACCATCGCTGATATCGATGATGCACATCGTCTTGATGCTGACCCAGTATTCGTGTCCCTGCGGAGTCTGAGATAGAGACCTCATTCCAAGGTAACGAGGGTTGGGGGCTCCTCTCATGGACATGGCACTGGCAGGTTAGGTTTAGCAAACCCAGCTCTCCTTTAGGTAGGAGATTAGGTCTATCACATTAGGGTATTAGGGCATATTACACCTCATGTCTTTTACATGTATTGCAAGATGGTGGGGGTCTTTTTAATAATGACTCTTGTCTTCACAATTCTGTTTCTTGCACTATTCATTATCCTAATCATTGTAGCCCATGCAACATATTGCAAATTGCAGTTGTGTTAAATAAAAACTATTGAAACTTTACTGCATCCTTGTCATTGCCTGTGTTTGTATGAGACATGATATATCTGTGAGAAAGGGGTAATCTCCGTTTAACCACGACACTCCCTGAGAGGTCTTATTCTCGAGTCCATGTGTAAAGGCTGCCACAAATCACCTTTTACTATTGTGTTTCTGGTGGGGTGCTGCTAGTGAGCCGGTAAGGTTGGGACAACAGCTGTGACTTGTTGTAGGATAGGCATAGTCACCTACAAACAAAAGTACTGTTATCCTCGAACCAGCAGACTTGCCTAGAGCAAGAGTCCAAACTATGACAAAGTCAGCTATAAGTGGGTTGAGCTTCTCACACCCGTGGGCCCAGATGCCCTGTACTGGAAGCAGTGCTGATAGTTACACTCCAGAACTTGTGTAATGTGCTGGCACTTTAGAATAATGGTTTCCAAAAGCAGAACACATTGTTAAAGTGGCAGAGGGTGAAGAGGAACATGTAGCCATTCATGAGTTCTGTTGAATGCTTTCAACACTCCAGATGGCTTCAGATGTCATTTGCAGAGTGGGAGCTGTCCACTAAGGACAGCTTTAGGTTTGTAAAGAGTTACTGGTTCCTTCTGTCAGCTGGTAACCAGTCAGTGCTTTGCAACCCAAGAAGAAGTTCATAAAGCATTAATATATTTCATTGAAAGTCACAAGGGAAGTGAGAACACCCCTTTGCCACTTCCTTTGCAAAATATAAGGACTCTTAATGTGTAAATACCAGCTCAAACAACTGGTATATGCAATGTAGTTTTGTACACTGTAAAATAATTTCCTGCTATTTGAAAGTCTGCCATTTTGCATAGAACAGCCATTGCATAGAAAAATATTTTGCACATCTGGCCTATCAAATCTTTCAGAGTCAGGGAAAAGCGGTAAGCACTGCAAGTAGATCAAAGGTGGGTCTCTACGCATGAACAGACCAGCGTGGCAGAGGTTTCCCCAGTGTCTTCAAGACAGAGAAGCCCTCTACCAGGAGTTTCTGCTGACCCCACAGGGCCCCCCACACAGAACCAAATTGTCTTGTCAGTTTCTTTATGTGGTCATAGAGGCGATGCAGCTGAGAGTGGGAACCTGCGGATATAGTTAAAATGATTCTGCGCCTTTGACACATATTTGATCTCAGCACTTTGTTGTGCTTCTTCTGTGTTTATTAGGATATTTATAAATGCTGCGCTCGACGTGTGCTAATTATATGAATGTTTCGATGCGCCCAAACTGTGAAGATGTTTCACGTTTTTTTGCCATATATGATGCTTTGTGTTGGTCTGTGTGACAAAGGAATGGCTGACAATGCTCCGGGCGACATGCTGACATCTTAATGAGTGTTTTTACACGAGTAATGACTAATGGAAAGACACATTTTCCATTTCAAGTCAGTTGGAGATGCACAGGAAGCATACAAAGTCAACAAGAACAAGTTTACAGCTCTGTTTATGAGCGCTCCTGGTTTCTCAGGTGTGCTATAAAGACGAGCAGGTAACTAAGAAAGCAGAGGAGGCGTGGCGGGCGTGAAGTGGGCAATGCAATTTTTGCCTAAAGGAAATAAATCAAATACCACGCATTGTTAAAGAGACAATGGAGATAAAAGTAGAAAAGATACATGTTGTGCGCACTACACATGTCCCTCAGACTGGTGCGGCCGGCTGCAGGGTATGTGGCACCACATCAAAGAGTTGGCGACTTGGGTACAGTAACTGACACCCAGGGAGGGGGCTGCAGCGCTCAAATGCCGGTGATGGGTGTAGAAGTAGCACTCTAACTCTACGGGAGTTCAGAGTGCAATTTTGTGCCCGCACATGAGGAAGGGCGGCACAGAAAGGCTGCAACTAGGGGGCTGTGCTCCAATTCCAATGGGCATTTCAGGATGCCCCCGCAGCACGCCTGTTTTTTGTGCCTCTATAGCTGGCCACCTCCTCAGCATGCGCTGGGTGGCCTGACACTGAGTGCACACAGACATGGCACCCTTCCGCCCTGCTCAATGCACTATCCCCACCAGCCGTGGCAAATTACCAAACCCAGCCCACCGGCCCCAAAAGATGAACTATGTAGTGAAGTAGTTGCGCAATGTCGATATCACGGCTTAGAGCATTACTTACACTGTAGGAAAGTGTGCGTAGCGTGCGCCTGGACACAACATAAAACAAATAATACATTTCGGAAATGGACCTCGACAAGACCTCAGGAAATAAAATACACACTTCTAGGAAGGGAGTGAAAACAGCACTGATCGTGTGAATTGCTTCCCAAACAACTGAAACATGAATCACAGCGTCTGAAGCAGGCGGCATGCACAAAAGTCAGAAAACCCAAAATAACTGCAATTCAAAAACACGAGGCAAAAAAAAAAAAAAGCAGATATGGCCTGAATTGTCCACAGTGTAACAGGAGCAACAAATAAATGATAAAGTAGTCCCTCAAAGCAAGAGTTAAAGTACCAAAGTGGAAATATACAGTAGTTAGTCATTGCTCCCTTGGTAGAACAAAAGAGAAAAAGGAGGGACAAAGAGGTAGGACTAACCACTAACAAGCAAAGATTTATAAAGAACACTGACAAACAAATGAAAAGCAATGGGCGAAGTTGAACTCCACAAAACATATACAACAGGTCGCGAAGCAACAGCACAAGTGCTTTCTCGGCTCAACCTAAACCAACAGTGCATGTGCTGTCATGGCTCAACCTAAAAATGACATCACACACCCCTGGATCTCTAGACATCACAACAACTTGGACCCTGAACCTTCCTAGAAAGTGATGCCACATGATCTTTACCCTGGCAACATCACAATACTGGACATAACTGAAGAATTCCATAAGAAGTACACAATTAATATAGTAACATAACATTTACTAACACAAATACCATCTATATCTTAACTGGTGCCGGCATGAAATACCAGAGAATCATCATGCATTCCTCTTTATAATTACATGAAGAATTACACATTCTTTTGAAAAGGAGGATAATGCTCTTTTGTTAGATAATCTAATCACAGGTTCCTCACATTTCGAATATCTTCAGGCACCAGAGTGGAACGGAAGATTTTTCGGTATAGCCCCTGTGTGCCAATAGGTGGCACCCTGCGGCTTCGCATTGGTCCCATTCTGCCTCAAAAGTGATGCCAGTGCCATTGAATGCAGGACCTGAACACTAATTGCTCCGGGCAGTGTGCTGTCCCTGAAAGTGGAACATTTTTAGATGGATAATATTCCATGGCACAGAATGGGGGGCAAAGAGCAGTGAGGAATCTGCAGCTATATAAAGTATCCACCAGAAAGAGCATTACTGAAGGTTAAGTAACTTGTTCTTCTGATGGATACTTCTAACAACAGATTCATCACCTTTAGCATAGATAAAACAGCAGATCTCCGTGGTGGTGGGTTTGTGGAATTGAGTCTGAAGTGTTGAAGGACAGAATATCCAAAATGCCATTCACTTTGGCCCTAGCTGTCAAAGCAGGAGTGCTTTGTAATTGTGTGTACTGATGCCCCAGTTACAGCCTGACAAAAATACAATACAGGCCCTCCTCATGCTAGCACAGTAGTAACAGCCTTGGCACTGGTGAAATGTGCCCTCAATTCTTCTGGAGGCTGCTTTTTGGCCATCACTTAAAAGATTTGAATGCAGAAGACATTTGGGCAAGGTCGGTTTAGGCACCTATTTGACTTTCTTTGCTCCACAAAAACCCCACAAAGAACTAATCATTCACAGATGATCTTTGGTACAATTGAAAAAGAAGCCTAGCATTCTTTTGGGGTCCAAAATAAGAGTCACTCTTCCAATTTTGAAGGATGAGACAGGCAAAGAACTTTGGAAGTGATTTTTTTCCTGACGAGATAGGAAGTTGCAATTTATTTAAAATGTTTGTTTTAGAAGTCTTTGGAACACAGAGCTTACTCATGCAACAAGCTGAGGTTATTGCAATGTGAAAAACATCTTGAGGGTCAGAAAATTCAAGGAACAAATGTGCTCGAAAGGAGTACAAATAAGTAATGTCCCATTGTAGTATCACAAAATATTTAGAAAGAAACATGTGGACCAAACCTTTGAGAAAAAGGCATACAGGAGTCCTGTACTGCACGCTAGGCAAAAGGTGTCTCAGAGAGAGCATTCTTGAGTACTCCTACACTTAAGTGTTGGCACTGTGCTTTCTCTACAGTGGCGGAAGTGTTGCCAGCTGTGTTTACACGCCCTGTTATTTAAAGATCTCACCAGGTGGTGTACTATCCAGGAGAGGTCTTGACGATTCAGCCAGAGATGCAGGATCTCTTGAGACTGTTCCCAGGACCCTAATCGGCCCTGCTTGTTGCATGCCCCGCACATGGGAGTGGTATTGTCCGTAATGACCTGAGCAAGCCTCCCTTTAATAGACGGGAGGGCTTTTAATGCAAAGCGAATAACCCGCAACTCCAGCAGGCTGATGTAGGGGTGAGCTTTGCCAGACACCAGAGTCCCCTGATCTACACCCCTTCCAGACGACCACCACAACCATGAGGCTATGCATCTGTCATCACCTTCAGCCCTGGGTGGGGTAGGGAGAGGAATCTGTTACTGGTTCAATTGCAGTTGAGCAGCAAACACTGTAGATCATTTGCAGTCTCCTTCAAAACCTGGGTAGAGTCTGACGGGTTTCGTCGGTGCTGGACCCACTGAGACTTCAGATCTCACTGCAGAGCCAATGTATGCCACCCAGCATGGTTGATAAACAGGATGCAGGAGGTTAGTAGGCCAAGAAGCCTCGCCTCAGAGCCATCCTCAGTGAGGCTAAAACATCAGGATGACCAATGTCCTGGACTCACTGTTCTGAAGAGAAGGCCTAAAAGTGCACCGTATCCAGGATGGCTCAGATGAAAGTAAGCTTATGCAGGAGTCAGATGTGAGTTTGGGAAATCGATCATGAACCCCAATGATGTAAGGAGGTTTGTCGTCATCTAGAGGCAGCCACAGCTGATTGCGATGAGCTTGCCTTCAACTGCCAGTTGCTGTGGTGGGGAAGTCTAGTACCCCCAACCTTTGAAGGTATGCTGAGACCACTGCCATCAACTACGTCAACACCTGAGGGGCACTGGTGAGGCTGAAAGGGAGCACCACAAACTGAAAATGCGTGTGCTCCACCTTGAACCACAGGTAGTGCTTGTGGACCCTGCAGGACAGGATATGGAAATAAGCGTCCTGCACGTCCAACAACGCCATCCAGTCTCCTGGATCCAGGGTAGATACAATCTATGGCACTGTTAGCATTGTGAATTTGTACTTCTCCAGTTTGTGGGTAGTGGGAAAAGAACTGTAAGCCTGTACTACCATGCTCTCAGGAGTAGAGTGCTTTGTTAGGAAGGCAGGGTCACTTGGAGCAGGTCTGTGGAGACATGGCACATGTCTATTTACGGGTGAGCAAGAGCAGAGTTTGGTCCAACTACCCATAAGTCAGTCAGTGCCTAGTTGATCAGCAGGAAGGGTTTGAATGAGGACTGCTGGACTAACACTTAAACGAGAATGCTAGTCTCTACTGTCTGTCTAATGACCATGGCAAATGAACCACACTCTTCCATGAAAAGACCAGTGAGAGAGACCCGCTGCACGTCAGGGGAAGTGTCCAGTGAACTAACATCTTGTCTCTTCATACAAACATATTCAAATTGGGGGTAGGATGCGCCCCCGGCATCACCACCACCATCACTGTCATCTGAACTAAAAGCTGGTTGGCTCTGATCAGCATCCGATCTGAACAGTTGCTGGAACACTTGAAGGTGACTCCTAGGTAAAGGCTCTATCTTATCAGAATGTATGGGGACTGGGCATCTTGTGACTGAGCTTGAGAGCAGCTTCAGCTAAGGTCAAGACGGATTCAGTTCAGAGTCAGAAAGACATGTGGATCGACATCCTCCTCTTTTGTCCGTGGCATCAGTGCTGGCATCGATGTGGCAGGAACAGTCATGGATTGTGGACCCAGGCATGGAGCGGGCCCCAGATTCAAAGCTGAATCCAAAGTGGATTCAGAAGGCACTGATGGTGCCAAGCGCAGAGCCACCAGTGGCAATCTTACTGGAGGCCTCTTCAGATCAATGTGGCTCGAATGTGCGTCAAAGGGAGTCAGAAGGCTGCAGAAAATGTGAGGATTGGCCTCTTTAAATGCCCTAGTCTGTTGTGGTGTCATCCATGGACTAAAAATTCAGGGTGCATTGGGATTAGCTGTGAAATCAGATCCTCAGTAGGGGACCAGGAGCGAGAGGGCAAGGCACAGTGACTCCCTCATAATTTCTCAGAAGGAGAGTGGCGAAGCCAGCTTGGAGGTCTTGTGTTTTGTTTTTGGATTTTGACTTAGCAGAAGACTTGGACCACAATGACAGTCTAATGCAGGACTGGCCAAAAGAGTAAGAATGGGTCTGTGTCCTTGACTTCGAGCAGGAGTTTCCTTCGGTTCTTGGTGACATACAGCTTGGCTTTGTAGTCCTGGATCTCCTTCGTTTGCCTCAGGATACAGTGCTCGCACAACTTGGAGCCATGGCCTGACTCCAAACAGCAAATCAGTGTATTCCGGAGCGGAGTCAACACAGAGTCCTATGAACCCATATACGGGGATTCAGGGGCTATGCGGACATCCTTCAGATCCTGTCTGGAACCTAGGAATATTCTAAAGGTGAAAAATCTGAGGTTAGAAGTATTCATCAGAAATATGCCATATTTCTGTTAACATATTTCTATTTATGGTCACTTGTAAGGCACCATCAAACATACCCACTGCTTGAGTTAACAAAAATGAAACACGTTTAAACATTTTATGATTTTGGCACTGAAAAAGTAATATAAAAAAAGGACAGACAAGATAAACTAGTAATGATAAAGGGTAAGACCTACTGTACAACTGCAAATCATCTTAAATGCTGAGAACAAATGCCCCATGGCTTAAATTGTGAATCAAAGTGCATCTTTTTAAAATATTTTTTTCAGATTACTGGATAAGAACTTTTTTTAATTTATTCAAAAAGGTGCATATTACAGCACTGAACTGATTTATTATACAAAACAGAAAATGAAATGCCACTTCTGAGTGCCACGGATGGCAAGGGGCAAACTAGGGGTAGAAGCTACTACCTCTGGCGACCCCTAAATAACACCTATATTGCGCAGGAGTTAAGAAGCAGCAAGGCGCTCTCCAATTTAGCTAACCATCATCTGATGACAACTCTGTTACTCCATCACCTCATCATGGGCATAACATAGAATAAGTTTATATCAGTGTGTCCTTGTTGCTCCACAACCTACCTTGGTGTCAATTCTATAGCAATATCTGCTTGTTTTTCTAATAACCAGGTGTTGCTGTGCTGCTACACCAGTATCTGTTGGTGTAAGAAATTTGATTATTAGTTAAGGGGGGCTGGCCTACCCACCTCAAGTAATAACCACCACCCTTATCAAGCTGAACCTTTTAATTCACTAAACTAACCAGAGCTCAACCACCTGGTAGATATGGCACAAAGACTGGCTTAACGTAGAACAATGTGTAAAGTATTTATGCAGGACCAAGCTAGTAATAGAGTCAAAATACAAACCAATAAAAATTCCAGAGCAAATTAGCAACAAACAAACTGACGCCACAATGACAAAAACCCAATAAGGGGACCCGATATAAGAGTTTTTAAAGTTTTAAGGAGGAATAGCACCAGAATGCAGAAAGTGGCAATGATAGTCAATTGTCACAGTAGACTGGGACCTGGGCACAATTTGGCTGTGATGGAGCATGGGTCGAAACACCAACCAAGTTTGTCCTGGTTAAAGATTTTACTTCTGACCTAGTATTCAAAGTTCCAATCCACCAGAAGAGTACACTTCTAAAGCCTCAAAGACCTTCACATTCAGACCCACCATAGGAGTACACTTCTAAAGCCCCCAGGACCTCTGGGGATGAAGCAAACAGTAGAGTCCAGTCCGAGTCTAGCTGTCACTGATCAGCTGGCCAGTTTAAGGAGAAGCCTCTTGTAACTGGTTGAATCCCCGTAGCTTGAACAGGCGGTCAGTCTTATGAACCTTGGAGTCCACTTCTTTGACCTGTGTATAAGAGGGAGCAGGTCCAGTCCTTTTCAGCGCCTCTCAGATCACAAACAGCAAGTCCATTCCTCTTCTGTTCTTTCTCAGGTCCAGCAGCACGCTGAACTGAGCATCTGGAGATGCCACATTTATGCCTAGATTGAGCTAGTGGGGGGAATGACTCCTGAGCACAACCAAACCAATGGAATAGATGTTTCTGGGGCCAACCCTGGGGATTTTCAAGATGGTGAAAGCCTTCAGTCACAATACGCTTGGGCCCCAAGGGCTGCGGGTGTGTCCTATGGTAATCCTAGTGTCCTCCCGCTACTAAAATACAGTTTGGAGCAGCCACTGTAACCATAACAACCCCAGAGTCAGATGTATGGTAGAGCTAAAGCAGAGAACGTCAGTAACCAGACACTGGATACACAAGAATTGTCGCGGCATCCTGTTCCCTCACTTTCAGGTGTGCCCCAAGTGTTCTCAATGAGAGGTCTATTGAGGGGCCAGTGAAATGGCCTTGCCTTAATCTCAAAAGTTTGTGCTAGTGAGTCTAACTTTGAAGGCTTTATTGTTTCCTCCTTGGAAATATTGCTGTTTTCCAGGGAACATCTCTGGAAGCTCATATTGTGGCTTGTGGGACTCTTGAGCTCAGGTGTCTGTGGCTGGGGATAGTGTAGTCTGGATTTTATGTCAGATTATGCATTCTCTTCTCCACTTTTATTAGTACAGCAGCTATGTAACAACACCTTATAACAGAGTTGTTGCAGATAAAAAAAATAACAAAACTCATAACACTAAAGTTTAAAACTACAAATCCCAATGGCAGTCCATATGTTAACCAATTAGATGCTCCGTAAAAAGGCTGACTAATATAAGCACCTCCTCTTTTTTGCTGCTCTGCAACCATATACTTTTTACTTCATATGTCATTTTATCATTATTGAGCAATTATGTCATTTGAGATTATCAATAATATCATAAATGAGGTCACAGAACATGTCATGGGTGATTTAATAAGTGAGATCATTGCTTGACGGGGGCAAGTTATAGTTCGCTTTGCTAACTATAACTGGTGAATTTCTGCGTTTTTCTTTAGTTCAAAACGTTAATGTTGTCACTGACATATTCACCTAACTGTAATGTTACTTTAATCTTTGTTTTTTTTTCAGTGAATTACTAGTTTAAAAAAAAAAAAAGTAATATTTTATTACCAAACTTAAAGCCAACCCCCCCACCGTGCACGGCTGACATGGAAGGGGTTGGCAGCAGGGCCAGAAAACCCCCCACACAGGCAGCCAACTCCAAGCAGTGCATGGCCTATGGCTGTGCACAGCAGGAGGTTGGCGACAGGGTCTGGCTCCCTGGGCCAATCAGAACGCTCTATTTTTAAAATGGTCCTCCCCTGAGACTCATGCTAGCCTCTCGCAGACCCAGCTTTTAAGATGAAGAAGTTACTTACCTTCAGTAACACATTATCTGTTAGAGACACTATCTCGCTGCAGATTCCTTACATTTGAATTCCCGGTCGTTAACTTAGAATCCGGACTTTTTTGCTGAGGAATATGCGCAACATCGGGTGGCGTCGTTCGGATCCACGTGTGTCGTTCGGCTCCGTGTGGCTTCATCAGCGGCGTTGGAGCCATCTGTGATGTCACGTCACCTATAAAGCCACCACCCCGGTGTGCGTACGTCAGTTCTTTTACCCACAAAACATCCATGCCAGAAGTGCAGAGTCATGGATAGAACCAACATTTTATCTGTGCAGAACTAGGGCCCTACTAGACTTAGCTGCAGAGCGGGGAGGCATGGGTGGGTGTAAGGAATCTGCAGCTAGTCTCTACCAGATAACGCGTTACAGAAGGTAAGTAACTTGTTCATCTGATAGACTTCTAGCTGCAGATTCCTTACCTTTGAATAGATACCCAAGCCATAACCTCTTGGCAGTAGGCTGCGGACTCCTCCATAACACTTAAAAGTCCTGTAGGACTGAAAGGGCATAGTGTCCGTCTCTCCGTATCGGATTATCCAGGCAGTAATGCTTTGCAAATGTGTGCAAAGATGCCCATGTTGCCGCCTGACAAATCTGCAGGACTGGAATGCAGCAGTAGCAGCTTTGCCCCTGGCAGAATTAGCCCTCAAGCCCTTAGCAGGCTGCTTCCTGGCCAATGCATAGCAGATCTTGATGCAGAGAACGACCTAGTGCAAAATGGTTCGTTTCTGCACTGCCCGACCTGTCTTTGCTCCACCGTACCCCACAAAGAGTTGGTCATCCACGCTGAACTCTTTTGTGCAGTCAAGGTAGAACGACAACGCTCTTTTTGGGTCCAGCTGGTGGAGTCGCTCCTCTTCCTTAGAGGGATGTGGTGGAGCAAAGAAGGGGGTGGGGGGGAGGGAGGGTGATGTTCTGACCCAGATGAAATGGAGTCACCACCTTAGGGAGGAAAGAGGCACAAGTTCTGAGTACCACCTTGTCTGGATAGATAGGGAGATATGGTAGCTTTGATGACAGAGCTTGCATCTCACTCACCCCTCCTGGCAGATGTTATTGCCACTAAGAAGGCTGTCTTGATGGTGAGCAGCTGGAGGGGACAGGTGTGCAAAGGTTCGAAGGGAGCGCACATCAGAAATGTAAGGACTAGATTTAAGTCCTTTTGGGGTATAACAAAGGTTGTAGGGGGAAACATATGTACAAGCCCTTTGAGGAATCTATGCACAATGGAGGATTTAAACAGAAATGGCTGATCAGGCAGTCGAAGAAATGCCGATAAGGCAGAAATATAGCCCTCGAGAGTCCCCATGCCAGAACCCTGCTGGGCAAGAGAAAGTATGAGGAGAAGGATATCAGAAAGAGAAGCTGAAAGAGGATCAACAGACCTTTTTGTACAGTAATATACAAATCATTTCCAACAGCAGGGCGTATACCGTTTAGTGGAGGGACGCCTGGCTGCCAAAATAACTTTACAGACTTTGGGAGGAAGGTCAAAAGCCATCAACCGCCGCCACTCAGTCTCCACGCATGAAGGCGCAGAGTTGACAGGTTCGGGTGGAGAACCCTCCCCTGCTGCTGCGACAGACGATCCTCCGGAAGGGGCAGCCTGATCGGAGGATTAATGCTCATTTTGAGAAGCTCAGGTTACCAGACTCTTCGTGCCCAACCCGGAGCCACTAAGATGACTTGGGCCCACACGTTCTTGATCTTCTTGTGAACTCTAGGCAGAAGTGGTATGGCGGAAAAGGGTACAGTAGGCCTGAACTCCACTTGCGACGAAAAGTGCCGCCGAGCGATTGCTGCCTTGGAAACTCCAACGTAAAATACTGCTGACATTGCGCGTTCCCTACGGAGGCCAACACATCTAACCAAGGCTTTCCCCACTGCTGAAAGAGTCCCTGAACCACCTCCATATGGAGATACCATTAGTGATCCGCTAGGCATCGATGGCTGAGTTCGTCCACACTGGCGTTCAGAGAACCTGTCAGGTGTTGAACCACCAGGGTTATGCCCTGCTGTACCAGCCATGTCCAGAGACGCAGAGCCTCATGGCAAGGGGTCCATGACCCCACACCTCCCTGCTTGTTGCAGTACCACATTGCAGTGGTGTTGTCCGTGAACACCTGCACTATCTTCCCTTTCACAACAGGAAGAAATGCTTTCAAAACCAGTCGGATCACCCGGAGCACTGGTAAGTTGATATGGAGTCCAGATTTCGCCAGAGACCAGAGACCTCTGATCTCCACCTCTCCCAGATGGCTGCTCCATCCCAGAAGTGATGCATCTGTCACTACTGTGAGATCTGGGTGGGGAAGGGAGAGGAGTCTGCCTCTGACCCAATCTCAGTTCACTAACCACCACTGCAGGTCTTTTGCAGTTCCCTCTGAGATTTGAACCATGTCAGTAAGATTTCCCTGATGCTGTGCCCACTGGAACTTCAGGACCCACTGGAGAGCTCTCATATGCCATCTGGCATGTTTGACTAACAGGATGCAGGAAGCCATGAGTCCCAACAGTCTCAAAGTATGTCTCACCGAAATCCATGATAGAGATCAAAACATTGGTATCATGACCTGAACATCCTGGACTCGCTGCTTGGGAGGATAAACCTGAAACTGCACTGTGTCCACAACAGCCCCGATGAAAGGGAGTCAGGGATGACTTCGGCATGTTTATAGTAAACCCCAGCGACTGCAGGAGGACTGCCGTAGTCTGAAGGTGGGTGATGAGAGCCTGGGGCGTAAGAGCCTTCAACAGCCAGCCATCAAGGTAGGGGAAGACTGAAATCCCTAACCTGCGCAGATGAGCTGCTACCACCACCACCACTTTGGTGAACACCCGAAGGGCACTGGTGCGACCAAAGGGGAGCACAGTAAACTGAAAGTGCTCGTGGCCCACCTTGAACCGCAAGTAACGCTTGTGTGCGGGCAGGATGGGGATGTGAAAATACGCATCCTGCAAGTCCAACGCTACCATCCAGTCTCCTTGGTCTAGGGCAGACAAGACCTGAGCAAGAGTGAGCATCTTGAATTTCTCCTTTTCAAGGATGAGTTTGACGCCCCTTAAATCCAAGATAAGGCGACGATCCTTGCTCTTTTTTGGAATCAGAAAGTAGCAGGAATAACAACCACTGCCTACTTCTGACATCCGGAACCTTTCTATGGCTCCTTTGGCCAAGTGAGCGGTAACTTTCTTGTGGTGCAAGATTAAATGATCCTCCATCAGCCGTTCTTTCAATGGACGGATAGATGGAAGGAAGGAGAGGAAATAGCCTTTCTGTATGATCTGCAAGACCCATTTGTCTGATGTTATGGACTGCCAGTAAGGGAGATGAAATCGAATCCTCCCTCCAGCTGGACGAGCATGGTCTTGCAGAACCATACTAGGAGGGCTCGGGCGTTGTGGAAGAAGGGGGCTGGGTGGTGGACGACTTCTGGCTAGACCCTCTGGGTCTGAAGGTTCTACAACCTCGTCCTTGCACAGGATGCTGTGAAGATTGACGACGGTGGCTGACCTGTGGGTGGTGTGGTACCCCACCCCTCCCGAAACCTCGAAAGGGGCAGAAGGCAGACTGCTGGTGAGCGGGCACAGAGAGGTCCAAAGATCTGGCCATAGCTTGAGAGTCCTTGAACCTCTGAAGCGCAGAGTCTGCCTTTCCTTCGTAAAGGCGTGTGCCATCGAAGGGCATGTCCATCAGATTTGCCTGGATATCCCCCGAAAAGACAGTGGTAGGAAGCCAGGTGTGGCGACGAAGGGCCACAGTCAATGAAATTGCCCTGCCCAGCGAGTCAGTTGTGTCCAAACCACACAGAATTGTAAATTTGGTTGCATGACATCCATCCTTGACAGCCTGAGTGAGAGTGCCCCGCACACCCCTCCAGGACCTGGGGCAGCACCTGCGCCACTGTATCCCATAAAGTATGGGAAAAACGGCCCAATAGGCATGAGGTGTTTACGGACCTCAATGCCAGGCTGGAAGAAGAAAACATCTTCTTCCCAGTCCTCTTGGATTCCCCGTCTGGGGGAGCAAAAGGGAAGGCACCATGGGATGTGGAGGCTTGGACCACCAAGCTCTCAGGGGTGGGGTGTTGGATGAGGAAACTAAGGTCGATAGGAGCTGGTCTATGGGGGTGGCCAATTGTCCTAATTACAGGAGCCCCTGTGCTGGGTTTGGACCACGTCCCCAGCACGACATCAGTAAGCGCCTCATTAAAGGTTAACATCGGCTCCGATGTAGCAACCCCCAGCTGAATCATTTCTGTCAGGATGTTAGTCCTGACCGGTACCATAGGCTAGTCCAGGTCCAAGACCTCAACTTCCCTACGCACCACCATGGCATACGACGCTCCCTCCTTCGTAGCCACAGGAGGAGGTGAGGGCATACCAGCATCTGGAGAAGTATCCAGTTCACTGGCTTCCCCTAGACCCTCATACCAGTCCTGCTCCTCTAATTCATACTCTAATGGGTCCTCAGACCCCTCCAGTTCCTCACCTGTGCCTGGCTGTTCAAAATAAGCCTCAGGCACTGATGTGGGCTGTGTCAGCACAGTTGAAGTCGTAATCGGCGTCGAACAATGTCGTTCCGGCTCACCCGGAATGAGGATGGGGCTCCCACCACCTGTGGGGGAGGAGCATTGACGTCAGAGTCGGGGTGGCCGACTGTGTGGAACTAGCGCCGTTCTGGATCCGATATTGGATCCGGGAGTCCCCAACAGCGCAGAGTCCAAAGACCCCACCCGCAGGGGCAGACCGCTCAGAAACGAGGCTCATGGCTTCGTAGAAGTGGAGAAGTGTGGCGCAATGGTTAGAGCGGCAGACCCTGATGCAGAGGTCTGGCCCGGGACCAGGGATCAATTCCTGCCTCAGCGGGTCCTGGGCTCAATTTCCTCTGACCTGATAACTCATGCCTCGGTGCCAATCTAATCATGGGTCCTACTCTAACTCTGGGCAATAGCTTGCTTAATCTCCACAACGGCCCCAACAGCGCTGGGATGCCTGGCTTCACCTTGGGGTGCCCAGGAGTGGGCACATCACAGGGAAAGCCAGGAAGGGTTCCACAGCTGTATGCGTACAGCGCCAAGATGCCCGACTCACGGGGTAAAAGTGCGCTATACAAGTACGAAGTTTACAAGAAGTCTTTAATTTGAGTGGTTCCCCAACAAGGAGCGGGGGGCGTAAGAGACACGAAGTCGGCTCCGCGGAACCGTGCTTGGAACGTCGACATTCCCGTGACGCCTCGTTGGCTGATGGGCGTGGCAAAGTCAAAGTCTGCTTGGATTTCTTTTTCTTGTGTCTCTTCCCGAGGACCTAGAGTGCAAAGAAGAGGACTTAGGGATCCTGGAGCAGTCCTGTAACCTCCTCCTCGAGCAGGACTGTGACCTCCTAGGAGTCAAGCCAACCGAAGTCGACTGCCGGGCTGCCATGAGCTTTCAGAGACCACTCTCTCCAAGCCTTCGGGGCCATGGCCTGGCAGTCGGGCCTGGTGGGGGTCTGTCACCGATAGCAGGCGCCACACGGCTTGAACCCCAGCTTCCTAGATGACCTCCTCACACAGACACAAAAAATCTTCGAAAAAACGGTCGAAAAAAGGCTTTCCAAAAAAGGCAAAGGGTAGCTCGATCCCAGACTTGCACTTAATCAGCATGGAAGAAAGAACTGACGTACGCACACCAGGGTGGTGCCTTTACGGGCGGTCGTGATGTTACAGATGGTTCAAATGACGCTGATGAAGCCATGCGGAGCCAAAAGACACACGTAGATCCGAACGATGCCACCTGACGGCACACACAGGGTATTACTCAGCAAAAAATTCCAGATTTAAAGCCGACACCAGGGAATTCAAAGGGAAGGAATCTTCAGCTAGAAGTCTATCAGATATACAAATATTTTTGCACCTTAATTTTTTATAGACTACTGAACGGATTTACACAAAATCACAAAAGCACAATCTGTGTACGAAGATCTAGTTTCCTGCCAAATTTGGTGTAATTCTGTTTAGCAGTATTTGAAGTAGCAATGCCTAAATAAGTCAATAGAAACTGCATGGGGAAATTTGACCCCACTTGACGGATCACCACACAACTTTTCAGGAAGGTGCTGTAGTGAATTTGCTTTTCGTGAAGATTCGTCAAACGGCGTTAAAGTTATTAGCAAACCAAAAAAAGCCTGGTGTATGGAAAAGAAATCCTAACTATAACTACCCAGTGGTGACTGCCACTGGTTAAAATATGGAAAATGTCACTTACCCAGTGTACATCTGTTTGAAGCATGTTCCACTGCAGATTCACATGATTATACGTCTTCCATCTAGTGTTGGGCTCGGAGTGTTACAAGTTGTTTTTGTTCGAAGAAGCATTTTCGAGTCACGGGATCGAGTGACTCCTCCTCTTCGGTTCCATTGCGCATGGGCATCGACTCTACGTTAGATTGTTTTCCTGCAGAGGGTAAGGTAGGAGTGATAGAGTATAAAGGTGATAAAGAAAAGAGATGTCCATGCTAATGCAAATCTATATATCTAGATATGTTCAAGTGTAGTTAACCTAAACGACTACAGGCTCCGGGGGAGGGTGCATGTGAATCTGCAGCGGAACATGCCACAAACAGATGTACATTGGGTAAGTGACATTTTCCGTTCAGTGGCATGTGTAGCTGCAGATACACATGCTGTGCAGACACTACAAAGCAGTTTGTCCTCCCATAAAAGCGTGGTTAGCCTGTAGGAGTTGAAGTTGTTTGAAACAATGTCTACTGTGGCTTGTTGTGTTGCTAAAACATCTACACAGTAGTGTCTAGTGAATGTATGTGGTGTTGACCAAGTAGCTGCTTTACATATTTCAGCCATTGGTATATTTCCAAAAAAAGACATTGCAGCACCTTTTTTCCTTGTAGAACCTGATTTAGGAGTAACTAAAAGTTGTCTTTTGGCTTTAATGTAGAATGTTTGGATGCATCTTACAATCCATCTTGCTAATCCTTGTTTTGAAATGGGGTTACCTGTATGAGGCTTTTGAAAAGCTACAAACAGCTGTTTGGCTTTTCTGAATGGTTTTGTTCTGTCTATAGATTACATTAGGGCTCTTTTAATGTCTAATGTATGTAGAGCTCTTTCTGCCACAGAATCTGGCTGTGGGAAGAAGACTGGTAGTTCCACTGTTTGATTTATATAAAAAGGCGACCCTACCTGTGGAAGAAATTTGGGGTTTGTTCTTAGTACAACTTTATGTTTGTGTACTTGTATGAACAGTTCTTCAATAGTGAATGCTTGAATTTCACTGACTATTCGCAATGACATAATTGTGACTAGGAAGGCAAACTTCCAGGATAAGAATTGCATTTGGCATGAGTGCATAGGTTCAAATGGTGGACCCATAAGTAGCATAAGCACTATGTTTAAACTCGAAGAGGGAACTGGTGGTGTCCTGGGTGGAATAATGCATTTTAAGCCTTTCATGAAAGCTTTGATTACAAGAACTCTAAATAAATAGCTGTGCTGTACATTTTGTAAATATGCAGAAATTGCAGTAAGATGTATTTTTATGGAAGAGAATGCTAAATTTGATTTTTGTACATGAAGTAAATAGCATACAATATCTTGTATTGATGCTGTAAGAGGGTCAATCTGTTTAGATTGACAGTAATATACAAATCTTTTCCATTTGTTAGCATAGCACTGTCTAGTAGTGGGTTTTCTTTCCTGCTTGATAACTTCCCTACATTCTGATGGTAGGTGTAAATATCCAAACTCTATGACCTCAGGAGCCAAATCGGCTGATTGAGTGTGTTGGGGTTTGGGTGTCTGATTTGTCCTTTGTTTTGTGTCAACGTGTCTGTCCGGTTTGGGAGTTTGGAGTGTGGTACTACTGACAGGTCTAACAATGCTGTGTACCACGGTTGACAGGTCCATGTTGGGGCTATGAGTATCATACTGTTTGTGTTTTGACGCAATTTGTTGACTACAAACGGAATGAGTGGGAGAGGGGGAAAAGCATAAGCAAATATCCCTGACCAACTGGTCCATAGAGCATTGCCCTTGGATAGGGGATGTGGGTGTCTGGATGCCAAGATTTGGCATTTTGCGTTTTCGCTTGTGGAGAACAGATCTATGTTTGGTGTTCCCCATTGTTGAAAGTATTTTTGAAGTACTTGAGGGTGAATTTCCCACTTGTGTGTTTGCTGATAATTTCTGTTGAGAAAATCTACCAATTGGTTGTGTATCCCTGGAATGTATTGTGCTACCAGGTGAATTTGGTTGTGTATTGCCCATTTCCAAATTTTCTAGGCTAGAAGGGAGTTGGGCTGAATGTGTCCCTCCTTGTTTGTTTAGGTAATACATGGTTGTCATGTATTCTGTTTTGATGAGGACATTCTGTGAGAGAAGAGGCTGAAAAACAGTGCTAGGAAGACAGCTAACAACTCCAAGTGATTTGTGTGTAGCTGTTTGTGTGTTGCATCTCATTGTCCTTGAATGTTGTGATTGTTGAGGTGAGCTCCCCAACCAATCATTGATGCATCTGTTGTAATTATGGTCTGCCGCACAGGACCTTGAAATGGCCGCCCTTTGTTTAGATTTGTGGGATTCCACCATTGAAGGGACATGCATGTTTGGCAGTCTATCAACACTAGATCTTGAAGTTGACCATGTGCTTGTGACCATTGTTGTGCAAAGCACTGTTGTAAGGGCCGCATGTTTAGTCTTGCGTGTGGAACAATTGCAATACATGATGCCATCATTCCTAAAATTTTCATGACAAATTTGACAGTGTACTGTTGATTTGTCTGTATCTGTGTGATTATGTTTTGGAATGCTTGTATTCTTTGCGTATTTGGACATGCTAGCGCTTTTTGAGTATTTAGTATTGCACCCAGATACTTTTGTATTTGCGCAGGTTGTAGATGCGATTTTTGGTAATTTATTGAGAACCCTAGTGTGTGCAGGGTTTGTATAACGTAATACGTATGGTTTTGATACTGCGTATGACTGTTTCATTTTATTAGCCAATTGTCTAGATATGGAAATACATGTATATGTTGTCTTCTTAGGTAGGCAGCGACTACCGCTAGGCACTTTGTGAATACCCTTGGTGCTGTTATTCCGAAGGGCAACACTTTGAACTGATAGTGCTTTCCTTGAATGACATACCGGAGATATTTTTGTGCGCCGGATGGATGGGTATATGAAAATACGAATCTTTGAGGTCTAATGTTGCCATGAAATCGTGTTTTTGGAGTAGTGGGATAACATCTTGAAGAGTTACCATGTGAAAATGTTCTGACAGGATGTAAAGGTTGAGGGTCCTGAGATCTAATATTGGTCTGAGGGTGCCATCTTTTTTGGGAATCAGGAAGTATGGAGAATAGACTCCTGTCCCTACTTGATCTTGTGGGACGGCTTCTATTGCTTATTTGACTAATAGAGATTTGACTTCTTCCTGTAACAGATGGATATGTTCTGTGGATAGTTTGTGTTGTTTTGGTGGGATGTTTGGGGGAGTTTGTATCAATTCTAGGCAATAACCGTTGCGGATAATTGATAGTGCCCAATTGTCTGTGGTAATGTTTTGCCAATTGGTGTGGAACTGTTGCAGTCTTCCATCCACAAGAGAGGTGTGGAGTGGAAGGGGATAATCCAAGTCACTGCTTAGGGTGCTGTGGAGTTTGTTTAGAAGTTTGAAACTTCCCACTACTTTTGGGATTCCGACCCCTATATGTGCCCCTAAAACCACCTCGTTGGTACTGTGGTTGGTAGGTTGGTTTTGCCTGCGATGTGGATGCCTCTACTGTTTGAGCTCTAAATCCTCCTCTAAACTGAGGTTTCCGAAAGGATTCCCCTGTACGGTGTGGTGCACTCATAGCTTTTGCAGTGTCTGAATCTTTGCGCAATTTCTCAATTGCATTGTCAACTTCTGGGCCGAAAAGTTTTTTTTTTTTTATTGAACAGCATATTTAACACCGCTTGTTGGATTTCGGGTTTAAAACCCAAGGAACTGAGCCATGCATGCCTTCTTATTGTCACAGCAGTGTTGACACTCCTGGCAGCTGTGTCTGCTGAGTCTAGGGCAGATCTAATCTGATTAATGGTAATGGCTTGTCCTTCCTCCACTATCTGCTTTGCCATTTTTGATGTTCCATGGGGAGATGCTGAATAAGGTTTTGCATCTCATCCCAATGGGCCCTGTCGTATCTAGCCAACAATGCCTGTGAGTTGACTATCCTCCATTGATTCGCTGCCTGGGATGCTACTCTCTTCCCTGCAGCATCATATTTCCTGCTTTCTTTGTCTGGTGGTGCATCACCTGATGACTGAGTTTGCCCTTTGTCTGGCAGCGCTTACTACTACCGAATCTGGAGGGATTTGCTGAGGTATGTAATCAGGATCAGAGAGAGGTGGTTTGTATTTTTTCTCTATCCTGGGAGTAATTATCCTTGCTTTAACTGGCTCATTAAATATTTGATCAGCGTGGTTTAGCATGCCGGAGAGCATGGGGAGCGACTGGTATTTTGAATGTGTGGAGGAGAGTGTATTAAACAAAAAATAGTCTTCCAACAGTTCAGTGTGCATGGTGACACCATGGTATGCTGCAGCCCTAGCTAAAACCTGATTGTACACGGTACTATCCTCAGGTGGTGAAGGTTTAGAGGGATAGCAGTCCGGGTCGTTGTCTGGAATGGGATGTGGATAATAAAGATCCCATGGATCTACATTGTCCTGTTGTGAGTCAAACAAATGTGATGGTGACTGCATTGGTGTAGAACTGGTAGGATGAGAGGTATGCAGGAGTGGAGAATGAGGAGGAGAAAATTGAGGAGGTGGTAGTCTCTCCTTTGGCTTTGGCACTTTAGCTGGAGGCTGCGTAGTGTCCAATTCCTCCTGAAAAGCTAAATTTCCTCTTAGGTTTTAGAGGAGGTGCTGTTAGGATTCTGCTGGTTTCTTTGTGGATATGAATCCTGCCTTGCCTCTCATCTATTGCTTCAAGAATTGGTTGTAACTGAGTCTCCTCTTCAGAGGTTTTGTGGCTTTCTTTTAGTCTTTTTTTAAAGTCCTTGTCCCTCTGTGTATCCTGCTCTTTTCGGTTCCGAAGCCGTCTTTTTCGGTATCAAAAAATATGGTGTCGTGGATGTTCTTGGCTCCAAAAGGGATTTCCGAACTTTCGACTCCGAAAAATTATGTTTACTGGAGTCGGACACGGAGCCTTTTATCAACTCCAATGGTTTCGGACGAGTGGCCTTTTTCGGTGCCGAAGTGGTAGTTTGGTCACTGGATGTCTTT
This sequence comes from Pleurodeles waltl, assembly GCF_031143425.1. Taxonomy (NCBI): domain Eukaryota; kingdom Metazoa; phylum Chordata; class Amphibia; order Caudata; family Salamandridae; genus Pleurodeles; species Pleurodeles waltl. The sequence continues at coordinate 1,137,793,740 of NC_090446.1, forward strand.
TCTGGGGCTGAGCCATGGCCTTCCGGCAGTGGCGTACCCAAGGCCTTATGCTTATGTCTTTGTGATGGTACAGGGGCAGGCGTACTCACATGCTGTCCTGCCGTGACCGGTCTGTCCTCCTCAGATTCTTGGTCGGAGTCAGAACCTCGGACGGAAACTGCTGTCTGCACGATCTCTTCCTCCTCCACGTCGAGATGTTTGGAGCTTCTGGACGTCATCTCGAGTCTTTGTGCCCTCCTGTCTCGAAGTGTATTTTTGGACCTGAAGGATTGACAGGCCTCACAATTTTCTTCCCGATGATCTGGGGAAAGGTAAAGATTACAGACGAGATGTTGGTCTGTATAAGGGAATTTTGCGTGGCACCGAGGACAGAATCGGAATGGAGTCCGATCCATGAGGCTTTCACGCGGTCGGCCTGACTAGGTCCAAGATGGGCGCGCGCACCCCGAAGGGTGAGTAAAGTCGTCTTCTCCGACGGTACCGATGTGTCCATGGAAGATGTAAACCCAATCGATACAATACAGTTGAAAATAAGACGTTTTCTAAGTTTTCCGAATTGAACTTTCGGAGCGAAAGGAAATACATCCGAACCCGACGGCGGAAAGAAAACAATCTAACATGTAGTCGATACCCATGCGCAGTGGAACCGAAGAGGAGGAGTCACTTGATTCCGTGACTTGAAAACGCTTCTTCGAAGAAAAACAACTTGTAACACTCCGAGCCCAATACTAGATGGCAGAAGTATAATGTACAGTATGTGTATCCGCAGCTACACATGCCACCGAAGATATACATATATATATATACACACACATACATACACGCACTCATAAACTTACCTTATATATACTTACCATTTCATTGTACAGGCATGCGTTGTAAAGGCATTGTGTTGTGTTGCCTTTGTTGTAAAGGCTATCTCCCACTTTGGTAAGGTATTTTACTCCAGTGACAGTGTGTTTTGAAATTGGTCCTGGGCACTTTCACTTCGAGGAACCCCCTGCTACCCTCTCATTGATTTTTGGCTTGTGTCAGGAAAGGCTGTAAGTATATATAATGTATATCAGATGCCATTTTTTGTTTCTTCCATGGGGCTCATCCAGTTTCAACCAGGCGACTGATTCTTCCTCTTCAAAACACTTTCATCCAATCCTACCTCTCTTAGGGAAGATTGTTATGCATATCCTGGTAACCAGAACATATTTCCTTCCTGTGGAAATTATTACTTTCTGAGAGTTCAGTTAGTTAATATACAGTGCTAGAGCTGGAACCAATACTCCCTTATTTCTCATTTTTATTTAAGGTACGTAGAACTTTCTTTAAAACACAGAAAGGAAATTACAAAAGTGCAGTAGTAATAATAATAATAATAATGTGAGACAATGGAATTGCAGATAAGCGCTGGAATTGTGATGACTGAGCAGTCTTAGGAAGACGATAGATAATCTGTAAATATTCATTCTTTTACGCTGAACACAAACCGTCCTTAGCTCGTTGCAGTGGTCAAATCACTCCATTATTTAGGTTAGTTTAGGGAAAAACAATAGAACTCATTGCGCATCAGAGAGGAGTCTTGTGGACAGACTTGCAGCTGAACATGACAAAAGAGACTGGACATAAGTCAAAATCAGTTCAACTAGAAAGGAAGAACAAGACCATGAATACACTTGTATAAAAGAAAGCAAAATTGAAGTATATGGGTCAGGGCCAAAGCAGCCAAGATATCAAACTATTTTTAGAAATGTTCTTGGACTTCCTTAGTCATCCAGAGGAGTCTTCCCGCCTAACTACACCAACTATCATCAAACTACCCTAGATTACCTCCCTAGGGGCCCCCAAAGGTGATTGAGTGGGGGTAAAAGGAGGGCGAGAGTGCTCGGCCTGACATGGGAGAGAGGATGTGTTGCTGTCAAACCCACTCCTAAGATGGTGGCTGGTTGCCGAATTGGTCTAGACCTTGCATGCACTGACCCAGAACTGCACCTGAAGACACCAGCCCCACTGGCCATACAATCCAGCCTGGGTGCGGAAGATACACCACATGAAAGACTGCTTGACCACTTTTAATTGTGGGAGAGCCACTACGCTCTGCGGAGTCTCTTGAGAACGGGAACAAAGTGCACCCTGCCCTTCCCCCTTCCTTGCAGAGGAGACTGATGGCTAATAGCCCAAGTTGGGCTTTGCACAGTAGATGACCTGGCGGGGGAGGGGGGGGGGGAAGACCAGTGCAATGTATCCTTGCGGTGAGTCTAAGGTGCAGGCTGCCTAGAGGACAAGAGAGTGGTTGGTCCCAGCTACTCGTGCTGCATCACTTCATGTAGCAGACGTAAGTGGGCTGGAGTTTGACCTTATCTCCCACCATTTAAGTCTGCTGGCTGCTGCCCGTCGAGGGACATTCTCATACTTTCATCACTTGGGCTCCTGTATTTACACGTCCACTACTGATCAACTTGCTGGGTGATGGACCGGGCCCCCCCAAACTTTCAGAGGGTCGCAATGAGACTCCCAGCATGAATCACCACAATAGACACATAGCCTGTTTGAATGTGATGATGAGCCTGTTGGAGATACTCTGCTTCATGACATCCCAGGCTTGCTTCCATCAGATCCAGGGAGTTAGCAGTGAGCTCTGGAGCGGAAATTTCAATGAGGAAAAGGAGGAAAGACACCCCAGGCAATAATCTTAGGGAGGCCCAACTGGTCTGGGGAACAGACTGCTAATTCGACCTTGCAGCACGCCTGGATGAGCGAGCTGGCTGGCTGCAAAAGGACCAGTGTGCTTGCGCTGCCTTGCTTCGCATATGCAGAGGGCGGCAGGCTGGTGTACCACCCTGTCCCCTAGCCTTTGGGCTTTTTAGCCCTCAGCTTACCCACGCAAATCCCAAACCATGACTATCATTATTGGCAAGGCGTGCTGCCAGGATCCTCGGAGAGGGTTGCAATGAGGTTTTAAGTCTGAGCACTGGCAGCAAGAGTTCCAAACGTTTGCCAGGGTGTAGAACATGGGCTCAATGCAGACACCCCGCTTATCATCAGATCAACCTCACCTGTAACAACTGCCAGAGATGGAAAAAGATAAAAGGTCCCCAGATGCAAGCCCAACCACGGATAGGCAAATACACCACTCCCTTGTTTAAGTTAACGAAACCGCGCTCTGAGGCCTCTATTTAGAGCCTAATGGAATCCGCAGAGGTGGTGACCATCCTACAAGCAATTCAAACCTCACAAGAGGCTGTGGCAACAAAAATTAAGGAGGTAGGTGCAGACATCACACTCTTTCGACAAGACCCCCGGAAGGTCACAGGGAGAGTAACCGGAGCAAAGGAGAGTGTAGGAAGTTGGCTTTGTATGTACTATTTCAAAGTAAGAAATAGCATGCACAGAGTCCAAGGGTTCCCCTTAGATGTAAGATAGTGGCAAAAAGAGATCATTCTAATGCCCTATTTTGTGGTAGTGTGGTCGATAAGTAGGCTTATCAGAGGGTAGTGTTAAGCATTTGTTGTACACACACAGGCAATAAATGAGGAACACACACTCAAAGACAATTCCAGGCCAATAGGTTTTTATATAGAAAAATATATTTTCTTATTTTATTTTAAGAACCACAGGTTCAAGATTTACAAACAATACTTTAAATGAAAGGTATTTCACTCAGGTATCTTAGGAACTTTGAATCATCACAATAGCATGTACAGTTTTGGCAACAATGGCAATAAGCTAGTTTAAAATTGGACACAGTGCAAAAATCAACAGCTCCTGGGGGAGGTAAGTATTTGTTAGGTTCACAGGTAAGTAAAGCACTTACAGGGTTCAAAGTTGGGTCCAAGGTAGCCCACCGTTGGGGGTTCAAGGCAACCCCAAAGTTACCACACCAGCAGCTCAGGGCCAGTCAGGTGCAGAGGTCAAAGTGGTGCCCAAAACACATAGACTTCAATGGAAATGGGGGGGGGAGGGGAAAGAGACACAAGCAGGCACAGAAAGTACACCCTCAGCGGCACAGGGGCGGCCGGGTGCTGTTTGCAGACAGGCGTCGGGTTTGCAATAGGATTCAATGGGAGGCCAAGGGTTTCCGGCAAGCGACCCTGGGTAGGTTTGCCACCCGATCAATAGAGGATTCAAATATATTCCTTTTGGTTTGAGGCTTGCGTGTTCCTAGGATGCCTTTTCTCTACCATGGGATGGGCGTCTTAATGACCAATTTACGGTGACAAATAGTCTTTGTTCAGTAAGTGACCTTCCAGCACTTATCCCCCCCTTTTTTCGTATATAATTAGGAGAAGTAGTTATCATGGTCCTGACGAAGCGCCAAGGGATCACTCTGTGACCATAGAGGCGCGAAACATGTTGACCACACTGTGTTAGGACTAGGTACACCAACCTCGATAGGCAAGCGCTGGAAGAAACACAGGACTGTTCTTTTTTGATATATATAGGAACAGTGTACTTCTATTTTTCAGACCCAGGGGTCTCTTCAGCGATGCAGTCAGGCACAGGGGAGGCTCCTCGGGGTAGCCACCACCTGGGCTAGGAAGAGGGCCACCTGGGGGTCGCTCCTGCACTGGAGTTCGGTTCCTTCAGGTCCTGGGGGCTGCGGGTGCAGTGTCTTTACCAGGCGTCGGGTTCCTTGAAGCAGGCAGTCGCGGTCAGGGGGAGCCTCTGGATTCCCTCTGCAGGCGTCGCTGTGGGGGCTCAGGGGGGTCAACTCTGGCTACTCATGGGGTCGCAGTCGCCAGGGAGTCCTCTCTGTAGAGTTAGTTTTCCACAGGTCGAGCCGGGGGCGTCGGGTGCAGAGTGGAAAGTCTCACGCTTCCAGCAGGAAACGTGTGGTCTTTAAAAGTTGCTTCTTTGTTGCAAAGTTGCAGTTTCTTTGGAACAGGACCGCTGTCCTCAGGAGTTCTTGGTCCTTTTAGATGCAGGGTAGTCCTCTGAGGCTTCAAAGGGCGTTGGACCCTGGGGAACGCGTCGCTGTTGCAGTTTTTCTTGAAGTGGGGAGACAGGCCGGTAGGGCTGGGGCCAAAGCAGTTGGTGTCTCCGTCTTCTCTGCAGGGCTTCAGGTCAGCAGTCCTTCGTCTTCAGGTTGCAGGAATTTTATCTTCCTAGGTTCTGGGGGGCCCTAAATACTCAATTTAGGGGGGTGTTTAGGTCTGGGGTGTTAGTAGCCAATGGCTACTAGCCCTGAGGGTGGCTACACCCTCTTTGTGCCTCCTCCCTGAGGGGAGGGGGCACATCCCTAATCCTATTGGGGGAATCCTCCATCTGCAAGATGGAAGATTTCTAAAAGTCAGAGTCACCCCAGCTCAGGACACCTTAGGGGGTGCATAACGTGGAAACCCAATGAGGCTTGGTAGAGGATCCTACTTTGGAGGAGGGCCACCTCCAATAAGCTAGTGTTGGTTATAGAACAATTACAGTTATGTGGGAAGTTGGAGCAACAGATGCTTCTTGGGCAGAAGTCTGGAGAGGGGAGGATGTGAGGGACGAAACACAGTTTTTTGTTTGTTTACATTTTCTACACCTGCCTGACCCCGTACGTATTCACAAACACACTGCCTGCATATACACCATCCTGCAGCTTGACCAGTGTCCCCCACCCGGGCCTGAGACACTCACCTATGCACAACCCCAATGCCCGATTTTCAAAATCTGTTCTGGAATGTCAATGGCCTTTTACACTATACCAAACAGACAGCAGCCCTCCGCTATGCTAAGAGGCTTAGACTAGCCATAATGCGGTTACAAGAAACACACTTAATGGGCACTAAGTATCCACCTCCTATGCAGATTCAGATATGATGAGGTTTTCCATGCAGATTTCGCGAGGGGATCCAGAGGGGTGGCTATAATCCTGCACAGAAAAGTCACATTAGCTCCAACAAAGACCTTCTTGGACCCCGTGCTAGAGGGGAAACTATTCAACATTTTGTATATAAATATATATGTATACATATAGTACCCACACAGACCCTTAATGAGCTGACAGACATTATTGTAGGCTTCCCTCCAGGGGACATTATTGTAAGAGGTGATTTCAATGAGGAACCTAACCCTGAGGTGAACTGCTTGGGCACCCAGCCTGGTCAGACAATCAGATTTGAAACTCGTATTGCAGCTAGAGAAAAGATCTATATTGGACACTTTGCTGGCAACTCAAGCTTGATACATCTTAACTGTGGCAGCTTGGCTAGAAGAGGCCTGCCAGTGCTGGAGAGTATTGATCTGATGGGTCTATGAACACGGGATAAGACTTGGAAACTCCTCTACTGGCTGGCCACCAGGGAGATTGGCTTTAGAATGATTACTAGCATTACTGATCAGTCTGAGCGCCAACCAAATACCACCAAGATAACAGGAGCATTAGCTGACTATTACCGAGCATTACATGCCCACCAACTTCGATCACACAAAGAACGGGCTAAACCCTTCCTCATGGAGATAACCCTCCCAATACTTATGGAATCCCACCTAGCGGAACAGAAAGGACTCCTTATGGTAGATGAAATAAGGAAAGCTATACAAGACATGAGCACAGGCAAGGCTACTGGGCCTGATGGCCTTCCGTTAGAGTGCTAACGTAAATTCCATTACCTTATTATGTTACATCTCTGTTTGAAAGTGGAACAGAAAAGCTTCTTTCTCAAAGATCTCAATTTTGCCACACCATACTGGTCCTTTCAGTCCAACCTCTGGATAACTGCATCCTATCACCCCATATAATCGATCAACACAGAGATTAAAACACTCACCAAAGCCCTGACAAAAAGACTCCAATGAGTTCTAGACACCCTGATTCACCCTGACCAATGTGGCTTTATGCCCAACCATAGTATGTGTCACTGCATCTGATGAGTTAACGTAGCCCTGGCATGCCTTTAGGACAGATTTGACCCCTGTGCGCTCCAATTTGTGGACTTTGAGAAGGCATTTGACATTCGAGTATGGTATTAGGCCCCCAAGTATAACATATATGTCAAACTCTGATTTGGAGAGCCTTCAGTCCAGGCCTCAATAAATGGGGGACTCCCCCGCATCTTTCCTATCCAACGTGGAACCAGACAGAGGCGTCCTTTCTCCTCTTTGCCCTCCCGTCTGAACCACTGGCTATACAATTCTGATGTGATGCTCAGATACAGGGATGGAGGTGGGAAGGGGAATGGGTCGGTGGAAGACAGGATTGCACTGTGTGCCAATAATGTGCTCCTTTTCTTAGCTAACTTGCAGACATTAGGCCCCTGCATTCCACAAATCCAGAAGATCGTTGAGTTTGCCGCTGATTAAACCAGCACAGATTACTACTGGTCCCACTGAAGTGAGATAGTGACACTAAGTTGGCAAACAAACATCCCAATATGGAGCTTAAGTTTCCAATAACTGGGCGTTCATGTATCAATGGTGCAGGAACTTATGCAGAGCTTTAACCTGGTCCCTTTTCTTAAAGCAAAAGCAGACTCTAAAAAATGGGCTAAACTCCTGTTATGTGTAATGGAATGGAAAGAGTGTCCCTTTTTAAAATGATGGCAGTCCCACGGTATCTATGTGCTAAAAAACCTCCCACTTGTGACACCAAATGTTTGGTCTGCGGACTACTGCTTATAGCATAGGACAAATGTCGGCAATCGGTGTAGGAAGGAGGGATGGGAATGCAGAAGCCAAACTTTATTACTGAACCTCTCAGCTCCTAGTCATCAATGACTGGCTGACTGGGGAATGTAATGACCCAGCCTATCAGAACTGGCCCTAGTAGGTCTAAGGAAGGTGTTGAGCTTGAGTTGGTGTCCCTTTCCAGTCCACACCCCTGAGATCAAGAAGACACTGCTTCTCAGTGGTAAGAAGAGATAAAGAAGAAATGGAAGGTGGCAATACACCACTACTTAGATTAGCAGCCAGACAAGTGTTTCAGTTTTACAAGGATTCAAATCTAAATGATAATCCAGCATCACATAATGTACTGCAATGAGACAGCAAAACACTGGGGGCGTGGCTAGTGAGCCAAGATGGCGGAAGCGATCTGATCGCACTCCACGATTTATCCCCGGTTTATCTGTCTGAATAACGGTACAGGGGGCTGATGAGCACCACTCAACCTGTGCTCCGCTGGGCGGAACCTCCGGTGCGTCGGCGGCTCCGATTGCGGCAGTAGGAGACGTCACGATCTCTGTTAAAGCTGTGCCATCCCGTGTGGGCCTGCAGGCGGCGGCCTCCCTGGAGGAGGCAGCAGGAGTAGGCCTGGCTGAAGGAACGCGCTGCGGCCCGTGGCAGCGGAGGCACTTGGGAGGACATCAGCTGCGGGGCTGGGGTGTATGCCTGGCCTGAGGGCACCGACACGCCTATGATGCTTGCTGACCCCTGGTGATTGGGAGCAGACCTGGGGCCTGCTGTGACCCTAAAAGCAAGATAAGTGCAGAGTGGCCCCACCTCTTCATTTCCTGGACACCTGGAATAAGCGCCGGCTGGGGCGGCACCGTGCTGGGCGGTGAGGCTCCTGCGCCCCACTATATTTGATGTGCATGCAAGCGGGCCTGTCTGGCTTCTGAGCTCGTTGTTTACGAGTCGACACTCGATCCTGCTGGCGGCTGCGCCCTGAACGGAGGGGGCTTCTTGCCGACCCCCATGTTTTGTGGACTGGAGAGCGGATGATTTACTTCTATTGGAAAGCACTCAGCTGCACTACGATTGACTGGTCAACTCGCCTGTCTCTTACAGGTCTGTATGTGATTTGACTTATTTTGTGGCACACATGAGATGGGGTTGGGGCTGCTTGTGCTGCCGCGCCCTCCCCCTAAATGGCATGTGCAAGCGGGCCCCTACTGACCAGGTTTGCTGAGACTTGGCTTGTGCATATGGGGACACCCTGCAGCAGCACACACAATCTCCTTGTCACAGGAATGGTGGGCGCAGGCCGCCTCCGCTCCAGAACTGGCGTTAAATCTTCATCGGAGCACTACATCAGGACAGCTGTGCTGGCAGTGGTGGAGCGCATAGGTGATTCTTTAGAGCAGGCCCGTGCATCCCTGGAAGGTAAAATAGAAAAGGTGACCACCAGCGACCTTACCTTGCTACATGCAGACCACCGCAAGTTAGCGGATAGGACATGCACACTCGAGGGTCGGCTTGGTGAGCTGGCACTCACAACGTCTCGACTGGAGTCTTTGCTGCAGGATGCTCTGACCCGCATAGGCAAACTGGAATACCGTGTTGAGGACGCTGAGGGCCGCACCCGGAGGAACAACATTCGGGTCATTGGCCCTCCGGAAGGCATGGGGGCCCGGGATGCGGTCGCCTACTCTGAGTCCTGGCTTCAAGGGCTGGTGCCGGAGGGATCCCTGACGCCTTTCTTCTCTGTGGAGCATGCGCATAGGGTCCCTGTTAGATCGCAACCACCAGGGAATGGACCACGTCCCTTTCTGCTCCATCTGCTTCACTATGCAGACAGGGATTTTATCCTCCAGGCCCCGATCCGAGTAGACAATGCCCAGGTCATGCTTTTTCCTGATTACACGCTGGCTGTATAAAGAGAACGCGCCTCATATCTGCCTGTAAAATGTAAGCTCCGGGCCCTTGACCTCACGTATTCTCTTTTATTCCCAGCCAGACTTCGCATAACAGCAGAGAACAAGTCTCACTTTTTTACTACACCAGAGTGGGCAGTGGAGTGGCTGGAGTCTACTGGCCGTGTCAATGGACCAAACCCGGAGGTGGACCCACCAATAACGCAGGGTCGCCGCTCCCGCAGGAGACAAAACTGTATAACTCGCACGGCTGCCCCGAGGAAGGCGAAACACATCCCTGATATGGAGCAGATCATTCTGGAGCGTTGCTGTGCACTGCAGTCGGCAGCAGCTATTAATGTACTCCCGGTTGTTTCAGAGGCGAAACTGAACTCTCACAGTCTAACAATGAGGAACCTTCTTCCCTCGAACACTCTTCTGAGATGGGATCCCCGGCGCACCTGGAGGTGACACACCGGACAGTGGACGATCTGCTCTAACGCCTTTATATTGATCTCCGCCTACTGATGGCATTCCAGGAGGATATCATTATGAGATTGTTCTCCCTTTAATTACTGCAGTCTCTAGAATCAGGAATGTTTTCTGTACTGCCTACTCCATGATCTGACAGACACTGACCACTACGAAGCAGTTCTTGGCGTACTTGGGCGCCGGTGGAGGCCCCCTGTGGGGGGCTTCACACTCCTGCACCCCTCATGCATCTACTAGTCTCACTTCCATTGGTCTCCCCTTCATCCATGTTGTCCGGGGAACCTGCTCTACTTTACAACCACCTCCAATTTACCTGGCTTACCCCACTCTCCTAATAGTGCAGACTTTTTGTTCATACCTGTTTTGTTGACTTGATGGGTTGCTCAGTTTGGGCAGCCACCAGTTGTCCCTCTGCTCTAATGGTATTTTTTTGTGGTAGTTTTGGAATGGAGTCCGGACCTTCTTAGCCTACCAGTCTGCTGAAACCCTGCTGTTCTTTATACAGCCTCTCATGTACGTGACACTCAGCTGTTTAGTTGCTATCGTTACCATGAACACATACTCTGCTCTTACATGGAATGTGCGCGGCATACACACGCCTGTGCGCAGATATTCCCTATGCTCCTATCTCAAAAGACACTCAATACACATAGCTTTCTTGCAAGAAAGACATCCAGCACAGCCCAAGGTGCCTCGCTTGCAACGGCGATGGAGGGGACAGCTATACGCAACAGGTTACTCTTCTTATGCGAGAGGTGCCTTGGTTTGGATCAGGCCAGGTACTCCCTTTGTAGCAGAGGATCAAATTGTTGACGAGCAGGGTCGCTATGCCTTGGTGCAAGGGCGACCCGTGGGCCAAGCCCTGGTGCTGGGCTCCATATATGCACCAAATTCAGATCAGGCCTCCTTTCTCCGCTCTCTGCCCAGTCAACTATCGAGATGGAATGATTACCCTTGGTATTGGTAGGGGGGGGAAGAGGGGGGGCAGGGGGGGGGGAAGAGGGGGGGCAGGGGGGGGACTTTAACAGTGTGCTAGATCCTGACTTGGACCGATCCTTCCCTCCATTACCCACGGTGCCTACTATGGTTGCTGCACGTTCGCTAAACTCCTGGATCCAAAATTGGTACCTACTAGACATTTGGCGCCACCGAAACGCTACTGCCAGAGTCTATTCATAATACTCCGCTGCACATCACTCACATGTTCGTCTTGGTAGACTTCTATGCACACAAAAATTTTATCCTGCAGTGTTGGACCCCGATTATTTGTGTTGCACTCACTCGGATCACAACCCACAGCTCATGCGACTGGGGTGGGATACCTCTCCCTCCAGTATTCCTACCTGGAGGCTCCGGCCTGAGCTCCTGGAGGACGCAGCATTTAGAGCGTCGCTGGATGGGGCGATCCCCGAATACTTCGAACATAACACAGGCACGGCGTCCTCCGGTTTGATTGAGTGGGATGCATTTAAGGTCTTTGTTAGGGGCCACTGCATGGGTACGAAGTGGACTCTGCGACGTTCTATTGAAAGTGCTCTTGCGAGTGGAACAGACTTTGCTGCACCTTGAGCAAGATGCCACTCAAAACCATGCAGGGATGGCGCAGCTATCATCAGCCTGAGTTGAGCATATATCCCTTTTAGAGCGACTACGCTGCTTAAATTATGCGGCTCACTCGGCGCGCACTCATGCCTCTGCTGTTAAGTCGGGCAGGCTTTTAGCCTGGCCACGATACTGTGGCACACTTTACAGTTCGGCTGCACCACCGAGCCAGCAGGCCTGTGAGGATTTCTTCTCGTCACTCACCCTGCCCTGCTTGAAGAATGCCCCGCGGGAGGCACTGGAGGAACCACTGGCGCTTCCGGAGATCCAGGGCAGTATTCATGATCTATTGGCGGGCAGAACTCTCAGTCCGGATGGCCTTCCGCCCGACTTCTACAAGACCTTCTCTGCAATCCTTTTCCTCACCTCCTCCGTTTGTACGAGGAATCTATACAAGGGGCGTCTCTATCGGTATTGCAAAGAGAGGCATTGCTGGTGTTGCTTCCTAAGCCAGGCAAAGACCCATCAGAACTTGGCTCCTACAGACCACTGGCGATGCTCAATACTGACTATAAAATACTAGCCAAGGCCCTGGCGACACGCTTGGCACCCATGGTCTCTGACCTGGTTCACACTGATCAAAATGGATTTGTACCCGCACGAGACTTCTCACAATATCAGGCGCCTATTCGGTATCATGCGATACTCGGCACGTGACTGGCCGCTAGCGGGATGCGTGGTTCTTGATTTGGAAAAGGCATTTGATTCACTGGAGTGGCCGTATATTTTTGAAGCTTTACGGCGGTTTGGCCTTGGCCCGCATTTCTTGCGAATGGTTAAGCTTCTATATACCAGCCCTAAGGTTTGGGTCAAGATGGGTGGGAACATCTCGGACCCGGTTGAAGAACACAGAGGCACAAGGCAAGGCTGCCCCCTTTCCCCATCACTGTTCTCCCTTGCGATGGAGCCGTTGGCTGGGAGCTGCGCAGTCGAGGCCTCCACTGGAGTATCGAGCTGGGTGACAGTTTACATACCGTATCACTATATGCTGATGACCTCCTATTGTACTTCAGGGACATTACTAATGTCCCTCCGGCGATTGGGATTATTCTACAGTGCTTTGCAGCTCTCAGGCCTGCATGTCAATTGGGCGAAATCGTGCCTTTTCCCCGTCGACCCAGACCTTCCGAATCCAAGGTTGTGCCTTTCTGGTATTGATGTCCCTTGGCAGCACACGGACGTTCAGATATTTAGGCATTCACATACATCATCGGAAGGAGGATTTATACAATGGAAATCTTGGAAGGGCAGCGGCATCCATCTGCTCCCAAATGACCTTCTGGCAATCGTTACTGCTTTCTGTTGCATGCTGAGTTGCCCTCCTGAACATGATCGTGTTACCGCGATTATTATACTATTTCTCTAATCTCCCATACTATATCCCAGTTAGTTTTTTTTTTTTTTTTTTAGAGAACTGGAACCCAGATTGCGCGAGTTTATCTGGAATAAGGAATGCTGCAGAGTAGCATTGAAAAAAACTCTACTTACCTCTGGTGCACGGTGGCCTTTCGGCGCTGAACCTGGAACATTATTATTTGGCCTTGCAGCTTCAGTGGGTGTCCCGATGGCTAGCGGGGCTTCATCTCGGACACGGCAACCACCTCCGAGCCCTTGACACTTGCGCGATTAATGCACCTTTTCCATCCACTTACAAACTCAGCGCCACCGGAGGAGCTTTTCCTTAATGTGGCACATCGTTGTCACCGCAGGTGTTTACAACTTACGAAGGGAACCGTCCCGTTCGCCCCGGCCCTGGCACTGCTAGGTACACCTCGTGGCTCTGGAGTCACGTCTTACGTTGAGCTCCGGTCATGACACGCTGTAGAAGTATATACGCTGGGCGACCTTTATAGCGATGGCAAACTGACTCTGTTTTCTGCTTTGGTTGCTGACACGGGTATCCCGGCAGGACAGTTCCTGTTATATAACTCGTTGCTGAGGTCATTATCAAGCGGATGGGGGGGGGACCTAACTACCGCACCTCCAACTAATTTGCTAATACAATATATACAGGTTATGGGGCAGGGCAGACATATGATTAGGAGGTTTACAGACGCGCTTCGAACTCACACACAGCATGATCACGGAGCACTGCATGGGAGAGGGACTCGGGCACTCCCTTCACAGATATGCAATGGAAGACAGTCCTATCCAGCCACACAACTAAACCCCGCAACTCCAGATTCCGACTCATACAATTTTACATTATTCATAGGGCATATCTTACTCCGGCCCGCATTAATAGATACTTCTGCCACAATGATGCAGCCTGCCCCCGTTGCAAACACGTAAATGCGGACGTCCTGCACATGATGTGGTCTTGCCCCCTCTTACATAGTTACTGGGACGCTGTCGTCGCTTGTTTATTGACATGCACGTCGCGCTAACTATCACATACATGGGAAGCCTGCGTGTTAGGCCTGTTTCCTAATAGTACGAACTGCAAGGCTACCAAATCTGATTCCTAGACCTAGGGCTTTTAACGGCCAAGCAGTTGATAACCCGGAGATGGAAGGCTGCCGAAGCACCAACTGTATTGGCCTGGAAACACTCCTTTCTGACATGGGCGGAGGCTGAGGGAGTGGCGCTGAGACGAGAGGACGCACTCTGCCTACTTAAATATCCCCTCTCTGATGGCTGGGAAGTGATGCTAATATCTTTACATACTCCGGAAACAGACTCTGACCTCATTGCAGCAACTCAATAACTCACAGCAGCCCAGCAATCAGTTTTCTTAAGATGTGCTACAAGTGTCACAGGTGATTTGCTAATTTATTACACTTTAACACAAAGAATCAGACAGGTTCATTAGTGGCGCTGCACATTTAGACACGAGTTAATCGCTACATGAGTGGATATTTTTGGATTCTATTCGGGGAACTCCACACACACACACATGAGGGCATTGAATTGCTTGTACTGGGATCCTAAATCCACTGAACGCCTTTGTTGTTGAATGTTACCGTTTTGCTTAATATTACCCTAGAATCTGCACTTACATACAAGTAAATAGCCATGTTCACTGTCATTTAGAGGAGCAATGGAGTGGTTGGATACTTTGTGGTTTACGTTTGAATGCATGCGACCTACCGTTTACTACACAAGTCATTAATGCTGAAGCCTCCATGGACATTAACAGGTGTAACATGTAGTTCACATGTTCTGGTAGCCAACACGTTAGCTCCCCACACCCATTGTTGTCCACTATACCACCTATGACGAATCTCATGAACCCTACAAAATATGTGACTATTGAATTCCTCTGTTATAACTGATGTAATCAATGCAATATTATGTTCTGTTGCTATTAATAATAAACAATAAAAAGATTCATGGAAAAAAAATGAGACAGCAGGACACTGTCAAATAAGGATCAGAGTCATTGATGAAAAAATATGATAGTCCAAAAGTGAAAATAACTGAAGTAACTGGAGCAGAAGGGACAACCCAGAGCCTTGTGACGCCATAAACAATAGGATAGGGCAAAAAATGACCAGCCCAAGATATAGAATAGGAAACATTAGAAAGTTAGAGTACCAAAAAAGAACCGCTCAGGAGAACCCAAAAGTTGAAACCAGAGTAGATGGCGAGACAGAGCAACTGTAAGGAAATGTCTTCTTGGCAAGGTTAACCCCTACCTTTTTGCCTTTGCGGATGCTAAGGCATGATTTAAAAGTGTGCTGGGACCCTGCTAACCAGGCCTCAGCACCAGTGTTATTTCCCTAAATTGTACCTTTGTCTCCACAACTGGCACAACCCTGGCACTCAGGTAAGTCCATTGTAACTGGTACCCCTGGTACCAGGGGCCCTGATGCCAGGGAAGGTCTCTAAGGGTTGCAGCATGTCTTATGCCAGCCTAGGGACCCCTCACTCAGCACATGCACACTGCTCCACAACTCGTGTGTGCTGGTGGGGAGAAAATGACTGAGTCGACATGGCACTCCCCTCAGAGTGCCATGCCAACCACACACTGCCTATGGCATAGGTAAGGCACCCCTCTAGCAGGCCTTACAGCCCTAAGGCAGGGTGCACTATACCACAGGTGAGGACATATGTGCATATGCACTATGCCCCTACAGTGTCTAGGCAAAACCTTAGACATTGTAAGTGCAGGGTAGCCATTTGAGTATATGGTCTGGGAGTTTGTCAAACACGAACTCCACAGTTAAATAATGGCTACACTGAAAACTGGGAAGTTTGGTATCAAACTTCTCAGCACAATAAAGGCACACTGATGCCAGTGTGCAATTTATTGTAAAATACCTGACTTCTAGTGTAGGCTGACCAGTTCCTGCCAGCCTGCCACACACCAGACATGGTGCTGGCCACATGGGGAGAGTGCCTTTGTCACTCTGTGGCCAGGAACAAAGCCTGTACTGGGTGAAGGTGCTTCTCACCTCCCCCTGCAGGAACTGTAACACCTGGCTGTGAGCCTCAAAGGCTCACCCCTTTTGTTACAGCGCCCCAGGGCATCCCAGATAGTGGAGATGCCCGCCCCTCCGGCCACTGCCCCCACTTTTGGCGGCAAGGCTGGAAGAGATAATGAGAAAAACAAGGAGAAGTTACCCACCAGTAAGGACAGCCCCTATGGTGTCCTGAGCGGAGGTTACCTCTGCCTTGAGAAATCCTCCATCTTGAGTTTGTAGGATTTCCCCAATAGGATTAGGGATGTGTCCCCCTCCCCACAGGGAGGAGGCACAAAGAGGGTGAAGCCACCATCAAGGACAGTAGCCATTGGCTACTGCCCTCCAAGACCTAAACACCCCCCTAAATTCAGTATTTAGGGGCTCCCCAGATCCCAGGAAATCAGATTCCTGCAACCTGAAGAAAGACGAAGGACTGCTGACCTACAAGCCTGTAGAGAAGGAGGAAGACGACAACTGATTTGGCCCCAGCCCAACCAGCCTGTCTCCAACTTCGAAAACCTGCTCCAGCGACGCATCCGACAGGGACCAGCGACCTCTGAAGCCTCAGAGGACTGCCCTGGACTACAGGACCAAGTGACTCCAGTGAACAGTGGCCCTGTTCAAAACCAGCTACTGCTTTGCAACAAAGAAGAAATTTCCAAGGACTTCACGTTTCCCGCCGGAAGCGTGAGACTCTACACTCTGCACCCGACGCCCTGGACCTGCAGAAAACCAACACCTCAGGGAGGACTCCCCGGCGACTGCGAGCCCGTGAGTAACCAGAGACGCCCCCGCTGAGCCCCCACAGCGACGCCTGCAGAGAGAATCCAGAGGCTCCCCCTGACCGCGACTGCCTGTAACAAGGGACCCAACACCTGGAACTAACACTGCACCCGCAGCCCCCAGGACCTGAAGGAACCGAACTTCGACGCAAGAGTGACCCCCAGGTGACCCTCTGCCTTGCCCAGGTGGTGGCTGTCCCGAGAAGCTCCCCCGTGCCTGCCTGCACCGCTAGAGTGACCCTAGGTCCCTCAATTGAAACCTATACAAAACCCGACGCCTGCTTTGCACACTGCACCCGGCCGCCCCTGTGCCGCTGAGGGTGTGTTTTGCGTGCCTACTTGTGTGTCCCCCCAGTGCTCTACAAAACTCCCCTGGCCTGCCCTCTGAGGACGCAGGTACTTACCTGCTGGCAAAAACAACAAGTGATGGACGGGATGCTGAACATTGTCAAACACTCACCCCCAGTCACAGATCTGGGTTTAATCCATCGTTCTTTTGCTCACCATGCCACCCCAGTTTGGACCCAGCCATATGCAAATCAGTCTTGACCCTGTTCCTCATGGGAACAGTCCAGCCCGAACTGCTAAGCCAGGTCCTCACTGGACCGGAAACAAGCATCCTGGGACCTTACCTGCTGGCAGACTGGAACCGGAGCACCCCTGTTCTCCATAGGCACCTATGTGTTTTGGGCACCTCTTTGACCTCTGCACCTGACCGGCCCTGAGCTGCTGGTGTTGTAACTTTGGGGTTGTCTTGAACCCCCAACGGTGGGCTGCCTATGCCCCAGGACTGAGACTTGTAAGTGTTTTACTTACCTCCTAATCTAACCTTTACTTACCTCCCCCAGGAAATGTTGATTTTTGCACGGTGTCCACTTTGAAAATAGCTTATTGCCATTTTTACAAAGACTGTACATGATATTGTTTTAATTCAAAGTTCCTAAAGTATCTAAGTGAAGTACCTTACATTTAAAGTGTTAACTGTAAATCTTGAACCTGTGGTTCTTAAAATAAACTAAGAAAATATATTTTTCAATATAAAAACCTACTGGCCTGGAGTAAGTCTTTGAGTGTGTGTTCCTCATTTATTGCCTGTGTGTGTACAACAAATGCTTAACACTACCCTCTGATAAGCCTACTGCTCGACCACACTACCACAAAATAGAGCATTAGAATTATCTACTTTTGCCACTATCTTACCTCTAATGGGAACCCTTGGACTCTGTGCACACTATTTCTTACTTTGAAATAGTATATACAGAGCCAACTTCCTACAGCAACTGACTCTCAACCCAGCCTAGAGGTCTAGAATATTAAGAATGGTAAAGAATATATAATGCCAATCAATAGGGAGCAGATTAGTGACTGAAAGAATGGAGGTTGTAATAGAGGGAAATGGAAGGGACCTAAGGTCAAAAAAGTTAAGAATGATTTATTGTTTGTCAAGTCTCAGGCCTGTGTTGATGTGCTTCTTCAAGGATTACTCTGAGCAGCTCCCCTCTTTATGGTGCTCTTGCGTCAGGAATCCAGGGTAGGAGCTCTATACTCTTATCCATATCAATGCTTTGATTCCCCTCTTATGGGTGAGAAAGCTAGAGTGAATAATCTCCTTCTCCAAAGGTGCTGCGGGGTTCTTATGGGGTCTGAAGCCTCCTGCAGTTTGGATGCAGGAAGCTCAGTGCTGTGGATTGATGGCCTGTTTTCACTGAGTGTGTTCCTCTTAGATAATATCTATTTACTGTCCTGACACCAGTTACATCAGGGTTGAAGCTTCTTCAGATTCCTGCTGGGGACCGCCATCCTTTCACTTCGTAGATGGAATGTCATCTGAGGCAGCCAATCTTTATACAATATTTGGCTAGGTCTAACTTTGCCCTTGTCTTGAGGTTCTTTGCTCTGAACATTCCACCTTGCTAGAGAATGTTCTTCAGAAACCCTTTGAAGTTTGAAAGGCTCCTTTCTTCTCTGTGGCTATGTACTGTTAGGTGCACACCAAGTTCCAATCTACTCGAGAGGACTCTTCACCTCCTTGCCCTAATCTGCTCCAAAGTTTTGCACCTGACTCTGAGATATGCAGTTGCTTTTTTAAGGTGCTCTTCTCTTGATATGGTCCTTAGCACTTTTGAGGTATGTAGTAAGAATGTATGCCAGAATGCTTCCTTGCAATTCTGGCAAAGTCTTATCTGCCAGCGGCCATGGGCAGTTGCTGGCTGTGCACTGCAGACATAATCTGTGCTTATTCAGTGCCCTTTTTTAGAGGGATGTGCAATATTTGACTGCATGTTGTTTCTTTCCACCATGGATCATTTTGTGGTTTAAGGGTCTCTCAATAGAGGCCCTGGAAGGGGTATGGGATTTGCCATTCAGTTGCAACTTTTTTACCTCTCCAATCAACATCTTGACCAGCTTCCACAAATCTGCTGTTACAGCAGAGATTCTAAAAATCTCTGGTGGATGGGCGTTTGCATAAGCTCCAGCTGGGCTCTCCACCAATGTCTTCACTGGTTTCTCTCATAAAAAAATAAAACTGGAATCTACTGATCCTCCTTTAATGCCAATTGTGTCTGGCATTGATATCTGTAAGAAGGTCTTTCTTTGCTGCCATTCTTAAACTGTTGCTGTGATGGCCTTATGGCCTACATGGTTAGTGGTTGGGCCCCGATTGGGGACTTTGAAATTGTAGATACTCCTATTCTCTTCTAAGGTAAAGCTTTACTTTAGCACGTTGGGCAACTTTCCTTTTTTAGTCCTTGATGGGGCTTTTTGAGCTGGTCCAGCTCTGTTTACTCTTCTTGATACTGGGCCCAGAATGTAATGTGGCTGTCTCTGCCCATCTCTGCTGGGATGTTTTCTCTCTAACCTCTGCTTAGAAGTCCCTGCTCTAGTCTCCTTGTTAAGTTATGTAGATTTGTATCGTGCAACTAATAACCTGTGACAGTATAAGGCACTGGAGCAGATTTCTAGGCGAAAGATGTTGATTGTCAGACCCAGCAGAATTATGCTATGAGCCAGGTCTTCATCTTCTTGCAGGATTCAAGAAGTGAGGAG
Source organism: Pleurodeles waltl (assembly GCF_031143425.1). Taxonomy (NCBI): domain Eukaryota; kingdom Metazoa; phylum Chordata; class Amphibia; order Caudata; family Salamandridae; genus Pleurodeles; species Pleurodeles waltl. The sequence goes on from NC_090446.1 coordinate 1,137,813,555, forward strand.
GAGGCCCTGATGCGTTGAGGGAGGTCGTTCCAGGTCTTGAGTACAATGTAGGAGAGTCCTTGTCCTGCTTTTGTATATATAGGGAGTATGTGTGTGTGTGTGAGTGTGGTTGGGCATAGGTGTCTGGAGGGTTGGTGAAAGTGTAGGTGGCTGTTCATGGATGTTAGGTCAAAGTTGTGCAGTGCCTTGTAAGCATGCGTAAGGTGTTTGAATTGGAGTGCAGAGTACGAATTGGCTGCGTTTTTGGATGGGGAACAAATGGAGCTCTCAGGTATGATCAGATGTGTGTGCACCATGGGAGGTTGAGGATGAGTTTTGCTGCGGTGTTCTGACTGGTCTAGAGTCCATGTAGGAGATGGATGAAGATATCAGCATAGAGTAGGTTGCCCTAGTCCACTCTGCTTGTGACAAGGACTTGCATGATGGTGCATCTGATGTTCAAAGGTAGCCAATTCGATATCTTGCGGAGCATGCAAAGAATGTAGCAGCAGGAAGAGCTGACCGCGCTGACCTGCGCCGTCATGTTGAGCTTGTCATCCAGGATGGTACCTAGGTTTCTGGCATGATAAGCTGGTGTGGGTGTAGGTCCGAGCTCTGATGGCCACCAGGTAGACTCACATGGAGAGTTCTTATTCCAAGAGATCAGCAATTCCGCACTTCGAAGTACAGTTTCACGCAATTCCATCTCAGCCAGTTTGTTACATTGATCTTGCAGTTGGAAAAGGTGATTGTGGTGTTGATGGACTTATAAACTTATCAGTCAGAGAAAGGATGAGCTGGGTGTCTTCGGCATAGGATATGATCATGAATCCTTGGGATCTGATGATTTTAACTTGTGGAGTTATGTAGATGTTGAACAGGGTGGGACTGAGAGACGAACCTTGAGGGACTACACAGATTAGATTCTTGGACTTGGCTGCGCTGTGTTGTAATCTTCTAGTGAGGAAGGTGCGTATCCAGTTGAGGGCCAGTCCTTGGATGCCTATCCCGTGCAGTCTTCTGACTAGGGTGCAGTGGGAAACTGTATCAAAGGCTGTGGAGAGGTAGGATGAGGACTATTGTTGCTCCAGGGTTCAGATGGCGCAGATGTTGTCTGTGGCTGCAATGAGTGCAGTTTTGGCGCTGTGGTTGCTCTGAAATTCTGGTGTGGTCGAAGAGAGTGTGGAGTTCGAGGTGGCCGGTGAGTTGATTGTTGATGGCCTTCTCCATCACTTTGGCTGGGTATGGGAGCAGAGAGATTGGTTGGAAGTTGCTCAGCTCGCATAGTTCAGTGATGGTTTTTAAGGATGTTGATTGCTGCATGCTTCCAGTCTTCTGGAATGGCGGTGGATTTGATGGACGTGCTGATGATGTGGGTGTTGCTGATTGGTGGTCCTCCCATGTTGTAGATGTGGTAGGGGCATGGGTCCGTTGGGGCCCCAGAGTGTAACATTCACTTGATTGTTGTACTGTCTTTGGTGAGTTTTTTCCATTCAGTCAGGTGCTCGTCTCGGTTGGGAGTAGTCAGGTTGAATGTAACATCTTTGGGGTATGGTTGTTATTCGAAGTTGCTGTAGATCCTTGGTGTTTTTGCTGTGGTATTCGTTTTATAATTTGTCAGAGTTACTGTGATTGGGGGATGGTGGTAGCTGTGGTCTCAAGTGTGGTGAATTCTTCAACAATTGAGATAGTGGTGAATTCTTTGACAATTAAGGTGTCCTTGCAGCTGTTGTAGCTTGCCACTATGCATTCAGTTAGTGCCCTTTTTTGGTGTCTCTCAGAAGTTGCTGGTATTGTTCGAGTGCGGCCTTGTAGGTGATTCTGGTGTTGGCATTGTGGCTGGTTCTCTGTTTTCTTTCTAGCTGCTTGCAATGATATTTAGATTCCCGGAGGTTGTTGTATACCAGATGGCTTGTTTGTTGGTTCTTCGTCTTTGCTTTTGTTTGGTGTAAGGAAGTCTGCGCAGTTCTTGACCCATTTGTGGAAGTTAGTGGTGTTGGGTTGGTCTGTTTTGAGTCAGTCTGCTTCTGTTACTTTGCTCTAGTTCTGGCTGGGTAGGTAGGTGCTGGTGTGTACGCTGACCTGTGGTGTGGTGATTTGGACGTTTATGATGGAGTGGTCGGTCCATGTGAGCGGGGAGGCAGAGTTATACATGGTTCTGTTGATTGTGGCGAAGACAGGGTCCAGAGTATGTCCTGTGATGTGTGTAGGGTCTGTGACAAGGAGGGTGTGTGATGTTCAGACTTTCAAGGAGGGCTGCGGAGCAGGGGGCCATTTAGTCTTCGAGGATGAAGTTAAGGTCACTGAGTAGCACAAAGTCCTTGGATTTGATGGTGAAGGGAGCAATGAAGTCTGATGAGGATGCTGAAGTTGGTACTTGGTCCTGGTATTCAATATGCAAGTTTACCTTTGAGGGTGAAACTGTTGTTGGTTTGTAGCCTGAAGTGCATGTATTCCATAAAGGAGGTCTTTCTGTCCTTGGATGTGGCACATTTGATGGTGTCCTTGTGAGTGTGAATCCTCCCCCTGGCTTACAAAAACGGTTCTGTAGTGCAAGCTTGTAACCCTTTGGAATAGCCACGGCAATGCAGGGTGCTACCACGGAGTTCAGCCAGGTTTCCGTAAGGAGATTCCAGACCTCGTGGCGTATTTGCTAAGAGAACAGGTGTTGAAAAGCATGCATGCGAGTGGTTGTTTTTGCCTTTGGCGCAGCCTCTGTGCGGTCACGCTACCATTAAGTAGGTCTTGGGAGGGGAGAGGAGCATTGGGAGGGTGAAGGTTGGGTGTGCAGAGGCAGGGCTAGCTGGTGCTGGAAGAAGAGGGTTTAAGAAGACAAGGCAGGAGAGCAGGTAAGGAGGCAGGGAGGAAGGAAATGAGCGCAGGAGGGATAGGGGAGTGTGGGGAGAGCAAGGCAGGCTCGAGTGGAGAAAGGGCATAAAAGCAGAAATGCGCATGGCGGAGGGAGGGACAAAAAAGGGTATAAAGAGTAGGTGAGCAGGAGAAAGGAAAACAGCACCAGGAGGCTAAGAACAGAGGAGCTAAAGACACCAAGTATCAGATAGAGGTATGAAAGTGGTACAAAGAGGCTACACATGGGAGAGAAAATGCACAAAAAGTGAAAACAGGAGTATGAAATTGGCACAAAGACTAAAAAAAACAATTAAAAAAAAAGAGAGAAGTCACAAAAAGTGAGATGGGGAGTATGAAATATGCACAAAGGCTAAAAACAGGGCCGAAAAGGCACAAAAAGTGAGAGAGCACTATGAAAGCGGCACAAAGGGGATGAAAAGAGAGGAGATAAGGCACAAAAGGGAGAAGTGAGAGATTAAGAGGAGGGCTGAGGCCCAGGACAGAAAGAAGACAGGAGGAGAGAGCGCAGCAGCAGAGGGGCAGGGAGCCTCAGGAAAGGAGCTGGGTCTGAAGGGGGCTTCCAAGTAAGTATGGGGCTGGGTACCTGCTCACTTTCTGCTCCTGGGACTTGCTTACTGGGCCAGACAGACCGCTGCAGCAGTTGGAAGGTGAATAGGACCTTGGCTGAAATACACTGAAGACAGCAGACAGGCACTAAAAGACTGGTGACATCCATTGGCGTTCCTTTCCTACGTAACAGAGAAACAGACTGTAGGAAATCCACGTTTCTGCATATTCACCCTGGATTTTTCACCTTTTGCTGGACCATATATTTTTTGCTGACTTTAGAACTGTACACTTTATCCCTTCTAACCAGCAGTAAAGTGCCAGTGCCCCCCCACTTTAAAATGGTTGAATTGGCACATTCCTAATTGGCATATTAGCTTGCCTATATGTCCCTAGTATGTGATAGAAAATGCACCCTGGGCCTGGAAGCTACACGCCACTAGTGGACTGCAGCACCTCCTGTTGCTATCTGATACACTGTCAGTGCAAACAGGGTTTCAGGCCTTACATTGTAGCAGGGAAAAACCTGCAATTAGAACTGTCAAAATAAACCCTTTGACTGTTCAAAACCTCCCTTTTAAATATTAATACATCAACCCTTGTAGCCGAAAAGGCAGGGTGCATATTATTTCAAAGTAGAGCATGTAGAAATTGTATTTCAACATGTCCTTACAGTAACTAACATAAAAAGCTATTTTTCACTGTGGTAAACCTAGCTGTTTTATGTAGAAAACCAGAGTAGAGATTAAACTCCTAATGCTGTATCTCGGGAGTGGGACTAGCTAGAAAAATAATTAAATATTAAGGAAAAGTGATTTTCAGAAAGTTAACCTTTACCTGCCTGAACTGTGAGAAGGCGAATTAGCATACTTCTGTGCCAGCTCATAGTCACTGATTAGCCTTTAAATAGTTGGGAAGATGTGACTCCTGAGCTTGGCAGGATATGCAGGTTAAGATAGTGAGCCTCCTTTTGACAGGACTTTGTCAAACCCTGGCGGTCAAGACAAATGCCGGTCGGACTTGTGGTCGGATATAGACCAGTAAGAATTACCCATGTGGGGTGTTTGAGAAACAGATTGGTACTGTTGAATATGAATCCCACACTGATGGTGAGAAAAGGAAAAAAATAAACTTGTTGAATACTGATATACTTCCTAGGAAATATCCCCTATATGAAATAATATATAAGTGGTCGTTTAGATTACAATGGATTTCCTTAATTGAGATAAGCCTTGAAAAAATCCTACAATAGGATGAAACACGTGTCGGCTGAATTCTGTCAACTTTTGCGAGATATTGGTGAATAGGCTGGACTAGATATCAACATTTAATACTTTTTTAATGTGTTTCAATTATGATTACCAAGAATTGAATTTTGTTATGGAAATATTTGTGTTTATAATAATATATATATATATACACCACATACCTGTACATTTCTATCAATTATTGTTTCTTACTACATTTCATGGTATTTTTTGCTTATTCCTATTTTGATATACAGTGATTATTAAATTTGTCATTCCTGATAGTTAGGCTCCATGGAACCATGTTAGTGTGTGCTCCATTAATTGTTTTTTTGGGATATAAATTGGTCTAGTCTCTTTGCTATTCCAGGATACATACTTTGGCGACAGGTAGGTCTTTAATGTTTGAGCACCATCTATGAACTCACGAACATTTGTAGGAAGGTCCAGCTAGATTTAAGTCATTGTTGCCAAAATTTTCGAGTACTTTGTCAAACCCTGCTTGACAGATCTTTTGAGCTACATATCTGTTACTCTGTAAGGATCAACAATATAAACATTTGAAGCACTAAACACAACAGTTGAAGAATCGTCAAGGGAGAACTTAGAGCAACAAGCTGCCTTGGACAGTGCTGGGAAAAGGCTCTCAAACGAGGTGTCTGCACACTGAAAAAGACCTGCAGAGGCTTGGAGCACGAGCCGAGTTCTAGACTAGAAATGTCTAGCACAAGACATCCATTAGGTACCCAGAGTGAAGTACAAGAGGAGGGAGAAGGCTGAGGAAAAATGTGTCAGAGACCTTGTGACTAACAAATCGCAAAAGCTCAACCGAATGTCAAATTTATTCCTCAAACCATTTCTGATATATGGAAGGATAACCAGGCAGTAGTTTAATCATATGCAGATGATGCACAACTATATATCAAAATCTCATAAGACACCTTAGTGGTAGCTGAACTTCAGTATGTGCTGGGCCCGACTAAGACTTGTTTGCGAGATAATTATCTTTAATTCTTCGATGCCAAACAGGACTAATTATTTTTTTACACTAAAGACCATCACAATCTTTTGTCTCTACTTCCTTCGATGATCATGAATGAACAACTTAAATGTACAAACTGTGATTTTACTTTCAGTATGGAGTTTCCTCAAACAAACAGGGTATTTGGGGAGGGGTGGGGTGGGGGGGGGTGGCAGGCAGTATTTGGCAGCTATTTCCAACAACTCATTGCCTTAGAAAAAGTCGTCTGTTTACTATGTGTTGCTCATAAAGCACTGGTGAAAGAGTGGCCCAAAGCTTCAGTACTATAACTTTCTGCATGCAGGCTTACCTACCTTTGAGGTGCAATATTTTTAGGATGCAGAATGCTGTAGTTTGTCTAGTGTTAAGAATGGATGGGGGGAAAAAACAAATCACTGTACTCCGCTTATATACAATCCCCACACAAACCTCATTAGGCATCCAATTCAGTTCAAAATAGGTTACTTGGGCTCCAAAGATGCCTATTCTTTAGCTCTTGTCAACAGGGCAACTGCTCTGTACACCACCTTATAGGTAAAGTTAGGCTTTCTTCAGTGCAAAGGCAGAAGAACTCTTTACCTTGTAAATCTTCTCCTTGTACACATCTTAAAAGGCTTCTAAAATGCATTTCTTTAACATAACAATAAAACAAATGCCCATGGCTGGAAGGTAATGTAATGCAAGGCAAGCAGGCTCATAGAGAGAGCTTAGGAACAAAATCCAGACCACCAGCACAAAACGTATTTTATGCAAGAGGCTAAAAATCACACATTCATTCAGTTTTTATGTTTATGGTGTAAAAAGCACTTGCACCATTTATAGCAACCATATTTTATTCTATACATACTCCAAAGGGCTTTGTGGCTCAGCCTCCTTCCCCTTCTGGCTTTTTGGCAAAGTAACTGTAACCGACTGACTTGAGATATTATTATTCCCATCTCCGATCAGTCCAGGATTATTTCAGTCTCACTTTCTTCCTACTAGCTGTTTGGGATTTCAACAGAATACACGAGGGACTGTTTTACATCTGAAAAATACACGTCATTGCACATTGTTATTTTTTTTTTTTATTGGCTTTTATTGTTACAATCTAACAAGGCAGCATTACCACATACAGACGTCACAAATCTCATGACAATGGACTCCTGGACATATACAATCTGGAAGCAAGCTACATGATATTAATATTAAAACAGACAAGCTCAGTAATAGCTCAGAGATGGACATCTACAACGTTATTCCAACAATAACAATCCCTAGACATGGAAATTCAGATATTATGGATATTAAAGACAGGTGAGATCCAACCTAGTACAGGTCAGCACAGTACCCAAACCTGGCATGGCATATGTGGCTCCAGACAAAAGGTCCATAACAGACACTCATGCTACCACATCACAGCAGTACTAGTGCATAACAATTTGTGTTCTTGGAGCAACGAGCATGACTCAAGGGGAGGCCCCGAGATATCCTTAGGCCATTATGTCAATGGAAGAGAGTCCGCATGGAGTTCCAATTGTTCATTACAATATAACAGATCATGTATCCAGTATTTATGGGGGCCCTGCCTCATCAACAGGCCACCTGTCTCTTCGACAACAAGAGGCCCAACACCCAAAAAATATATATATATATGGGGTATCCAGGTCTCCCACCCAGCCCTTCAATGCAACGACAGGGTCAGCTGGTATGACAGTCCACCACAGAGGATACAGCAGACAACACCTGATCCCATTAGCCATGCACAGCACCACATACCCATGCCAGGTGTGGGAACCCAGCCTCCAGTGATCCCCATCTGCCACAATTCATATAATCTCTGCGGCCAACCTTGCGGAGGGCCTTCTGGGTGTAATATACTGTGGTGGGTTAGTTGGGAGGTCCTTAATTTGCTCTCCTTTTGGCTAATGATCAAAACAACTTAAAATAATCAAATAAAACTTCGGATAACTCTTAAGATATGATGGTAAGGTGGATTCTCTTATTAGGGTTCTTTTTTTAATGGTTCTCTTAACAGTTTGTCTTTTACTCTTTCTGTCCTTTGGAACCTTTCTTCTGGTCTCTTTTCCTTTTCTCCTCCTATTTTTCTCTTCCGATTATCTTGTCTTTTAATTGTCACTGGTTTCCCTTTTTGTAGGTATAGCTCGGGGTCCGGGTGTCACCATTCCAGAAGATGTGGGAAAAACAAAGGACAGAAGGACAAGAGGTAAGTGGTTTATGTATCTGATACTCTTTACGTCCTGTCTAAGGGAGGGGAAAAGCGAGGGGTAGTGCCTATTGGTGAACACACTGATTCCCTTTGTTTCAACGTAGTGCTCTTTTCTTTTGAGAGTGTACTGGTGAGAAGTGAATTAGAAAAGAGAAAAAAGAAAAAAAAAAACAATATCTTAGGCGTGCTTTTATGTGGACAAGTCAGGCTTGTTACGATAGTCCCTAATTTTGTATTGTGACTTATGGTGGGGTTTTTTCTCTTCATTTTCCTCGCTTTTCTGCCCGCCTTCCTCTTCCCAAGTCCTTCTTAGGAAGCTTGTGGTTGAACCCCGTATGCAGGCACATACCTGCGTTAGCCACGTCCCTCCTGGGACGTGGCGGCTTGTTGCATATAGAACCAGGCTATTGCCACTTCGTAAGGCTCCCTCGTCCCCGTGGTTCTCTCCTTCCCCCGTCGCTGTGCGGATCCCCTCTGGGAGTTCAGACTTTTTTTCTTCAGTCCTCTGTCTTCTTTTGCGCTCCTTCCTCCCGCTGTGTCTTCGTTTCCGCTTGCCGTGCTGCATGTCGCATCTTCTTCCTGGTGGACGTGCTAACATGAGCACTCTCCAGAGTGCCCCCGGGGCACTCTCCTGTCAGCCAAATCACGGGCTTGAAGGTGGGGAAGCTGGCAACCATGTTACATACGCTCCCTCGTGCAAAGAAAGGGCTGATCTAGTCCTGCCTCTATAGGATGTCTGGACAAATAATCTGCAGTAATCAGCTGCAACCCTTGAATCTGAAACAGAAAAGGTTGTAGCGTCATGAACCAGCGGAATATTCTAGAGTTGTTATCTTTGTGCCGGGCTAACCAGGTGAGAGGAGCATGGTCCGTAGTAAATTGGTGTCCCAGTAAGTAGTATTGCAAACTCTAAATAGCCCACTTGATAGCCAAACATTCTTTCTCAATTACAGGCTAATGTTTTTCTCTTGGTTGCAACTTCCTACGTATAGAAACTATGGGATGTGATATCTTGTTTTTGTCTTTTTAGGACAGGACCGCCCTTAAGCCAACATCTGATGCATCTGTTTGTAAGTAAAAGCGTTTCGTAACGTTTGGGCAATGCAGAACAGGCTTGGTTATCAGGTAAGTTTTAAGGGTTTGAGAACTCCTGATTTGAGATGTAGTCAACCCACTGAATTTATTAGTCTGCTCTTTTTTTTTTTTTTTTTTTGAAGATTAGTTAAAGGAGCTGCAAGGGTGGAAGAGTTAGGAATGAAACGGCGATAATATCCAGCCATCCCCAAAAATTATTGTACTTCCTTTTTTGTTTGGGGGGGGAGGATATTTTAGTTATAGCTTCAACCTTGTTGAGCTGAGGTCATATTTGTTCTCTTTCTATATGGTATCCGAGGTAGGTAATAGAGTCCCTTGCCAAATTAAATTTTTCTGGGGTGGCTGTTAAGCCTGTTTCTAATAGAGTGTGGAATATCTTAGAGAGATGTAGTAAATGCTGCTCCCATGTTTCACTATAAATGACAATGTCATCTAAATAAGCTGCAACATAACCCATGTGGTGTCTTAATATTTTGTCCATTAACAGTTGGAAGGTGGCAGGGGCTCTGCGTGGGCCAAACGGGAATACAATAAACTGATATAAGCCTGATGGTGTAGAAAAAAAACTTTTTCTCCTTATCTTCAGGATTTAGAGGTATTTGTCAATAGCCCTTTGTGAGATCTAGTGTGGACAGGTATCGTGCTTTGCCTAGTTGTTCAATTAATTCGGCCACTCTTGGTATCGGATAGGTGTCAAATTCAGACACGGTGTTAAGTTGTCTGAAGTCAATGCAAAAACGGATTGTTCCATTGGGTTTTGGAACTAAAACTACTGGGGAACACCATGGACTTGTGGAGGGTTTGATTATGCCCATGTTTAGCATGTTCTTTACTTCCTGTTCAACCATTTTCCTATGAGCTTCTGGTATGCAGTAGTGTTTCAAACGGACGACTTTCCCTTCTTTGGTAATAATCCTGTGCTGTATCAAAGGGGTCCTTCCAGGCATTATTGAATAAAAGTTTCCTGTTCTGTTGTAATGTCTCTATTAGTTGAGTTCTGGATTTACTAGGTATCTTGGGATTAATGTGGGCCATCCATTCATACAGGTCATCTGGTTGGGGACAGAGTTATCTCAAGTGGTTTTATGTTGTTCACGAGTAAAAAGGAATCCACAGTTGGGGTCTCGGGTCATACTCTTCCCATTTTCTTTATGGGTATATTTGGGGCTTCTTTGGTGATTCTGATATTTTAGTCGGTAGGTAACGGGGTTTACTTTCGCGAGTATTTAATAAGGACCTTGCCATTTAGCCAGTAATTTATTGTCGGAGCTGGGCAAAAGAACTAATACTTTATCCTCCTTTTTTAGTTCTCTCAGGGTGGTATGTACGTTATACTTTTTTTTGCTTTTCTTGAGCCTCTTCTAAGTGTATTCTGACATCATCCCATAATGTTTGTATATAGTCTTTCAACTGTTGAGGATATTCTATGATATCTTTACAATCAATCTCTTTCTCCTCCCACTTCTCAGCAGCCATGTCTAAAAGGGTTCGGGGTTGTCGACCAAAAACTAATTCAAATGGACTATGCCCCGTTGAAGCCTGAACATGAGTTTGAATGGCGTATAATACTAAAGGTAACTTCTTATCCCAATCCCTTGCTGAGTCTGATATTGTGTTCTTTAGGAGTGTTTTGATGGCACAATTGTATCTTTCTACCAATCCGCCTGATTGAGGTTGATAGACAGAGGTGCGAATGTGTTTCAACCCGAGTATTTGGCATACTTGGGACATGAGGCAAGACAAACTGAGTACCCTGATCTGTCAACAACTCTTTCGGGAACCCTACCCAAGGAAAAAAAAAAAAAAAATCATGGCATGTGCCACACTTTTGTTGGTCATACTGGTAAGAGGAATGGCTTCAGGATATCACATTGCATAATCCACAAGAACTAATATGTACATGTACCCAAGAGACGAAGGGGGTTAAAGGTCCCACTAGATCCATACCAACCCTGGAAAAAGGAACATCAATAGCCGGTAAAGGGTAGAGGGCTGTTAACAACTTGACACTTTGGACATTGTGCACAGAACTTACGTATGTCACAAAAAGCCCCAGGGTCAGAGAAGATACTCCTCAGTTTTTTCTATCCCATAATGTCCTCCCCCTACTTTCCTGTGGGCTAAATGTATGGGTTGGGTACCACTAATTGTTTTCTTTTCTATGTTGTCATGTTTTACAACCCTATATAGTAGACCGTTCTGTATAATTAAATACGGACCCACCTGCCCTGTTGTTTCAGTGACGGTAAAGGCCCAGGCATGTTGTAGTGCAGGATCTTCCCTTTGACTGACCCGGAAGGGTGGTGGAGTTGACAAAACTGGCTTTTCTGTCGGGGATAAAGGAAAATAGTCAGATCTATCAGTCATGCAATACAACTTTTCTTGTTCTCTTATCTTGTCTACTTATTGTTGGCTTTCCCTTACCCAGGCAAATGGAGGCCTGAGCAAATGGAGCATCCTTGAGCCAGGGATCACTTTTATGATTTCCACTTACGCTGTCTAATAATTCAGGGATATCAATATAGTCAGTCCCTTTAATGACATCTTCAACTAGATCAGGTATTAGACCTACTATGATGAGTTCTTCCCGTCCCCTCCACTGTATACAGATCTCCGCTATTGGGTATTGTCTTATTCCCCCATGGATACAACAAAGTGATAGTGATTCATCTTGTCTCTATTATTCCTTTGTTAGTAATTCAGCTATAATCACCGACTGACTACACCCGGAATCAACCAACACATTGGTGGGTTTGTTATTCACTAACATTTCTTTAGTACATTGGGAAATGCTTTGGGCTGTACATAGTACCCTACCTCTGGTGATTCCTAATTCAATTGGCTCAGGTTTGGGTAATTTGTGAGGAAAGTTGTGGCAATATGACCCCAATCTGCACAATGATAACATTGTGGTGTTTGATTAGGTTCCTTTTCTGGAAACCAGGAAATAGGACTATCCTCTGGACTTTTCAACGGTAAGGGCCTGGGAGAAGAAGCAGCTGATCTTCCTCCTAGGGGGCTGTCCTTTTAGGGGCACTATTATAAAACCGGGAGCTCAGTGGAAGGCACATGCTAAATCTATGACCGATGTCGTGGTGACATTAGGGTGTTGTTTAATCCAATTGCGGGTCTGAAGTGGTAGGGCTTCTAAGAACTGTTCCAGTAAGATTATCTGTATTACTTCCTCCTTGTTAGTACCAATGGGACTCAACCATTTTGGACCCAAATCTTGTACTCTACAGTACAAAGCTCAGGGAAGGGGGGGGGGGGGGAACGGGGTGGGGGGATTCCATTGGAATCCATTTTGTCTTCCGAAAATGTATGCAGTAATACTCGGTGTCAAACCCTACTCGTTCCAGAATGGCCTTCTTTATATTCCCATATGGTGTTACTCCCCCTAGATTTACTGCCTGATAGGCGTCTTGTAATGTTGCTGTCAACAGGGGTGACACATATTGTCCCCATCTATTTTGAGGCCAGTTGTTCGATGCCGCCACCCTCTCAAAATTTGTAAAGAAGGCATCAGGGTCGTCTTCTTGAAACTTCTGTATCACAGAACTGGGTACATTGGGATGGACCTGGGTGGTGGCTATAGTATCTTTCAATTTTTGTATAGCAGTTTCATGAACCAGCTGATTGTTTGCTATTATAGTAGCCTGGCTTTTAAACGCATTTTGTAGTGTTTCTCCATCATTCCTTGCTTCCCGCAGTTGTTCCTCCCAGACTATTTGTAAATGTCTTTGTCCTTCGGCAAAGTTGGTTAATCATGTCTTCTAGGGAGGGTTTTTCCTCCATATCCCCTCCTTCTGGTAGGGAATTCATCCCACTTCTGACACCAATATGTGGTGGGTTAGTTGGAGGGTCCTTAATTTGCTCTCTTTTTGGCTAATGATCAAAACAACATAAAAATAATAAAATAAAACCTCCGGATGACTCAAGATATGATGGTAGGGTGGACTCTCCTATTTTTATTTATTAGGGTTTCTTTTTTTGTAGGTATAGCTCGGGGTCCCGGTGTCACCATCCCAGAGGATGTGGGACGTGGGAAGAGCAAAGGACAGAAGGAAGTGAATTTGAAGAGAGAAAAAAAAAAAACAATATCTCAGGTGTGCTTTTATGTGGACGAGTCAGGCTTGTTACAATAGCCCCTAATTTCGTATTGGAACTTATGGTGGTGTTTTCCCTTCCCCTCCCTCGCTATTCTCCCCGCCTCCCTCTTTTTCCCCAAGTCCTCCTTAGGAAGTTTGTCGCTGAACCCAGTAAGCAGGCACGTACCTGCGTTAGCCATGTCCCTCCGGGGACGTGGCGGTGTGTTGCATCCAGAACCGGGATACTGCCACTTCGTTAGGCTCCCTCGTCCCCGTAGGTCTCTCCTTCCTCCGTCGCTGTGCAGATCCCCTCTGGGACTTCAGATGTTTTGTTCTTTGGTCCTCGGTCTTCTTTTGCGTTCCTTCCTCGTCTCCGCTTGCTGCGCTGCATGTTGCCTCTTCTTCCTGGTGGACGTGCTTACATGAGCACGTAGCACTCTCCTGACGGCCCAATCTCCGGCTTAAAGGTGGGGAAGCCGGCAACCCCGTTACATATACTCCCTGGAGAAACTTATAGCGGATAATACAGAGCCTACGACTCACAGATACCATGCCTTTCTGGGTGCAAAGAAATCTCCAAGTTTCATCAGTGAGCTCTTGGTCTAGTGCCCCTTCCCAGTGGAGCATGGAGCCTGAACATGTACAGCCTTTCCCTACTACGAATAGAGGTACAATACTGTCATTAGGTGTTTTATTAGTAGTGGCATCTAAAAGCAGTTCCAAAGGTGGGAAGGTGGATGGCTCGGTCGCGAACTGTGAAAGCAAGAAATTGTAGCTCCCACGCAACTTGTAATAGTGAACCACATCTAGAAGTGTGGAAGGAAAATTCCCCTTATATTCCTCCAGTGTGATGAAGGAGCCATTCCTATAAAGATTATTTCATTTCACCAACCCCTGTGCATGAAGTTGTGGTAAAGCGCTATACTCATTGTTGACTAGCAAAAGGGGAGTTATGGTAAATAAAGATAGCGCTGTCCCACCTTTCTACTAAGACCATCCCAAGCCCAAACTGTACATTAAACAATAGACACATCACGCTGAGATCTAGTGAGGGGCCTCCTCAAGAAGGAAGAGGGTGGGATGGGAGCTATACTATAAATCTAGGCTGACGTGGTAGGAAGGGCTAGGGCCCGTACCAATATATGGCGAAGTTCACCTGCACACATAGATAATATAACTTGCAGCCTGGAGTTTCAAACCCATGTAAGTCAAAGGGCAGCATGAGTGTCTCCCAACCAGCCCTGTGCTGCCTGCATGCCCACACACGTCTCATCATTTGGGACCTGAGTACACTGAAAAAAGATTTATTTAGTGATAGTGGTATCTTCAGCAAGAGATAGAGCAGCTTTGAGAGGATCAGCATTTTCATTAGGGCTATACGACCAGCTACAGAGAGGGGAAGGGAGATCTAACGAGATATCCTATCCATGATTTGATTAGGGATAAAGCCATAATTCTCCCATATAACCACATTATATGGACTTCTAAAAGGGATCCAAATCTAAGATATTCACACCTGGTAGCGTTGAGACTCCGGTGAGGTTCCTAAATATAAAGGGGCATGTCACCAGCATACAGAAATATCATAGTGCGCAGAGTTGTGTACTGTAGTGCATAGTGCTGCCTGAGCATAGTGTGAAAACTAAAAGGATAGGCGAGAGGGGACAGCCCTGCCTTGTGCCTCACAATATCACCAAAGAGTCAGGGTAGACATTGTGTGCCATGGGCGAAGTATACAGCAGCTTTTTCCAGCTTACAAAGTTGTGCCATAGGCCTATTGTACCCAATATTGTGAAAAGTTAGCCCCACTCAAGATAACTGAATGACTTGGAATCCTCTTAGAATGTCGCCACAGCGTTGTACGACCTGAAACAAATCCAGACTCGACTGGCCACATTAGGTCAGAAAACAACAAAGTCAACATGTTAGCTATACATTTGGCTAATATTTTTGCATCACAGTTCAATAGTGACAAAGGCGATATAAGTCACATTTAGGTACCAATTTATTGGGTTTCAAAAGACTAACAATCACTGCCTCCCAGAAAGAAGGAGCCTTTGCTCCCACACCTCTTTAAATATTGCAAGCAATTTAGAGGTCAGAATATCAGCATATCTTTAATAGAACTCAGCAAGCAACCCGTCCGAACCAGGTGCCTTACATGTATGGAGTTCCCCAAGCACCACCAACAATTCTTCTATGGTAAAGAGTTGCTTCAGGAATAGGTGGCAACCATCACTGGGCCATCCCAGGGCTGTATTCTCCAGATAATATAGAATATGTGATGAGAGGCTCAGCCCAGTAGCAGTGTGCAATTCTTTAGAGTAAGCCAAAAAACACAGAGGATCTGAGCAGAATCACGCTGAATATGTCCCCCGTAGCCCTCAGCCTTCATAACAGAATGAGCACCCGGGACCGCCTAATCATGGCAGCTAGCAACTCAGTGAGCCTTTCATCTTCACCAAATGCGCTGGCTTATTTCCCGTGATAGTTACACTTTGGCTACCACATCATTGCACTCAGTGGGCTTATGTTGAATCCACTCCAGACTAGATGTATCATCCCCATGAGAAAGGGATAAATTGAGCTGCATAATTTCAGCCTCTGGATGTGCTAAGTGATTTCAGAGAGCTTTTACCATCCGGTTATGTTTGCCCATTCATTTACCCCTAATGGTAACTTTGAAGGCTTCCTTTACCATGCCCTTAGAGTCTACAGTACCTTGGTTGAATTAAAATATTTTAGAATCCCTGTGTCGAGTTTGTTCGTAAAGACCCTATTCAATAATGCCTTGGGATTCAACCACTAAGAACATTCTGACATAAACACCCTGGGCATCGTCAGTTAAGAGAACAGGAGCAGGGTCAAAGAGGTTACTGCCTAGGTGCAAGACCTCCCACACCCAGGGATCCACATATTTAACAGCAGCCAATAGTCCAACTGGGATCACAATCTATGTCCATACAAGTAAAACGTACCATCCTTAAACTGCGGATAACTATACCTCTAAATATCAAGTAGGACATGATCATGCTTTATTGCCTTCAGGTGTTTAGTAGCAGCCTAACTACCACTGGGTGTAATATGTGACTTATCCAGCAGTGTACAATAAAAGTCACCACCCCATATTTAGGCTTGCAGCTTGGTAGAAATCACTGTGCCCCACAGGATATCAAAAAATCCAGGGCCATCAGCATTCGGGCCAAAGTAATTGACAATGGTGAGCCTTGTCTGCCACAGCTGCCCCCACAGTATTGCAGAATGAGCCAGCCACTGTGAACTGGGTGCCCTTTTTTTAATTTTATCATCAGAATGACAACCCCACACATAGGAAGAATAGGACAAGGTCAAGCAGTGGGAAATGGCAAAGTTGCTATCTGTCTGAGATGTGATTGAGTCTCCTGGTGAAGTGTGACATTCACATGTTGCCCATCAAGGTAGGCAAGGGTCTGCTTGATTTTTCAGGAGTTAAGTCCTCAAACTTTCCATGTTAAACATCTTAGTAATTTATCCCTCACTGTTTCCGCCCGGACATATATAACCTATACACATTGCAGTGAGCCACACCATCCTTAGTCCACCACCACTGCCCCCTGATCTGCAAATCCAGTTCTGAAATACATTGCCAATGGTACAGTGTGAGCCGCTAACTAGAGAAATGTCCCTTCCGACCACCAACTCTGATGGCCCAATCCCTTTAGGACTATAAACCCTTCCCCGGCTACAAAATACCTGATCCAACTTGAATACTGGCAAACTAAGTAGAAAAAGGGCAACACATAATACTTCCTAAGGGACATAACACTCAGAGGTCTCCTAGAGAGACAATAAGTCCTCCCCAATCTACGGTTTAGGGTGTCGGGGAAGCAGGGTATCATCCATGCAACAAAATATAAACAGCAGAAATGAAGCAGAGCCCAACCCCACCTACTACAAATGACACACTATCAATACAAAATTAAACATGCAGAAAAGAGAGTAGTGTCACAGGAAGAATTAGTCAGCCAACTTCCGAGGTCACGTTTAAGGACAGTACACACAGACCCTATGATGGGAAAGAATAGCCCCAGGACATCTCCCACCGTCCCACCCAAGAAGTTCATATGTTTACTCTGAATCTCCTTGTGATGTGGGTGACAGACTAGATGTCTGTGAGTCAAACGGCTTCTGTGCATCTGTGAGTCACACCAGCTTCTGAAGGTACTCCAAGGCCTGCTGTGGCAATTGAAAGATATGTTGTGTTCCCGGATGTGAAATCTGCAGACATGCCGGGTACAACATTGCATACTGAATTTTGGTTTGCAAATGTTTTTGCTTCAATGGTACAAATTTGTGTTGTGCATCTTGAACAGCAATCATGAAGCCCAGGAAAAGAGATACACTATCACCATCAAAGTTGAGAGGCCATTTCTCCAGTGGCAGGCTCACAGCAGTATCCCTATTTCTGAATTTCAACAAATGTTCTATTATGGGCCACGCGAGTGCCCTGGGTGGCAGCCTGCTCTCCAGATATACATGGTCTCTCTCCACCACTAGCATACCGGAAAAGGTTTAAATAAGAACAGTATTAATCGATTGACACAGTCCTCTAGGTTGCCTGTGTTAGTGGATTCTGGCATACTTAGGCTACAGAGATTATTACGGTGAAATCTCACCTCCAAGTCTTCATTCTTAGCTGCGATGACTTTAGAGACTTTCTCCAGGTTGAGCACAGATTCTTTGAGATGCCAAATCACTTCCTGTGTTCGAGATTCTATGTTCGCCCTCCTTTAACCAGTTGTCATGGTTTCAAGCTTACATGTAATAGTGTCTAGCCTGGCAGAGAGGGCATCCAGTTTACGGTCTATAGAGACCAGACTTTTATGCATAACCTTAAGCAGCGACTTCATGTCACCATTCTGATCACTCGTGTCTGGGGAACGTCTCTGGAGCTTCAGCCTGACTTTTCAGGGGTCATTGATCGCATGCTTTTGTGAGATTCAAAGTGCAGCTTAGGCTGCCTCCTATCCGCTTTCCCCATTTTAAGCGAGTGTGAATCTGGATAGCTAAGGCTAGTGGTGCAAGCAGGAGGCCAGTAGAGGCACTGGAGCAATGAAAGAAAGCTCAGCCTCTCCTAGCAAGAAAGGAGTTGAAGCATGTGTAGGAAAAGACAAGGTGGCAGCGTAGTAAATGTCATCCTGTGTCACCATACAAGGGGGCGTGGCCTGATTCCAGTGGAGTGAAGAGTGTCTTTGCAGAGCTCCTTCCTGTGCTCCACCATCTGGCCCCATCCTGGCAGCAATCAGGCAGCCATGATCCCCCCCCCCACTCCCTATATACTGCCCCTGTTGAAGGTAGGGGTTGAGCTACGTTAGGGAGGACCTGAAAACAGTTTCACAGCCATAGCCACGAGGAGACAAAATGGCAGCCACTAGCCAAAACGAAGGAGAGTAGCGAGTTCGGCAGTGAATGTCTGCCGGGTCCCACCAGCAGCTGCGGCAGACCTCTGCTATCCCTCCTACAGAGGGCAGCCCACCTGGCGTGCAGGGCACGGAGGCGATGACACCAGGCATAGGCACAGACGGACCCTCAATTGTTGCTGCTCGATCTCCAATCATGAAGGTGAGTGTGTGCAGGTTTGGGTGTAGAACCCTTCTGTTGCTGCAACAGTAGATCCTCCTGAAGGGGCACCCTAATCGGAGAATAGCTGCACAACCAGGAAAATGTTCTGACATTCCAGCCATGTGGGTCTGTGACTCCACTTCATCCAGTTTGTTGCAGTACATGGCAGTAGCGCTGTCCGTCAACACCTGGACCAGTTTGCCTTTCATGGAAGGCAGGAAAGCTTTCAAAGACAAATGACTCATCCTTAGCTCTAGAAGGTTAATGGGAAGCGGAGTCTCTGCTGGAGACCAGAGGCTCCTGATCTCCACCTCTTCCTGATGGCCTCCCCAACCCAAAAGTGATGCATCGGTCACCACTGTCCGCTCTGGGTGGTGGACAGAGAGAGGCGTGACTCTGACCCATTTGCAGTTTGTTAACCACCACTGCAGATCTTTTGCAGTCTCCTTCGAAATCTGGCAGAGGTTGGAAAGATTCTCCTGGTGATGCACCCACTAAGGCTTCAGATTCCACTGCAGAGCTTGCATTTGCCAGCAAGCAAACTTCACAAGCAGGAGGCCATCATATCCTGCAGTCTCTAAGTCAGCCTCACAGAAATCTAGCACAGAAGTTGAAATAATCAGGATCATTGCTTAAATTTGCTGGTCTCTTTGCTCCGGTGCAAAGGCATGGAGCTGCACCATGTCCAGGATGGATCCAATTAAACATAGCACCTGAGGAATCACATTTGACTTTGGCACATTGATAGTGAACCCCACCCAATGCAGGTCTGCTGTAGTGTCGAGGTTGGTGACGACTGCTACCGAGGAGCCTGCCTTTAGAGGTAAGTTGTTGAGGTAGGAGAAGACTGGAACCCCGATCTCCAATGTTGTGCTGCAACTACTGCCACCACTTTTGTGAACACCTGAGGGGAACTGGTGAGGCCAAAGAGGGCTACTGAAAATGCCCCTGGCCCACCGTGAGCTGCAGGTAATGCTGATGGGCTCACAGGTCAGGGAAAGGAAAATATGTGTCCTGTGGGCTCAGTGCTACCATTCATTCTGCAGGGTCCAATGTTTACAGGAGATAAGCAAGTCACCCAAAGATGAGGTGCATGGCCTCTCACAACTCCTTGAGATGGGAGGGGGTCACAACGGCTCCAGGAATTTTAGGATGCCGTGAAGCAGTCTAGGCTCAGGCTCCACTGTGGGAGGTGTGAGAGTAGGATGACTAGACTTGTAGCATCATTCCTGCGCCTCGTCTGATGAGCTGGACCTGCACAGTGAAGTTGAATAACGCTTTAACTTCTTGGTCTGCTTCCTGTGGCACTTACCTGATGATGACTTTGACCTCCAACCACTGATGAGGACTCCGAGAGTGGTAACAGGACCTTCCACATGACTGTGACCTCGAGCGGTGTGGAGACGTCCAGTGTCAAGAAGCAAGGAGCTTCATCACCCACTCACAGATCGCTTTGGGGGTTCATCATACGCCGGTCAGGGCAGGCCTTAGAGTTGTTTTCCCGCTCCAGGCACCACAAGCAAACCAGGTGGGGGTCAGACACAGACATTTGCCTGTGGCAGGCTCCACAGAGTTTAAAACCCACAGGTTTCTTCAGAGACACCCCTAAGCAACACATAGCAAAAAGGCTCAATACGGTCGGCAAAATGTTGAAAAAGTGGTCAAAGAACATCTGAGGGAGCTCTTCCCGACTTGCGCACTTGGTGCAGAAAGAAAGGTACTGAGGTCGGTGAGCTGAGGTGGCATCCAGAGAGGCACCGCACACGTCACATCCAGCGAGGACACTGCACACAATGCTGACCCTTCCGGAGCTACCTAACGGTGCGTTAAAGTACTACTCAAAAATTTCCCTATCCACAGCCTGACACCTGGGGTATATTCTAAGGTAAGAAATCTGTGGCTGGAAGTCTATCAGATGGAGACCACAAGGAACCTTTCTGAAATGTTTGCAAGGAGGCCAAAGAGAGAAAGGGCTGCTAACTGCATTGCAGATGTGGAGTACAGGCTTTTTGCAGGGACAAAGGAGTTTCATTTTATACAGAAGATACAACAAACAGATTGTGATATCTTACAAACATGAGCACTCAAGATCAACCTGGAATCAAAGATAAACCTTACTTACTGAGCCAAGGAGACAGAAGGAACATGATTCCTACTAGGATACCGGAGTGAGACAGGAATGGAGCTGAAAGACGATACGTGCTTCTCTGATAAATAAAAACATGTTTAAGTACACAGGTACACCCTTTTCTACAGCCCAAAAAAGCCATATGCAATATACGTGGATGTCCGTGAGACCCTTGTATACATGTCGATGAGAAAAGAAGCAAACAGACAAGATGCTCGGGCAGCTCAGAATATTTTATTTCACAGGTTCAGCATACAACTCAATATGCACCCCATTTCACAGTATTTTAGACACTTTTAATATATTAATTGACCCATTTCAAATAAATAACTGGCGAAAATAAACATTTCTTTACATTGCTAGATTAATGGTGATTCACGACTGAAAACTGAACAGTGATGGGATTAGCAAATGTGCAGATGGACTGTCAGTTTTAAGGGTGCGACTTTCAGAGGCAGAAGGTACACTTAGTTTCCATCACCCTGGGGAATGTTGTAACATGCGGTGTCAATTTTCACAAGGAAAGAATACTCGGACGTTCTATGAGTGCAATCCTCTACAAATGGAAACCTGAAGGCGCATGTTAATCACTTCAGAATTTCAAAGATGGAATTCTGGCAGCGTTGAAATGTTCAGGACACGAAGCTCTTCAGGCAGGAATCTCCAGGACAGAAGAAAAGCCTTTGGATTAACGGTTAAATGTTGGTTGTAGAAGATTCTCAAAGACTCAAAGCTCAGAACATAAATTTCACAAATCAGATTAGACTACATAAGAAAGTTTGGACACTCAGGAGTCCTAAGTGTATGTAGAATTTCAAGAATGGACTGTTAGTTGTATGGTAATGTTCAGGGCAGAAAATTCCCACATAGTGTACTGATTTCAGATTGAAGGCATAGACATAATAGAGATGGTAGCTCTCCCCTTTGGATTCTTACAGATGGAACGCTTACTATATGGGAAATATGGGTAATATAGAAATCCTGGGTAATATAGAAATCCTAGAAGTGGAATGCTGCCATTATCGGTCGCTCGGAGACTGAATATTCACAGTATCCAAGTCAAAGCAACTGAATGCCCACCACATGATTTTCATAAAAGGAATAGCTACTATGTAACTATGAGAATCTCAGGGCTGCATTCTGACTACATGGGAATGTCAGGGTGGAATGTTTGCCAGTCTGATGGATAGAAAACTGCCCATCTGAAAAAAAGATAATTTGCTATAAGTTGAAAGTGTGTTTTTTCTTAACTAGATAGACTCCTAGGTACTGCTTCACTTTAGTAGTAACAGTGAATATGATCCATACTGACTGTAAAGTCTCTTAGAAGACACACAACACTTGATGCGGGCTGGATAGTGTTCAACAGCAGGAAAACTTGATTTTCAGCATACCATCACCTAGTGTGGGCTTTTTATGAGCATATGTGTATCAGGAAAAGGTCATTCAAACTTTATTCCGTAGTCAGATTCCCAAAGTTCAGAGTCGAACATCTGTTATCCAGCGACCCTTAAGTAAATCGTATGGTCCCTGGCCAAACTGCATTTGTTCCAAGGGGAGGTGGGCAAAAAAACAACTACCATAGCATGTGCTGTCAAAGGGTCCTGTCTGAATTATCGCAGTTTGTTCACCGTTGTGTCAAAAATATGTGCAGCCTCACTGAATTAATCCAGAATCATGCAGCCAGAGTAGTAGCACTTGTAGCCTGCAATTACCACATTTCTCTGGGTCAATGGTGGTCTACAACATCTGGAATTGACGTTAAAGCACTCTTTATTGTTTCTAATGTAATCAATTGGGAGAGCACTGCGGCCTGGAAGGCCAGATTGACATGATTTCTCGGTACAGAGCCCTGGAGGACTATGTGGAGGGCTCTATTAAAGGTCTGAAGTTTTAGTAGTAGTACTCCCAGTGACAGGCCGATCCAGGCGACGAGAGCAATGTTATGGAATGAATTTTTATCACTGACATGGCAAAGGCTCTAAAATGTTTTACAAAAAGGTTAAAAGCCTTCCTTTTGAAAGAGCATCGAACTGTGTTCTTGGTTGACAGCATGCACTTGCATTCCGGATGGTTTTGGGCTCACAGAAGTGGATTGGACTGGAATGGCAAGTTTATGTAAGGGTTAGAATGCTCACCTTCACGTGACAGAACGCTTCCACACCTACTGGCCTTTGAGGAACATGTTTGCGGGTAGTATCACATTTTCCAGTATTCGGATCACTCAGCATACATTCATTCATTCAGTGTTTTTAAAAGCCAAGTGGACATCTTTTTCCTTTGCCACCCAAGAACAACCGAGTTCACCTCTGTGACGAAGAGAATGTAAAGGAGATGAGGGGAGTGATGGGAAAAAGGTGTGTGTATGAGAGAGAGAGAGCGCGAGAAGCAGGAAAGGGAGAAATTTAGAGAACAACCCAGCCTTATCTCACTGGTAACACCCAATATTATAAGTAAGCAGGGGGTGAGTTGATGGGCGTTGTACACATAGTTCAGGTCGGAATTAAAGGAGCTATCCAGTGATACAGTGTATTTCAGCAGGTCCCTGTGCTTGAGTTGTTTGTGTTTGCACTGGTACTTGGGACAGATGCTTCACTTAGCACATGAAGCCTCGTAAGTACGTGCTACGTTTTCGGAGGAGGCTAGCATGGACCTGCCTTTTCACTCATTATCACATTCCAAAAAAGCAAAGTCTTAAACACATACACGGAGAAAATGACATGGCCTAGCAACCGTTTTACACCTTTCTGAATCTGGTGGTTAAACTCTGTTCTTGGAGGCCAGTTTGAAGACTTCTGTCTACACCAACACCACAGTCCATACAATGAACCTGCTTCCATGGGGCACACATGCTTGCATCCTGGCTGCTGCAGGAGAGCGTGTGGGTAGGTTAGCTTCTAGTGGGGTGCTGCACTCCTACAGCTTAGTGAAAGCAGGAGTGACCTATCCTGAAATAGGGCACTACACCCAGAACCCAAGGTTACCTGGCTCTCCAAAACACATGAAGGACTGCAGTGAAACCTGCTGATAAGGAGCGCAGTGCCCCTCTGCAGGCTAGGATACACGTTTCCACAATGTAGCTGCAGGAGTGCAGTGACCCACTGTAGAATAGATAGCCCATGCTTTCACTATGCAGCTGCAGGAGCACAGTGTCTCTCTGCAGGCTAGGATACACGTTTCCACAATGTAGCTGCAGGAGTGCAGTGACCCACTGTAGAATAGATAGCCCATGCTTTCACTATGCAGCTGCAGGAGCACAGTGTCTCTCTGCAGGCTAGGATACCCATGTTTTCACAATGTAGCTGCAGGAGTGCAGTGACCCACTGTAGAATAGATAACCCAGGCTTTCACTATGCAGCTGCAGGAGCGCAGTGTCCCTCTGCAGGCTAGGATACCCGTTTTTACCATGTAGCTGCAGGAGTGCAGTGTCCCTCTGCGGGCTAGGATACCCATGTTTTCACAATGCAGCTGCAGGAGCGCTGTGTCCCTCTGCGGGCTAGGATACCCATGTTTTCACAATGCAGCTAGGAGCGCAGTGACCCACTGTAGAATAGATAACCCAGGCTTTCACTATGCAGCTGCAGGAGCGCAGTGTCCCTCTGCAGGCTAGGATACCCGTTTTCACCATGTAGCTGCAGGAGTGCAGTGTCCCTCTGCGGGCTAGGATACCCATGTTTTCACCATGTAGCTGCAGGAGTGCAGTTCCCTCTGCGGGCTAGGATACCCATGTTTTCACAATGCAGCTAGGAGCGCAGTGACCCACTGTAGAATAGATAACCCAGGCTTTTACTATGCAGCTGCAGGAGCGCAGTGTCCCTCTGCAGGCTAGGATACCCATGTTTTCACAATGCAGCTGCAGGAGCGCAGTGTCCCTCTGCAGGCTAGGATACCCATGTTTTCACAATGCAGCTGCAGGAGCGCAGTGTCCCTCTGCAGGCTAGGATACCCATGTTTTCACAATGTAGCTGCAGGAGTGCAGTGACCCACTGTAGAACAGATAACCCAGGCTTTTACTATGCAGCTGCAGGAGCGCAGTGTCCCTCTGCAGGCTAGGATACACATGTTTTCACAATGTAGCTGCAGGAGTGCAGTGACCCACTGTAGAATAGATAACCCAGGCTTTTACTATGCAGCTGCAGGAGCGCAGTGTCCCTCTGCAGGCTAGGATACCAGTTTTCACCATGTAGCTGCAGGAGTGCAGTGTCCCTCTGCAGGCTAGGATACCCATGTTTTCACAATGCAGCTGCAGGAGCGCAGTGTCCCTCTGCAGGCTAGGATACCCATGTTTTCACAATGCAGCTGCAGGAGCGCAGTGTCCCTCTGCAGGCTAGGATACCCATGTTTGCACAATGTAGCTGCAGGAGTGCAGTGACCCACTGAAGAATAGATAACCCAGGCTTTCACTATGCAGCTGCAGGAGCGCAGTGTCCCTCTGCAGGCTAGGATACCCATGTTTTCACAATGTAGCTGCAGGAGTGCAGAGACCCACTGTACAATAGATAAACCATGCTTTCACTATGAGCTGCAGGAGTACAGTAGCTCACTGCAGGCTACATCACCAGTGGAACCTCAACAACTCCAAAGCACACCATGAACAAAGGGAAGTGCAACAGAACCTTTAGATTGGCCAAGAAGGATGACAAGCACTACAGATGAGGAAAGCCATATCTGAACACAACCTGGAGAAGATGTGAAGACTACGTCTGCTCCCTTGAATCGATGAAAGACATCTCGAGTAGAGCTGTCTCTAGAAATTCCAGAAACTGTTCAAAGAAGCAATGGCAGGGTGCGGCGTCGGAGACAGTCAACACAGAAGGGCACAATGCCAGTTATGATAGCAAGTTGTCAAGGTTTACCCTGATGGAACGTCATAATCTCCTCGCAGAGCAGCATGCCATAGAGAGCATGGTGACCTGATGATGTCCAGGACTCTCACAAGCAAGGAGCAGCCCAGCACAGCCTACTGGGTTTTCTTATCCTCAGGTGGGAAGTATGGTGGAGGAGGCCGATTCTGAAAGAGAAAAAAAAAAAAAAGTAGTTTATGTGTATTTAATAAAAGGAAATATGGGAGTCATACAAGTTCTGAGGTTCTCCCACCATAGTTTATTTTCCATGTCCAAATTAAAATCGATCACAAATTCACAGAAAAAAGGGGGGCTGAAGGAAGCCCCAACGTACTGCACTCGCACCTCTGTGCTGCCCCAAGAACACCATATTCAAAACAGTGGATATCTTCCCAAAGGGTAGTCACATGACTGCCGCAGTCAGCTGATACACAAAATACAGCCAGCAAGGGAGCTGCTGAAGAGCCGCCCTGTACCCCAAATAGCTTGACAACTTCAAATAGTCTCTTTTGAAATTTACAGAAGGAATTCTAACGTTTTACAAGTTATACATCGGAAGTGCTTTAAGTAGGATGCAAGAAGTGGGGGGGCCCTAAAAGAAGGCATAGCCTGTATTATTAGGGGCATGGCTTAAACATGCTAATTGTTTGTGAACCCTACAGAATGCCTTGTTTTGGGGCAATAGTAGGTAAAACATGTGAAATATAAAAAAGGAAATAAATCACTGAAATGGAATACATTAACATGTTTTACAATAATTGTTCAGAAACTGACCAGTGTTATTTGTCAGTAAAGTTGAGGATATGAATATAGGGCCCAATAATGACCTGTTCCAATGCCCGTTTTGAACTACTAACGAGTCTCAGAAACGGAGGGACCCGACCCACTGAAAGCCCTGTATAATGGCAGTCATTCATACTCTCAGCACCCCATTCGTTTTCTGAAAGAGAATCTGATATCAAAAGTAAGGTAGCGGGCAAGGTGGGGGGGGAGGGGGGGCTGGCCCTAACATAGGGTGACCAGATTTTTCTAAAATAAAAAAATGAAACAATCCATAAACATAAGTAGGACTATAATTTTGCACTGACTGAGGGGCACAAACACTTCATTAATAGAGCTGACCAACATGGGGAAAGATAGGCAATATGGCACTGTAGTGAAAGAAATGCAACTTTTATTCACGGTATTAGGTGTGTCAACTAAGATGTTTTCAAATAATTATTTTTTCACCAAAATACATGAAAACTTGCCTCCCTAAGTATTGAGTCTACTCTCTCTAAAAAAAAAAACAGGACGTGCTGAAACTGGCTGAGAAATGTTGGCTGTAGAACGTTAAGAGATGGACAAAGATTCATAAAAATATATTTTTGCTTTTGCTACAATATGGGCCGGAAAATAAAACCTACAGGGTCACTTTCATTAAATACCCCATCGCCGCATCCACTAGTGATAAAGGGATTCCTCAGGTGTGTGTGATTCCCCTTTATCACTAGTGGATGCGGCGATGGGGAATTTAATGAAAGTGACCCTGTAGGTTTTATTTTCCGGCCCATATTGTAGCAAAAGCAAAAATATATTTTTATGAATCTTTATTCGTGTGCTTGGGCTTCACCCGAGGGTCTTCTCTATGTTACTTAGCCCCTCTTTACATCCTGATGTGCTGCTTCAGTAAGAACCTACAGCACAGCAGGGCGTATTTAAACAATATAAAATGATTAACTTTTTGTCCCCCGTGATTTAACAAGGACAGGGCCAGAGGGGTGCCAGCCAGCACTATGTGAAATGTATTGTGCACGCTTACCCGTCCCTTTCTCCAAAACCGGGACAGTCCACGAAAAACTAGGACTGACCGGGGGACTCCGGGCGTCTGGTCACCCTACTAGGTCTACAGACCCACTTCTGCATCGTGTAGTGGTGAGTACTTGACGGAAACGTACCATGGGCATGTAGACAGTGTGAGGGTTCGTCGGGCTGTAGTACGCACTGGCTGCAGCTTCCGCAGCTTTTGCCTCGGCTGTGGGTGAAAAGAAAAGTAGTGCAGGTTAAACTGTGCCTCAAGAAAGGCTTACTGAACACAGACACACAGGATAGGGACCAGGCATATCAGAAGGTGTAAACGACACTTACAACGGCAAGAGTGAAATGTGAAGGTGTAACTAAAGAGATGCGGGTCTGATGTCAAGCCTACAGCTCCCTGGAGCCAATAACTGACCTACAAAAATGACGTTCTCGTACAAGGGACCTCCGCCATGTCAGCCAGAGCCACAACCATTCCACCAGGGGAGGGAGGGGCTCTTTCAAGGTTCTAACTCTATTAAGGATCCCAGGTAGAGACTTCCGGTTCTTTCTGGTCCCTCTTCATGTGGATTTTGCAGTAGCTCAAGTGGCACAAAAAGGAAGTATGCATCCACTATTGTGAGAAGTTTCTCGGGACCGTCAAAAGTGTACACGTGTTAGGGCATTTGTAGAAGAAGGCAGCTTGCGTTTACATTGCAATGAGGAGCCTTATCTCATGTGCAGCTTTCATTCCAAGTGCTTAGGGCCTGTTTACGTAGCGCGCTCACCGCAACTGTAAATTTTAATTGAGCAGAAATCAGTTTAGCAGATTACTGTGAACAATAGTGAATGCTGTAAAAGGCCTGGGCGGGACAGCAGCCCTCCAACCTAATATTCACAATTGCAATGCGCCGACATCCGTCCCTTCCCAAAGCCGAAAAGTGGCCGTTGTAGGCTTGACAACGACAAGCCCAATGAAGCCGGCAGACGCACACTGTACGCTGTTTAATACTAACAACCTTGCAAATAGTTGCCGCATGTCCTGTTCAATAGGAGATAATCTTTTTGGGGTAGGCACGGGGACATTAAGTGATATGCCCAGAATCACAGAATGTTGAGCCCTCCCCTAGACTCGAACCTCGTTCCCCAGCTCCAAGGTCGGCAGAGTTGGCGGTTAAGCCACAACATCTCCTATTCAATGCTTTGCAACTGCATACGCAGCTGTAAAGTATTTGTGCATTCCACTGCGACTTGCAAGGGACGGGGGGGGGGAGAGAGAGACACCCTTTGCCACCCCTTTCCCTTGAAATTCACAAAACGTGTATTACAATTCGGAACAAAGTATTCGGTGTTTCAGGCCATTAGTCTTGCAGCAACTATTCTTACATGTTCAGGGTTGAATTGGTAAGGCGGGCACTCGGGCAGTGGCCCATGGGCCAGTGTGAGTTGCAGTTGTGCGCCGCTGTTTAGGGTAGAGTAGTGACCGGTTTGAGAGCGATCTCTGCTGTTCAGATGCCGCCAGCGGCCCAGTGGGGACCTAAGCGGCCTTCCTGAAGGCCTGAATCAGGAGGCAGATGGGGTTCTGTTACCTCCCTTTCACCAACAGGATCGGAGGCATCAATGCCCCCACCTCCCCTGCTGGGCCGGCCATTGATATAAAAGGCTAACTCGGGCCGGCTACGGCCACATTAATGTCTGTACATTGAGAAGGGGCCGGTGGCCTGAACAGAAGTGACCTGAATGATATTCAGCTATGGTTCACTTGTTCCATGCATAATCAGTGCTGGAAAATGTTTGCATATTTTGTTTTAACTCACTCAAGCTAAGAAAACAAAAGTTAAGTGTCATTAGATCTTGGCAGCTAGACTGTGATAATTCAGTTTCAGCTTTTTAGACATGCCTCTTTTAGAGAACCCCCCCCTCTTATTTTGATCGTACTTAAAACACTGAAGCAGTTTTACGCGAAAAGGCAGAATCCTCAAATTGTGGGCCACTTTTGTTTAGGGTGCCCGGGCCTATTTTTCATCCCAGTCAGACCCTGTACATGTTGGTTCAGTGATATTACAGGAGGCCTTGGAACAAGATTTCTTTCAGCGGGGATTGGAATATTGCACACTGTTTTTCTTTGAAGTATTTGTTTAAAAATGTAGCTTGCCTAGAGTGACTTGCGCGGTTTTCCTTAAACATACAATGCCACTGTAAAGGAAACGGGCTACATTTCCTATATAATCATTTGAAGCAAAGTGCAGCAAATACGTTTGTACTCTAACACTAATTTTGTTCAGTAATGCAAAGCTGAGTGTCCCTGAAACCTGCGCCAAACCGAGAAATAACGAATTATACACTCATCATAGACAAGTGACGCAAAAGTATATACTAGAAAACAGTTCATTAACAGGAATGACAGAACATGTTGAGGCCTAGTGTACTGAACTTCGCTCCTGAAGCATAGGATCACTTTTAAAAATGTATTAACCTGAACAAAGAAAAAGACGTATACGCTAAACATAGTTTAATATGATGCTTGTTCTACCAAAAGATCAAATAAAGTGTAGCACATCTGTAAGTGCAGATTTATTAAAGAAAAAATGGGTAGAGACTTTATAAATACTGAATACTCATACGGAATGAAATGGAGATAGTGCTCCTATAAATCAGCATTAATGTTTAGAATGCATTTAAGGGACGATGATCCTCTAGGCACCACGACACCACGTACCTAGGTAGAAAGATGCAGAGCTATGGTTCTTTCATAGAAAACACCAAAAATTAAACTGGTTACGCACTATATCACGCCTCTGCATCAGCAAGGCAACTATAGAGTGCTGAGAAGTATTATTTCCAACATTTTCTCATGAAAACTATCACTGGCGAGGAATTGCCATTAAGAATGTTATACTGGTCAGGGTCTCTTGAGGGAAAGGTGTGAAAGGTGGTATGAGACAAACGTACCTCTGGAAGCCAATGGGATCTCGGTTTTAATATAGAACGATAGTTTATAACCGGGCACAGATGGGTGGGCCGGTGGTCTTTTGATTCCGGGCACACTGAAGTATAAAATTGTTCGAGTGTGCTGGCCAGACAGAATTCCCTTTACGCTACACGCAGAGGAGAAGACTCATCACAAAAATAGGCAGAGAGGGTTACTGAAAGCGAGTTACTTTTAGAATAGTGTTGCAAAGAAGTGGCTTATGAAGCATTTTATTTCTTAAAGACAGTGCCAACACTCACAAACTACAGCAGTGCAAGCTTTCTCACAAGACGTGAGAACCGCCACTATACGACGCCCCCGGGCGCCATAAATTGGGGGAAAATCAAATCTGTGCAAACAGTGGATGAAGACTACAGAATGTCTATGCACCGCAATAAACCATGTGTGTAATATTTGGATGGGAGAGGAGAATGGGTTGATAAGATAAATGAAAGGGGGGGGAAGCGGAAGTTGGGTGTGCGATTGTTGAGAGGGAGAGAGAATGTGTATAAAAGACAGTAGCTCTGTTTTAGTTTAGTCATTTAGTATATTAATAATTCGTCTCTCTGCAGGGGATTTGCAATCAACTGGTGCGTCTGTCAGTATCTCTGGTACATCTATTTCACCATCTCCTTTTTGTGTAATCATATAGACCTAAACTCATAACTGCATACGTTGATATCACAAAATACACACAACACATAAATGCATTTATAGTATCAGGCAATGAAGGACCCTAGACTCTAAACCGAGATCTCTCATTTGTGATCGAGTTTCAGACAAAGAAAAAACATTTATAAACTGATTAATCGCACACTGCAACAACAATACACAGTCTGGTTGCCCATGACTATAACAAAAATAGTCTTAGAAAATATTTGACATAGTAGATGGGAAGTAAACGGAAAGACTTGCATTCGTTATTTTGAAGAGATTCACTGCATGTGGGAGCGGTCTAGAAGACTTGTGGCGTATACGAAAAGACGTTCATTCTAGTTGAAAATTACACTGCTCTTGTTTCGCCAATAAATCAAAAGTGTAATCATGCAGACTTGAAATATTTGTATTTTTTCTAGATTTGTGTTCACTGTAATATAACATGTTAGTATGAATCGTGTCTGTGCTTTAAAGAAAGTGTATGATGGTATTTGTCAAAAGCGGCTAATGTCTGGTTGTCTGAATCCTTAAATTTTTAGAAGACAGTAGTTTATTCCATTCCTCCTAGGTGGATTAGAGATAGGGGCCATCCAAGAAGTAATCCTAGACCAAATTTTCGCTAGGGCCTAATAAAACTCTGAAGTCGTACGGGAAAAATCGTTGTTAATACCCCAAAAAGAGCTGCCAAAAGACAGCCCTAATTTAGATGCACCTCCCTTCGATGTTTAACTGTTCCAGGACATAAACAGGGGTACTCCACACTAATCCAACCTACGTGGCCTCCAGAAAATAGATTTTCGTACACTACAGTACACAATGTCTTCTTCTGATATTGTATTTTTCCCATCAGAAACTAGGTGTCTGTGTGACCTGATGGCAGTACCTCACCCATAAGTACGCTGCTGTGGAAGGGATGAGTTAAACATTCAAAGGTGGACCAATTAAAACTTGTTAAGACAATATTTAATTTCCAAGCTGGTGATGGATGGTCCCTGGCAGTTATCACTAGCTTTAACCCTTCCACAGAAGCCTTTATCAGTTATTCTGAATGGGACATGTGATGCCGCGTGGCTAAGAGGCAGTGTTGCTGTTGAACTCCTCAACCTGGCAAGACTGGGTACAAAAACTACTGGATTTGTTAAAGAAGTCACGGCTGCTTCAGATACTGGCAAATCTGCCAAGAAACAGAGGAAGAAGCATGATTTTGCTGCCTTGCAGGACTGTACCCGTAGACTGCAGGCCACAGACAACAAGGCCGAGTCTGGACCTTCTCCTCTGAAGGGCTCTGACTCTCCACAGAGTACACCACTCTACTGACTGATGATACATAAAGGCAACCCTGACCTCGATGCAGAAACTGCCCGTGTCAAATTAGACCCCAAACAAGAAAAACAGTTACTGCAGTGAAGGGAGGTGATTGACTGAGTGTGCAAACACATTTCTTCGCAAAGGTTTCTCACACTCATCCAAGCCTTTAAATATGCCCAGGACAGGCTTGAAGACCATGAGACCAGCTGCTGGAAGGAATAATATACTCCTTTTAGGGGTCCCAGGATACCCTTTGTGCAGAAGCTACTTTGTGATTTGCTCTCAAATTGTCACTTTCAAGTCTCTTTCGGATTGAGAGTCCACAGGTCCATTGGTTCCTAGTCTAAGCCTGGAGGTAACACACGCTCAACATTATGAGAGCCTTGAATTACAGATGTAGAGACACGATTTTAAGGGCTGAGAGGGAAAGCGGAGTTATTTTTTCGAAAACCACACTTTTTACTTTAACTTTACAATACCCATTGAGCGCGCTCATAGACACTTTGGCCCTGTTAAGGATGAGGTGGCCAAGATTTTCAGATATCTTATGCTTCATCCTCATAAACTGAAAATTATGCTCCAGGATAAAGCTTTTCTCTTCACTGGGGCTGAAGCTGGAATGTAATTTGTGGAGAAGCTACCATAACATCTGCACTTCCATTCTCAACTCTCTTTGTGTATATGACTTGGAGCCTCTGTTGGTACTGTTGTTTCTGCTATCTGCCGAATTGGGATGCATTATAGACTTCAGATTGACATAGTTCTTTACTGCCTCTTACGCTCACTATCGCACACATTTGGCTTTTGCATGCATCACAAATCATTTGTGCTGCACCTGTGATGTGCCGCCATAAACTGTTAGTAAGGGCAGGCCACAGGGAGAGACAGAGCTGACAGACAATCTTCCAAATCTGCGACATAGAGGCATACTAATTTGCTGGTCCCCTGACCAGTACAGAGGCTGGAAGTGCAATGACATTATGCCAGTGTTGATAACATCGTTCAGCATTGCCTTCGCTTGTGCCTGGCTCGTTTACAGCTTTGCATTCTCCTATGGGCATGGGCGCTGCTGCAGTGCTACTGACCAGGAGGAGGCAGATGAATCGGGTCTCTTCCCTGGACTTCAGTAGTAACAGGCTGGGCCCTTGTTCCACGATGGTTTTCATCTGATGTGAGTTTATGACCCATGTGTAACCTATTGCATGCACTTGCTCTCTGTTTATGCTGCAACTTTGACCAGCACTTGGTTATTCATGCTAATTCACACCAAATAGAGATGCTTCTTTGGGAGAACAGCCGTGGTTCGAACTGCCCTCCTCTCCTAAATTCCGGTTTCCCCTGCTCTTATGTACAATATGCCCATCTATATAGCTGGGTCTATACCTGTGTCTGCATTTTTCCTGCTGCTGCTCCCTGTCCCTACCCACCGCATTTGTGCAGCATGTGCTGCATAGGTCTTTTTGCTATGATGGCTGGGGGTGGGCGCACCATGTGGTTTTCCTGTGTGGCACTCGCTGGGTTGGATGAGACTTTGGCCCAGTAGGACTAACCTCTGGATTTAAGGCTGGTTGATTCAGTGTCCCTTCCTCTTTAACTTGAAAGCAAAGCTTCCCCAACCCCCCTTCCGCAGAGTACACACCTTGGTCACCGCTACATGCTGTGAGGTGGGTCTTCTGGTGATTTTTTCTGTACGGTTCTAACTTGTGATTCCCTGCAGCTATTTAGCAAGATGTCTGTTATATTTGGATCCTGGTCTGGGTGGGAGTGGGAACGAGTGAGGAGGTGGTTTGGCTTTCAGGAGGGATCAGTGGGCCCTTACTGCGCTGTATGGATTCATACTGGACTAGCATGCTCTGGGCTGACGGGCTTTGTGGATCGTCAAAAGGTGCTGTTTGCTCCACAGCTTGATTCATCTGGGCTGTTCCATCCTCTTCTGTTGGGCTACTTGTCTAAAGCATTGCAATTATATATGGGCTTTTATGCTTCCCTACACTTCAAATACCTTTTTTGTGTTGTACTGCAAGCACTCCAGGATTCTAAACTCCGACTTGCATGTTGTGGAGTGAGCGGGCACCAAGTGGCAACCTTGGCCACGGAGCGAAGGACTCATGGCCTTTAAGTGGAACACTCATGTTGTCACCGCTTCCCAATGCTTTGGGAGTTTCCAATCCGGTCTGCCAATTGGGGTTGATTGGTGTAGGTGAGGTGTGCGCTGGAGTATGATGCTGTTGCTATTGCAAATATGTTTCACCGGACAATCGATCAGTTCCCCTGTTCAACTAATGACAAAGTATTACAAATATACTTGAGGACTTAGATGAGAGTTTTTTTTTTACGAGGCATACGTCTTGTTCTCCTTCGGAACATCTGCTGAGTCGGTGGCTTCCAGGATACACTATGCAATGTGCCATTCAGTTGGCAGACTTGGTCTGGGGTTAACCTCCTTTATTAGTCATTTTCCTATGGTAGACTACTGTAGTGGCATTTTCTTTTCTCTTGATGACATTCCCATGGGGGCTGATGTTCCAGAGCATGAGGGGTCTGAATAACCCCAGCAAAGTTAGGGAAGTTCTTACCTATGCGAGGAGACACGATGAATGTACTGAACCTGCACTAGATTCGTCTGGCATCTCTAACGGTGGATATCACAAGGCGTTGTTGGGGGTGGCTACAAGATTATTTTCTCTCTTCTCTTCTTACTCCTGTAATAATCCATAAAGAGTTGAATTTTCAGCTTATGAAACAAGAGTTCAATGACCAGGACAGATGCGTTTACGTTTCTGGTGTTGCAAGGTTAACTTTTTTAAATATATATAGCTAAACACCTAATGTTGATGCCTCCGCTTTCTTCGACGAGATGACAGATTCGATTTCTCAAGATGATTTCTCAAGTAATCTCTTAGCAATAAAAGGTATGTAACTCACAGATTCAAGAAGTGGACATTTTCCATGAACACTAAAAATACTGGGAAAGAAATCATAACTGTTTAAAGAAACACAAGTTCTATGCCAAGACTGCACCCTGAATAAAGTCACAGTGACTATGTAGTAGTTCTCTAAAGAGGCACCCACACCCTGTAGTTTAGGTTAACACTAGGTCCTGAGGAATTTCCACAGATTCGTTGGAACTACCAAAGGCAGGAAATATGTCGACCTTATACAGGAATATAGGGAACATTGCTTTCTCAGATATTCCCTTATAATTTTAACCCTTAACAAGGTCCCTGGAATAAACCAATTTTGAGGGGATTCTTAGTTAAGTTTAAGTGTAACACTTACCACCCCCATCCCCCCCCCCCCAGGAAGGGCAGAATTAAAAAGATCTCCGGCAGACAGCCCCCATTGTGGGGGCCCGGTGTCCTGTTACACCATCTTAAACTCTTGAAGCAGGATGTCTGGCAGACATTTGCCATCATCCACCAGTACTGCGTTATCGCGGTTTCTAAAACCTGTAAAGCCAAACAGTGCTTCTCCTACAGACAACTGCCGTTGATAAAAACTTTGACAATAAGAACTTTGGCTACCGTTTTAGCTCCTAAACATCTAGTACATGCCCTTGCCTGTCCTCCCAGATCAAACAGGGGTACAGGTATTATCTCAGCGACATCCACACAGAACACTTTGAGACAGCTCTTCTCTAATAAATAATGCAGACCTACCGCTCTCGGCTGAAGTGGTGACTCAGAACTGAGAAGGCCTTGAACTCTGTTTAGTGGCCTTTTCCTGTGGAGGCGCTGCATCGGACTTGGCTTGGGAAATACTTTCTGATTCGTCTGTAATATGCTCCCCTCTGTAGCTAGAGTCTTGGTATACTACATTCTCTGAGATAAGATTCATTCCGCTATAGGCACGAGACAGGTGTGTTCCCCTCAAAATTTCTTTTACCCTTGGCTTGTTCTGCCACTTACCTGTCTTGTTCACTGGCAACACGTTCATAGGGGTATCAGGATACCTCCGAACAGGCACATTATTAATTTTGTAGGCAGATTGTATACTGCTCTATATCAAATACATGTGATATTTGATGGTGGGATTTAAAGACCATTGATTACCCGCCAAGTGTCCCATTATTTTCTTTTTTAATATTACCACAAGAAACCCATATAAAAGGTATTTAAAAGTCACCTCTAGGTCATTTTAAAGTTTTTCCATGTAGATCCAACTGTCTGTTTACACACCACTGGCATACTAATATTGACAAAAAAAGTCTCAATTAAGAGCTGCCGGATCACAGAGCCGATCCCCACTATCATTAAGGAAGGTCAAATGAAAAGCAATCCGATGATGAAGTATGCTACCTAGGTCGGTAAGAGTTTGCTTCCTTTTAAATAGCCATATTCTCATAGGTACAAATTGAATTTTCTCTATTTTTTCAGTTCTCAGTCTGAAGGGTTGTTTATTGCAAATCACTTATAAAACACAAAGAGTACTGGGAGTATTGCTATCCCACACCACCTCCCAAGAGAAATCTATATAATCACTAAAGGTGTGGGGTAGTAGAGATTGAGGGTAGAACTGGGTCAGTGTTCCCTCAGTAGGCGGTGTCAGTTAGGTCGCCTTAAGCTATGAAACGGGGAAGGCATGGGTGAAAAGTGTCCCAGCAACGGGGTGCTGTGTTATCCTACAGGGGGAGGGGGGAGTTCCCTTACGGACTAGGTGGTCTCACACACATAATAGTGTCTTGCTTCATCATTTGACCACCTAGCCCCACCCAAGTAAGATGATACTACTTGGGCGGTTAAAAGAACCCGAGGGAGTGCTGAAATTAGACTGGCTGGATAATTTACAGAGATCCAGATGGGGTGGAAATAAAATTACCATACATGTCACCGGTTGCTACTAGTTAGTTTTAATGGGGGTGCATGTTGGTAAGGTTAAGAACAGGGGAGGAGGCTCATTCGAGGATAATGTCTCTTAGAGTCTAAAAAGAAATAGGGTTGGAGCACTAGCAGTAGGTGAAGTGCTCAAAGTGAATCATGAATGGCCTACCTGAACAGGTAGTTCATGGTGTGGTAGGTCTGTAATAGCTGATAGATAAACCACAAGTTAATAAGAGTGAGAAGTGGCACACCACTGCACACAACACAGCAAAAAGTGACCGTGTATGGAAAAAAATCACTCACACACACATGCATTAGTGACTTACCCCGGAGTCGGGGGCGGGTGGCCTCTGGCTAGTGCCAGGGGGTGGGGGGGGGGGGGGGGTTCCCTTGTAGTCACACTCTGAGGAGATTTAAGGGTTTAACGAGGGGAAGAAAAGAAATGAAAAGAAGGAGAAAAGAAAAAAAGAAGGGAAGAAAAGAGGGGGGAAAAAAGAAAAGAAAAGAAGGAGGAAGCAAAACTGGGTAAAAGTAGAAAAGAGAAACGAAAAGATGAAAAGGGGAAGGGGGAAGAAAAGGGGAAAAAAAGCTGGTAAGGGGAGGGAGAGAAGAAAAAGAAGAAGGTAGGAGTGGAGAAAAAAAAGAAGAGAAGAAAAAGGAAGAGAGAGAAGTAGAGAAAAAAGGGGGGAGTAAAGGCCACAAGAAAAAAGAAAAAAAAGGGAGGCAGCAGGCCGAGGGGGCTGTTGGCCAGAGAGATTGTCTCTGGTACAAGATAAGGAGAAATCCAAAAGGCCACGTAGGCTCAAACTTACCACTCCAAAGGGAATACCGAGGGGAGTACCTACATGCCGGTGCCAGGCCGCTCTGGTACTAAGTGGAGGGCTGGCCCGGTATTTATGATGGACATAGACAATGAGTGCGAGGCAAAAGGCGGCAAGCAATCAACGTGTGGAATAAGAAAAGGATGTGCCTGGCATCGTCGGGCGACGTGCGTCCTGAATGATTGGGACACTTAAGAAACACCTGCGTTCCGACCGCGCCCAGTAAGGGGGCCGCGCGCGGCCGGGTGCCTGGAGGTGACGCGTCAGGCCCGGTGGGGCGCGACCCGCCGCGGGACCCATGGGAAATGGAGTCCCGCGGAATGGGGCCGCGCCCTAGGAGTGTGGCTTCGAGGAGGCGCTCCAACCGCGTC
Source organism: Pleurodeles waltl (assembly GCF_031143425.1). Lineage (NCBI taxonomy): Eukaryota > Metazoa > Chordata > Amphibia > Caudata > Salamandridae > Pleurodeles > Pleurodeles waltl. The sequence goes on from NC_090446.1 coordinate 1,137,851,908, forward strand.
GCGTCTGAAGGACACGGTAGAGCGCCCAATGAGGACACGCCGCGGGTGGTGCGGCGCGTCAATATGGGCAGCGGGACTCTGGGAAGGAGAGTCCCACGGTTAAGGCCCTGCACCCCACGAGTACCGCGATGGGTGGGGGCCACAGGAGTGCGGGGGAACAAAAAAGGAAAATAAAAGAAAAAGAGGAGGGAGGGGGGGGGAGGGCGGAGGAGACAGGGGAAGAGAGGGGAATGGGAGGGGGAGGGAAGGGGGTTCTGTGTGACTACTTTCAACCCAGCGTCCAATATGATCAAAAAAATAATAAAGAGGACTGGAAAATCCTTACCTCTGGGGGTCTCCCCTTTCAGGTCCCTATGAACACCTACAGAAAGGCCAAGAGCATCCGGGATATGATCGTACATACCCGCCCACGGGTGATCCCAGCCACAAGTAGACAAAAGACCCTCTGGGATCTCCCTCCTCCCAAGGGACACTTCCCATGCGGCAACTGCAGTGCTTGTGCCTTCACCAAACAAACCCTCACAGTAGACTTGGGCCTACGAACACGTTGGGAACTCAGACAACTAACGAACTGCAATAGCAAAAATGATCGCATGCCCCCTGTGGCCATAAATATATTGGGATGACAACAAGAAGAGTGGGTACACGCATCTGCGAACATAGGAGCACCATTCGCTGCAAAAGAGATGCCACGAGTCTCACAGAACACTACATTACCAATAATCACCATCCCGATCACATGTAATGGGTGGTACTGGACCAACTAAAACCTACAGCAACCAACGCCAAACAGAATCTCCTACTATATGAACAGAGATGGATATGGAGGCTGCGAACTGATACCACAGGACTGAATGACAATATCCAGTGGTCAGCCTTAGGCTAATGGCCTGATTACTAGTTTTTCCCTTACTGAGATAGACTCCGCATAATCCCCACCCATCATATAACTACCCCTGCCTATGGCAGCATTCAAACGACTTCTATATTCCCTTTACTTTGGAATGTCCTGCTATGACAATCATCATCTAGCATTCTAGTGTCCTTGGTTCAACTCAATAACCCCTTTGACCTAAGAGCCATTGTCATTTCAACCCCTTTGATAAAAGAGCTACTGTCTTTTTATCCCCCTTTTCCTTTCCTCCCACACTTCATCTTTTTCTTCTTTCCTTGCCTTCCCCCATCACTCTACACCTCTCATTTCTTTCAGCCTTTTCCTTTCCCTCCCTACTCCTTGCTGCTCGACCGCTCCCCTTTCTCCGTCTTCTTCTTTCACAAACCTCCCCTCTCTCTTTTCCTTTACTTCTTCCCTCCTTCCTTCCCCCCCTTATAGCATAAACCCCCTTCCCTCCCTTTCTTCATTTTTTCTCTTTCCTTTTCTTCTTTCTTTTCCCTTATGTACTGCTCAGCTTTTCTTCTTTTTTATTCTTCATTTCTTTTATTTTTATCCCCTTTTCTTGCAAAAAAAAACCCTTCCCTCCCATTCCCCTCTCTTCCCCCGTATTCTCCGCCCCCCTTCTCCCTCCTCTTTTTCTTTTCCTTTTTTGTTCCCCCGCACTCCTGTGGCCCCCACCCATCGCGGTACTCGCGGGGTGTCGGGCCTTTACCGCGGGACTCTCCTTCCCAGAGTCCCGCGGCCCATTTTGACGCGACGCACCACCCGCGTCGCGTCATCATTGGCCGCTCTACCGCGTCCTGACGCGACGCAGTTGGAGCGCCTCCTCGGAGCCACACTCTCCTCGGGCGCGGCCCCATTTCGCGGGACTCCATTTCCCATGGGTCCCGCGGCGGGTCGCGCCCCACCGGGCCCGACGCGTCACCTCCAGGCGCGGTCGGAACGCAGGTGTTTAAGCATCCCAACCATTCAGGACGCACGTCCCCCGACGACGCCAGGCACATCCTTTTCTTATTCCACACGTTGATTGCTTGCCGCCTTTTGCCTCGCACTCATTGGCTATGTCCATCATAAATACCGGGCCAGCCCTCCACTTAGTACCAGAGCGGCCTGGCACCAGCATGTAGGTACTCCCCTCGTTATTCCCTTTGGAGTGGTAAGGTTGAGCCTACGTGGCCTTTTGGATTTCTCCTCATCTTGTACCAGAGAACCTCTGTGGCCAACAGCCCCGTTGGCCTGCTGCCTCCCTTTTTTTCTTGTGGCCTTTACTCCCCTCTTTTTTTCTCTTCTTCTCTCTTCCTTTTTCTTCTCTCTTCTTTTTTCTCCACTCCTACCTAATTCTTTTTCTTCTCTCTCCTCCCCTTACCAGCTTTTTTCCCCTTTTCTTCCCCCCTTCCCTTTTTCATCTTTTCCTTTCTCTTTTCCCCAGTTTTCTTCCTCCTTTTCTTTTCTCCCCCTCTTTTCTTCCCTTCTTTTTTTCTTTTCTCCTTTTCATTTATTTTCTTCCCCTCGTTAAACCCTTAAATCTCCTCAGAGTGTGACTACAAGGGAACCCCCCCCGGCATTAGCCAGACCAGAGGCCACCCGCCCCCGACTCCGGGGTAAGTCACTAATGCATGTGTGTGTGAGTGATTTTTTTCCATACACTGTCACTTTTTGCTGTGTTGTGTGCAGTGGTGTGCCACTTCTCACTCTTACTAACTTGTGGTTTATCTATCAGCTTTTACAGACCTACCACACCATGAACTACCTGTTCAGGTAGGCCATTCATGATTTACTTTGAGCACTTCACCTACTGCTAGTGCTCCGACCCGGACGAATGCCCCTGACCTACCAGCACTTTGTGAGGGCAGGAACATGTTGGTCATACGTATTTCTTTTTAGACTCTAAGACATTAGTCTCGAATGAGCCTCCCCCCCCTGTTAACCTTACCAACATGCACCCCCATTAAAACTAACTAGTAGCAACCGGTGACATGTATGGTAATTTTATTTCCACCCCATCTGGATCTCTGTAAATTATCCAGCCAGTCTAATTTCAGCACTCCCTCTTGTTCTTTTAACCAAGAGGTTGAGTCCGCCCAAGTAGTATCATCTTACTTGGGTGGGGCTAGGTGGTCAAATGATGAAGCAAGACACTATGTGTGTGAGACCACCTAGTCCGTAAGGGAACTCCCCCCTCCCCCTGTAGGGGAACACAGCACCCCGTTGCTGGGAAACTTTTCACCCATGCCTTCCCCGTTTCATAGCTTAAGGCGACCTAATTGACACCGCCTACTGAGGGAACACTGACCCAGTTCTACCCTCAATCTCTACTACCCCACACCTTTAGTGATTATATATATTGCAAATCACTGCCTTACTAATAGTCACAAAAAAGGTATCCATCAAGAGCTCCCAAACAATGAAGGCCGTCCGCAATACCTGTAATGGAGTGCAGATGAAGAGCACCTAGTTGGGTGAGGGCTTAAGCCCTTTTATATAGCTGTATCTTCAAATATTGATTGCTTTATCTCCATTATTCTGTTCTCACAGTCTGAAAGATTGTTTTGTTTATTGCTATACCAAACATCATCAGGATAATTTAACCCTCCTGTAATAGCTGACATAAGCAGGTTTGGAGAGTACCAGGGGTTTGCATTAATTGGGACAAATCTGGGGTCATAACTCTTAAGTGTGGGACTCTGGCAGTAGGAGCCAATCTGCACTTTAGATGGCATGTGGGTAACCTAGATTATCCATGGATTATGTTTTCCACAGACATTCCTTCCATTTATGAGAACCATCATCAATCAGTACTGACAGCCTTTGAATATAAGGCTTCCTCTCAGACAAGACTTCCACTGCCAATGATCGGCCACATATTCTATACTAAAATAATATTAGTCCATAAAATCCAGTGTTTCAGAAAGCTCCCCTTTATGTCTTCAAGTGTTTCTTCACTATGCAGCGCAATTTTGGAGCTCATTTGGGCTACAAGATCCCACCGATTGAGTTACAACTGCCTCAATGCACCCTACAGGAAAGAATCACGCACGCTCGATATGAACAGTTCTGTCATTATCCCTCCGCCAACCCACCGCATATAGACACAATGAGGGTTAGTCCCACTCTGCTGCTTAGCAATTACAAGGCTGCTAGGAAGGAAAACTATGCATACAACACTAGTTTTGTAGCACCAACTCCTACGACTCAAGGGCATTGCTTCCCTTTATTCCTCTAAATCCTCTCTAAATCCTGAGCCTGAGAGAATTTGAAGGGAGGTTCATCAGAGAGTTTGAAACCTTTGGTGCTAGGATACTGGACGAGCTTTATATTCTCAGGGCTTTTCTTGCACTAGAGCAGATGTGTTTGAAAGGCGTGGTTGCCTCACTAGTCTGGTTTTATTTTCAGTTACTTAATGCTATGAAATTCAACAAAATCCAGAATTCCCAAAGATGCCCACAGAATCTAGGTCGGTATTCTATATTGACTGCACTGCATGCATTTCGAGCACTTGGTGTCAAATATGAATTTGATCATGTCAGATTCTAGATCTTCGCCGTCAAGGTTTGTTTTCTAGATTAACTGGAAGGCTAGCTTAGGGTACACATAGGCAGACGATTGGCCGCTGCATGTATGCAGACTAAAAATGTCTCTTAACAATAAACTACTATGATTTAAAATCCTACATCGGTCACACCATCACAAGATAGATTCCTCTGTTCCTAATATGCGTCTTCGATGTTGACTCTTTGGGCTAGGGTCCCTGCACCGGTCTTGGTCTTGCCCTTCAATTAACAAGTTCTGGTAGAACGTTTGTTGTTGTCTTTCGGAGACGACTTCTGTCAACCTCGCCTATACACCTGACGTTTGCTTATTGGGTTTATTTGAAATACAGCCCATTACTAGAAGGAGCTTGTGTTATGAGATCAATATGGCTAGGTAATGTGTGGCAACTGGATGGCTTAAGGGTCCCGTCCTAGAACATTCTGAATGATTGCACATTATGGTGTAACCAAACAATCTTTTCCTTTTGGTGTATTTTCAGACAAAAAAAACATTTAATCTGACTTTACTGCATACTTGCTCAGGGTAAATAGGGATCCCAAGCCATCTGATACTTGAATATGTTGATTGCACCTTTCGCCCTCCTCTTCGTGGTCAGCACATTATGCAGACTACCAATTTTAAATCTTTCTCATGATGTTTTCTGTACCTGCACTGATATGCTGATTTACTGTGAACTAGGGATGAACTTTTTACCTCTCTTTTTATGGGCGAGTGCAAAGCGCTCCGTCCATAAAGTAATCTCTCATTGGGCTTCAAACCATGCCCATGTCACGTCAGTCTCTTTCATTGGTTCCTGGGCTTGCTCTATAAAATCTGCTTGCTTTCATTTGTGAAAGGCATGCACACGTAATGCCTTTTCCGGCGTTTAGCCCGCAAACACAGCACCGGTAAACTAACAGAAACATACAAGGTTCGATGTTTTGAGCCTGGTTTCTGGACTACTTTATCTGTTAATTTTCCCCGCTGCGCGATCGCGCTGGGGTTTACATAGCGCGATCGCACTCTGTTTTTTCGTTTTCAATTTCACCGCAATCGCGCTGCATTTTACACAGCGCAATCATGCTGTGTTTTTTTTTCTTTTAATTTGTGTGGCAAGAAAAGTTATGTTAGGAGTTTACAACGCAAATAGCTCCAACTCGAGCAAACGCGAGCCCCGTTGCATTGAAAATGCTTTTTTATTTTCTTGTCTGTATGTAATGAAATCATCTATAAAGTTTGAAAAAAGGCAGATTTATAGGTATGCAGCAACTGCATAGGGTTTTTATCAGGCCCTGCTCATTGGGGAGTGTTGCGGGAGAACGGCTCTTGGGCAAGCAGGTGCTAAAGGGCCTTAAATGTGGGGAGTGAGGCCGTTTTCCTCGGATATTCCGGGGGCCATCCCACTATAACTCTGGACCTGGGCCAAATACAACCCCTTCAGCATGCGATTCGGTAGTAGAGATGGCAATCAGTCCAGGCTTCTCTCTGAGGTACTCGAGCATAGAATTTAACAATCACACAACAACATAATCACTGACTGGCTAACCTAGGGCTTTATTTACAAATAAAAGTATTTTAATACATGTCAAAACTAAATAATACACACATAATAGTGTTTGGATGCAATTTAGTGTTCAGGGTACTTGGGCTGGTTGCGCCTTGACCAGCTATCTTAATCCTCTCCTGGGCTCCCTAAACCATAAACCCCACTCGCCCCCACGTGATTCCCCTTTGTAAGAATAACAGTGATTTTCTGATGTAGGCTCAGTTGCAGATTAGTCCCTTCTAAAGGGATATCAGTGTGCTCAGTCTCTCACTGTTCATACAGTCTGGCTCACTGAAGCTCTCCACTGGGGCCCCTTCCAGGGCACAGCGACGCTGTGGCTGACAAATGGCAGTCGAAGCAGTTAAAAGATCGTACGAGCGGTCAGACAGCAAGTATTCTGTGGTTGTGGCAGGCCCACGTGGGTATGCAATAGCCATGCAGAGGCTATCTTAAGGGCAAATGGTTTCGCCCTTGCCTCATCTCCTTTCAGGAAGGAAACTCGGGCTGGACCACATTCTTCTCAGGACCAGAAGCGCACAGGAAAATCACAATCCTTGTTGGATGTAGTTGTTCAGCTCAGACGCAATTCTCCTCTTCGTCACAGGAGCGTGACTCAGCCATAACTGTGATGTTGGTCATAGCACCACGGGCCAGCCGCACAAGTCTCGCCTGGAACCACAAAAAGGAGTCCACTACTTGCTGATTCCTGGGGCATGCAGCTCGCCCTCCTTTGTCCTCCCCTGACAGACCCAACTAACACTGATCTCACTAGCAGACTTCGTCCATCTCTCAGAGGTAGGCTGGCTTCTAAGAACTTCAGGTCCGATTGAGTCTTTCCTTGCTGAAAAAAAGCTGTTCATGCCCCCTCACTTCTGGAAAGTTGGATGTCAGGCAGACACCACCGCCAGCTGGGTCCCGAGTACTCTGCAGAGCACTCTCTCCCTGGCTCATAAAGAACTTGGAACAGGAACAGTAAGCAAGTCCCTCTTTTATAATGTCAAAGCAGAAAAGAGATGCGGACCCAGTGTCTGCATTTTCTGAGCATGTTTGGGTGGTTCTCTTTTGAAGTGCTTCTCTCAGACAGTTTTTGTGTGAAGTGATGCTCATCACAGCAGGGTAGCTAGTTGTCAGCCTTCAGCATCCACAAAACAGGCACAACGAGGTGTGAGCTGTCTGCACCTGGCTGTCCTTAGCCACACTTAAGAGTGTTCAGGAGACAAAGACTAGCCTCACCAAGGGGTCCCTCTCACCATGAATAGAGACTACAGTCCCATCGTACACTGCCACCTCCTAACAAAACGCAGTACTACAGCAAGACTAATCCAAGCTTCTCTCAGCAAAAGATCTAATCCAGTTTCTAAAGTAGCCTTGTCCACCTCCAACGATCAGTGTCTAGGTGTCCTCCAACCAGCATCAGAAGCGTCAGCAATACGCTTGCATTGTCGGGTAAAACAACCTTCATCTTGTGCATCAGGCCTGGGGCATCCAAAACTGATCCCACAGGCCTCTATTACTCTGGCTCACTCCTACACACAAACCTTGTACTACGCAGGCCACATACATAAAACCCTCATGACAAACTTGGGATGTTAGTATAAGGATCTGGGTTAGTGCACAGCAGCTTAACTTTAGGCAAGTGTTTCGGTGTGGCTCCTCTACAGTGACACAGATAAAAAGATCTGGTCACAACTATAGATTCACAAAACTGTATGCTGCCACCATCGCTCCCTGTCCTATATACTAAACTCCCTGACAGTTACAATAGTTAATTGTAAGTGCAATAAGGGCACACATGGTGCCCCCATCCATTGTCTTTGGACAGGTCTAGGACCTCACTCATGACGAGGAACAGGATTAAGCCTCAGCGTGCGCACTCTATAAAAGCAGGTGCTCACTTAGGACAGGGGAACACAAATGCACAGTACTGCAGGGGGCATTCCTATACTAATGCTGAAGTACAATAAGTAGTGAACATCTTCCATTGTTGGGCATATTGTTATTGTCTAATTATCCATACAATTTTGAAGCAACAGGAAGTACCCTAAGTACCCCAGTATTGAATGTGATATTATTGCACCTGATAAAATCCAAAACACTATGCTTGGAATTTATAACATTTGATAATTATAGTATATTTCGAAACTTTACCTAAAAATTGGGGCAGAACTAGTAGACTTTGGTGCTTACCTCACCTAAACTTACATGCCCCGGTATTTACTAGGCAAACTCCCCCCCCCACCCCCCCCAAAAAAATATCGGCAGACTTGATCTGCCAAAGGTTATCCGGAAAGTATATTTTATTGCACCTGGTACATCCTGTATATGATAAAATCCACATCACTCAATTTTGAAATGTGCTGCAACAGGAGTAATCACAAATTACAAGTTTACCGGGGAGTTTGTGATCGAGTCATAAGACCTCAGAAATCAAATTGTCAGATTAAGACTGATGTATGTGGTGACAAATATGACCCTTGTGTTGAGTAAACAGTCCTGGATGATGATGATGCCGTTTTTAATAGGGTTTGATAGACATGTCTAGAAGTTGAGTAAACCAGGGCTGCCTTGCTCATGTGGTGCCTCGAGAAAGAACACTATTGATCCCTTCCTCATCTTCCGTATGTCATATGATTGAATAGAAGAGAAGACAAAGATTAAGCAAATGTCCCTGACTAATCTGTCTACAGTGCAATTCATAGGTTCCTGGGGACAGAGATGTGGCATTTTTTGCCACTGCTTGGGGCAAATAAGTCGATCTGATGCCATTCCCTTCTTATGAGGTACGTGTGTAAGAATCATGGGCGAAGCTCCTCCTCAAGTATATATTGATTAACTCTGCTCAAAAGCCCTGCATGGCCAATACTGGATCTTTTGTGCAACCTGGACGGACTGATTCTCCCTGGACCAGTATGGAGTAATTTTACATTGTGCTGTCTGCTCAAATTAGGACATATCCCCCCTACAAATGAGTTTGGAGTACAGAACGCTGCTGTCAGTTCTGGTACACTGATGTGCTGTGCTGCTAACTAAGTTTGAAACTATTTGCCTTTGACTATTAGATTTGTATTGTGCTAACCTTAACCAACGAGAGAAGCTCCAGTCATGTTAGCTTTAGCTGAGAGTTTGTAAATCGTATGCACAAAACAAGATGTTTCCTGTATCACCGTAGCAACTTGTGCCTTACTGTGGCGGACAACACTACTTCTACCTAATTCCCAAGTGGTTCAACCCACTGGCTTGCTAAACACCTTTGATGCACGAGTAGGCGTGCATAAAGACAAATGCACTGCATAACGCCATTAGTTACAATAATTCATTTTCTCACCGTTGGCAACCGAGATGTTTTATAGAGAGGAATCATTCTCTGAAATAACTGAACACTACTGTTGGATGGGCTCTTGCTTTGCTTGTGTTGATTGTGTAGTCAAACAAATCTCTGTCTGTAGCAGGCACATATGTTATTTCTTCAAACTGAGGGTGAGCTCTCGTTTGGATAACAAACGCATTATGTGTGAGCTCTAGCAAGAAGAGCAGTTTTACCCTTTACCAACCCGTCTAGATAAGGGTATACATGTACGAGTTGGTAATGCAGGAGCACAACAACCAATGCTAGACATCTTCTTAACACTCAGAATCTGCTTTTTATCGCAAATGATAAAACTTTGAACTGGTAATGTTTTCCACTTCCCACAAATCGGAGATAATAGCAATGGCTTGGATGCATCAGCATTTGAAAATAACGATTTGTGAAGTCAAGCTATTATGAAACCTCTCTGTAACAGTAGCAGGATGACCGTCTGCAATGTTGTCATTCAGAAGTGTATTCTTTTCACATATGTATTGCATATCCACATGCCTAGAACCGGGCGTAAATAACCACACTTTGTGGGTATTAGAAAACACACCCCTGTGCTGTGTAGGTCTAAAGTTACTTTTGATTGCTCTCTTGAAAGCAACGCTATAATTTCTTTGTGCATCAAAGGCCAGTTGTCTTTGTTAATGTTGTTGCATGATGGAATGTTTGGGACTAGATCCTGAATATTACTCAATAACAACCCCCCCCCCCCCACTGGGGATATTACTCAGCAGTCTATTGTAAAGAGTTTCCAAAAATGAGTAAAATCGTTCATTCTTTCATAGACAGCTGTTCTGTAACCAGGGTAAGAGGGAATGAAGACAGGGTCACTTCTTAGAAGCAGAGGACCCTCGGTCTTGCTTCCTGTAACCCAGCTGTCCCATCTTGAAGTAAAGGTTTTGTGGCAACTGCTTTTATTGTAGGGACTGAAGGAAGATTTGATGCAACTGAAAAGTCTGATCGTTTGCCTCGGTGGGACACTATCCCATTTTTCTTTTGAGTGAAGGTCTTTCCAGTTGCAAGTCTCAGAGTCGGCTGTTTGTGTCATTTTGTGTTTTTCAGAAAACCACTGACTTGTGGTCAAAAAAGAGTTCACCATCAAAAGGCTTTTTAATTAGGTGTTGTACCTCTGGTTGAAACCCGACTGCCTAGGCAATGTATGACTACAAAGCAAAATGTAATAATCTGGCAAGAGGCTGTCCGCTGTATCTAACGCGCAAAGTGTGCTTGCATAGATATGGTCTTTACTTCTACTAAAATCTCTTCTCCACTCATCCTGCGCATCTCACGCAGGTAGTGCAAGGGATCTTCAGCTTTTTGCCAATGATGCCTGTAAAAGCAGCTGAGAAAGGCTTGACAATTACATATCTGCCAATTTACTGCGACCCTATTGCCACCCTTTCCCATACTGCATCAATAGATTTGCTTTGCCTACTGTGAAATGGCACTCCATTGGCACTCCTTTTTAGTTCCACCCACATACTGGGTGGATAGGAGTAAATGTTTTGATTAGGCAAAAGTTGCGTGCTTCCACAGAAATAGTGCTCCCGATCCACATGGCTATGATTATTTTGTTTATCCAGTTGCCTGATCCAGCAGAAGTACAGCTGCCTAAAGAATGATCACTAACATGTATAAAGAGTCAAGCTTAAAATAGAACTGAGCTTGTCCTTTCTGAGGCACACACGGCACTGTAATGTTGTTAAAAAGTATTAGATGAGTAGATTATTTACGGTGACTGTTTTTCCTCTGGCAGTAGCCATATCACCCTCCACTTCACTTTCTATTATCACCTTTAGACTCCAGATTGCAGCTGTGTGTTTATGTGCAGTATGGAATGCCCAGGGCTACACTAATATTTTACATGGCTGTAGGAAATTACCCTCTTTCTTGGCATGGTTACCCCCTTTTTCTACCTCATGTCAGTGTGTCTGACTGCTCACTGGGATCTTGCTAACCTGGACCCCAGTGATTATGCTCTCTTTCCCAAAACTCTGTATTCATCCCACAATTGGCATACTGGTGCCCCCATGTAAGCCCCTAGTATATGGTACCTAGGTATCCAGGGCATTGGGGTTCCAGGGGATCCATTTGTTATGTTATGAGGATTTATAATCGCCTGGCTACCCTCAGGCCTCCTAGCGGTATACGGAAATCTTCAAAACAAACAATGGGCACAGATCAAGATGACCAAGTTTTAAGCAGACAACGGAAGGACTATTCATGACTGGTTAGTCGCAGACCTATGGGCAAAGAGTTCCAGAGCTTAGCCCCCAAATAGGCCATGAAGCCTCGGCCCCATTTAGATTTTTTTATTAATGGAATAGCGGCCAAAGCGGATCTAAGATGTCTAGCAGGGTTGTGAAAGGAGGCAAGAGTTCACAAAAGTGGGGGACCTTTGTTATGAAATGCTCTGTGGATGCAACAGAGTGATTAACATTTTATCTGTTGCTCAACTGGGAGCCAATGTAGAGTAGCAAGAGCTGATTTGGTCAATTTGTGTCTAGGTATATTAAAAAGAAGGCGAGCCTCAATGTTTTGCACCACCTGTAGCTTCCTTTTGATATATTTCGGTGCGCCCAGGTACAGGACATTACCATAATCCAGTCGCAAGATAATGAGAGCTTGAATGATGAGCCTCTTAGCAATAGGTGGAAGTATTTTAAACACCTTTCTGAGGAGTCTTAGTGTACCAAAGCAGGTGGAAGCAATTTTCTGAGCTTGATGGTCCATGGTTAGCCATTGGTCGAGCCATACTCCTAAGCTCTTGATGTATTCCTTAGGAGGGTGAAGTTCACCTAAGGTTTGAAGTATAGGACCCGTAGAGTTTGGCCGAGAAAGATGGCCTAAGATCATGACCTCTGTCTGATCACCATTTAACTTGAGTTTACATTCAGCCATCCAGTTGGACATTGCCCTTAGGCAAGGGGCAAGAGCTGTTCCAGATGAATTCTGTTCAGTTGAGAAGGAGAATATCAGCTGGGTATCATCCGCATATGACACTAGTGAAAGACTAAAGGGCCATATGTACGAAAGCTTTTTCCCATAGGCACAGAATGGATAAAATCCCTTGATACCATTATCTTTGTCGATGGTCACATATAGATGTTAACTAAAGTAGGTGATGTTAACTCAAGTAGGGCCAAGTGAGGAGCCTTGTGGAACTCCCTAGCTGCTATTAAAGCAGCTGGAGAGGAATGAATGGTCTAGTACTTGAAATGATCTTGCTTTTAAAAAAAGAAGAGAGCCAGCTCAGAGCCTTGCCTATCGCTCCAGACTCCCTCATTCTTTGAAGTAGGATGCTGTGATCCACAGAGTCAAAAGCGGTACTGAGAACTAGAAGAATAATTGCGGATACCAGACCTTGACCAAGACGCTTCCTGACCTCCTCAGTGGCTCCAATCAGTGCTGATTCCGTACTGTGAAGAGTTCTAAAGCCAGTCTGAGATGAATGCAAGCTATTGTCCTCAAGAAAACTGGAAAGGTGTGTATTAACATGTTTTTCCAATATCTTGGAGAAAGCTGGCAATAAAGAAATGGGCCTGTAATTATTAAGGACGGAAGCATCTAGGTTGGGTTTCTTGAGCAAAGGTTTCACTCTAGCGTGTTTCCACTGGTGAGGAATATTACTGCTGGACAACGACAGATTCAGCATATCAGCCAGAATAGGAACTATAACGGATGCACCCAGAGATAAGATAGTAGGAGGTGCTGGGTCTAGGGGAGAGTCAGATTTGAGGGAGTCAAGTAATGTTGCAACTAGTTCTGAGGAAAAAGGCAAAAACTGCGAGCACAGCTGTGCAGATTGTACCTTCCTCATTAGGAATACGGGAACTGAAAGTACCACTCGGGAAGGCTGAATAAATGTCTACGAAATTTTGCTGAAAAAATGATCCCAGATTGTTGCTATGTTTATGAGATGCTTTCATTTAATCTATACAAGAGTGCGTGTGAAAAATTTCTCTGAATAGCTGAAAAATCTCTTCAGGAGAATTAGAGCTCTGTTCTATTTTAGTAGCATAATAAATGCTTTATGCTGATTTAATTTCTGCATGAAACAATCTGATGGCCTTCCTGTATTCCACTTTCAGCGAGGTCTCATGTTTTTCTCCATCTTCTTTCCAGACGTCTACAGGCCCTCTTTAATAGGGGGAGAACCAAAGAGCCCCTTTTTTAGATGACCTCTTGGCCTTGATGTATATGGGAGGACAATATTTAGGCATTTGGTGATCCAATCGTTAAATAGCTCTAAGGAACGGGTCGTGTTCCCCCTTCAGACTGGTTTCAGGCTCTCTAGCGTGCTTATCCATTCTTTAGCGTTAAGCGTGTGCCAGCGCCTATACGGCTGAGTTACCAAGTGGGAGGTTTTGCTTGTTACTGAGGTATGCAGATTAAGAGTAATTAGGAAGTGGTCCGACCAAGCCAAAGGAGTAGGAGACAAAGCAGTTAGACCCGCAGCATTACTGAAGACTAAGTTATAGTATGACCATTATTATGTGATGGACCTCTGACCAATTGTAATAGGTCCAGGGCGGCCATGTCAGACAAAAATCTTTTAGCAATGTCTTGATTTGCTGCATGAATATTAAAATCACCAAGAATAGTAAAATTTGGGTTGTTGCAGGTAAGCTCAGCAACCTGTTCCGGAAAGGATTGTAAAAACTGCTGTGCTGGGCCAGGAGGACGATATACTAAGGCCCCTGAAAAACTATATTGTGGATTTAATAAAATGGGAAAAAAACATACTCTCACAGTCGGGTATCTGAAGGGGACTATGGGCTGCAGCGGTATTCTGCCACTCATGCAAAGGGTTCTGCAGGCCTGCCATTGCAGTCTGCCTGAACCAGGTGCATGCACCCGTTTTCACTACAGGTCACTGCACTAGATCTAAGTCACTTCTATATTAGGCTCTCAGCCCAGATAGTAGGGTGCATGTCCCTGTGTGTGAGGGCACTGCTGCACTAGCAGAGGTACCTCCACAAACTCCATTCCCATTTTGCTGGACTGAGTGCGGGGATGCCATTTCACACATTTACTGGACATAGGTCACTACCTATATCCAGCTACATAATGGTAACTCCGAACCTTGGCATGTTTAGTATCAAACATGTTGGAAATCATAACCAAATACTTTTACAAGTATTGGTTGTACGATTACAAGCACTCTGGGGGCTCCTTAGAGGACCCCCATCATTGCTCCTACAGCCTTCTGAGGTTTTCCAGGCAGCCCCAAGCTGTACCACCTGACAGACCGGTTTCTATCCTCGTGTTGCTTGAGCAACTCAAGCTCAGGAAGGCAGAACAAAGGATTTCCTTTGGAAGAGCCGTGTTACACCCTCTCCCTTTGAAAATAGGTGTTACTGGATTTGAGAGGGGCAGCCTCCCAAAGCCACTGGTACAATTTGAAGGGCACATTTGGTGCCCTCTGTATATAAACCAGTCTACACCGGTTCAGTGACCCTTAATCCCTGCTCTGGCGCAAAACTGGACAATGGAAACGTGAGTGACCACTGCCTTGTCCATCACCCCCTCAGATGTGGTGCCCAGAGTTCCTCCAGAGGGTCCCTGAGTTTTGCCATCTTGAATTCAAAGCTGGCAGGGAACTCTGGGAGCATGAGTGGCCAGGTCAGGCAGGTGACGTCAGAGCCCCCTCCTGATAGGTGGTCACCCAGCTATGGGACCAATCCCCCTTTCAGGGCTATTTAGGGCCTCTCCTTTGGTGGTTCCTCAGATTCAGCCTGCAAGATTTCAGCAGGATTCCTCTGTATTCCTTACTTCGACTTCTGACCAAAGAAACTGCATCTGGGCCCTCTAAGACCCAACAATCTGCAACAAAAACGAAGATTCTACCTGCAACATTGTTTCCATGGCTGCTTCCAGCGTCTGTAACTTTTCCCCGGTTGTGCATCCTCTGAGGACAGCCCATCTTCAGTCTGCACAAGAAAGAAGGAATCTCCATTGGAGTGAAGGAGTCACTCCCCTACATCTGCAGGCACCAACAGTGGCGATGACCGGCTGCGTAGATCCCCTCTATTGCAACTCTGCATGGATCCCGCAAAACGGGTGGTGGTCGGAAGTGGTCCAAACGGTCCTCTCTACTAGCTGTCCAACTTGGGTGGAGGTAAGCCCTTGCCTTCCCACGCAGGACAATAACCATGTGCACCGCGTCAGCTGCCAAGGCTTGTTGGCACTTCTTCCAAAGGGTCTTCAGGCATCGTGTAGCTCCAGCCCCCAGCATTCCTTCCTGTGACGCACAGCTCCCTGATTGGCTCTCCTGTGGCGTGGGACTCCTTTTCGCAGTGCTGCGTGTGCTCTTTTTGCATTTTCTGTGTCCCCGTCCTGTGGGACTCCTGTGAGTGCTGTCTGTGCTTCTGTGGGCTCTCTGCGGCGCTGAGGGCCCCCTCTTACTTCCCCTGCTAAGTTGAGATCTCCTGGGCCTTGCTGGTCCCCGGCAGCACCACTTTCCGCCAACCGCCAGGTGTGCATGTGCCAAGGCTTGTTGATGAAATCCGAACACGCAAACCCGACTGCAATCTTCCTTCCGGCATCGGACATCACCTGCATCCTTCAGGAACTCGACTGATTCCAGAGCTGCAGTGCTGACTCTTCTTCCTCACAGTCGACCATCTCCGGCATCCACAGCTTGGTGGGTAGGGGTTCCTGCCCCCATTGGACTCTGCTGTGTCTTCTGGACTTGGTCCCCTCTTTCCACAGGTCTTCCTCTTCTGGAATCCACAGTTGGTTTCTTGCATTCGTCTCTGGGTTTTGCAATTCTCTTCTAAGTGGGTGTTCTGGGGAAATTCTAGTAATTTACTTCCGCTTTCCTGGTTGCTGGGGGGTGTTGTGGTACTTACCTTTTGTGCTTTCCAGGTACCCCCAGTGCCCCTCTACACACTCCACTTACCTAGGTGGGGGTGACACTGTAGCCTTCTATTTTTTTAGTATATGGTTTGTGCTCCTACTAGGGCCACTATTCCCTATTGTGTTTTACACTGTTTTCCAACTATTCTTATGCCTATTTCTGACAACTAGTGTACATAACGTGTGTATTACTTACCTCCTAAGGGAGTATTGCCTCTATTGTATTTTTGGTGCTGTGTTACCATAATAAAGTACCTTTATTTTTATAACACTGAGTATTCTTTCATGTGTATAAGTGCTGTGTGACTACAGTGGCACTGCATGAGCTTTGCAGGTCTCCTAGATAAGCCTTGGCTGCTCATCCACAGCTACCTCTTGAGAGCCTGGCGTCTAGAAACTGCCTATACTACACTAATAGGGGATACCTGGCATAAGGTTTAAATATCTTCGGTACCCAGCACACACCAGGCCACCTTCCTATAACGGTTTGACATAACACTCCTTGAAAGAACAGCATTCTTTTCTTTTTAATACCCCACTGCCTTTATTTCATTTGGAACACTAGAACACAGCAATTTGCCTGGCCCTAGTGTTCAGAAATGCACGTGTGTGAGATGTACTAATGTTTATGAAATGTGGGCATAACAGCTAAACACTATTTGAAACAGTTTAAAAAATATGGATTGTGACTTATTATTCAGTTATTGACGTAGTAGCTGCATTTGATACTGGACCGAATGAAAATGATCTCTCTGAAACCACTTTTTAAATGTAACTACCCGAGCACATTCGCAGTGTCTCCGTTATATATGCAGAATTGTTTCAGCACATTTCTTAAGGAGGAACCATGCAAGAAAACGTAGAGTGATGATCTATAAATGGATACACTGCAGCAAATGTGTGTTACTTTGTTTTTGGGTACCAGAGACCAAGAATAAATAAATAAAAAATAAATAAAAGTTTTTAATGCAATAAGGTAAACAGGCATTTTTGTTTACTATCAACAGCATGACTAGTAGCAGAAAATAGTTATCTGAAGTGCCATGGACCTAAATGGGTGCAAAGATGTTATTGTTCAGGCAGCTGGTTAACCAGTTCTGTGCCTTGGATGAGATCTCGTCCAAGGCTACAGTTCCCCTGTGCCTTGGACGAGATCATCTCGTCCTAGGCACAGGGGAACTTGGGGGAGCGCTAGCGCGCCCCCCGCCTCCCCCCCAGGCGGGGATGGAAGGGGAAGACCTTCCCCTTCCACCCCCGCCCCACGGCAATCCGACGACGTCAGCGCGCGCACAGCGCGCTGACGTCATCTAGTGTTGCCGGGCGCGCTGGAAGCCATTTGCTTCCAGCGCGTCTTCGGAGGAGGACATCAAAGGTGAGTCCTCTCCGTTGTTGGGGGGCGGGGGGTGGTGAAAACAGACACGGGGGAAAGGAAAGGGTTTTTCCTTTCCCCCTGTGCCTGTTTTCACAAGATTCCTGCTCCACGATCGCAGGCCAGGAATCTCCACTAGCCACCAGGGATTTTCTTTGTTGGTTATTTTGGGGGCGACCCCTTGGGCAAGGGTCACACCCCCCCCGGGGGCAATTTTTTTTTTGTATTTCGCCTCCCCCCCGGGGGCAGATCTGCCGATTTTTCGGCAGATCTGCCCCCGGGGGGGGGGCGAAAACCACTAGACACCAGGGATTTATTTTTATTGTAAAGTTTTTTTGGGGGGGCGACCCCTTGGGCAAGGGGCGCCCCTTTGGTGGGCTATTTTTTTAGTATTTCGCCCCCCCCCCCCCCCCCCGGGAGCAGATTGCCAATTTTTGGGCTGATCTGCCGCTGGGGCGGGGGGGGCGGGGGGGTTGGGGCGAAATCCACTAGACACCAGGGATTTTGTTTTTATTGTTTATTTTGGGGGCAACTCCTTGGGCAAGGGTTGCTTTATTTTTTTTCTTTTTCGCCCCCCCCAACGGCAGAACAGCCATTTTTTGGACGATCTGGCCTGGGGGGGGTGAAAGCACACTAGGCACCAGGGATTGTGGTGTGGTGTGGTGTGTGTGTGTGTGTGTGTGTGTGTGTGTGTGTGTGTGTGTGTGTGTGTGTGTGTGTGTGTGTGTGTGTGTGTGTGTGTGTGTGTGTGTGTGTGTGTGTGTGTGTGTGTGTGTGTGTGTGTGTGTGTGTGTGTGTGTGTGTGTGTGTGTGTGTGTGTGTGTGTGTGTGTGTGTGTGTGTGTGTGTGTGTGTGTGTGTGTGTGTGTGTGTGTGTGTGTGTGTGTGTGTGTGTGTGTGTGTGTGTGTGTGTGTGTGTGTGTGTGTACCTCTTGGGCAACGGTCGCCCCCCTAAGGTGGGGAAAATTGTATTGGCCATCTCTGCCCCTAATTTTGTAGGCCCATCTGCCCCCAAGGAGGGCAGAAACCACCAATACAGCAGGGAGTTTTTTGTTTTGTTTTGTGTTGTGCTGGGGGTGCCCCCTTTGGGAAGGGTCGCCCCCTGAAAGGGGGCACAGAGGTGTTGCCCATTTCTGCCCCCCTTGGGGGCAGATTGGTCAATTTTGTTTTACGCCCATCTACCCCCGAGGGGGGCAGGATCCACTTAGGTACCAGGGACAACTTCTAAGTTCTTGGTGGTGGGGTGTTTGTCAACTGGCAAAGTATTTGTGATTATAACAATTTATTTCTTCTTTTTCTTCTAGTTCAACGCTTTTGCTTCCTTTGCTGTGGATCTTTGCGGTTTTGGCAGTAGTTGTCCTGTGGTTTGCATAGTTGCATGTTTTAGATAAGTGAAAGCAATTTACTCCAAAGGAGTATTGTTGACATGCATGAATGACATGTTTGTAGGTGGTGTACTAAATGCAGTATTGTGTGTTTGACATTGTCCTTAGATTTGAGCACAGTGATGTTTGTGTTGTCATATGTCTAATTTGCTTTTTTCTTTTTAGTGGGATATCATTGGTGATTGCTGTGTCTGTGCAGAGTAGTTGCTTGGTGAGTAGCTATTTCAGGCAACTGAGTGGTATAGTTTTTTGTAGTACATAACTCTTTGTGATAAAGCTACACTTTGTTTATTACTTATTTTAGTGCTAGCTGTTGTTGGCAATCCATTTGTTGTTAGGCTCATGGCTAGCCGCAAAGTGACCGCTCAGCAGGTTGTTCGCATGCTCTTTGAGTCGTCTTCAGACCATGATTACGACACTGACTCTGCATCTGAGGCAGAGGAGGAAGCAGGAGATTCTGGAAGTGAGTTTTCTGTCCGAGAGTATTCTTCTGATGAGGAAGCTACTCTCAGTGCAGATGAAGGGCCTGTGTTAGAGGAGGACATTGATGTGCCAAGAGTGCAGCAGCCTGGGGCTGAAGGGTTTCCCATTGGAAGACCTGACACCTGGATTGCCCCAAACATGGAGCAGCCACAGTTACCTGCATTTACTGGTCTCCCAGGGTGTAGAGTTAATACGGAAAACTTTTTGCCTGTCCATTTCTTCCACTTGTTTATGGACGATGTATTTTTGGAAGAGATTGTGGAGCAGACAAATGTGTATGCAGAGCAATATTTGCGGGACAACGCTGCCAGACTTAAGCCTCAGTCTAGAGCTACTCATTGGGTTCCCACATATCTGGAAGAGATGAAAAGGTTTTTAGGTTTGTCTTTTTTGATGGGGTTGATCAGGAAGCCGTCACTGGCTTCTTATTGGTCTACTAGTCCCTTGATGGCAACTGCTATATTTCCTGCAACTATGACACGTAATCGGTATTTGCTTCTTCTTCGTATGCTGCATTTTGTAGACAATGCTTTAGCCTTGCCACGAGATCACCCTGATTGTGACCGCCTTTTTAAGATTAGGCCTGTCATTGATCATTTTGTGGATCGGTTTTCAGAGGTCTATGTTCCATGCAAAGAGAAGTGTGGACGAGTCTTTGGTCCTTTTCAAGGGGCGTTTAGTTTTTAAGCAGTACATTCCTAGTAAGAGGGCACGGTATGGGATTAAATTGTATCTGCTGTCAGAAAGCAGTACAGGATATGTGTATAATTTCCGGGTCTACACTGGTAGGGATTCCAGTATTGACCCTCCTGGTTGTCCGGCCACTTTTGGAGTTAGCGAAAAAATTGTGTGGGAACTTGCTAGACGGCTGTTTAACAAAGGTCACCATTTGTACGTAGATAATTTCTACACTGGAGTGCAGTTGTTCAAGGAGTTGTTTAGGGTGGACACTGTTGCTTGTGGCACAATCCGTTCTAACCGGAAAGGCTATCCAAGGGAGCTTGTCTGTAAAAAACTTGAGGGGACAGTGCAGTGCCTTGCGGAATGATGAGCTGCTAGCTCTGAAAGTTTCAGACAGGAGGGATGTGTACATGCTATCGACCATCCATGATGAGTACTTCCCATGTGGCTGTTTGGGGTCAGGTTGCGGAAGTGCGCAAACCTGCGTGCATTTTGGACTACAATAGGCACATGGGTGGTGTTGATAGAGTAGATCAGAGGTTAGAACCTTACACTGCTCTTCGTAAGTCTTATGTGTGGTATAAAAAGTTGGCCCTACATTTATTTCATTTGGCAACTTTTAATGCCTTTATTGTATACAAGGATTGTTCACCTGAGTCAAGGATGACATTTGTTAAATTTCAGGAGTCGGTGATAGAAAGCCTTATTGTGGTGGAACCAGCAAGAGTTCCTAGAGTAGAAGTGGTGGAGGATGTGGCTAGATTGAAAGATCGGCACTTTCCAGATCACATTCCTCCCACTCCCAAAAAAGACATGCCCACAAAGAAATGTAGAGTATGTGCCCGGAGATTAATCCGGAGGGAGAGCCGGATGTACTGCCCCGAATGCCCTTCAAAGCCTGGGCTGTGTGTTCCCGGCTGTTACAGAAGTTACCATACCCAAAATAAATTCAGGGAAATACCTTGAGCGTAATATTTTCATATGTTTCACGGTTGGCATCTCTGTCATGTATTTAGTTAGAGCTTTTGTGTTTGTAGTTTTGTGCTTATTTTATAATTAGTGGTTTCTTTGTTGTTTATAAACAAAAAAAGTGATGGTGGTGTGCTTGGGGTGGCGCTTGGCTGGCGGTGTGCGTGGGGTGGCGCTTGGCTGGCGGTGTGCGTGGGGTGGCGCTTGGCTGGCGGTGCCAGCCAAACGCCAGTCCACACTCCCATCAGCTGGTGTGATTCTTGTATCAGGCATGTGGGCGTATGTAAGTGATGGGCCCTTGAGTGGCACGGTCTGTCGATGTGAGTGTTGTAATGTGCTGGGCCCGTGGCTGGCGGTGTGAATGGTCTTGTGCATGTCATGTATGAAAGGTGTGTGAATGGACTGTAAAGCGGTTGGTGCCTTGTCGCGGCTTTACTGTCACGTTGTAGATGCTCCTCAGACTCGGCGCGATGCAAATAAGGGTCCACCTCCTGACTCCACCAAGTCACCTATATAAACCACGGTGCATTGGAGTAATCGGGTGAGGGAAGGAAGGGGAAGGAACAGCAGGGACGGGATATCTGTAAAGAGAGGAATACACAGAGTTAATATCACATTGCCTGTCTACTCTCGCAATGTCTCGCTAAAGTACCAACGACTGTACCTGCCCATAACTCATGAGGGCAGAACTAATCCAACACCTATCTGTGCTCCATCTGAATCATAGATGGACGCCCCAAACCAACAATTAATACCGATGATCTCCACGGGGTTGCTCAACACCCACATTTATACAAGATAGTCACGAAATAATGAGGAGACAGAACAAAGAGAAAGGGAATAAAATTAACGATGATAAGAACATATCTCGTAGTCCTTTCTATGACTCAGTTAATCCACTAAGCCCCAGGTCATAGTCACGCAATTTGTAGGAATAACCCGGTGTTAATTCATTACGTATCGAAAAGAAAAATCGTCCCGGCAGTTCAATTCCCGCAAAAATAAACATTAACCCCTTGTCGAAGCCAAAACTATAATGTTCTCTGGCCCCAAGGATAATCGTGCTTTATTGGTAACTCAAACAAAAGACCGTCGTGCTTCAGAAGTTACCAGTGTCCTTATCGAACTGAAAAAGAAAGGCGAGGGATTCCGGCACCAAATCGTCTCACCGCTACCACTTCTCCTTCGTGGCAGGTTCCTCTGGGAAAATAAACTCGACACTCCCCCTGATATTGGGAAGGTCCCAGGCTCCACGGAAAACCGAAGGAGGAATTAAACCTCCTTGCAACCAACTCAACCTCGGAAACGCCGTCAGCAAGAGCCCTCGTTGCCCCTCCGACTGGTTTCTAGAAAACGAATAACGCACATTACTTCCTGTATGTGCTTGCATTTTAAGCGACCTCTTCCCCTCTAGGCGTCATGGGATATGTAGTCCAAAAGGACTATGTTATCCCGATCGGCAATGTAGGCGCCGTGGCTAACACCTGACAGTACGCCCGCCTCCAAAGCGCCTCCTAGGACCAGGTTTAGAGGGATGACGGGCATGAAACAGCCGTACTGCCCTAGGGGCATGGACATTGCTTTCCGGCTCCCATGAATCGTCCTCAGCATTGTACCCCTTCCATGAAACCAAGTACCACAGCTGACCCCCCCGTCGTTTGGAATCCAACACTCTGCGCACCTCGTACTCCAGCTGCCCATCTCTGACCACCGGAGGCACCGCCTGCCGGGTCGCTGAAAGAGCCGGTTTCAAAAGGCTGCAATGAAATACCGGATGGATCCTTAAGGAAGCAGGTAAGTTGAGACGGTAAGCCACAGGGTTTATCTGGCGTAACACCTCATAGGGACCAATGTAACGAGGATGAAAGACGCTACGCATCTTGAAGCGTATATACTTGGTGGAAAGCCACACTCTATCGCCTGGCTGATATGCCGGCCCCTCACGCCGATGTTCATCACCCCACCTTTTATACTGTTCTTTGGCCTTCTCTAGATTGAGTCTTATCTTCTTTTGCACGGATTGCAGATTCTTAATCATGGCATGAACCGTAGGTTGATCCGTGACTTCCCTAGGTATGTTTATGGGCAACATTTCCGCGTGGAACCCCGTGTTAGCACGAAAAGGAGATTCTCGTATCGAACTATGCCAAGCATTGTTGTATGATAGTTCTGCCAGCCATAGCAACGAAACCCAGGATTCGTGAGCGTCCTTTGCATAGCACCTCAGATATTTTTTCAGGGTTTGATTGAGGCGCTCCGTCTGGCCATCGGTTTGTGGGTGAAAACTGGTGGACAGTGCGGATTCAATGCGCAGCACCTTGCACCACATACGCCAAAACCTAGCAACAAACTGGGGGCCTCTGTCCGAAATAATGGTTCTCGGTAGACCATGTAACCGCACCACTTGAGACAAAATTAGATGGGCGGTTTGACTGGCTGTAGGCAGATTTCTACAAGGGAGAAAATGACCCATCTTGGTAAGGCTATCGATTACCACCATGATAGCGTTGTACCCCTGATCCATTGGTAATCCTACCACAAAATCCACGCTAATGGTTTGCCATGGTTTATCCGGAGTGGGCAAAGGTATCAGTTTGCCCTGGCTCTTCGCGTTTTCTCCCTTGGCCCGTGCACATATCTCACACCGAGCCACCCAGGCCGCAACGTCTTTAGCCCAACCTTCCCACCTGAAATGTCGAACTATTTGCGCCGTTTTGGTGTAACCAGGATGACCAGCCGTTACCGCATCATGACACCAATTAAAGGCTTGCACTCGGAGTTCACGTGTTGGCAAATACAAACGATTACCTTGCAACGGTATTCCATGCTTAAGGGTACAGTCCTGACTTAACTCCGCCCATTTCTTTCACTGAGCAGCAGACTTATGCTTAGAAACCTTTTCTAAGAAATGGGAGATATGAAGGGCACAAAGCACTCGTTCAGGTTTGATGATTGCTTCCTCAGGTCTTGAAGCGATGGTTCTCACGTCCTCTTGTCGAGACAGTGAATCTGCCTTGCGATTGTCAACCCCAGGACGGAAGGTCACCACAAACTCGTATTCTGAAAAAAACAGCATCCACCTCATTTGCCGCTGGGTAAGTTGTCTTGCCTCCTTCATATACTGCAGATTTCGGTGATCCATATATACCGTGACCGGGTGTTGAGCTCCCCATAGGTAGTGTCGCCATTCTTGGAATGCCTTTTTGATGGCTAACAATTCCTTTTCTGCCACCGTATAGTTAAGTTCCGCAGCCGATAGTTTCCTAGATAAAAACGCAACAGGATGAAGCTGTCCGGAGGTTTTGTTTCTTTGTGATAACACGGCCCCTATCGCTATATCCGAGGCATCCGCTTCGACGATAAAAGGGGCATCCGGCTGGGGATGTTGAAGTATAGGTGCGGAGCAGAAGGCCTGTTTCAAAAAGCAAAAGGCCTCCTCTGCTTCCTCTGACCAAACAAAAGACACCCCCTTTCTTAGTAACCTTGTTATAGGTGACACAATGTGAGAAAAATGAAAGATGAATCTTCTATAGTAATTGGAAAACCCAAGGAAGCATTGCACGTCTCTCACACTAGTGGGTACTGGCCACTCCTGAACAGCCTGTATTTTTCTTGTCGACATGCAAAACCCTTCAGGGCTTAAATCCACCCCCAAGAACTCAACCTTCCGGACATGGAACTCGCATTTGCTCAGTTTGCAAAAAAGACTATGCTGTCGCAATGCTAGGAGTACTAAGGAAACATGGTCAGAGTGGCGCTCCAGGGATGTGGAATACACCAGAATGTCATCTATATAAACGATCACGAAACGGTCTACGTATTCCTTGAGAACATCGTTCAGAAAATACTGGAATGCCGCCGGGGCGTTACACAACCCGAACGGCATTACCAAGTACTCAAACAGACCATAACGGGTTTTAAACGCCGTTTTCCA
Source organism: Pleurodeles waltl (assembly GCF_031143425.1). Lineage (NCBI taxonomy): Eukaryota > Metazoa > Chordata > Amphibia > Caudata > Salamandridae > Pleurodeles > Pleurodeles waltl. The sequence goes on from NC_090446.1 coordinate 1,137,876,916, forward strand.
CTCGTCCCCTTCGCGGACTCTGACCAAATGGTAAGCTCCCTTCAGGTCCAACCTTGTATAGATTACCGCCTCTTTCACCTGTTCCAATAACACAGGAATGAGAGGAAGAGGGTATCTATTCCTCACTGTATTCTTGTTCAGCATTCGATAATCGATGCAGGTTCTCAACTCTTTATTAGCTTTAGCTATGAAAAAGAGTGGAGAGGCTGCCGGAGAACAAGATGGTCTAATGAACCCGATCTCCAGGAAGTGATCCAAGTATTTTCTCAAATGCTTGGTTTCTGGGTCTGATAGAGCATATACCCTACAGGAAGGAAGGAGAGCTCCAGGAATCAGATCTATCTTGCAATCATATACACGATGGGGTGGCAATGTCTCAGCCTGACCTTCGTCGAACACATCCTTGAACTCGGCATAAACAGAGGGCAATATCACTGTTTTCTCCATCACTGTGGCCAACTGTAACCCTTGAGCCAATGCTAACATGGGGGATTCGTCATACAAGAAGCAGTTATTCTCACACCTCGAGGACTGAAAACTAACCGTCTTGGTTTGCCAATCTATAACAGGATTGTGTTTTCTTAACCAGGGCATTCCTAAAATAATTTCATACTGAGGAGCCTCTATTATATCCAGTCTAATTCTTTCTTTATGTTCCGGAGATACCCCCTTGAAGATCAACCCAACGTCCTCAGTATGTTCTGTAAGGGGCCCAGATTTCAGCGGTGTACCATCAACCGCCAACACTATTTCGGGGTCCTTTCTCGGAATGCTAGGAAGTCCCAATCTCCTAACCACCCCTGCATCTATGAAATTTCCCGTGGCTCCGGAGTCTATCATCGCCCATACTGGAAAATTTCGTTCTTTGGACACCAGCTCCACTGCTAACAAAAGGTGGGACGCCTTTTGCTCCTGTGGAAAAAGGGCTAAGGAAGTTAACCGTAACACCGGTTGGGGTTCTATAACGGGCAATTCCTCTTTCTCCGATGTTTTTCCTGCCGTAACCGCTGCCTTTTCGGTGGGGGAGTAGGAGAATCTCTTACGTGGTTTCTGGGGACACTCTCTTACATAATGACCCTTCCTGCCGCAATACATGCACAACCCCTGTACCCTCCTACTCTCCTTCTCGGACTTCGACAAGGGTGCCCTAATGGCTCCCACGTCCATAGGCTCCCCACCTATATCATTGGGAGTAGAAACAGATCGCACTTCCCTTTCTGGAATGCCTGGTCGCCTATCCCCCGCTCTACGCTCTCCCCTTCTTTCTGCTAATCTGTGATTCAGTCTCAGGGTAAGATTCATAAGATCTGTACAAGTGGAAGGCTGCGGGTCTATTTGAGCGAGTATATCCTTCATGTCGTCTCGTAAACCTTGATAGTAGAGAGACATTCTCTTCTCTTCTGGCCACCCTGATTCTGCCACCAATCTATTAAAGGTCGTGAGATAAGAGACCAGATCAGACCTCCCCTGTCTCAACTCCAGTAATTCCCTGTCAGCACTAAAAGTGGTTGTTCTATGATCAAACACCCTCTCGAACGCCGTCCGAAAGGCATTCCAGTCTGATAACAAGGGGTCATCGTTCCTGACTAATGGTACGGCCCAATTGGCTGCGTCTCCCGAGAGATAAGAAATAGCGAACATTACCCTGGAAAGGTTAGAGGGAAAAGACGCGGGTCTACAAGAGAATTGTAGAGACAACTGAGTTAGAAAGGCCTGAACTTTCCTGGGGTCCCCTGAATACCGTTCCGGGCTGGCCAAAGGGATAGGAGGGGAGACATTCACGGTTACCTGTGGTGTGGATGCTGAAGCATCAAAGGGATTCCTAGTAAGCCTTTCTACCTTTTCCTTTAACGCTGCTGCCTCCACCCTAGAATTAGCCAACTCTTGTTGCACTACTACTAACGCCTGTAATACATCATCCATAGACGCCATCTTTGCATCACACCGAGCGGGAGGAGCGTTATTCGTGGGTGCGTTATTCTGTCACGTTGTAGATGCTCCTCAGACTCGGCGCGATGCAAATAAGGGTCCGCCTCCTGACTCCACCAAGTCACCTATATAAACCACGGTGCATTGGAGTAATCGGGTGAGGGAAGGAAGGGGAAGGAACAGCAGGGACGGGATATCTGTAAAGAGAGGAATACACAGAGTTAATATCACATTGCCTGTCTACTCTCGCAATGTCTCGCTAAAGCACCAACGACCGTACCTGCCCATAACTCATGAGGGCAGAACTAATCCAACACCTATCTGTGCTCCATCTGAATCATAGATGGACGCCCCAAACCAACAATTAATACCGATGATCTCCACGGGGTTGCTCAACACCCACATTTATACAAGATAGTCACGAAATAATGAGGAGACCGAACAAAGAGAAAGGGAATAAAATTAACGATGATAAGAACATATCTCGTAGTCCTTTCTATGACTCAGTTAATCCACTAAGCCCCAGGTCATAGTCACGCAATTTGTAGGAATAACCCGGTGTTAATTCATTACGTATCGAAAAGAAAAATCGTCCCGGCAGTTCAATTCCCGCAAAAATAAACATTAACCCCTTGTCGAAGCCAAAACTATAATGTTCTCTGGCCCCAAGGATAATCGTGCTTTATTGGTAACTCAAACAAAAGACCGTCGTGCTTCAGAAGTTACCAGTGTCCTTATCGAACTGAAAAAGAAAGGCGAGGGATTCCGGCACCAAATCGTCTCACCGCTACCACTTCTCCTTCGTGGCAGGTTCCTCTGGGAAAATAAACTCGACACTCCCCCTGATATTGGGAAGGTCCCAGGCTCCACGGAAAACCGAAGGAGGAATTAAACCTCCTTGCAACCAACTCAACCTCGGAAACGCCGTCAGCAAGAGCCCTCGTTGCCCCTCCGACTGGTTTCTAGAAAACGAATAACGCACATTACTTCCTGTATGTGCTTGCTTTTTAAGCGACCTCTTCCCCTCTAGGCGTCATGGGATATGTAGTCCAAAAGGACTATGTTATCCCGATCGGCAATGTAGGCGCCGTGGCTAACACCTGACATTTACAGCTCATGAGCTGTGAGTCATTGGTTCAGTTTTTTGCCTTTCAGTTATTAGCAGTGCATTTCATTTTTGTGAAATCTCTTGTTAATAAAATTTGATCCACTGAACCATCACTCACCCTCGTGCCAAATCCAACCAGTATGTGTGGTAAAAATGACAAAACCTGCTCCGCTGTAATCAGGCGTCACAGCACACCTGTGACATGCTAGGTGCCTCGGGTGGGACCCCGATGATGAAGCATGCCACCAACTTGGTTGGTGGGTGAGGGTCTTCTTCACATAACCTAAGTGTATTTCTTTTCACAATTTTAGTGTTTGGCACATCACAGACGTATGTGCACACATCAATATGATATATTACAAAAATACCTGTTTTTGGGGGGGGGGGGCACCTATGTTTTTGGTCCTGGGTGCGGCCTTCATCTAGGGAAACCTACAAAACCCAGAAATGTTTTAAAACTAGACACCCCAAGGAGTCCAGGGAGGTGTGGCTTGCGTGGCTCCCCCAACATTTTCTTACCCAGACTCTTCTGTAAACCTCAAAATTTGCATTAAAAAAAGCATATTTTCCTGACTTTTCTTAGTAGGATCACCGCTCCAGCAGAAAATTCCTACTCCCCAGTTTTCCCCTCAGTCTCCAAAGTAAAAGGACACCTCACTTATGTGGGTCCCCAAAGCAGAGTCCGTCTAAAGATGTATAAAATAATATGCCCTTAAAAACTCGCTGTGCTATCCCTTCTAGCTCTTCAAGTTTTGGGCCTTATTCTGTTGCAGGCACCTGGCCCACCCACACAAGTGAGGTATCATTTTTATCGGGAGACTTGGGGGAACGCTGGGTGGAAGGAAATTTGTGGCTCCTCTCAGATTCCAGAACTTTCTGCCACAGAAATGCGAGGAACATGTGTTTTTTTAGCCAAATTTTGAGGTTTGCAAAGGATTCTGGGTAACAGAACCTGGTCCGAGCCCCGCAAGTCACCCCTCCTTGGATTCCCCTAGGTCTCTAGTTTTCAGAAATGCACAGGTTTGGTAGGTTTCCCTAGGTGCCGGCTGAGCTAGAGGCCAAAATCTACAGGTAGGCACTTCGCAAAAAACACCTCTGTTTTCTTCCAAAAGTTTGGATGTGTCCACGTTGCGCTTTGGGGCGTTTCCTGTCGCGGGCGCTAGGCCTACCCACACAAGTGAGGTATCATTTTTATCGGGAGACTTGGGGGAACGCTGGATGCAAGGAAATTTGTGGCTCCTCTCAGATTCCAGAACTTTCTGCCACAGAAATGTGAGGAACATGTGTTTTTTTAAGCCAAATTTTGAGGTTTGCAAAGGATTCTGGGTAACAGAACCTGGTCCGAGCCCCGCAAGTCACCCCATCTTGGATTCCCCTAGGTCTCTAGTTTTCAGAAATGCACAGGTTTGGTAGGTTTCTCTAGGTGCCGGCTGAGCTAGAGGCCAAAAGCTACAGGTAGGCACTTCGCAAAAAACACCTCTGTTTTCTTTAAAAAAAATGGGATGTGTCCACGTTGCGTTTTGGGGCGTTTCCAGTCGTGGGCGCTAGGCCTACCCACACAAGTGAGGTATCATTTTTATCGGGAGACTTGAGGGAACATAGATTAGCAAAACAAGTGCTATTGCCCCTTGTCTTTCTCTACATTTTTTCCTTCCAAATATAGGAGAGTGTGTAAAAAAGACATCTATTTGAGAAATTCCCTGTAATTCACATGCTAGTATGGTCACCCCGGAATTCAGAGATGTGCAAATAACCACTGCTCCTCAACACCTTATCTTGTGCCCTTTTTGGAAATGCAAAGGTTTTCTTGATAGCAATTTTTTACTCTTTATATTTCAGCAAATGAATTGCTGTATACCCGGTATAGAATGAAAACGCACTGCAGGGTGCAGCTCATTTATTGGCTCTGGGTTCCTCGGGTTCTTGATGAACCTACAAGCCCTATATATCCCCGCAACCAGAGGAGTCCAGCAGACGTAACGGTATATTGCTTTTGATAATCTGACATTGCAGGGAAAAGTTACAGAGTAAAACGTAGAGAAAAATTTATGGTTTTTTCACCTCAATTTCAATATTTTTCTTTTTCAGCTGATCTACACAAATGACCCCTTGCTGAATTCAGAATGTTGTCTACTTTTCAGAAATGTTTAGGTTTCTGGGATCCAGCATTGGTTTCATGCCCATTCCGGTCACTGACTGGAAGGAGGCTGAAAGCACAAAAAATTGCAAAAATGGGGTATGCCCCAGTAAAATGCCACAATTGTGTTGAAAAAATTGGGTTTTCTGATTCAAGTCTGCCTGTTCCTGAAAGCTAGGAAGCTGCTGAGTTTAGCACTGCAAACCCTTTGTTGATGCCATTTTCAGGGGGAAATCCACAAGCCTTCTTCTGCAGCCACTTTTTCCAATTTTTTTTGAAAAAAACGAAATTTTCACTGTATTTTGGCCAATTTCTTGGCCTCCTTCAAGGGAACCCACAAAGTCTGGGTACCTCTAGAATCCCTAGGATGTTGGAAAAAAAAAAAAGGACGCAAATTTGGCTTGGTTAGCTTATGTGGACAAAAAGTTATGAGGGCCTAAGCGCGAACTGCCCCAAATAGGCAAAAAAAGGCCTGGCACAGGAGGGGGAAAAGGCCTGGCAGCGAAGGGGTTAAATATCAGAGAATGTTATTTCATTGCCTGATGGATGCGTAGTGGCACTGTGTGATGTGCCGCCGGTTCGCAAAGCAGGACAGGTGTCAGCGCTGAAATAAAAGTAGCTGCTGCAGGACTGAGCTAAATTGGCAGAGATATGTGCGGATCTATGCAACTGCAAAGTTGCAGGACAGAGATTCATAAGGCACAGTGTGTGCAAGTCCAAACACACAGAAAAGTCAAGGGGTGCAACTGAACTCCGATCACTAGCAGAGCAAGAAATGAGTTTAAGCACTGTGAAATTAAATTTAAGCACTATGAAATTAAGTGTTGTAGCAGACGTGAGATACATCATCTGAACTTTTTCTGTATGCAAGGTTGGAAGTGCACAGGTGCATTAGCTTCTTGCTTGACTATTTCTGCGCCCTCAGACGCAGAGCATGGACAAATGTTGGTAATAGTGTGACGATCTCCAACATTGGACATTTTTAGATAGTAAGCAAGCGGCCACTAGGAAGAGTGGCGAGGAGTCAGCAGTAGATGGAGTACCTACCAGAAAGATAGTTCTTGAAGGTAAATAATTTGTCCCTCTGACGGATACTTCTAAGCACAGATCCCTCACCTTTTAGAATACCTATCATAGGTGGCGGTGCTGTGGAGTACATTCAGACTAAAGTAACCTTGCAGGACTGAGCAGAACAAATAGTCTTACGCACTCAGACCCGGTTGTCATGGCAGAAGTGCTTCATGAACATGTGTACAGACGCCAACACTGCAGTCTGTCAGATGTCAATGCTATACACTCCAAGTGCCAAGGGCCCTCAGCCCCTCCAGATGCTGCTTCTTATCCAGTGCAAAACAGATCTTGATGTAGACAATTATCCACCTTTACAGAGTCCTTTCTGCACAGCTTTACATTTCTTTGCCCGGGAAAATCCCACAAAAACCTTTCTGTCCACCTGATGGTCAATGCAAAAGTTCAAAGCTCTTTCGGGGTCCAACCGATTGAGTTTCTCCTCCTCTGTCAAGGAATGAGGTGGGGCACAGAACACTGGGAGAGTGACGGATTGCCAAAGGGGTAGAGGGTCTTCAGCAAGAAGGCTGTGTGTGTCCTCAGCACCAGGTTGTCTGGAAAAAAGGTGATGTAGGGCGGTTACCGGTTACACCAAAAGCGCTGTAGTTAATTTCCACAATGACCAGAATTGATCACAATGTGGAAGACAGGCTTTAGTGTCGGAAGAAGCAACGAGCAACTGTGCATTGATTTGAATGGCAAACACATGAGCAATGTCATGACCAAGTTAAGGTCCCAATGTGGTAAAAATACATCTTTTGGTAAAGCAGTTTTTTTAGATTGTTTGAAAATGCCACTTTTAGAACGTGGGTATTTTCTTGCTGAAGAGTTCTGTACCTCTGCTTGGCTACTGAATAAACATATGGGTCAGACTGACAGTTGGGCTGTTTGTGAATTCACTCTAGACAGTGACACAAAAGAAGCTGAGGTGTGTCCTGCATATCCTGATCAGTCTTCGTGGGCTAGAGTGGGAGGGAGGAACTGACATCTGCACTTGAAAGGGCTGTGCCGGACCTCCCACAATACAGTCTCCAACCCCCTAGTGTGTGGCTGGGGCAGGGCAATGAAGAGGCAGGGTCCTGTGCACTACAAAGACTTTCCTTTGAAGTGTACCAACTTCAAAGGCAGAAATTAGTATAAGTATTGGACTGCTGACCGCACAACTTCAAAAAAACTTCTAGATCAAGAAGAACCTCTGCCAAAGAGAAGAGCTGAAGAGCTATGAGGAGGAGTACTGCTCCTTTGCTGTGTGTGCTTTGCTGGGTTGACATGCAGTTGCTGCTTCTGCCATAAAGAAGACAAAGACTGAACTTTGCTGTGTATCCTGCTTGTGAAGATTCTGCAAAGGGCTTGGACTGAGCATTTCTCCTGTTAAGAAGTCTGATGGCCCTAAAGACGTCCCCTGCCAGCACCTGGGCTCTCTTGGTGAGACCCCTGACTTTCCAAGTGGTGCCACATCCAGTCCCTGGGACCCTGGAAGGAGCTGCTGGCAGAACCAGAGAGAAAATGCATGCACCAGGGCCGAGCAGCAGAAAAATAGATGCAGCCCCTGCACCGCGGCTGAAAAACTGACGCAGCGTAGGTGAAATAGACGCATCGTCAGCTCAGCACGGATTCATCGCTGGCATGCGTCTGGATTTTCCACGCATCGTCCCCAGGGGTCAAAATCTTCAACTTCACCTCACGGACCAGAGGATGCTAGTCTGGACACCGACCCATCCCTTCCCTGCAAGGAAAGAATCAACGCATCTCTTACCCAGCAGAGAAAGAATCAATGCACGGACTCACTTGTGGGTATGGAATCAATGCATTGCTTGCTTTTCTGACGCACACTCGCCCGTGCAGCTTTATTTTTGATGCATATCAGGTACTTTGTGCTAAAATAAAGCATTAATTTGAGATAAGCCTGACTGCTTGTACCAAGCTTCCAAGGTGGTGAGCAAGGGTTATCTGAGATGTGTATCTCTCTTACCCGGACTAGAGTGAGGGTCCCTACTTAGAAATGGTATAAACGGACTGTCAACTTGTGACCCCATTTCTAACACTCTCCTTTTCCCCTGAACCATTTGCTACATCGAGGGGTGTAAGGCCCTTTTGGAACAGCTCACAGCCCATCAGACCTCCAGATAAAATACCAGGAAAAGGGGCAATAGTATGGCCATTATTACAACCCACAGGCCAAGCAAAGGCATTTTGAGCACCACTACCAGAACTATACTGACCCACGTCCCAGACAGGGTGACAGTCAATGCTACAGGACTACCGTAAGAGGCTCCCAGAAGCTCCACAGGAACAGCCAGCGTCTTTGTCTCCACCGACATCTCCTGCAACCCTGAGGCCTATCCCTCCACTGATAACTCCCAGGATGACACCTGCTTCCACCTTAGAAGCACTGCAAGGGAAGATCCAAAGTCATCAAATTATGGCAGGGAGGAAGGGAGCTTCTGGACACTCACCCACCCCAAGACAAATGGATGATTTTCTAATTCTCGACTCCAACACCTCCAACACCACATCCTGATTTCATAATCTAATGGAATGGGCTGCAGCAAGATTCAAACTACCAATTTAGGCTAAGCAGTCTGACTGCTTCCTTTATGATTTAAGGTGCAGACAAGAAAATCTGTCTGAGCCATTCGAATCATAGATTATGTATGGGAAGAGGGGATCAAGTTCATTCCCACTTCCACAACAGGGAATGATTCAAGCATGTGACTATGAAAGATCCAATGCTGGAGAAAGCTTGAATATCCTGAATTAAAATGGACAGGTGCTCCTCAGAGCTTTTATGGTGTGGGAAGGAGATGCAGCAGAGCAGAAAGAAACTGCAGGGCGTACCCATGCTGAATAAACTGGAGGAACCATCCGCCAGTATAACAGATTGACAACATGGGAAAACGAATTGGATTCTGCCTCTGAATTGGCAATTGTGCGAACAGCAAACTATTGGCGGCTATGGAGAATTAGGACTGGGCGGACTGATGCCCTTGGATGACCTGCACGTTGCCTGCCAGATGCACATTCACAACCACGAAAGGACTGGGGTGACAGCAGTAGGAGTTTCAGAGACTGGTGTTGCCTGTACACCAACACCCTGGAGCAGCTTTAGCATTTCTCAAACTGGAGAGGACATGTTAGACAGGGGCCAAAAGACCAAAAGAACATCCCATGCCTCTACTTTCCTTGAAATGTCCCAAAGCAGAGTCCTCTTTATCCCTGAACTGGGTTCAGTTGAACTGAGTCATCTAAAGGCACACCGATAATGTAGGCCTGTGTCTTCAAAAAGTCTAATGAAAACTAATCCACACTTGGCAACAGAGCACCAGACTGATGCCAACGGCCCATGCCCGACAATCAGTAGTATAAAGGCCAGCGCAAATCACGTATTTGGTCGCAACCTGACCATCCTGAATGGTTTGAGCCAAGGAGGCATTAAGTATATCTATTCCATAAACAGGCCCCAAGTATACTGACTCCATAGACAAACAGCACTGACTGACTTCAATGCTAGGTTAGCCAAGGAGAACATTCCTTTCACGACTGCCTCAACCCTCTCTTGGATTTCCTGTCCCAGAGGCAAAGGGAATGAATTGGGGTTCACCTTACTGGTGGGAGTCTGGCCCACTAGACTCTTGAGTAGAATGTTTAGCAAGAAAATAAGGGTGGCCAGGTGCTGGTCTGTAGCACCTGGCCATCTGCCTATTAACCACGGGACAAGAACAGGAATAGGACCCATCAAGGTGTCAATATGGTCTTTACTGAACTGAAGCAAGGGCCCAGATGAAGCTGGCACAGGATGTAAAATTTCTGTAAGGATATTGGTCTTGACTTCAATACAAAGCAGTCTTGAAAAAGTCGCCTTGAGCTCTCTTAATCCAAGAAATATCCTTCCATTGGTGGCACAGACTTGGCGAGACATGGCAGAATGGTCCAAGCTCCCACTGTTGATTGCAGGAAAAGGGACCCCATTCAAAATGGTAGCCCTCCCCTGCTCCTTACATGTGCTCCGGCATGTCTCCTATGAGATCCCGCCATCATTTTTCAGTGAGCTCCAGTCGCATATAACCACTTTTCCTTAGGCCGGAAAGACCCCAAGGGTCTCTTCTGTAAAGTGCGCAGCTCCCTGAATGAATGAAAGCTGAGATGGGCAGACATCCACTGATACTATTGGGCATCACTGCTATTTAGGATAGGCTATTTGTTCAGTGCGAACAGAGGTGACCCAGTCCATAGGCTCGTAATATTGCTCCTACAACCCCACAGCCTACTTTCTGTTCTATATGGCTGGGGGCCCCCGCACACTCTCCCACTGGTAACTCGGGTCCTGGTTGGCTGTTGGTACTCAGTGCTCTGCCATATACGATGCCAGGGTGCTCCCACGATGGCCATGCCATTGTGGCATGGGACGTGACTGTCCAAGATGGCGAAGCTGCCTGGATTTAGACCTTGGTATCTGGCCAGCATCTCCACCTTGGGAGAGGTCTAGAGGGATGGCCATATGCGCTCCTTTCAGGAACTGACAGATGACTTTGGCCTCCATCCCTCCCAGTTCTATTGTTGCCTACAGTTGTGGCATGCCTTAAAACATCACAGGAACAGGCTGGTCACCCTCCCTGAATTTAACTCGCTGGAATGTTAGCTGGTGACTGATGCCCTGGGTGGGTACTGGGGGGGGGGGGGGGGGGGGGGGAGTTTGGTGAATATCCAGGCTCTACAAAACTCTGCCTGCAAACTCCCCAAACCTCTGTGGACTTTGAGATCAAGGTGGGAGGAGGATGTTGGTGACCTGGATGGGCGCTCACAATATCCATAAGACTACACCTGATATGCCTGAAACAATTTAAATATTTCCATAGAATCTAATATTCCCCAGAACACCTGTGGCGTATGGGCAAGGCCGGGGGTCCGCAGTGCCTGCGCTGTGGTTCCTCTCCAGGCATTGTTTTAATCACATAATATGGCGTGTCTGTGGGGGCAGACGTACTGGACCTCAGTCAACAGTCATATGGGCCGGGTGCTGTGTATCCAATTAAAGCTCAACCCTAAAATCAGTCTACAGGGAATAGTGGATTCTGTGGGGGGCTCGGGGGTGACTCGTGGACTCCTAGCAATGGCTTACATTGTGGCAAAAAGAGATCTTGTTTAGCCTTGGAGGAAGGAGAGGGTCCCAACCATATGGGAATGGAAACATTGAATGGAGCTATACGCAGCATTGGAGAGACTGGTTTACAAGGGGAGAGGGGGGGGGGGGGGGGGGGGCAAAAAAGTTCCACTGAATTTGGGATGCGTGGGTGGAAAAATCGGATCCATGATGTATGTAGTGGCCATTATTTTGTTTTCTGAATTTGTGTAACCTTACTGTTTTCCTTCCATCATTGTTATTTGTGTCCCCAAGCATTATGCTTCATTGTGTGGCTGCTTACGAGGTGAACCTAGGGTTTGATCTTGAGGTGTTTACTGTACTGATTATGTTGAAAACAATAAAAAGTAATTAAAAAAAGAAAAAGTCGCCTTGTGATGAAACATATGTCAGCTGCCAGTTGTTGTACACAAAGATACAACCAAGGTCCATGTGAAAACATTTGGAACACTTTTTTGGAATAAAAATTCTGGAAAACTATGAATTGAATCTTTATGACTTTATATATGTTTGAGTATACATCTCATGCACTACGGCATCATCTGCTCTTTATTGTGAGAATGTTAACCTTAAGGTTCATGATCAACAAAAATCACAATGTTAGAAGGATGTGAGATACCATGTGAGCGTCACTATCATTGATTACACATTTTTATTGATATTTGACCCGAAGTGTGGGAGTTTTGGATGTACGATTGACCAAACCACGGCTACCAAAAAAGTTGTATTTGCCGAATTTACATCAGTCCAAACTTACAGTGAGCCCAGAATGTTTCAACATTTCCAACACACTTTCCAAAATGTTGTTCCTTATCATACCCCAAACCAATACATTGTCCTGAAAAAAACAAACAAAAAAAAAAAACACACAGAGAATCCACCCAAAACTCCTTGCATAATTCTCTGAAGAACAGCAGATGTCAAAGCTAAACCGAATGGCATGGTCCAAACTGATAAGCAACTTCCAGAGTGATAAGACATCAGGTGTTTGCAGTCCGGATGTAGTTGCATTTGGTGATAGGTGCTTGATAAGCCCACAGTGGTAAAACATTTGGCGCCTCCCACATTCATCAACATTTCGTTGAAACGGGAAAGGGGATGTCAATCCACCCAAATGCTATGGTTTAAGTCTCTAAGATCCACACACATATGCAAATGTCTGTTGACATTCCTGGCCAAAACTATGTGACAGCCATTTTGCGGATTCTATAATCCCAGATTTACACACTTGATCTAACTATTCTTTTAACTGGATGTGTAAGGCCAACAGAACAGTGCATAACTCATGCACTTTTGGTGTCACATCTTCTTAACAATTCGATGTTCAAACTTTTGTGATCATTCCAATTCCTAAGCAAACAATTTAGGGTAAACAGACTTCCACTTTTCCACTGCAGCATGTGGGCAATTAAGACCCGATCCAGGTGATTAGTGTCTAGTATATTTCCTAATGCATATTGCTCCTTCCATCCTAACAAAGTTATCCCTTTCTCCACAACATACTCTTTCCAGATGCTCTTCTATTCTTGTACATTAAACTGGTTTTAAAATAACCTATGACTGGTGGTTTGACCCACACAATTGCCTTGGGGTTCCACATCACTGACAATTAACTTACAATCACTCAAACCTTCCCGAATAGATTTGTCAATTAGTGTGTAAGGAGAACATGAATCTGCCCATTTGTGGACTTCTACACCATTTACCTTGACCATGCAGTTACGTGGGTGCTATGTTTCACACCACTTATACACTTCACTATCTATCAAACCAACACACCACCAGAATCTACACATCATCAACCGTGTCACCATTGTCATCTATTTTTTCACCATCATGTCTTCTAACTAAATTCACTTTGTCTCTTCCATTTTCAATACCGTTCACTTTATAAACCCTGGGAAAATGTCCCATTTTCTAATGTTTATTACACCTGGCCTTAACAGCAAGACATGCACTAGATTCTGCCAAATGTCTCATGCTATCACTCTTTTACCACTTTTTTCACTCTATACCTTGCATTTCCACTGAATATTTTTACTGTGTTGACTTGTTCTTCCTACTCTCAGATTTCTGTAAAAAAAGTTCCATATTTACCATTGTCTACCCTTGCTTTATTCTGACTCACATTAATTTCCTTGACATAACGAGAAGTATTTTAAATTTTTCGAGCAATACTAATAGTTTTCTAAAAAGAAGGATCCTTTAAACCGAATACTTTTTCTTGGATTTTCATACCATTGGTTCTATTACTCATTTGGTCTCTAATGATCACCTCTTTAGGATCTTAAAATTTACACAAATCTGCTAAAATCCTTAACACTGCAACATACCGCTCATTGCTTTCTCCCGTTAATCGGGCATAAGGGGAAAAATGTGTCTTAACACTAGTGCTTACTTTCCCTACTGTACGCTTTCTTCTAAAGCTTTCCTAGCCGGTAAATATTTATCACTGGACCCCTCAGCTGAATATGACCCATCAACACTACCCTCTTCATTAACATTTAATGTTTTTTAAAGTTTTCTTCCTTCCACACCTAAACTATGCTTTAACATAGCAAGTTTTCTTTTGGCAACAAATACACCCCTCTCCTACAGCTTCAAGATATGTTTCAAAGGACTCCCTCAAGTCCTCCCAAGTCATTACAGGATGTCCCACCTCCAGTAAAAACATAGGAAGGGTAGATATTGCTTGTGGTGCAGACATATTATAGAACAATAAAATAAACTAATATAAACTGCGATAAACAAAGTAGTCACCGTAGGCTTCGATGAGAAAATAATAATAGTTGTCACCTTTGTCAATTTCACCAGTTATTTTGACAATAGCAAGTGTGCATCAATAGTTTCAGTAGCAAATGTTAGATGAATACATATTTTCCAAATTGTAACACCTGTGGAGGAGCAGCACATGTCATCCACACTGTGCAGCACCAATCATCCACAGTGTGACCAGACTGAGCAAATCACCAGTAAAATCCAGTCCTCTTTATTCCCTCCTTTTTTTCTCCCTGTAGTCCTGTTCCCGGTAACAAAACTGTTCTGTCAGAATGCTATCCATTTCCACATGGTTTCCTGATCCTGCATCTCTCAGCAGTTCCTCTACACGGCTAGATGCTTCCCTGCAATCCTTCCTGGGCACCAGCAGAAGTGTCCGCACACTAGGGCAACTGAGCCAGCCTGCCGCACTCAACACTCTCACATGGTGAGTAAGCAATTTCCAGGTGAGTAATGCAGAGAAAATAGCTATTGGCAGTCACACGGGAATGAATCGCTTGCAGCCATCACAAGCATCAACAGTCAGATTTGTCGCCCACTGCGAGCCCAAATTCATGCTGCTTCCTAAATCGTAAGAGGGATTAAGCTTGAAATGATCCCATTTTACTAGTCCAGGAAACATAGTAATTGACAGAGAACAGTAAAAAAAACAATGCAAACTGTTGCAACAAATATGCAACCGTTACCCACAATCAGGTCAGTTCCTTGGGGTCTGCACAACTCATACTCACGATAGCTGCTTGTTAAAAGGTTACTGTGCACCCAATCTTTATCGTCAGTTTTGGGAAGACAAAGACTTCAAACTTGGTTGAATAAGTAGGTTTAATATGAGCTCCAGTAAGTACCTACCTACAAAAGACAGGCAAAGCAGATAATTATAACAAAGCAGTTCTAGAATATCTGGAATGCATGACCACAGAGTGCTACAGTGGTACCGGAGATCGCATAGGCAGAACTAGATAACTGAAAAAACATAAGCAATATACAACAAAGACTTCTTGAGGAAACGACCTTGGGAGCGAGACTGGGGCTTATGCAAGGCATGTGACTACTTCTTGTGTTCGGTGACATACAGCTTCACTTCCTATTTCCAGATCGCACAAAGAGTGCACTCTTCGCACTACTTGGAGTTGTGTCCCATTCCATCAAACTCTTAAGACATCCTTGTGTGGGCCCGTGACCTACATCTGTTTCTACATTCGCAACATGGTTTGAAACCCGTTTTAGGAGGGGAAATTGTTCCTCTGCACACTCTACTTTTTTTTTTTTTTCAAGAGTTGTCGAAGAGATTGATTAAAGTAGATGTGGAACTCTGGATCTGTGTTAAATGGCACAGAAATAAACTGACGTCAGAGAGCTGGGGTGGCATTTACATGTGGTGTGTTGTAGCATTGCTAAAAATAATTCTGTATCTAGTCTGGCAATTGTGGATTATTTTAAAGGTGAGGAATGTGCAGTTCGAGATATCCATTAGAAACTAAGGGCCAGATGTACGAAAGGATTTGACCCATTCTGTGTCTATGGGAAAAAGCTTTCGTACATATGGCCCCAAGTTTTCTTCAATATATTGTCTAACCTGTACTTCCCAATGAACGGGAAAGAAGGGAGATAAAATGTTTTCACAGCACTCAAGTACAAAATGTCCCGCTATGTGTTGAACGTGAACCACATCCCGCTGTGCTGAATCAGCTTCATTTTGTTTGCGTGGTCTTGCACAAATACAACACAATTCCATCTACACACAGAACCACAGTATAGCAAACAATGCAGGTTCAGCCAAGCTGGGGTACACAGCACTTTGGAAACTGCCTATGGGTTTACAAGTACCCACTCTTTAAGCCCAGCTCTGGGCATTCTTCTTGAGGTGGCCATTTTAAAGGTGATCGTAAATAAGACAGCAACAAGAAGCGACATCAAGCCATTTGCTTCTTTCTGGGCACAGCTACTGTTGCCAACCCATACAAACTCCAGCTTAGCTCACGCACAGTCTCCCACCCTGTCATCTCCCGTCCTAGTTTAGGAGCAGTTCGTAGTACATTGATCTTCACCACGGATTCTAACATTCTCACCCCCAGCAGCCAAACAGCCACCATGAGTGAGACCACAGTCCTGATGAAGAAGCACATCAGGAAAGAAGCATACGGACGCTCCAGCACCCCGAGGTCTGTCTCAATTTGATCATAAAAGATGCGTACCCTGGCTGCAGTTAGATTCCGGGTCCTGAATATAATAAAGGATTGCAGTTTGTGGCATTTACAGTACCCTTCCTGTGCCACAAAAGCCTCCTTCATCTTCAATTCTTCTAAAATTACTGCTGACTCTGGTGTCACTGACCTCAGGCAAGGACTGTGCTTAATAACGAGTTAGCCCTATTCTACCCATGGATATCCCTAGTCCACACTTCAGGGGGGGAATTGGCTGCTTACAGCATTGGAGTATCCTTGTCCATACTTTAGGACTAGATCATCCCTAGAATCACCACACGGATGGTGGCAGCCAGCTGTATCCTAGTACAACTATACAACACTCTTACAGTATTCCCCACCCCACCAAATCTTAATAGCACCCTTGCCGAGAACCCTGGACTAGAGATTTCATTAAACAAACCCCTATTTTAAACTTAAGGAGGCAGGAGAGCAACATTCTATCCTGCTAAACTGTGTTCTAAACACAACTCTTCATTAACATTTATATTGAATATAACAGACGTGCAAAACACTTGTGTTAAGATTTTTAGCACTCTGGATATAATAGCATTTTGACACAAGAGTGCTCAAGCATCCCAAACACTGCCCCAGCATTGGCAAAGACAGTATGGATGGCTTTCATGTGATAAGGAACATTTGTGTATACAAAGCATGTGTTCACATATCTTAGCACATTAAAGCCGGATAGCTTGTTTGTATATTTAATTTCAGGAATTATAAGATCCACATCAAAGTACAGAGGTTTAATTACAAAGAGATATTGCTAAAGCCTATCTATATATCTGATAACAGTTAAGTGCAGAACTTTCCTAACAATTTAGGAAATATATTTATTGTCTTTTTAGCTATAAAGTACTTCCTGGAGACATCACTGGCCAACAGAAATGTTGAGTCAGAGCAGCTGAGTTCAGTGTTTTTGCTTTTTCTCCTACGCCGTTCTCCTTTCCTAACAATGATCCTCATATTCCGGTGTATGTAGTAATTGAGTCAGTGAGAGACAGAGTGCAATACTCCTCTTGGATTCAGAGCACAAATTTACGGTTAAGGATAAGACCCCTCCAAAACCACTATACTATCAGTAGGGTCTTCCTCGTACAGATAAAGCAATGGTTGCTCTACTGTCAGGCTTTTCCAAATGTTTGAGGCAGGTCAACGGCCCTGAGAAATCATCAAAATCCTCCAGGAACTGGCTTCCATCAGGAGCTCAGAAGGAGCAAAAGAAGTCTAACTGGAGAAACCCCTCCCAGAAATCATTTGTCTCCAGTCGGTGGGACAGTCTTTTCTTTTCCAAAGACTATAGAAAAAGACCATCAGTAACTCTTGATTCATGTCGTTACTGGGCTGAGTTCCTTCCCTCTTGTCTTCTCCACCAGCAACAGTTCTCTCAAGTTCCTTCTTGGCATCCAGAGGGTCCTAGAGATAGGTCACCAAGGTTTCTACTTCAACTTTTTTTTGTGACAGACTAGAAAAGAGTGGGTCTTTGAGCTACATTAGACCACTGCTGATTCAACTGACTTCTACCTAGGAAATTCCTGTAGATGGCGACTACGCAAGCCGATGGGAGACTGGATCTGAGGCTTAGATCTCAAAGATGCCTAATCTCACATTCAGAAATGATGGTTTACAGGAGGCACTTCAGGTTGGTAGTAGTTGAAGTTCATTACCTGTAAAAAGTGGTGCGCTCTTATTAAGTAACAAGGGCTGTGGCTGGGCTCCCACTGTGTCATCAGGGAGCAGTACAGGAATGTGCTCTATCTTCTCCTACCTGGAACTCCAGTCATTCAGCCTCCACTCAGAGTGAACTGCACTCTCAGCAGTAATCAATCCAACCTACAACCTCTAGTGCAGGAAGTCAGACTTCTATATTTTGTTAAATAAACCAAGTCTTGCTGTGGGCAGAAAGTACACCCCCCTGCAGGGGGTGGTGCCCAGCTAGTCCAGTGAGAAGAGGATTATGGTCTCAAACAGCAGGAGATGATTTGGTGAGTTAACATCCTTTTTAGGTTGAGCATTCGAGACCTCCTGTATATACTTTAGTATATATTTATTTGTGGGCTTACTGCTTTTCATTGGTGTGTTGCAGTGTCCTTTAAATATCCTTGCTTGATAGGGGTTAATCTTGCCTATGTATCCCTACTTTTCAGTCCACTGAGCAGTTCCCCAGTACTTGTACCCTTCCACTTGTTCTCATTGTAGCATGTGTTTAGGGACTCGTTTTCCCTTTCTCTAACAGCATTTGACCAGGCTGTTTGTTTGTGCTCCGACTTCTGTTTACATAAACAGGACTGTAATTTGTGTTATCTCCTCACATTTGCTGTGCCTTCAAAGCCAGAGATCAAATGTCAGACACAAGGTCATTTTCTTTCTCTGAAGCGAGAGGATTTCCCTAGTCCTACAAGCCTCTCCCGCTTTGCTGCTTGTCTTGTTTCCTGCTCGTGTTTGTCAGACTCCTACTAAGGGCCGGTACCTGCCCCTTTAACAATCCTCGTGCTCCGCTTCGCCTTTACCTCTACCCTTTTAATTTCCTCGTCGACCAATAGCTGGAAAAGACCAGCTGTTGTGCTCTGATCGGCAAATAAAAATAAGACTTGACACTTTTTCGCACGGTAGGCGTGGAAAAGCAGAAGGTCCTTGTCAAAAATCATATTTTTTTTGTTTTTAAAAATTAAGCTGCTGCGCCCCTGATTCCACATTCCCCCTTCACACCCACATGAATGTTGCTCGACCCAGGCGGGAGAGCCACTGTTCTCCAGCCAGGGAAGTTGCCTTCTTCAGGGTAACCAGGAGACACCGAATCACTAGTAATACTCTTATGTGGCAAAAGTCGCTTGATGAAATGGATTTATGTGGTTAATTTATCATGAAGATAATTACAAGGAATGAAATAACAAAATCAACCTACTTAAAGCATGTAGTGAATTACTTATTTTTCATGGTAATACTACAGATCAGGGCCAACACTAATCTGATGTTAAAAAGATGTGATTTTCCTAATTGTCATGTGGTGCTAACGCATTTCCGCTGCAGTAGTGCCACATCACTTAAAACAACAAAACCAGTGATTTATACCACTAGTCGACCTTCTTTAAATGAAAGCCCAAGTGTTATTATTGTCAAATTTAACAAAGCTTGTTGAAAACGATGCCAGAAACAACAAGCATGTGCAATGCAACGGGTCTCGCGTTTGCTCATGTTAGAGCTGATAGCGTTGTAAACTCCTAACCCGACTTTTCACCTATCGGCAAAAGTGCATTTATGTACTTAACCCAAAAAAGTGCAATTAACCATGTAAAGCACTCGACTTCTGCCAAGAGAAATCGTGCTAGTAAATAGTCCACGAGCCGGACAGAAAACAGCGAGCCTTGCATGTTTTCTGTACTTGGTCGATGCGCTCGAGGAGGGCTAGCCACCGGAAAAGGCATGACGTATGCATGCCTTCGAATAATGAAAGCAAGCAGATTTTATTAGGCAAGCCCAATGAAAAAATACTGACATGACGTCAACAGGGCTCCGAGCCCTTTTCTAAACACGAAAGCGTCTCTCTGCGATACGCTTTGCGCGAGCGCATGCAACGCAGGCTCGACCCTAAAAAGGAAGCTAAGCAGGCATGCAGAGGAATCTAACCTTTGACCAGGGCATCTGTGTACCAGCAATCCTAAAGCAGACGGGAGTGAGAGCTCCGTTGTAGCACTAGGTCAGAGTCTAACATTCATTTGGACCTGGATATCCCAGAGCTATTTAGGGATGTCTTGAACATATTTAAATTTCAACCCAACAAATATCCAATTTCTTTCCAGTTCTCTGAACTCCCACATATGGGACAGGAATCTTTGGTCCCGAAGGTGGATACTGTTCCAGTAATGCATATGGATAAAGTAAGCTCCAGAGCAGCATACATCTCTCACCTCATGCTATAGGCTGTTTGGTGTATCATTCTACGTTTTGGGAGTGCCTCTATTGCAATGCATGACAAACTATTTTAAATCTCTTGTTTTAAATGCTTTGATTGCATTGTACAAGACACTAGTTTCAGTTTATTTAAATTATTTTTTTCTTCGCCATGGTGATTTTAATGGTTTTCTTT
Source organism: Pleurodeles waltl (assembly GCF_031143425.1). Lineage (NCBI taxonomy): Eukaryota > Metazoa > Chordata > Amphibia > Caudata > Salamandridae > Pleurodeles > Pleurodeles waltl. The sequence continues at coordinate 1,137,897,367 of NC_090446.1, forward strand.
TCTAGCGTTACGCCAACTACACACACAGTTTGAAGGAAGCAGCACTTGTGGAGATGTCTACAGCCAAGAGCCACCAAACTCTCATGTCATCATATGAGACACAGCAGCCTCCTCTGCTTCCCACTTCCACCTTCTCTCTCATCTCTACCTCACACTACCCACTCTCCTCTCTCTCACACTCCAACTGTTTCCTCATCTCGCAATTCCACTGCCTCCCTAATCCCTCTGTCACATTCCCTGCCTCCTCTATATACTGCCTGCTCACACATGCTACCTTCCTGTACCTACTCGTGCTGTGCACTGGTCTACCTTGCACCCACTCCTCCCACACCCTGGTGCCCCTCCCACTCGTCACCCTCTCCAACTCGTACTCTCTCACACCTCTCTCTCACGCACTCTACCTGTCTCACTCTGATATTGGTTCACTTCAGGTGTTCAAGCACAGTTTCTTTCCCGTGCCTTTTAGAAATTTCTGTCCCTCAAACCCATGGTCTCCTCCTCTTCTCGGGGTGCTTTCTGTGTACACAAGCAGACCCTCTTTGTGCTACTGTGGCCTGCTCTCCCTTTTTTTCTCTTTCTCACACTCTTTCTGCTCCTCTGTCTAGAGTTCATTCACCACTTTCTGCACAAACTACCTATCCCTCTCTATCTTCCTTTCTATTTATTCTGTGCCGCTCTCACCCCATCTATTCACCATGACACATAATTCCACTACAAAAATACACTACATGCTACAAAATTCCACCCCACACAATTCCACAAGTAACAATTTGAATTCAACCCACATAATCCCACTCCAAACCACATACATCCACTCCACTTCAAACAAAAACACATGGGTAAAAGACCTTGTCATTTACAATGTCTATAGCTCTAACTTTCGCAAATGCAAGACCGATTGCATTGCAAATGCTTGTTAAAATATTGGTCCCGATAGGAGATTACATAGTGGCTGGAAAAAGATCCAAACCTGCCTCCTGGAGTGCAGGCCAACACTAATCCAGCCCGTTTAACTTGTAATAACTTATTTCTCTAGATTGCCTTGACACTCCATCCCTAGCCAGGGACCAAAGAACACCAACATGTACGCCTGTGTTTATGTACAAGCCCCCACGTTTCAACCTCCACCCAGAGCACGTGTGTTCTATTAGGGCAGTACCCATGACACCACCCTTGAAATGTCGTTTCTAGATAAATAATGTGCTACGTGAAATCCCTCTTTACATGTCACAAACAATTAAAATCGTCAACAGCAACAGGGATCAGAGATATCAAGAATCCCTAAATGTTTAGAGAACACAAAATGCAATAATCGTTGCCCGATCCTACTTAGCCACTGTAACAATTCAATGGAATTTCCTCTTGCTTATTTCTCGATACGGACAGTGAGAGGACGAAGACATACTACCTAAAACGTCTATCTAATCAGACAACTCTACAAAGCCTATTCAAATCCTCTCCCCGCCAACCATCCAATTAGGAGATGCTTTCCATTATGACCAATTTCATAGCTTTCTATCGGATTAAAAAAAATCCTCATCCAACTCCCACAACCACCGATTAAGTCAGTCTATTATTGCCTCTCAGAATATACCGGACATAAACAATGCCTATAGTACAATACTTTATTGCCTTTCTTTCATTAAAATTGCCCACCTTTGAACGTGTACTCCAGACTGTGTCAAAACATCTGTCTAATGCCCAACAGACTAGAATCTATAACTATATTTTTTTTCTATGGTTTAGAAATTAGTTTACAGTGCTCTGGATTAGTACATGAACCTTTGGTCCTTAATACATCTGTTTTGATGGCCCAGTTGTCCTAATTTAACCCTCTAGAGGCCTATATGCCGAAAGAGTGTCCAGTTTCACCAACTGAGTTATTCTGAACTACAATCGCAATGCTTTGCTCTTTTCTAGCACAAAAAAGTTTTCTGCAGATCTGCTGTAACATGGAATGTGCATGAAAACAACAACTAGCCTCATTTCCCTCCCTGCTATATGCAATGGGTCTGAAATCTACTTAGTTTGTATTTAGTTTTTAAATGGTGTTTGAAGAAGCCTGGCTATGCTTATGTAACTCGCCCAGGCGAGTCCAGATTAGATAAAGTTCTACAGTTAACATTATCAGGGCCAGAAATCACACTTTCCGTTTCAAAATGAGTGCACACTTGCTGTGAAATGTCCAAGATGTTTTATCTTTTCATCAAAGAGAAGAAATAACAAACAGTGGCAAAAAATATAGGCCTGGGTTTTGTCCGACAAAACAAATGCAGAAGGAAAATGCTACTTCCCATGTGAGCATCTGTTCGTAAGCATACTCCTGCCATCTAGTGTTGGGCTCAGACGTTTCTAAGTTATTTTACTTCAAAGAAGCCTTGAGAGCCACATTGCTGTACAAGTGGTGTAACAAAACTTAATGGACTCCCCCCTGCAAAGTACTTGTAGAGCACCCCCCTTCTCTCTAGACCCAGTGAGGGGCCTACCACCTGAGAACAGTATACTGTATTGGGGGGGGGGGGGGGGGGTGGAGCTCTGGGGGTCCCTCTGCACCACAGGGCCTGTGGGAGGCTTTGTTATACCACTGCACCTCACATGGGCACATACTCCTTTTTAGATTTTTTTGCCTAGCGGCTGAAAGTGTACTTGTACTTGTACTTAAGGCGCGTTAAGATCAAAGTGCAGGAAAAATACAGAAAGCTAGAGATCTACAAAAGACAGGCTTCAGAGATGAGAGCAGGCTTATGTGAATCTACAGGATTACACACAAACAGATATTGGGTAAGTACCATTTTCCGTTTGCAGCACGTGACTGTTAATGCACATGCTTAGAATAGACTGTAAAACATTGTCTTCCATATGCCGTCGCTAGCATGTGTGTAAGAAATTGGGTTATTAGTTGTGCAAGGATGTTACACCTGTGCAAGTAATAGGCCCACAATTTCCCCCTACTAGGAATGAAGCACCCAATTGTAGCGCTGGACACTCTCAGTCTCTCTCAGGATAGCAAAGTCGAGAAGGCCTACTCATGGTGTGATGGTGGGCCGACTAGTAATTACCATTTGCTGGCATGCAATTATAACACTCAAATCATGGTTTGGAGCAGTCAAGATAGCAGCTTACAAAGACTCCAGTGAGCCTCCAGCAACTCCAGCACACTTTCGGCGTTTTACACACACCTCAATGCCATCAAATTAAAAATACTGTGAGGTGAGGTGGTTGCTGGAAACCAGTTGGAGTTTTCTCCATTACTTGGAGCTCCACACAACAAACTTTATCGTGGTGGCCCCTCAACCGATCGGTACAGCTATCGTGGACAAGATGGCACCGCAGGGGAAGCATCGGGAACTCCAATCGCTTTGGACCTACACAGCCAGCCAGATCCAGAGCAGCACCATCAAGATCAGTGATGCACAGCTGTAAGCCCAGGCACCTCCTGCGAAGTGGTGTGACGTCCCTATATCTGCCCTACCCTCCACCCCAGCTTCTTTTATGGAATGATGAAGGTCATGATGGTAATGTTGGAATCGTACATTACAGGGTGAATTCCCCCCTGAAATGCAGGCTTGAATTCAGAAGCCCAGCTGCCCACTTATAACTCAGAACATGGCAGGTACAAACGCAATGTCCTTTCTTTCCCATGTACTCTGCTCCTCACAATGAACGCCTGCCTACAATGAAGAACAGCAGAGAGCACTGCCAGTTACGCATACCACTTGGCCAGATAAGGTGCTGACCAATCACAGTGCACTGCTGACCCCCACATTAGGTCAGATGACTAAGCAGCGGTGCATCCCATCTCCACAACCAACAGACCCCCAAACCCAGTGTCTAGCGCCTGCACCCTTATCCACGTCCCTGGGGCACAGCACGAGCGCTCTAGCTGGCCTTCATGTTTAATTGTGGCTTCACACTCAAAGGTAATTAACAAAGCCTGCTTAAGTTAAGAACAATCAGACACACAGACTGAGCATGCAAACATCACTTTGCAACTAGATAGACCTTTGCAATCAGTTAGCCCAATGCTCTGCTGATTATTACCCTGACTACGGATCCACCATCCTGGTGGAGCTAAAGGGTGCCAAATTCAAAGAGAGGGACACTAAAGGTAGTCTTAAATGCTCTAAGCAATCTCCCCTGATTCTGGAATCCCCTGTGAGAAATAACCCAGATGCTTCCTTCACACTAGATATTATCCTAAAAAAACTGAACATGATGCATGATAGAGCCCAAAGCACCAAGACAAACACCTATCTTTTAAAAACTAAGGTTTCTGGTATCAGCAAATAACTTAAAGATATAACAATAAGAATATCAAACACAGAATCAAGAATCAGGTCAGCTGCAGACTACAACAATGCACAAGCCAAACGTCTGCAAGGGCTGGACGATTCAGTGTCTAATCTTAAACGTGAAAAAGATGAACTTGAAGACCCAAATCGGAGGCTGAGGAAGCTGAAAAAGGGGCCAAAACAACAGCTGACTTCCTAGTCACATAGATCCCTGACGCCCTACAAATTTATTTTGCTGAAGAGACTGAGATCGAAAGAGCCCACACGGTTCCAACGTATGAATCTAAAAATATGCCAAATACACGACCACTAATCTTAAAGCCGCTGCGTCATTAACACTCTGAGCTAATGCTAGCCCACATAAGAATCAGAGTGGTCGCCATAACTAAGGGATATGCAAGAGAAACAGTTATACAATGGATAGAATTACTAGCCGTATGGAAAAAACTTACGGAAATTGAAATTCTATATTCATTTGCTCTTCCCTCAACATTTAAAATCACATTCAAAGGTCAAACAAGTACCTTCACAGATTTGGCAGAACTCTGGCTAATAAAACAATAACAGAGGGATGCAGACCACTCCCTGGGGGTCCCATCGGGTTGAGAACTGAGGTTTAATACCATACCATTACCTATATTAAACAATTTGTACTTTCTCCCCAGGACGCCCTCCCAATATGAACATACAAGATCAATTTGGGATGTGTCACCACTATTACTTATCGTTATAAAAAATACTTGATGAACAACTTCATTGATGGACTCCCAAAGTGAGCCTTCTCTCTGCTTCATATAACCCTGGAATGGTTATTTGTATTCTCTACTTGATCTAGGGGACTACTATGTTGCCCTCAAATACAGGTGACTGCATATGGCCAGGAGTATGTCATTGTTACCATCTTTGTCACTCTGTAATATCCAAGAACGCACAACTTAGGCTGTCTGTCTGCTGTTCACAGGTTCCTGGTTGACTCAATGAAAGATCGACAAGATACAGAGCGTCAATATTGAAGTTAATTGAAGTACACCATAGTTACAGATACATTTAGGTTCACATTATTTACAGCATTTACATATACTGTAGTGATGTTCATAGGACACTCAACTACTATCTAGATATTATAATATGTAGAAGACTGCGCTGGTCATAGCACATCTTTGGAACTACGGGAAGGGCCCAAGTTACTTATAACTCTCTCTGACATGTCAACTGCACACCATGGCTAGGCTATTATGACTTGCCACTACTATGCTAATTTGTAAAGCAACAAAACGAATAACCAATTGATCATCATTGAAATAACCAATTGCTCATCATTGACAAGTTAACAATCGACCCAACCTAAAGTCCCTATGGGCTATGGGTAGCTGCTGTTGAAATAATGTTCATGTGCGGTCACCCTGTTCGAATCGGCTCAGCCTGAACATCCACACCAGCCATCTAACAAATATTAGATCGTTCTACGAGACTTGTATACCTGCATATACATTAAAATAAATTATTGGTCCGGATAGCAGTTTACACGTCTGGAAAATGATCCAACCCTGCATCCTGTAGTGCAGGCCAACAGTTATCCAACCATCTTAGCTATGTCACCTTTCTCCAAATACTTCTTTAACTGTACGCTACATCCTGACGTTTGGAGTACTGTTAACGGCTATAGGTGTGTCACCGCCTGCCATTGGCATGCTTACATACAAGACAGCATTATTAGCAACACACACGTCATGCAGTTGTTGGACATTCAGTGTTACCATGATCCCTATATCACAGCACTTAAAACTACTCATACCATCCTGATTGTACTATACGCCTGACCCATTTACAACAACATGATTATGCAGACACCCATCCTTACACTCGTGACCCATTGCTCTGATGATGATGGAATGACTTATACCAGTTAACTCTGAATGCCTACTTTCGTACATTATCACTGACACCACCTCCTAAATACCCTGCATGCTGGCGACCTTCCCTATTTGGCCTGTCTCCACTACAGTCTCCCCGTATGCACCTCATCTCGTATAGACTTCACCAGGTGGGACGGGATGCAAGGCACCCGGTTGGTGGTTCAACTGCCCCTTATGGTTACATAACTTTTTTGTTGTTATCCGCGCACTTCTGTCAGTCCTTCATCTCTTCCCCTCCCCAACCCAGTGAAAAACATGGTCTTAAAATGTGGGTCACAAAGCCATGAATGGCCTTAAAAAGGCCCCCTCAAGCCAAACTTACACCCAGTAATCACAAATGGCACCAATGACATTGTTAAACAATCTCTCTAAATACTAAAGGGTTATACCACCAGGTACAGACAACCAAAATATAAAAACTACCCTACAGGTGATATTGTTTTTATAAGAAACGAAGATTGTTTTCAGAGAAGCATTGTCCCTGAGAATGGGATGGGTTGCAGAGGTGACCTGCTTGGGAGCTTCGTGGAAAAAAACTGAGTTCTTACCTCTAAAAGATCAGGACTATCTGTCATTCCGTCAGAACACGATAGACAGTAGATGGTTGCTCACAAGACTTAGAAATGGGAATAATTACCTTTATACAACGAATATAGATGTATCCCTAGTGGGGGCGACCCACAATTTTGGCACAGACTCAACAAGAAACTTTCAGATATCCAGTAGACTTCCAAATCATCCCTGGAGGTGATTATAACCTCCCAACATATCCTACACAAGATCATCACTCAGCATTTAAATTTAGACCCCTCCCCCCCCCAAAGCATATAAACAAATGCTCAATTTATGCACCACTCATGGTCTCTCAGACATCTGAGAATTTCATATCCCCAAGGGTAGCAATTTTACATCCTTCTCCCTACCCCATCCAAGCTTTTCCTGCATTGACTGCCTAATAGTAGATGCATCTCTGCTATCGGCCACCTCAAATGCCACAATCCAACCTATCATCATATCAGAACATAGAGTGATATCGATATCTATTCTGAATCTACCCACTAAAGGAAAAAACTCAGTGTGGCATATGAACGCTGAAACTATGGATAAGGAATTAGATATACAAGATTTAGAGAGGGAAATTGAATTTTTTTTTGCAGAGAATAAGCATTCAATCACCTCCCAGTAATTTTATGGGACGTTCAGATGCTCTATAAGAAGTCAAATTATCAAACGCATGTCCAAGAGAAATAGGGATATAAAAGAATCCTTAGCCACTAAAATAAAAAGAAGAGGTGACTTTGACACTCCAAAAATGACAGCCTTTTAAAAGAAATTAAACAACTAAAATACATCTACAACACCATAATCAGCAAACAAGCATAGCTATAGATACATAAACAGAAATCTAAGAGATTACTGTACCTTAACAGAAATGGGAAAGCTCTAGCTGCTACCCCCAAATTCAGGCAAATCAGTAACCAAATCTCACAATTCAAAGCCCCGGATGGCTTAAAAAAAACAGAAATAAGGAAATATCAGATGTTTTTAAAAACCTCTATGCAGACCTTTACCATCCACATGTGAGCATTATTAAAGAAGACTGTCTGGCTTACCGAAAATGTTTACCAATAAAATCAATCTCTGAGACAGCGAAAGTCAGATTAAATAAACCTCTAGAAACTGCGTAAATTGTGAGTACAATAATCTGCCCTGGCAAAGCTCCAGGGCCAAATAGCTTCCCCATATAAAAAATGATAAAAATCCATAGTAAAACCCATAAAAGATACCCTTCTTTCACTTTGAACTACAAGAGGATGATTTCAGAAACTGCAACGGAAGCTACAATCGGAGGGTAAGGACCACTCTCACCTGACAAATTACAGGCCAATATCCCTCCTAAACACAGAGGCCAAAATATATGCAAATGCCTTAGCCAAAAGACTGGAACCATGAATTCCTAAACTTATTCACAACTCTCAGGCGGGATTCGTTAAAGCAAGCCTAGCCAGAGACAATGCGCATACGCTCTGTCAAATAGTAGAAAAGGTTCAAAATTCCACGTTGAGCCACTGCAATTGCCCTCAATGAGGAAAAGGCCTTTGATAAGGTCTTTTGGCCATTTCTGCAATCAGTACTTGAGACACAACTTCGGTGCACAGTTCATAAAAATGACTATGGCATTAAATACCAACACAAAGGCAAGTATCATGAGTTAATGGTGCATTGTCCACTCCCTTTGACCTACATCAAGGTACACGACAGGGCTGCCCCCTCTTTCCTTTACTCTTTCTTTTATCCATTGATCCATTAATACAAATACTCAAAAACGTCCCAGAAATCAAAGGGTTTTATCTTGGAGCAACATCATACAAAACTGCTGCATAGGCAGACAACAAACTTAGTCTGACGACATTGGGAAAGCCGGACCAGCGGTCACTAATATAATCCACAAATACTTCTTGGTACCTGGATACATCTTAAACAGAGATAAAACTGAGGCTTTCCGCCTCACCCCCAATTGCTTACCCACATACCTTGGAGACAACACTCAAATAGCAACCTAAATGCTTTAAAATAACTGGGTATTTGGTTTAGCAGGGATTTAACCGAATCACTACGACATAGTGAAACTCAATACATAGCTGAAGTCAAAGATCTTCCCTCCACTGACAGATTAACATTAAACTTCCTCTGGAATGCCCAAAGAGCTAGAATTGCCTACAAGTCCTGCAGTTTAACTCCACCCTTGGGGGCTGTAACTTGCCGAGCTGGAACTGCAATTAGTCAGCTTTTTTTTGGCAGCCCAAGGTGGCCACTGGCTACAGCCAGAAACAACTTATCACCCCCACTGGCTAGATATGGAACGTACATTATGTGAACCCTTCCATACCACTTTCATCATCACCATGGCGAAGCACACGTTTGTACACTCAGCAAAAATTTATAGATACTGCTAACATACTGAAATGACACAAACAGATGCCTAATTCTTTTTCGAATTCAACACTAGCTTCCCCATGGCATAACCCGAAAATTAAAACCAAAATAGTCACTAGCCTTGGTTCTTCATGGGCTACCAAAAGTATAAGGCGAATCCAAGACCTGTAGAACGATAATACCAGCCCCCGCTCTTTTGCCGAACTCCACTCTATATTTAACCTGCCCCACTTAAACTTCTATGCCTTTCTAAAACTTAAAGCGAAACTATCTATCTAAATAAGGCTCATTTGATCACCCCTATGTTGTCTCACAGCCGTCAACATGCTACTCAACTAGGCATTAAAAATATACAAAACTTTAACCAGTCCTGCACCAGTGTTACAAACACAACTACAAACTAAATGGGCTAAGCATTTAGAATCCAGACACAGATTACCTTTCAGAATAAAATTGGTTAAAAACCTGTAATACTTCATTGCTGAACATAATTGTCCCCTCACTTTCAAAATCAAAATTCTTTACTATAAACTTCCTCTACTGGACACCTGTCAAGTTACACAAATTAAATTTGCGCAATGACGGCAAGCGCTGGAATTGTAACCTGTCACAATGGAATATATGAATAACTGTGAACCAACTATCAACGATAATTGAAACACCAGTCCCCTTACATTTCCCAATGTTTATTCTAGGCCACTGGATATTATCAATTGCCTTACATCTCAATACCCATTATATGGCATTACATGACCTATTACTGACAATCAACACCAAGATCATCCTCACAGAATGGAAGTCGTTCAACAACATATCCTATCACAGTTGGTGGGCCAGGATAACATACCCCAGAGGGGGAGTAGCTCCCAGGAAGAGAGACAGACTAACTCCAAGATATCACAGAAAATATGGCAAACACTATATAGTTTCACGAAACACAATATTTTTCCCTCCCTTGATTGCATTAAAGACAAGACATCCAGGCCATATTTCCAAACCACCTAGAAATTATACTCACTGGGCTCATTAACGACAGATGTATCTTGCGATATATATGTAAACTTTGTACTATTTGCTGAACAGTGCTAAAGTCTCTTGTGTAAGAGTTGGGACCCACTTTTTACAACTGGCTAAAATATCTGTGGACTATGTTTTATATTTGCTGCTGCATGATCCATGCGTCAAGTTTAACCAACCCAAGTATGATGTTGGTATCTATCTACCTATGCTCATTTGCTTATTCAGATCTATATTGCATCTTTTGTAGGTAATGTATGACCTAAATTGATGCCAATATTCGCTTTTACTTTTGTAAGTTCTATAAAACTCAATAAATATATATGGAAAACAAAGAAAAGGAAAGGTAAATGTTACTCATCCAGTAGGCAGCTGTTCATGGCATGTAGTACTGTAGATTCACATGCTTAGCATATTCCTGCCACCTAATGCTAGGCTTGGATGCATGCAAGTTGTGTTTCTTCGAAGAAAGTCTTTCGAGTCACAAGGTAGAGTGACTCCCCCTCTTGCTGGTAATGCACATGGTCATCAACTCCATTGTTAGACTGTTTTCCGCAAGGCGGGTGAGGATGGAATATGAAAAAAGTACAAGTTACTTACCTTCGGTAACAAAATATCTCGTAGAGACATTCTAGTTGCAGATTCCTTACCTTTGAATTTCCCCAGGCGTCAGACTGGATCAGGAGATTTTTTCTTCGAGCAGTACTTCTGCATGCCGTCAGGTGGTGTCGCTCGACTCCACAGGGGTCCCTGGCGTTGTGCTCGCCGTGATGACATCGCAGTAGCATATAGGCGCCACCCTGGCGCGCTGACGTCCGTTTCCTTTCACGACTTTCCACAACAGTAGCGCAAAGCCATCCATGAAGAACACAGAGTGGTGCGCCAAAACTAGGTCCCTTAAGGGAAAGTTCCTGTCCCTAGAAATCTGTTCGCAGTGCGGGGAGGATGGCAAGGTCGGTAAGGAATCTGCAACTAGAAGATGTCTCTACCAGATATTTTGGTACCGAAAGTAAGTAACTTGTACATCTGATAGAGACTTCTAGTTGCAGATTCCTTACCTTTGAATAGATACCCGAGCAATACCATCCCTGGTGGTGGGCTGTGAACCATGATCACACCAAAAAGTCCTGCAGGATCGAACAGCCAAAGTAGCCGTCCCTTTGGACCTGACTGTCTAGGCAGTAGTGTTTGGTAAAAGTGTGCAGATGCCCACGTTGCTGCCTGACAAATATCTAGGACTGTAACGCACAGTGCTAGCACTGTGGTAGCAGCAGTAGCTTTGGTGGAGTGAGCTTGCAAACCTTCAGGGGGGGTTGGGGGGGGGGGGGGGGGGGGGGGTGAGTTGCTGTTTAGCCAGAGCGTAGCACATTTTGATGCATAAGAGTACCCATTGTGAAATGGTCCTCTTCTGCAACGCCTTCCCCTTCTTTGCACCCACATATCCCACACAGAGTTGATTGTCCACCCGGAAGTCTTTGGTACGAACAAGATAGAACCCCAATGCTCTTTTTGGGTCCAGACGGTGGAGTCTCTCCTCTTCATGAGAGGGATGTGGGGGTGCATAAAAGGTACGCAAGGTGATGAACTGTCCGAAGGGTGTCACTACCTTAGGTAGAAAAGAAGCCCTTGTGCGAAGCGCCACTTTGTCAGGATGTATGGCAAGAAAAGGTGGGTTAGATGACAGAGCCTGGAGCTCACTTACTCTGTGGGCAGAAGTAATGGCAACTAAAAAGGCAGTCTTTATAGTTAAGAGCCCTAGAGGACAGTTGTGAAGCGGTTCAAACGGGGCACACATAAGGTATGTTAAGACCAGGTTGAGATCCCATTGGGGCATGATGAATGGGACAGGAGAAAAAAGATGTGTGAGGCCTTCAAGAAACCTCCCAACTATGGGAGATTTAAATAAGGAAGGCTGATCTGGTAACCTCAAGAAAGCAGAGATAGCAGAGATAGCAGAGATATATCCCTTAAGAGTACCAAAGGTGGAACCCTGCAGGGCAAGGGAAAGAATAAAGAGAAGAACTTGAGAAGGAGGTGCAGATAGAGGATCAACAGAATTGTCGATGCACTATGCAATAAATTTCTTCCAACGACAGGCTTATACAGTTTTGGTTGAGGCAAGCCTGGCTGCCAAGATAACGTCCCAGACTTCGGGTGGCAAGTCAAAAGACGTCAACGGTCGCCGCTTAATCTCCACGCATGAAGCGGCAGAGTTGACAGGTTCAGTTGGAGGACCCTCCCCTGCTGCTGCAACAGAAGATCCTCCCGAAGGGGCAGTCTGATCGGAAGAAATATGGCCATGTTCAAAAGCTAGGGATACCAGACTCTTCTTGCCCAGTCCGGAGCCACCAGTATTACTTGGGCCCAGTCTTGCCTGATCTTCTTCAGAACTCTGGGCAGAAGTGGTATAGGCAGAAAGGCGTACAGGAGGCCTGAATTCCACTCGCGACGAAAAGCACCGCCGAGCGAGTGCCGTCTTGGAAACTCCAACACGCAAAACAGCTAACATTGCACGTTCTCTACAGAGGTGAACAAGTCTAACCAAGGTTCTCCCCACTGCAGGAAGAGACATTGTGCCACCTCCAGATGGAGACGCCATTCGCGGTCGACCACGCACCATCGGCTGAGTTTGTCTGCTTTGGCATTTAAGGAGCCTGCCAGGTGTTGAACCACCAGGGAAATGCCCTGATGTTCCAGCCAAGTCCAGAGGCGAAGGGCCTCTTGACAAGGGGTCCACGACCCCACTCCGCCTTGTTTGTTGCAATACCACATGGCGATGGTGTTATCTGAATGGTGTTATCTGAACACCCGCTTTGCCTTCCCCTTGAGCAGGGGGGAAGAAATGCGTTCATCGCTAGTCGAATCGCTCAGAGCTCCAGATGATTGATATAGAGCTTGGTTTCCGCTGGAGACCAGATGCTCTGATCTCCAACTCTCCCATGTTGCCACCCCATCTCAGGAGTGACGCATCTGTCACGACCGGAAGATCTGGTTAGTGGAAGGAGAGTGATCTGCCCTTGACCCAATCCTGATTCGTTAACTACCATTGCAGATCTTTCACAGTCCCTTCCGAGATCTGGACCTTGTCGGACAGATTCCATTTTAAACCAGCAGGATGCAGGAGGCCATGAGGCCCAGCAGCCTCAGAGTCATTCTCATCGAAATCCAGGACAGAGGCTGAAACATCGGTATCATAGCCCGAATATCCTGGACTCGCTTTGCGGGAGGATATGGCCTAAACTGCACGGTATCCAGAACAGCTCAGATGAAAGGGAGCAACTGAAAAGGAGTCAGGTGTGACGTCGGCAAGTTGATAGTGAACCCCAGCGAATGCAAAAGGTTCGTATTAGTCTGGAGGTGGGAGAAGACTGTCTGGGGTGAGTTCACCTTCAACAGCCAATCGTCGAGGTAGGGGAAGACTGGGACCACTACCATCACTTTCGTGAACACCCCAGGGGCACTGGTAAGGCCAGGACCCCTAATCTGTGCAGATGAGCTGCCACCACTAGCATCACTTTCAAGAACACCCGAGGTGCACTGGTAAGGCCAGGACCCCTAATCTGTGCAGATGAGCTGCCACCACTAGCATCACTTTCGTGAACACCCGAGGGGCACTGGTAAGGCCAGGATCCCTAATCTGTGCAGATGAGCTGCCACCACTAGCATCACTTTCGTGAACACCCGAGGGGCACTGGTAAGGCCAAAGGGGAGCACGGTAAACTGAAAGTGCTCGTGACCTACCACGAATCGCAGATAACGCCTGTTGTCCGGCAAGACAGGAATTTTGAAGTATGCATCTTGCAAGTCCAACGCAACCATCCAGTCTCCGGGATCCAGGACAGATAGGACCTGAGCCAATGTCAAAACTTTGAACTTCTTTGTTAGGAAGAGATTGAGGGACCGAAGATCTATTATAGGGCAAAGTCCTTTGTCGTTTTTCGGAACCAGAAAGTAGCGGGAATAGCAACCACGACCTACTTGTGGCAACTGAACCCTCTCTATAGCTCCTTTGGGCAAAAGGACTTGGACTTCCTCATGGGGAAGCGCCATATGATCCTCCAAATATCTGATTGTATGAAGGTGGCATGGCTGGAGGAGATGTCTCGAAGGGGAGGGAGTAGCCCCATCGGACAATTTGGAGGACCCACCTGTCCGAGATAATGGATTGCCATTTGGCAGGTAATGGCATATGCTGCCACCCACTGGCTCCTGATGTACCCGCGGACTACGAAGGCTTGGAGGCTGAAGAGGTTATGGGGTGGGACTGGGTGACCCGTTGGCTCCCTGATGCACGGGGGCGTGTGATCCTGTGTCTGCAGTCGCGCAGGGGCTGTACAGCATGCACGGTCGGTGGCCAGGGGGAAAAGGACGCAGTGGGTGCCCCTTCCGTACCCATGAAAGGGGCAAAAGGTGGACTGCTGGGGTCCAGGTGCGGGTGTGAGGCGCGAGGCCAAGGGACCGGACTGTGGCTCAGTAATCCTTGAAGCACTCTAGCACCGAGTCCGCCTGGTATCCGAAGAGACGTGTTCCATCAAAGGGCATGTCCATCAAGGATTGCTGGACATCCCATGAAAAGTCAGATGTTCCCAGCCAGGCGTGACGTCTCACTGCAACCATTGATGCAACCAGTCTGCCCAGAGAGTCGGTCGTATCCAGTCCACAACGAATCATGAACTTAGCTGCATCCCTCCCATCTGTTACGGCTTGGGAAAGGACAGGCCGGGCCTCCTCTGGAACTGCAGGCAGCACTTGCGCGACAGTATCATAGAGAGTATGGGAATAGCGTCCCAAAAAGCATGGGGTGTGCACGGACTGCAGCGCTAGACTGTTGGAAGAAAAGAACGCATCCACAAACTCGTCAAAAACTTCGATAAAAGTGTTGATGTAGTAAAAAAATGACTGAAGTAGCTCTCTCCGGACCTGGGCGTAGGCTGGCGCAGAAAGAAAAGAACGGACGTCAGCGCATCGGGATGGTGCCTATATGCGACCCCGACATCATCACCACGAGCACAACGCCCACGGAGTCAACCGACGTCACCTGACAGCGCACAGAGGTACAGCTCAAAGTAAAATCTCCCGATCCAGTCTGATGCCTGGGGAAATTCAAAGGTAAGGAATCTGCAACTAGAAGTCTATCAGATAACATAATATAATGAGATGTCCATGCTGTCCAGGGAAGGGGGTGGGCGCATATGAATGTACAGCACTACTTGTTTACTGGGTAAGTAAAATTTGCCATTCAAGGCATGTGTGGCTGTAGATACACATGCTTAGCATAGACTGAATAGCAGTCCTCCTCGATAAGCGGTGGCTTACCTGTGGTGGTTACAGTTATTTGAAATAGTGTACATAGAACGCCTTGGCCAAAATTGGTTTGTTGACCGGCCAGTATATGTACACAGTAATGTTTTGTAAATGTATGCAGTGTAGACCATTTAGCTGCTTTATATATGTGAGCTATAGGTGCATTTCCAAGGAAGCTTTTTTTTTTTTTTTAACGAAAGGAGCGAGCTCTAGAAGGGATGGGTAAAGTTCTTTTAGCTTTAGCATAGCATCTTTGAATACATTTGACAACCCAACGTGCAATAGATTTAGTAATGGCTCTTCTTTTGTGTGGTTTTGAAAAATCAACAAAGATGTTTTTTCTAAATAATTTAGCTCTGTTGATATAACAACGTAAGGGCTCGTTTTACATCTAAACCTTTCCGCAACTGAGTCTGGTTGGGGAAAAATACTGGCAATTCAATAGATTAAGGTGGAACTAATGACCACCTTTAGAAAAACAATTAGGGTTGGTATGTCTCTCCACCCTATTTGTATGTAGTTGGAAGAAAAGTTCTTCTAAATGCCTGAAGCTCACCGACATGTCTGAGCAAAGTGATAGCATCTAGAAAGGATACTTTCCAGGAGAAAAACTGGAGGGTGCAGGAGTGGAAGACTCAAATGGAGGGCTCAATAATCTTGCTAGTAGGGACTGGTGGCGCGTTGGGAGGAAGGACTCTTAAGACCTTCTAAGAAAGATCTAATGACAGGAACCCTGAATAGAAGTTTTGAAGATTTGTGGCTCATGTCACTAGGTGTAGTCTTAGAAGTGTAAAAGCTAAACCTGTAGTAAGTAAATGAAATACTATCAATGTCTTGTACTTTGGCTATTAAAGGATCAATGTGTTTTTAATGACACTAGTGAATGAATCTTTTCAATACGCTACATAACAAGCACAAGTAGTGAGTCTTTGTGCTTCTTAAAGAATGTCCATACAAGGTTGTGTTAGATTTAAGTAACTAAAATCTAGTACTCCGGGAGCCAGATCGCTGAGGGTCCTGGGGTCTGGATACCCGATTTTTCCATGGCTCTTCATGAGAAGGTCCTGCCTGTTCGGCAGTACTTTGTAAGGAACCTGGAGACGAAGCTTGAGCATTTGGAATTTTCTGCTGTGGCAAAAAGGTCCATTTCTGAGTGACCCCATTGCCGGGAGTTTGGGAGAAGGACTTGTTGGTGGAGTGCCTACTAATGGATTTGCTGGCATCTCCTCCTCTGCAAATCTACAAAGTTGTTGTCCACTACCAGGAGATACTCTGCAAACAGGTGAATCTTGTACCAGAGAGGCGACCTCCAAATGAATCGGGCTAGATGAGACAGCTGAAAGGACCCGCTGCATTCCTGCTTTTGGATATAATGCATGGAAGTCATTTTTGTTTGTTTTTAGCATGAAGACCTTGCCAATCAGGTGGGGAAGGAAGGCTTTGGGTGCCAGGTTAACAGCTAGAAACTCCAGGTAACTGATATGGAGAGGTCTTTGGCTAGGTGTCCAGCATCCTTAGACAGTCAGATCTTGTAAATGCGATCCTCAACCTGTGAGGGAGGCGTCAGCTGTTAAGGTACTCTCCGGAACTGGGTCAAGGAAAGACTTTCCTTTTAGGAGGTTGTTGGTGTTCAACCACTGCAGGGAGTGCCAAGCTTGACGGCCTACCAACACTAGATCATCCCATTAACTCTCCGCTTGAGTTAATTGGTGCACCAAGCACTCTTGCAAGGGATGCATGTTGAGTCTGGCATGAGGTACTACGGCAATGCACAAAGCCATCATACCAAGGAGATGCATAACTGTCCTCACTGTTATCTTCTGATGCGGCTGGAACTGTGGGATGAGCGCCTAGGAGGACAATCCATGCGGCATTGGGTAAGCTATCCCTCATTCTGAGTCGGGGATAGCTCCAAGGTAGGGTTTTATTTGAAGGGGCTGGAGGTGGGATTTGACTGCACTGATAATAAAGCCTAATTGATGAAGTAGGTTTACTGTGACCTTAGTGTGTTGGAAGAACTTTTGAAGAGTTAAGTATGGAAAGACATCTACCCAGTATGTCTGGCCCAGTAGAGTAGTGTGAGTAAACCCCTGGTCATTGCTGGTGTATTGGCACTGGTTCTATGGCCCCTTTTTTGAGGAATGCCTAAACTTCTCCCCTGAGCAACTGTTGATGTTGCGTTGAGAGTATGTGTTGTGAAGTGGAATGTCTAGAAGTGAAGTGCAGTCCAGACAATAACAGAGTAGGATAATATCAACACCCACTGTTGAAGGTGATGTTTTGCCTGGTGGGGAAGAACCCTTGTATTCGACCCCAACAGGTGTTCTGTGGTCAGGGGTGGTGGTATGGTTGGTAAGTCAGGGTTTAGTGGTGGTAGATGGCTCTTCCTTTGGAATTTTTGCCCCCATATGAACCTCTGTACTATCCCCTGGGCCAGGTAGTCTGCCCAGAGATGATAGGTGGTGGAGGTTTCAGGGAAGGTGGTTTTATATCCTCCACGATAAGAGGTGCAGCAAAAGGATCAGTGCAGAGACTGTATCTGCAATGCTTCCATGGGCTTGGATGGCTCATTATCTTTCTTTCTTTTTTCCAGGAGGGTATCGACCTGGGGACCAAAACATTGTTCCCCATCAAAAGGGAACAGCCAAGAGATTTTGCTGGACTTCAGGTTTAAAATCGGATACCTGAAGCAAGGCATGTCTCCAAAGGAGGAAACTATAACTTTTGCCTCTAGATGCATTGTCGGCCTCATCGAAGGCGCAGCGAATTGTGGTTCTGAAAATAAGCTTACCCTCAGAGGCAATCTGGTACACCTGATTCTTGTGCTGTTCTGGGAGATGTTGGATCTCCTCCACCGCGTCCCAGTGGGTTCTGTCGTAGCAGGATAGGTGGCCAATGGAGTTAGCGAACCTCCAGTGGCACTTAACTGCGGCGTCAATCTTCTTGCTCTCCTTATCTAGTGGGGGTGCCTCACCAGATGTTTGAGAATTAGCCCTCCTGCTTGCCATGGCAACTACCAGGGATTCAGGTGGAAGTTGTCCCTTTATGTATGGGGGGTTATTGGGTAACTCAATGCATTTTTTGTCGACCCTACGTATGATGTCCCGTGAGCTAACACGGATGTTGAATATGACTGGCGTTTGGTGCAGCAAGCCTTTAAGCATCAGCAGTTATTGTGCCGAGCCTTAGCTGGGTGAGAGAGTCTCAAATAAGAAGTCATCCACTAAAAGCTCTGTGCATGGCTGAACTTTGTGGAAGACTGCAGCTGTGCGTATCAGGTCATGATAGGTGGTAGTGTCGTCTGGTGATAGAGTTTAGCGTTCTAAAGATCAGGGTCTATATCTGCAGGTGGTCTGTGTCATATGAATCCCACAGGTCATCCTGTGGTGGGATAAAAAAAAATGGTCTCCCTCTTTCACCCAACCCAAGAGTGGATACAATTCTCTGAAGAGTATGGTGTGCGCTCTGTAGCTGAAGGTGGTGGTGACTTCTTGTGATGCACAGCAGGCATTGGTGGTGGTGCACCAGGCTTGTGACCTTGCCCACCTTTTTCTCTGCTTTGGTGGTATTGGTACGTCCAAAGCTACTTCAAACGATAACTGTCTTTTTGCTGGCCGTGTACAGGAATGAGGAGGTCTCGTAATGATATGACTAGTGTCTGGGTGTATCATAATATGTTTTCATCTAAAGTCTACCTCCTCTCTCAGTCATTGAAACACTGGTTCCACAAGCTTGAATCATATGCATGTGTGCCGATCATGTTTGCATGATTCGGCTCGGACAAAAAGTTCTCTGTGCTGGTATTTTTAGTACCAAGGGCTTTGGGTCCAAGGCTGGCACTTTTGGCACCAAGGTGAAGCGATGTTTCGACGTTGAGGGTCTCGGCTCCGAGGACAGTCTCGACTTTAATGTGCTGTGTTTTCAGCGCCACGGCTGGGCGTATCCAATGTAGCTGGCCTGTGAGAACTGAAGACAGTGGTGGCCCAACATTAGAGATTTTGGCCAGTCTGGGGTAGGTAGGCAACCCATTGTGTGGTCTGCTGGGGTTAAGGGTGGAGGTGATTCAGTACTCGCAGTTTGACCTGGCATGAGATCTTACATCTCCAGTTTGGAGCTGGAACTGTCCTTGGTGGAGAAGGTGCCTTCATCAGCAGCCAACACTTGTGCTTGTCCCTTCTCTTGAAGGGCCTCTGATCTGCAGAGGTCCAGTGTATCCTTGATGTTGCAGCAAGACATCTCAAAGTGCTGAACGTGTCGATCACGCAGTGTCTTCTTCAACCGAAAGGACTTGCAGGCTTCACAGGTTGCTTCTTCATGTTGAGGGAGGGAGGTGACGGGCGAGGAACCCGCAATCGAAAACAATACAGACGGTAAAAATTGGAAAGGATTGAGTGACAAGTTTTAACCGGAGCAGATGAGCACACATCCGAACCAGACGGTGGAAAAATACAATCCAACAATAGATTCGATAAACATGTGCATTACCAACAAGAGGAGTCACACTACTTCGTGATTCCAAAGGCTTTATTCAAAGAAAAACAACTTGCACACATCCGAGCACAACACTAGATGGCAGGATTATGCTAAGCATGTGTATGAAAATGAGTTACTTACCTGTAACTTTAGTTTTCCAGTATTGGAATCTTTCATAGGTTCCCATACTTGAATCATTCCCAGTCGTCAAGATGGGAGTCCCCAGTACCTTTAGAAAGTAGGGGTTAAAATAGGCTGACACCCAAAGACCCTAGGCCCCTTAGTTTAGTAAGAGTCATTTTGACAAAAGGGACTAAATCTGAGAGTCCACCAATCAGGCGACACCACCCTTTAGAACCCTCCTAAGAAAGAAGCTACAGTCTCTCAGATTTTCAGAGCACTAGTACCTACCTGTATTAATAATAAAAGAGGTAACCGTGAGCTTCCCTGGGGAGGTGAGTGGGTCGCATGTGAATCAATGAAAGATTCCAATACTGGAGAACTAAAGTTACAGATAAATAACTAATTTTCTTGAAACTGTCAGATTCACATGCCTGAACCAGAATAGTAAGCAGTAGTGATGCACATTGTAGTATAAACTATTAGTGCTTCAAAAGAACATGAATAAGATGTTTGAGCAAATATACATACATAAGATAACCAAAATACAACTGACTAAATCGGATATCAGAAATCATAACGTGTATCAACTTTTCTTTTTGATACATTTAAAATAAACAATGTGCAGAACTAACCTTAGGATGGTGGGATGGTAGAGATAACTCACCTCTACTGGAAAAGATATCGTAGGACCGCCTGGCCCACAGCTACTTCCCCTTGAGGGGCTGCATTAAGGCAGTAATGCCTTGTGAATCCGTGGTAGTTCTTTCAGCTTGCTGCCCTGAAAATGCCTTTAAGCGGTACGCCTGCCAACACTTCAGTGGACACTGATACCGCTCTCGTAGAGTGAACTCGAACAAAAGCTTGTAACAGTTTCCCTACTGCTTGGTGGCAAAACCAAATTGCCGCTAAAATTCATCTTGCGATGCTTTGTTTAGAAAGAGGTTGACGCTTTCTAAGTGTGCTGTAAGCTACAAACAACTGACTACTCTTGCAAAAGGATTTGGTCCTATCCACATAGAATTTTATACACCTTTTCACATTTAACGAATGAACAGTCCTCTCTGCTGGCGTTGTAGGATTTGGGAAGAATGACTTTAGTATAAGTGGTTCATTAATATGCAAGTCAGAGGGAACTTTAGGTATGAATCGTGGGTTTGTGCGTAGAAGTATTCTATCTTTTCTGATTTGTAAGAAGGGTTCTTGGATAGTCAGTACTTGGATCTCACTGACCCATCTGGCTGATGTTAGAGTTCTAGAAGAGCTACCTTCCATAAGAGAAATTTTAAAGTAGTTCTGTGGATCGGCTCGAATGGTTGTTTCATGAGCTGCGCAAGGACTAAGTTGAGATTCCAAGAAAAAGGAGGAGGTCTGAAAGGTGGGAGGACTCTGAATAGGCCCTTTAGAAATTGTTTGATAATTCTGGAGAGCCACAAAGAGGGTGAATTATATGAGCATCTGAACAATGATATGGCCACTAAATGAACCCTAATGGAGGAATGAGCCAGGTGTGTGAAGACAATATAGGATGTATCTGTTTTTGTTGGCAACAGTGACAGAATCTGTTCCACTTAAGAGTACATTTTGTTAGTATTGACTGCTCTGGCCCTGCACTCTGGAGGGATAACTAGATGTGCAAACTCATTGTGCTCAGGAGCCATGCTGATAAGTGCAGGGATTCTGGATTCGGGTGTAGGATCTGCCCTTTGTTCATGGTGGGGAGATGCGGAAATACCTGCAGTGGGATGTGAGGTTTCACTGAGAACAGGAGAAGCTCTCTCAACCAATGCTGTTGAGGCCATGTTGGGGCAATTAAGATCAGTGTGCAGGGTTCTATCTTCATCTTGGTGAGAAGCAGTGGAATAGGGGAACAGGCGGTAAGACGTAGGAAAATATTCCGTACCATGCCATTGAAAAAGCATTCCACCATGATCAACGATGATGCCAGCTTGCGTAGTATCTACATTTGGTGTGTGATGGGCTGGCGAAGAGGTCAAGGTTGGGCGTCCCCCACTGAGAGAATGTGTGGACGATCGTTCGTTGATCCAGTTGCCCTTTGTAGCAGACTGATTTTAATCAGCTTAGAGAATCCACTATTTTGTTTTGCTTCCCCGGGACATGCTCTGCTCGCAGAAGTACCCCATGCATTATGGCCCATTTCCAAATATCCTGTGCTTCTCGGGAGAGGAGCAAGAATCTTGTGCCCCCTTGCTTGTTCAGGTAATGCATTGTGGTGGCATTGTCTGTCCTTATTATAACCTCCGAGCTGGCAATTCTGGGAAGGAATGCCTGCAAAGCTAGGTGGACTGCCTTTAGGAGATTTACATGTAGTCTCCGAAGAGGCAGTGGCCATTTGCTGCTGATCGGTAGGTCTCTAGAAATGCTCCCTAACCTTCCAACGAGGCATCCGTGGTGATGACCCATAGAGATAGATGAGGTTGGAAAGAGAGGCCGATCGGAAGATGGTCCTTCTGAGTCCACCAATCCAGGGCTTTCGTCATGAGAAGTGATCCTGACTTGATCGAAGTTGCCTGTGGCTTTGATCAACTGTTGATTGAGCTGTTCTTGGTGGTGGTGGTGGTGGGCGGGGGTGGAGAGGGGCATTTTTATCCTACAGAAAAGGTACTAGCGGGATGCATGAGGACATCATCCCCAATGACTGGTAAAGGTGTACTGAAATGTATTTTCTTCTTTGAACCGACTTTGCCAAGGCAATCCTCTTTTGCTGTCTTTCCGCAGTGGGGCATGCCATGTTGGATTTGGTGTTGAGGTTTGCCTCTAAGAAAGTTATCACATGCGATAGGTGAGGATTGAACTTTCCCCAATTTATGATTAGGCCCAAGTTGCTGAGCAGGGCAATGCACTTCCTTGTTGACCTGCACGCTGCTGAGAGGGACTTTACGTTTACAAGACAGTAGTCCAAGTTCGGGAATACTTGGTGTCTTTGTTATCTCAGGAATGCGGTCACTGGTGCTAGGCACTTCATAAATATCCTGGGAGCTGATTTGAGCCCTAATGGGAGAACTCAAAACTAGTAGTGGTTGCCTTGTACTACGAATCTTAGGAACGGTCTGTGAGAGGGGTGGATTGGGATGTGAAAATATGCATCCTCCAAATCTAGGTTGGACAGATAGTCTTCGTGGTTTAAATGGAGGAGGATGTTCTGCAGATTTATCATGTTGAATGATTGTTTTTTCAGAGGGGGTTCAAATCTCAGAGGTTTCAAGTTTTTTGCGAATGAGGGAGAATCTGGAGTAGAATCCTTTCCCTCAGTGAGATGGTGGAACTTTCTCTATTGACCCTTTGAGAATCAGTTTGTTGACCTCAAGTTTGAGTTGGTGGAGATACTTGGGAATAGATTCGTGAGGCGCACTGCGAGGTGGCATTTGAACAAACTCTAGTGTGCGTCCGAATTGAACCAGTTGCAAGACCTATTGGTCTAATACAGTGGTCTCCAAACTTTTTAATGCTGCGTCCCCCAATTGAAAGATAAAAATCATTGGGCCCCCCCTTCAGAATTTTTCACAAATATTTTATAAAGATGGCAAGGTTTAAATATGTCTAGATGTATTTAAACATTGCAGTTAAGTACTGTTGCCATTTTAAAAGTGCAATAACGTGTTTCTGCTTAAAACAAAACACTTATCTGTGAAATGCTTCTTTTGGCCAGAGATTGGTGCCCCCCACCGGGATCACTTGAAGCCCCTGTGGGGGGGCCCCGCCTCCTAGTTTGAAGACCCTTGGTCTAATGTTATTGAGTGCCACTGTTGGAGGAATGACAAGATCTTGCCCCCTAGTTTGAAGTGTGAAGTGATGAGGGTAGCTGGAGCCTTAGATCAACCACTGTCTGCAAGTGGAGTCCTTTCCTTGGCGAGCAGGTCGTCCTCTAGAGGCAGTTCTGCGGTAAGCCACTTGTGGAGGCTGCCTTTGAATGCACTGGTGCTGAAATTGTTGGGAGGTAGTGTATGAGGGCTATCTATACTGTTTATAGCTTCCTCTACAGAAGGTATTCCACGTCCTCTTGTACCACGAAAGGAAGGCTTTCCGAATTGTAGTGTTCCCAGTGACTTGGCTGTTTCTGTATCAGTCCTGATTGTTTGAGGAGCTTCAGCCACATGTTTCCCAAACAGGGCTTGTCCATCAAAAGAAAGGTCTAAGATTTTAGTTTGTACCTCTGGACAAAGGGACATGGCCTTTAGTCAGCCTTATCTCCTGTGACCAGCAGCTCCTGCTTGCTGACGAAATGCAGTGATGGCAATATACATTGCGCAGTCAATTTCTGCCGATGTGCGCTCTCCTTCCTGTAAAATGTTACTTGCTTCCAGTTTAGTGTCCTCTGGTAGCTGGTAGATATATGGGGGGGATGACAGCCCATAGTTGCCTGTCGTATCTTCCTAAGACAGCCAGAGAATTAGCAGCTTTTACAGTTGGATTTGACATTGAGAAGAATCTCTTGCCAATGTTATCTAACCGTCTCCCTTCCTTCTCAGGAGGCTCTGTAATTGGTGTGGGAGGGTTTTTGGATCTCCTTTGGGCTGCTTATGCTATCTCCGAATCTGGATGAGTGAGACCTGTTAAGCAGGCCGGGGCTTCATCCGGAGCTTTACATTTTTTTGTCCAGACATGGGACTACTGCTGTGACTGTTGCTAGATTCCGAATGACTTTCAATCGTTCTTCCCAAATATGACCGACTGTAGGCATGGAGCACACAGTTCTGGAACTGCTCCTTGAAGTCATACAAAAAATAATCCATTTGTTTGGATGGCATCGGAAGTGCAAATCTTTTGGCAGCCCTTTCAAGTAAATTGTGAAATCCCCCAATGTCCTCTGGGGACGAGTCGACTTTCTTGGGCGAAGGAAATGATGGAGATGGGATAACAATCATCCCATTCTGTGTGATCCTCTTGTACCTCACATTCCTTATGTTCCAGCGGCGGCCAATCCTTTAGGGAGGAGGGGCCACACCCTAACACCTTTTGCCCCTCATGAAGAGTGCCTGTCAGGCTGAACAAAGGTCAAGTTCAGATCAGGCAGCCAGGAGTGAGACATGCATGATTTGCGCAGACTCCTGGCTGCCTGAGCTGAACTTTGCTGGGCTGAAGAGGTAACCGCTCCTATGGGTGTGACCTCCCCAGTTTAGCAAAGATGCCTCAAGGCCCTTCCCCTCGGTGACGAGGGGAAGCGTCACCCATTGACTTCAACCTGGGTGCTTTAGGCGTAAGCCCTGAAGAGTGTCAATCAGTGATACCTCGTCACAGAGTGAAGTGGGGTCAGCAGTCTCACTGGCCCCATCCCACTCTGTGACGAAGTCGGGACTGCTGCCTTCCCTCATCAGCCAATGTGGGAAGGCAGCCGTCCCAACCCTCCTAGGACATCAGAGCTGAAGGTGTGTGTGTGTTTTTTTATTTTTTTTATGAATGTTTGGTGCGTGCGTGTATGTTTGAATGTTGATGAGTGTTGTGAATGGATGTGCGTGCGTGAATGAATGAGTGAGTGTGCTGCCCGCCACCCTCCCTCCTAAAATTACCTGCCATCACTGTTGTGTTCTTCTGAGGTGTCCGTATCCTGCAAAAGGGCTGTAGAAGGTGTACGAATAGTAGCCAATGATAGCGATGTAGGCCTGTGTAGTAGGGTGGTCACTTGAGGCATGAAAGATCATGCAAGCATAGTTGACGGAGGTGACGTTTCACCAGTGGAGGGGTAATCTTTTCTTATAATCCGCCAACATGACTGGTAAGTCCGAAATTAGGGAGCTTGGCATATAGACCATTCCCTCTTGATATGGCTCCCCAGTAGCTGTGAAACCTTGTGGATCATAGTCACTGTAATGTTCTTCCTCATCATCCTCATATTTTATATTCAGTTGAGGACTGTATTATAGGGTTCCTCATCCTCAGAATCCTCATCTCTCTCGAAAAGGTGGGCTGGTACCAATGGAGTTATCGTGCTTAGGGAAGTATGCTCCAGGGCAAATTTCACTTTTTCTTACCTTTTTATTTCCTTTTTTCACTCATCAATGGAGTTGCCGATGAGGACATCGACTGTATAGCAGGTGAACTAGCAGTCAGTGGAGTGACTGTGGTCAACGACAGAAGAGATTTTGGAAAATAGGGTGATTTAGAAGCAATGGTCACCGTTTGCTTCGGCGTTGACTGTGATGGGTACGTTTTTGTTGACGAAGCTCTCGTCGACGGTAGATAGCTCATCATTGCTGCCGTCCATCGTGGAGAAGTCTCTGTTGGTGCTGTAGACAATGAAACTGTCGTCGACAGTGGGGAAAACTTTGTTGGTGCAGTCGACAAAGCTGTGGTTGACAGTGAGGTCCTAGTTGATGGCCTGTTAACAGGTAGAGCGGAGGAAGGCTACTTGAATGCATGGGACACCTTAAGAGGTGGTGTAGGAGGCTCAGTTAAGGATGTTTTAGCCCTTTCCAGCTCTTTTTGTCCTTAGATGAATGATAGCTGGTATGAGGAGATGAAGAAGGGCTGCAGCCTTTATAAGACCCTGAGGCAGTCTTTTTGTAGGCCTTCTTGGCTGTTCTGAGGAAGGTCTTTTCTGAGGTGATCTCTCTTTTTTGTGACCTTCTAGAAGAGGAAGAGGAGTCCTTACTGTCAGAATCAGAAACCAGGTGTTCTCTAGATTTAAGTTTCTGCAGCCAAATTTACAGCTTATCTTTTCTGTCAGTCAGGGACTTTGGGTTTAGGCCTATTTTAACACTACTTTCTAAAAGTACCAGGGACTCCCATCTCAATGACGGTGAATGATTCAGGCATGTGAATCTATGAAAGTTCTAATACTGGAGCAACTAAGGCCACACATTCCTTGAACAGTACATTTATTACACACACACACAACTAAATACTACACATTAATCTACAAATATATACATAAGGCAAATTGAAAATATCTTAGATGGCATTATGAAATCACATTTGGCCTCAAAGGGTCATGACCCTCAAAATCAGTGCCCCCCAGCCCCCAATACCACACAACACATCCCAATAGAGGAGGTATCACTTTAGATAAAACAGGTTTATTGGATTTATCAATGGTTCACTATATTATAAGAGCAGCAAACCACATGTTTAAAACACCACAACTTTGTAAATAAATGCAATATTCAATAATAACCAGGTGTAAATGCAATTATTTTCTATAAAGCATATCAACCTTGACCCGGATTCACTATGAACATTATTATATCAATAAACCATTTTAAAATGAACATAGCATGTTTTGTATACTTTCAGGCCACATACAATGGAACCATAATAACAGCCCCTAAAGACACAACTTTCAGCCCCCACAAAATGCAGCAATAAGACCAGCCCCTAGAGCATGCTGCACTCCTAGCTGTACAGCAAACGTTACAGCCTTGGGAGTGCTTGATATAATTATGAAAATTCTAGTGGGGTAAGAACATATTGTCAGTTTTTGAATCTCACATTTGGGGAGGGAGGGCGTTTATATCACCTCCTGCAGCCCCCGAACACTTCCTTACTTTGTTGGTTGTTCCCCTGCCATAATGGGACCAACACCAGGCAAGAATGCAAATAAAGACCCGCAAGGCATTATGGGATGCTTCAGCCAGTAGCAGTGAATATTTATTAGCTGTTCTCCCACTGAGGTAAGGCAAGCCGCAAAGTTTTTCTCTTTTGTTTAAAAAATATATATATATATTATTCTGGGGTGCCCGGTCCCATCCAAGCATGCCGCCTTGCCTCCTTGGTATGGGCAGCCCAGAGATCCCACCCCCTGCTGGCTCCAGTGTGAGAGCCGGCAGCGTGCTTCTTGAGTTGGTTAAGTGGAGGACACTGGCACAGGGAGCAGAAGCTAGGCCAACAAGGCCACTGGAAATAGGGGCCTGGATATTGGGTTTTGGGTATCTTTTCTCTTTGTCTGTGGAGGATGGGCGCAAAGGGGCTCCCATAGTTTGTCAGCCCCAGGGAGATAAGGTTTCAGGGTGATGGGGTAATCCCTTCCTGGCAAAGACCCATGTGCTTGATCCTCACTGGAGGATGAAAAGGTCCACCAACCTTAAAATGGCCATAACTCTGGCCCTGTTTGGCCGATATGGCCGATTTGGGGGTCATTTTACTGGTGGTAGTTTCAGCTGGCCTACAGGTCTCCAATGCGGTGTACATTACAGGGAATTGGTTCCACTGGGTCCCTGCTCCAGTTGCCCCTCCTTTTCTTTGTCTTTCCTTTCCCCCAACTGGTCCCCAGGGCGTGTAACGGAGCCAGCCTCACTGGCACCCTAGAGAGACCCACTAGACCTGGGGTCACCTTGTGGCAAGTGGAGCAGAACTCCTGGTTCTTTCGTGCATCAGGTGGTCTCTGCTTCCTGTTGTCTAAACTGCGACAGTCCCAGGGTCCAGCAGCAACAAGCACAAACAGCTCAAAAACTAACAAGCATTCGCAAAGCCAATAGGTCCTGCCTATGTGAGATTTATTAATTTTGCTAATGTTTTTTAGCCATGTTGCAAATGGCTGAAAGTAATGCAGCGTTGTCTGCATTATACCACGTTTGTATTTTCAGTTATGCTGCTCTGAAGCTAACTCGGCTATATAATATGGCTAAAAAACATTGACAAAGCCAACAGATCTCATAGTCAAAACCTATTGGCTTTGCCAACGCTTGGTATGTAATGCCATATGGTAAGGTATAAGTATTCTAATAGTGTTTACAACGGCTGAAGTGCTAATGTTATAGAATGGAGAATGCCCTTGTCAAGCTGTGGCTGTGTCCAGATTCACAGATATTTCAGGACCATACAAAAATTGTCAAAATGTGGCATATAAATGTGCTGAGTGTTACATAAGTTGTAGGTAGACAGAAAAGTTCAACAAGTTACAACTTTTATTACAGCGATGCTTTAGGCTATGTGTTACTTTGGGTGCAATGGTTACAGAAGAATCAAAAAAGCACTTGATAGCTTAATAATAAAATATAGCAATAATCGGTGTCCAGTAGATTTTCCACAGCTTTTGGCCCCTGTGCCACTGCACCTGTTGCACCATCCAAATCATAGCCCCTAGTGCCTGTAAGGTAACTGCGCTTGTGACTGCTTGCTTAGTGGTAACCTATAGCAACAATTGATGCGCAGTGTGTTTCCTAGAGCTTTTGGCCCCTGTACCACTGCACCTGCTGCACCATCCAAATCATAGCCCTAGTGCCTGCAAGGAAACATGAGGAAACTGTTTATATCTAGTACTGTATGTGTTACGAAAAAGGCACAGTTGCAAACAGACTACATAATTTTGTAAGTAAACATAAAAGCTTTCATAAAAAAAATGCCTTTAAACTTATCTAACTCTCAAAAACGAGTTGCCACAGATGTCACAAATAAAGCATATGCTTTATAAATCAAAGTGCAAACTAAGCATTGGTAAATTGTGTTACAATGTGGCCGGCTCTTATTAGTGAAAAGAGCTTATCCTGTGCTTGAAAGTGCATGGGGTCTAAACAGCGTAAACTGCCCAAGATCACCATATGTTCAGATGAAGCAGAGACTGAAATGCTGTTTTGTACTTTGTTCCTAAAAAGGCAGTTTCACAAATTAAATGTACTCAAAGAAGGAGAATTTTCCAAAACATGTGCAAATGTTTTTTGCGGATGAAGAACAAGGTACCTCATAGGATGACTATGTCTAAAATAAAATGTAAAAAAAGGGCACAAGCAGATTCCATGGAGAAAGGCTGCATTCGTCTTTCCTATAAAGCCGTCACTTTGAAGTCAGCAGAAAGCAAAACAAAATAACGAATCTCCCACGAAAACACAGCTTGACATATGTCCTCAGTCTTTGAATGCCCAGCAAACGTGAAAGATGAGAACAAGATTTAAAGGCCTGTTGACAGAAAAGGAACAAATACAGCCAGCAAATGGGAAGGAAGAAAAGGAAAATGTTACTTACCCAGTAGACATCTGCTTGTGGTATACAGTGCTGAAGATTCACATGCTTTGCATAAGTCCGCCATCTAGTGTTGGACCCGGAGTGTTACAAGTTATTTTTGTTTGAAGAAGAATCTTTTTCAAGTCACGAGATTCAGCGGCGACTCCTCCCGTTGATAGTGCATGGGCATCGAGTCCTTTGTTAGATTGTTTTCCCGGAGTCAGGCGAGGTAAGGAATGTGTATGGAAAATGTCACTTACCCAGTGTACATCTGTTTGTGGCTTGTAGTGCTGCAGATTCAAATGCTGTGCATGTTCCGCCATCTAGTGTTGGTCTCTGATTGTTACAAGATGTTTTTCTTCAAAGAAGCTTTTCCGAGTCACAAGCTCGAGTGACTCCTCCTCTCGGTGATAGCGCGCATGAATGGGCTTCGAGTCCTTTGTCAGATTGTTTTCCTGCAAGAGGGTGAAGTAAGGAGTAAAGAGTATATGTACACGTATATAGTAAGTAAAGAAGATGTCCATACAATGTATATGGAAAATGTCACCCAGTGTACATCTGTTTGGGCTTTTAGTGTTGCAGATTCACATAATATGCATAGATTCTGCCATCTAGTGTTGGGCCTGGGGTGTTACAAGTTGTTTTTCTTCGAAGAAGTCTTTTTTCGAGTCAAGTGACTCCTCCTCTCGGTCATAGTGCGCATGGGCCTCGACTCCTTTGTTAGATTGATTTCTCGCAAAAGGGTGTAGGAAGGAGTGATAGAGTGAAAGAATTTAAAAGTGCTATAAAATGTAATAAGTAAATAAGATGTCCATGCAAATGTAAATATATATACATATGTACAAAAAAGAAACTGCAACGACTACAGGCTTCCGGGGAGGATGCATGTGAATCTGCAGCACTACATGCCACGAACAAATGTACACTGGGTAAGTGACATTTTCCGTTCAATGGCATGTGTAGCTGCAGATACACATGCTATGCATAGACTAAAAAGCAGTTCTTCTCCCCAAAATAAGCAGTGGCTAGCCTGTAGGAGTTGAAGTAGTTTGAAATAATGTTTAGAACAGCTTGACCAACATTGGCCTGTTGCTTTGAAAATATATCCACACAGTAATGCTTTGTAAATGTGTGTGGTGTAGACCATGTGGCAGCTTTGCATATGTCTGCCATTGGTATGTTTCCTAAAAATGCCATAGATGCATTTCCTTGTGGAATGAGCTTTAGGAGTTATCAAAAGTTGTTGTTTTGCTTTAATGTAACATGTTTGGATACATTTTACAATCCATCTAGCTAATCCTTGTTTATAGATAAGATTTCCTTTATGTGGTTGTTGAAAAGCAACGAAAAGCTGCTTAGTTTTTTTAAACTTTTGTTCTATCTACATAATACATTAGAGCTCTTTTAAGGTAAAGAGTCTGAAGGGCTCTTTCAGCAGTTGAATCTGGCTGTGGGAAGAAGACTGGCAATTCCACTGTTTGGTTAATGTGAAAAGGAGAGACTACTTTAGACAAGAATTTTGGATTAGTTCTAAGTACAACTTTATGCTTGTCCTTGGAGAAAAGCTTCC
The DNA here is from genome assembly GCF_031143425.1 of Pleurodeles waltl. Lineage (NCBI taxonomy): Eukaryota > Metazoa > Chordata > Amphibia > Caudata > Salamandridae > Pleurodeles > Pleurodeles waltl. The sequence continues at coordinate 1,137,928,890 of NC_090446.1, forward strand.
GCCAGAGTGAATGCTTGTATTTCACTAACCCTTCTTAATGAAGTAATTGCTACTAAGAAAGCAACATTCCAAGTTAGAAATGTAATCTCACACGAATGCATGGGTTCAAATGGCAGCCCTGTTAGTCTTGGGAGTACAATATTTAGATTCCAAGAAGGAACTGGTGGGGTTCTTGATGGAATAATACGTTTTAGTCCTTCCATGAAGGCTTTAATAACTGGAACTATCAAAAGAGAGGTATGTTGTATAGTTTGTAAGTATGCTGATATAGCAGTAAGATTAATTTTAATAGATGAGAAAGCTAAATTTGCCTTTTGTAAATGAAGTAGGTAGGATACAATATCTTGTATTGATGCTGTAAGTGGGTCAATATTTTTAGATTGACAGTAATAAACAAAACGTTTCCACTTGTTAGCATAGCATTGTCTAGTTGTAGGTTTGCATGCTTGTTTGAGAACTTCCAAACATTCTAATGGAAGTTGCAAATATCCAAATTCTATGACTTCAGGAGCCAAATCGCTAAGTTGAGAGCACTGGGATTGGGATGTCTGATTTGACCTTTGTTTTGTGTTAACAAATCTGGTCTGTTTGGAAGTTTGCAGTGAGGTACTACAGACAAATCTAGGAGTGTTGTGTACCAATGTTGTCTACCAATGTTGTCGTACCCACGTGGGGGCTATGAGTATAATGGTGAGAGAAGTTTGATGCAGTTTGTTGACCAGCAATGGAATGAGCAGCAGAGGGGGGAAAAGTGTAAGCAAATATCCCTGACTAGTTGATCCATAGAGCATTGCCTTTGGACAGAGGGTGTGGGTGCCTGGATGAGAAGTTTTGGCATTTTGCATTTTTGCTTGTTGCAAAGGTCTATTTCTGGTGTCCCCCACCTTTGAAAGTACTGTTGAAGTACCTGAGAGTGAATCTCCCATTCATGTATCTGCAGGTGTGTCCTGCTTAGCAGGTCAACTAGCAGATTGTGTATTTCTGGGATGTATTCTGCTAGTAAGTAAATGTGATTGTGAATCGCCCATTTCCAAATTGTTTGGGCTAGAAGGGACAGTTGAGATGAATGTGCCCCCCCTTGTTTCTTCAGATGATACATGGTTGTCATATTGTCTGTTTTTATAAAGACAGTTTTGTGTTTGAGAAGGGGTTGAAATGCTTTTAGGGCAAGGAACACAGCTAACAATTCTAAATGGTTGATGTGATAAGTTAACTGTGTTGAGTTCCATTCCCCTTGTATGGTTAGATTGTTGAGATGAGCTCACCAACCTATAATTGATGCATCTGTTGTTATTGTGCTCCGAGTCACAGGGCCCTGAAATGACCACCCCTTCATTAAAGTGCTGTGATTCCACCATTGAAGGGACTTGTGCATCTGGCAGTCTTACAACACTAGATCTTGCAACTGACCCTGTGCTTGAGACCATTGTTGTGAGAGGCACTGGTGTAGTGTTCTCATATTTAATCTTGCATGCAGTACTATTGCTATGCATGATGCCATCATTCCCAAAGGTCTCATGATAAACCTTATAGTGTAATGTTGATTTGACTGCATTTGTGGTATGAGGTTTTGGAAAGCTTGTATCCTTTTTGTGTATTTGGATAGGCTATGGCCTTTTGTGTATTGAGAATAGCACCTAGGTAAGGTTGAACCTGTGCTGGTTGAAGATGAGATTTTTGGTAATTGACAGGGAACCCTAATGTGTGTAGGGGTTGTATTGTGTATTGAGTGTGTTGTTGACATACATTGTATAATAGTGCTTGATCTTATTAGCCAATCGTCTAGATAAGGAAAGACATGTATGTGTTGTCTTCTTAGGTAAGCTGCTACTACTGCTAGACATTCTGTGAATACTCTTGGGAGCTGTTATGCCGAATGGTAGAACTTTGATTTGGTAACGGTTTCCCGCTATCACAAAGCTTAGGTATTTTCTCTGTGAGCTGGATGTATGGGGATATGAAAATACGCATCTTTGAGATCTAATGCAGTCATGTAACCTTGTTTTTGTAGTAGTCGAATGACATCCTGCAGAGTCACCATGTGAAAGTGTTCTGACAGGATATACAGATTTAGTGGTCTGAGATCTAGAATGGGTATGAGTGCGCCATCCTTTTTGGGAATGAGGAAGTATAGTGAATATACCCCTGTACCTTGTTGCGATTTTGGAACTAATTCTATTGCCTCTTTTAGTAGTAGCGATTGCACTTCTTGTTGTAAGAGAACGTTGTGTTCTGGGACAGTCTGTGATAACGAGGAGGAATGTTTGGAGGAGTAGAAATCCGTTCTAGGCAATAACCATTGTGGATAATTGAAAGTACCAATTGGTCTGTAGTGATATTTTGCCATTGGGAGTGGAACTGCTGCAGTGTGCCATCTCTTCCCCCCCCCCCCCCCATACCCCCTCAGGAGATGTGTGGCGTTGTGGTATGCTTAGAAGTCACTGTTTTGATGGAGTGGTGACAGTTTTTGAGGCCTGGAATGTTTCTCTGGCTCTGAAGTGTTGGCCTCTATAAGAGCCTCTAAATGCTCCTCCTTGGTATTGCTGTTGGCCTTGTTTAGGTAGGGAGGTGGAAGCATCTGTAGATTGGGGCTTGAAACCTCCTCTAAACTGTCTTAAAGGTGTTGTGTATAGAGCTCCCATTGCTTTTGCAGTGTCTGAATTCAATTGTTGTGTCAATCTTAGGACCAAATAGGTGTTTGTCGAATGGCATATTTAGTACTGCTGGTTGTATTTCTGGTGTGAAACCAGAAGATCTTAACCATGCATGTCTACGTATGGTTATAGCAGTATTTATGCTCCTGTATCTGCAGCATCAAGAGCAGACCTTATTTGGTTGTTGCTTATTGCCTGACGTTCAACAATTTGTTGAGCCCTTTTTTGATGTTCTTTTGGCAGGTGTTTTAACAATTCTTGCATTTCGGCCCGGTGCGCCCTAACACATCTTGCTAGCAAGGCTTGTGAACTGGCAGTGCACCTGTGGATCTACCCTCTTACCAGCAGCATCAAACTTCCTGCTTTCTTTGTCGGAAGAATGGCTATCAGCCCTTTTTCTGACAGCTCTGACGACAACCGAGTCTGGTGGTACCTGATGCATGATGTAAGCTGGGTCTGTAGGTGCAGGCTTGTATTTTTTAATCTATACGTGGTGTTAAAAGTCTAGATTTAACCGGTTCTTTAAATATTTCATCTGCATGCCTGAGCACGCCAGGCAACATTGGCAGGCACTGGTAACGTGAATGCGTGGGGGATAGTGTATTGAAAAGGAAATCCTCTTCTAAAGGCTCACTATGCATAAGTACCCCATGGTACGCAGCTACTCTTGAAATGACCTGCGTGTATGCTATTGTAATCTCTGGTGGCAAAGGTTTGGAAGGATAGAGGTCTTGGTCATTTAGTGGTATGGGATCCGGATCATACATATCCCAGAAATCAATTGTATCATCATGTGAATAATTGTCGGAGTGTGTTGGTGAAGGCAATGATGGTGGGCTAACGGGTGGTGGTGAGAAAGAAAGTTGTGGCAAATGTGGAGGAAAATTTTGCAAAGGTAGTGGTTTCTGCTTCCTTTTAAAGATCTTTGCTGGTGGTGGAGCAGTATCAAGATGTTCTTGAAACACCAAATTTCTTTTTGTTTCTGGAGGCGGTGGAGCAATGATCCTCTCAGTTTCTTTGTGGATATGAATCCTTGATTGTTTGGCATCCATGATCACAAGTATAGGCTGAATGTCTGAATCTTCAGAAATATATTCTGATGTTTTTAGCGATTTAGAGGACTGTTCATCGAATGTCTGAGCTCTGCTTTAATCGGCTCGAAAGTCCTTGTTCCTCTGTATAAGAATATTTTTTTGGCTCCGAAGCTGACAATTTGTTTGGTCCCGGAGATATAGCTTGTGGTTTCGGCTCTGAAGCTGGACGTCGAACTTTTGACTCTGAAGAGTGTGGGTGCCGGCTCGGCTCGCATGTGGAGCTTTTGATAGATTTGCTTGACTCCGGCATCGAAGCTCGTGTGGCCTTTTTCGGTGCTGAACCCGAAGGTCATTTGCAGACTATTTTCTTTCGGGTGGAATCATGGCTCTCTGGCAGTGGTGCACCCAAGGCCTTAACTGGTCATTTGGTACTGGGCGTAGGGGCAGTTGTACTCACATGCTGAGCTGCAGTGATTGGTTGGCTATCTTCCTCCGAGGCTTCTTCAGAGTCGGTGTCCTGAATGGAAACTGCCGTCTGGGCCTGTTCTTCCTCTACGGTGTTGACGTACTCTGTATTTTTGGACGCCATCTCAAGACTTCTGGCTCTCCGGTCACGCATTGTCTTTTTCGACCGGAACGACCAACAGGCTTCACAGTCTTCTTCTCGATGGTCAGGACAGAGACAGAGATTACATACCACATGTTTTGTATAATGAAATTTCACGTGGCATTGAGGACAGAATCTGAATGGAGTCTGATCCATCAGGCTTCTGCGTGGTAGGCCTGAACAGGCCCAAATTGGCGTCTTGTTGTTTTCTACAGTACTATCATCTTGACTATAGATGGAAACGCGATTGAAACAATACCAACGGTCAAATAGAGTTATATAAAGTTTCCAAATCAAAAATCTCGGAGCGAGAGGAAACACGTCCGAATCGGACAGCGGAAAGAAAACAATCTAACAAAGGAGTCGATGCCCATGCGCAACATGACCGAGAGGAGGAGGCACTAGATCCCGGGACTCAAAAAAAGACTTCTTCAAAGAAAAACAACTTGTAACACTCCGGACCCAACACTAGATGGTGGAATCTGTGCATAGCATGTGTATCTGCAGCTACACATGCCAAACACATATTTACATAAGAAAGTATTACAATATTTACATAAGAAAGTACTACAACGGCTACAGGCTTCCAGGGAGGAGCGAGGGTGCCTGTGAATCTGCAGCACTACATGCCAGCAACAGATGTACACTGGGTTCGTGACATTTTCCATTCGATGGCATGTGTAGCTGCAGATACACATGCTGTGCATAGACTGAAAAGCAGTCCCCTCCTAAGTAAGCGGTGGCTAGCCTGTGGGAGTTAGAGTAGTCTGAAATAGTATTTTAAGCACTGCTTCACCAACATTTGCTTGTTGGCGAGATAGCACATCCGCACAGTAGTGTTTAGTAAATGTGTGACGTGTGGACCATGTGGCTGCTTTACATATGTCTGCCATAGTGTAGGAAGCTGTCTCTGTATATACTGTTTCAAAGTAAGAAATGGTGTGCACAGAGTCCAAGTGTTCCCTTTAGAGGTAAGATAGTGGCAAAAAGAGATAATTCTAATGCTCTATTTTGTGGTAGTGTGGTCGAGCAGTAGGCTTATCAGAGGGTAGTGTTAAGCATTTGTTGTACACACACAGGCAATAAATGGGGAACACACACTCAAAGACAAATTCCAGGCCAATAGGTTTTTATATAGAAAAATATATTTTCTTAGTTTATTTTAAGAACCACAGGTTCAAGATTTACAAATAATACTTCAAATGAAAGATATTTCACTCAGGTATTCTAGGAACTTTGAATAATCACAATAGGCTGTACAGTTTTGACAAAAATGGCAATAAGCTATTTTAAAAGTGGACACTGCAAAAATCAACAGTTCCTGGGGGAGGTAAGTAATTGTTAAGTTCACAGGTAAGTAAAACACTTACAGGGTTCAAAGTTGGGTCCAAAGTAGCCCACTGTCAGGGCCGGTCCGGTGCAGAGGTCAAAGTGGTGCCCAAAACACAGCATTCAATGGAAGCAGGGGTGCCCCGGTTCCAGTCTGCCAGCAGTTAAGTACCCACGTCCTTGAATGCAGATCAGGGGGGTTTTGTAGGGCACTGGGGAGAGCAGGCACAGAAAGTACACCGTCAGCGGCACAGGGGTGGCTGGGTGCAGAGTGCAAACAGGCGTTGGGTTTCAGATAGGAATCAACGGGGAAACCCGGGGGTCTCTTCAACTACGCAGGCAGGTACAGGGGGGGCTCCTCGGGGTAGCCACCACCTGGGATAGGCAGAGGGTCGCCTGGGGGTTGCTCCTGCACTGGAGTTCGGTTCCTTCAGGTCCTGGGGGCTGCGGGTGCAGTGCTGGTTCCAGGCGTCGGGTTCCTTGTTACAGGCAGTCGCGGTCAGGGGGAGCTTCTGGGTTTCCTCTGCAGGCGTCGCTGTGGTGGCTCAGGGGGATCAACTCTGGCTACTCATGGGCTCGCAGTCGCTGGGGAGTCCTCCCTGTAGTGTTACGTTTTCCCGCAGGTCAAGCTGGGGGCGTCGGGTGCAGAGTGGAAAGTCTCACGCTTCCGGTGGGAAACGTGGGGTCTTTAAAGTTGCTTCTTTGTTGCAGAAAGTTGCAGTTTCTTGAACAGGGCCTCTGTTCTCTGGAGCTTCTTGGTCCTTTAGATGCAGGGCAGTCCTCTGAGGTTTCAGAGGTCGCTGGTCGATGTTGGATGCGTCGCTGTTGCAGTTTTCTTTGAAGTAGGGAGACAGGCCGGTGGGGCTGCGGCCAAATCAGCTGTCGTCTCAGTCTTCACTGCAGGACTTCAGGTCAGCTGTCCTCCTTTAGGTTGCAGGAATCTATCTTTCTCGGTTCTGGAAGCCACTAAATACTGAATTTAGGGGTGTTTAGGTCTGGGAGGGCAGTAGCCAATGGCTTCTGTCCTTGAAGGTGGCTACACCCTCTTTGTGCCTCCTCCCTCTGGGGAGGGGGGCACATCCCTAATCCTATTGGGGGAATCCTCCTTCTACCAGATGGAGGATTTCTAAATGTAAGAGTCACCTCAGGACACCTTAGGGGCTGTCCTGACTTGTGGGTGGTGACTCCTTGTTTTTCTCATTATCTCCTCCAGCATTGCCGCCAAAAGTGGGGGCAGTGGCCGGAGGGGCGGGCATCTCCACTAGCTGGGATGCCTTGTGGCACTGTAACAAAGGTGGTGAGCCTTTGATGCTCACCGCCAGGTGTTACAGTTCCTGCAGTGGGAGGTGAGAAGCACCTCCACCCAGTACAGGCTTTGTTCCTGGCCATAGAGTGACAAAGGGACTCTCCCTATTTAGACCATTTACTCTTATGGCTACCCTGCACTTACAATGTCTAAGGTTTTGCTTAGAGACTGTAGGGGCATAGTGCTCATGCACATATGCCCTCACATGTGCTATAGTGTACCCTGCATTAGGGCTGTAAGGCCTGCTAGAGGGGTGACTTACCTATGCCACAGGCAGTGAGGTTGGCATGGCACTCTGAGGGGAGTGCCATGTCGACTTAGTCATTTTCTCCCCACCAGCACACACAAGCTGGCAAGCAGTGTGTATGTGCTGAGTGAGGGGTCCCTAGGGTGGCATAAGACATGCTGCAGCCCTTAGAGACCTTCCCTGGCATCAGGGTCCTTGGTACCAGGGGTACCAGTTGCAAGGGACTTACCTGAGTGCCAGGGTTGTGCCAATTGTGGAGACAAAGGTACAGTTTAGGGAAAGAACACTGGTGCTGGGGCATGGTTAGCAGGGTCCCAGCACACTTTCAAATCATAACTTAGCATCAGCAAAGGCAAAAAGTCAGGGGGTAACCATGCCAAGGAGGCATTTCCTTACACATAAGTATATTTCCCAAAAATGCCATTGAAGCTCCTTTCTTTCTAGTAGAATGTGCTTTAGGAGTTACTAATAGTTGCCTTTTAGCTTTAAGGTAGCAAGTTTGAATACACTTTACTATCCATCTGGCCAATCTTTGTTTGGAAATAGGATTCCCTTTATGAGGCTGTTAAAAAGCCACAAAAAGTTGTTTAGATTTTCTAAACTCTTTTGTTCTGTCTATATAATACACAAGAGCGGTTTTGAGATCAAGAGTGTGGAGAGCTCTTTCAGCAACTGAATCTGGCTCTGGAAAGAGGACTGGTAATTCTGCTGACTGACTGATGTGAAATGGTGAAACCACTTTGGGTAGAAATGTTGAATTTGTCCCAAGTACTATTTTGTGTTTGTGAATTTAGAAGGGTTCTTCTGAAGGGAATGCTTGAATCTCACTTGCTTTCCTGGTAGCAATTACTTCCTTAAATAAAGTAACTTTCCATGAGAGAAACTGAAGAGTGCAAGAATGCATCGGTCCAAATGGTGGACCCATAAGCCTTGTGAGCACAATGTTAAGATTCCAGACAGGAGCTGGTGGAGCTCTAGGTGGAATAACTCATTTAAGGCTTTCCATAAAAGCTTTTATGACAGGAAGTCTAAACAGAGAGGCACACTGTCTGTTTTGGAGGTAGGCTGATATTGCTGTTAAATGGATTTTAAAAGATGAATATGCAAAATTTGCTTTTTGTAGGTAAAGCAAACAACATACAATATCCTGCACCAATGCTTTAAGTGGATCAATGTTTTTGGGTTGACAGTAATATACAAAATGTTTCCATTTAGCTGCATAGCACTGCCTGGGTGTAGGTTTATGTGCTTCTTTTAGAATGTCCATACATTCTGATGGAAGCTGTAGATATCCAAACTCTATGACTTCAGGAGCCACATCACCAGGTTGAGCATACTGGGATGTCTGATTTGACCTCTGTTTTGTGTCAATGGGTCTGGTTTGTTTGGAAGCTTGTGATTTGGTATTACAGATAGATCCAATAGTGTTGTGTACCGGAGTTGATGTGCTCACGTGGGAGCTTTGAGTATCACAGTGAAGGAAGTATCACGGATTTAGTTGACTAGAAATGTAATCAGTGGGAGAGGCGGAAAAGCATGAGCAAATATCCCTGACCAATTGATCCATAGAGCATTGCCCTTAGATTGAGGGCGTGGGTACCTGGATGCAAAGTTTGGGCATTTTGTTTTTTCTGCTTTTTGCAAAAAGGTCTGTTTCGTTTTCCCCACATATGAAAGTACTGTTGAATTACTTGGGGGTGAATCTCCCATTTGTGTACTTATTGCTGTGTCCTGCTTAAGAGGTCCGCTAGTTTGTTGTGTATCCCTGGGATATACTCTGCTAAAAGAGGAATGAGATTGTGAATTGCCCTCTTCCAAATTGTTTGAACTAGATGGGACAACTGAGATGAGTGTGTCCTCTTTGTTTCTGCAGATAATACATTGTTGTCATGGTATCTGTCCTTATTAAACACTGTTTTGCTTGTGATCTGTGGCTGGAATGCTTTGAGTGCTAACAACACTGCCAGCAATTCCAAGTCGTTTATGTGGTAAGTCTGCTGGACTGAATCCCATTCTACCTGTATTGTAAGATTGCTGATATGGACTTCCCAACCTGTCATTGATGCGTCTGTGGTGATTATGGTATGTGACAAAGGATCATGAAATGGCTGCCCTTTTGATAAGTTGGTGTGAATCCACCATTGCAGAGAGTTGTAAGTCTGGCGGTCCAACAACACTAGATCGTGAAGTTGACCCTGTGCCTGAGACTATTTTTGTGAAAGACACTGTTGCAGGGGTCTCATGTTTAGACGTGCATTGGGCACCATTGCTATGCACAACGCTATATTCCCAACAGTTTCATGATAAATTTTACTATGTAAGTTTGACTGTATTGTAGCTGTGATATGAGATTGTGGAAAGCTTGAATTGTTTGTGGGTTTGGCTACGCTAATCCTGATTGAGTGTTTAGAATTGCTTCTAGATACGGTTGCATTTGCGCTGGTTGGAGACGAGATTTTTGGTAACTGATTATGAACCCTAGACTGTTTAGGGTATTGATTGTGTATTATGTGTGCAGTTGAGAGGTTTGAATGGTGCTTGCCTTTAGGAGCCAGTCGTCCATATGGGGAAAGACATGCATATGCTGCCTTCTGAGGTATGCTGCAACCACTGCGTGGCATTTGGTGAATACCGTTGGTGCTGTTACTCTAAAAGGTAGCACTTTGAACTGGTAATGTATGCCCCTGTCACAAATCGTAGGTATTTGCGATGTGCTGGATGTATGGGAATGTGGAAGTAAGCATCTTTTAGATCTAATGCGGTCATGTAACCCTGTTTTTGTAATAGGGGGATGACATCCTGGAGAGTAACCATGTGGAAACGCTCTGAAAGGATGTACTGATTGAGAGATCTGAGATCTATAACTGGTCTGAGAGTCCCATCCTTTTTTGGCATAAGGAAGTATGGAGAATATACTTACCACTTCTATCGCCCCTTTGAGTAGAAGTGATTGAACTTCTTGTTTTAATAGAAGGAGATGATCTTGATTTGATTTGTGTGAACGAGGTGGAATGTTTGGTGGAGTGGAATTGAGTTCTAGACAGTAACCATGTTGAATAATTGACAGAACACACTGATGTGTAGTGATGTTGTGCCATTGTGGATAGTAATTTACCAGTCTTACGCCCACAGGAGATGTGTGCTTTGTGGGGATGGCGAGAAAGTCACAGTTTGTTAGATTATGAGGAACCTCTGGATGTGGAAGGTTTCCCTCTACAGAAGCCTCTAAGTGAACCTCTAGTGTGGAGTTGTAAGGATTGTTTTTGATGAGTGGATGGTGTTACTATGGCCAAAGGTTTGAAACCCCCTCTAAATTGTGGCCTATGTAAATTTCCCCTGGTGGGTGCGATATCCAAAACCCCCATGGCCTTAGCTGTTTCTGAATCTTTTTTGAGTTTGTCTATCACTGTGTCGACTTCAGGGCCAAATAAATGCTGCTTATCAAACTACATGTTTAAAACTGCCTGTTGTATCTCAGGTTTAAAACCTGAACATCTCAACCAAGCATGTCCCCTAATTAGCATACTGGCGTTAACTGATCTGGCTGCCATATCAGCTGCATCCATAGCAGATCTAATAACATTGATGGATATTGCTTGTCCTTCATTAAGAATTTGCTGCCCCTCCCTTTTGGTGTTCTGGATGGAGGTAGTGTAATAGCTCTTCCATTTCGTCCCAGTGTGCTCTGTCATATCTAGCCAATAGAGCTTGTGAATTGGCTATCCTCCAGTAATTAGCAGCTTGTGAGGCCACCCTTTTCCCAACTGCATCTATTTTTCTGCTTTCCTTATCAGCAGGAGGGGCATCTACAGTGGACTGGCTGTTGGCCCTTTTTTTCACTGCACCAACTACAATTGAATCAGGAGGAAGTTAAGCTCTTATAAACACAAGGTCTGAGGGTGTTGGTTTATATTTTTTGTCCACTCTAGGAGTGATAATCCTAGCTTTAACAGGCTCTTGAAAGATATCAGAAGCAAGTCTAAGCATGCCTGGGAGCATAGGAAGACCTTCATATTGCTTTTGTGTTGATGCTAGTGTGTCAAACAGAAAATCCTGCTCTATGTGGCCAGTGTGCATTTGAACATTAGGGTACGGTGCAGCTCTAGCCACTACTTGATTATACTCTGTAGTGTCCTCTGGTGGTGAGGGTCTGGCAGGATGTAAATGAGGGTCATTCGGTAATATGGGATTAGAGTCTTAAGTGTCTCATGATCTGTGTCCAGTTGATCATCACTAAAATTATCCCCATGTGGTGGTAATTGTGCCTCATACGTGGCTAATAGCGGTGAAGGTGGTGTGGAAGGAGGAACAGGAGAGTGTTGTGGAAAGGGCTGTTTCTGCTTTGAAGCCTCTCCCTGTTGTTTCTACTTAAAGACCTTCTTTGATGGAGAAGCATCTTTTGAAGTGTCTCTACAAGTCAGTTTCCTTTTAAAGGACATTGGAGGGGAGACCATTATTCTTCATGTGTCCTTCTGAATAAGTATTTTCCTTTGTTTGGCATCCATCACCTCTAGAATAGATTGAATGTCTATGGACTCCTGGGTAGAAGTAGTTTCTTCACTACCCTAGCTTCCGACTCCAAAATCTTTTGTTTTGGGTGAACCGAAAGGGTCGGCTCCGAAGGTGGTGTAATCCTTTTCAGCTCCGAAGATGGTGCTGCCCTTTTCGGCTCCGAATTTCTTTTGGATTTTCGGCTTGACTCCAAAATTGGTTTAGTGCACCTTGGTCTTAAATCTTGGTGCGAACCCGAAGGTTGGTCATCCGGACTGTGTTTTTGAATCCGACCACGGCCTGACGGCAGTGGAGGATAGACAACCAGTGCTGGAGTCTTTTAAGTAACTTTTGTGTGGTGTTATGGGGCAGCTGTGCTCATCTACAGCACCACAGCCACGCAGTGGCTGTCGTCATCTGAATGCTCTTTGGAGTCGGAATCTTGAACAGAAAACACTTCCCTGTGATGAACCTCCTTATTGGGCATGTTCTTCACTGAAGATGTCCGGTGTGACTTCTGTTGGTTTCGACGCCATCTCGAGAAGACTAGCTCTATGGTCCCTAAGATTCTTCTTAGATCGAAAAGATCTACAGGCAACACAATTGTCTTCCTGATGGTCTGGAGATGGACAAAGATTGCACATTGGAGTGCTGATCAGTGTATGGAAATTGCGTGTGGCACAGAGGACATAATGGAAACAGAATTCGTTCCATCAGACTCACATGGAAGCAGGTCCTTAAAGGGCGAGAAAAAAACGACCCGATGGTCTTAATCGGATCGAGTATAGTTGGAAACATGATCGAAAACAATACCTGCAATATTACAGAAAGAATGGAATAAGTTTTGAATTTTCGAATCGAGATTCACCGGATCGAGAGAAAAGACATCCGAACCAGACGGCAGAAAGAAAACAATCTAACAAAGGACTATATGCCCATGCGCACTATAACCGAGAGGAGGAGCCACTCGAACTCGTGACTTGAAAAGGCTTCTTTAAAGAAAAACAACTTTTAACACTCCGAACCCAACACTAGATGGCGGAATATGCACAGCATGTGTATCTGCAGCTACACATGCCATTGAACATAGATATATGGAAAATGTCACTTACCCAGTGTACATCTGTTCGTGGCATTAGTCGCTGCAGATTCACATGCTGTGCACATCCCGCCATCTGGTGTTGGGCTCGGAGTGTTACAAGTTGTTTTTCTTCGAAGAAGTCTTTTCGAGTCACAAGACCGAGGGACTCCTCCCATTTCGACTCCATTGCGCATGGGCATCGACTCCATCTTAGATTGTTTTCCCCGCAGAGGGTGAGGTAGGAGTTGTGTATGCTAGTAATAGTGCCCATGCAATGGAGTGAATGCGTCTGTACATAATGAAGTTTAAAGTAATATATTTACAAATGTACAAATGTTTAAGATCTACTTCTGAACGGCTACAGGCTCCCGGGGAGGCGGGTGGGCGCATGTGAATCTGCAGCGACTAATGCCACGAACAGATGTACACTGGGTAAGTGACATTTTCCGTTCGATGGCATGTGTAGCTGCAGATACACATGCTGTGCATAGACTAGTAAGCAGTTATTTCCCCAAAAGCGGTGGTTCAGCTTGTAGGAGTTGAAGTAGTTTGAAATAATGTTCTTAGTACAGCTTGACCTACTGTTGCCTGTTGTGCAGTTAACACATCTACACAGTAGTGCTTGGTAAATGTATGAGGCGTAGACCATGTTGCTGCCTTACATATTTCGTTCATTGGAATATTTCCTAGAAAGGCCATGGTAGCACCTTTCTTTCTGGTTGAGTGTGCCTTTGGTGTAATAGGCAGTTCTCTTTTAGCTTTAAGATAGCAGGTTTGAATGCACTTAACTATCCATCTAGCAATGCCTTGTTTTGAAATTGGATTTCCTGTATGAGGTTTTTGAAAGGCGATAAATAGTTGTTTTGTCTTTCAAATTAGTTTTGTTCTGTCAATGTAGTACATTAGTGCTCTTTTGATGTCTAATGTATGTAGTGCTCTTTCAGCTACAGAATCTGGCTGTGGGAAGAACACTGGTAATTCTACTGTTTGATTCAAGTGGAACGGTGAGATTACTTTTGGTAAAAATGTAGGATTGGTCTGTAGAACAACTTTATTTTTGTGTATTTGAATAAATGGTTCGTGAATGGTAAATGCTTGAATTTCACTCACTCTTCTTAGAGATGTGATGGCAATTAAAAATGCAACTTTCCACGTTAAGTATTGCATTTCACAAGAGTGCATGGGCTCAAAAGGTGGACCTATGAGTCGTGTTAAGACAATGTTGAGGTTCCATGAAGAAACTGGTGGTGTTCTTGGTGGTATAATTCTCTTTAGGCCTTCCTTAAACGCTTTTATGACTGGTATCCTAAATAATGAAGTTGAGTGCGTAATTTGCAGGTAAGCTGAAATTGCCGTAAGATGTATTTTAATGGAAGAGAAAGCTAGTTTAGATTTCTGCAAATGTAGTAAGTATCCTACTATCTCTTTTGCAGATGCGTGTAAAGGTTGAATTTGATTATTATGGCAGTAATAAACAAATCTTTTCCACTTATTTGCATAACAGTGTCTAGTGGTAGGTTTTCTAGCCTGTTTTATGACCTCCATACATTCCTGTGTGAGGTCTAAGTGCCCGAATTCTAGGATTTCAGGAGCCAAATTGCTAGATTCAGCGATGCTGGATTTGGATATCTGATCTGTTGTTTGTGTTGTGTTAACAGATCTGGTCTGTTTGGCAGTTTGATATGAGGTACTACTGAAAGGTCTAGTAGTGTTGTGTACCAAGGTTGCCTTGCCCATTTTGGTGCTATTAGTATGAGTTTGAGTTTGTTTTGACTCAACTTGTTTACTAGATATGGAAGAAGTGGGAGAGGGGGAAAAGCGTACGCAAATATCCCTGACCAGTTCATCCATAGTGCATTGCCCTGAGACTGATGTTGTGGGTACCTGGATGCGAAGTTTTGGCATTTTGAGTTTTCTTTTGTTGCAAATAGATCTATTTGTGGCGTTCCCCACATTCTGAAGTAAGTGTTCAGTATTTGGGAGTGAATTTCCCATTCGTGGATCTGTTGGTGATCCCGAGAGAGATTGTCTGCTAACTGATTCTGAATCCCTGGAATAAATTGTGCTATTAGGCGAATGTGGTTGTGAATCGCCCAATGCCATATTTTTTGTGTGAGGAGACACAACTGTGTCGAGTGTGTTCCTCCCTGTTTGTTTAGGTAATACATTGTTGTCATGTTGTCTGTTTTGACAAGAGTGTATTTGTGGGTTATTATGGGTTGAAATGCTTTCAGAGCTAGAAACACCGCCAACAGTTCCAAGTGGTTTATATGAAACTGTTTTTGCTGAATGTCCCATTGTCCTTGGATGCTGTGCTGATTGAGGTGTGCTCCCCACCCTGTCATGGATGCATCTGTCGTTATTACGCATTGTGGCACTGGGTCTTGAAAAGGCCGCCTTGGTTTAAATTTATACTGTTCCACCATTGAAGCGAGATGTATGTTTGGCGGTCTATCAACACCAGATCTAGAAGTTGACCCTGTGCCTGTGACCACTGTGATGCTAGGCACTGTTGTAAGGGCCGCATGTGCAACCTTGCGTTTGGGACAATGGCTATGCATGAGGACATCATGCCTAGGAGTTTCATTACTAATTTGACCTGTATCTTTTGGTTTGGATACATGGCTTGTATTACATTTTGGAATGTTTGGACTCTTTGTGGACTTGGAGTGGCAATTCCTTTTACTGTGTTGATTGTTGCTCCTAGGTATTGCTGTGTTTGACACAGCAGAAGCTGTGACTGAGTAATTGATTGAGAAACCTAGTTTGTGTAGGGTTTCTATGACGTAATTTGTGTGTTGTGAACACTGTTTTTGCGTGTTGGTTTTGATTAACTAATCGTCTAGGTACGGGAACACATGTATTTGCTGCCTTCTGATATGTGCAGCTACTACTGCTAGACATTTTGTAAAAACTCTTGGCGCAGTTGTTATTCCGAATGGCAACACTTTGAATTGGTAATGTATCCCTTGGAATACAAACCTTAGGTACTTTCTCTGTGAAGGATGTATTGGTATATGGAAATATGCATCCTTTAGATCCAGTGTTGTCATGTAGTCTTGTTGTTTGAGCAGTGGGATTACTTCTTGTAATGTAACCATGTGAAAGTGGTCTGATTTGATGTATGTATTTAATATTCTGAGATCTAGTATAGGTCTTAGAGTTTTGTCTTTTTTGGGTATCAGAAAGTACAGTGAGTAAACTCCTGTGTTTAGTTCTTGTTTTGGTACTAATTCTATTGCCTCTTTTTGGAGCAATGCTTGAACTTCTAATCCTAGAAGATTTATATGTTGTTTCGACATACTGTGTGTTTTCGGTGGGACTGTTGGAGGGAATTCGCGAAATTCTATGCAATAACCATGCTGGATAATTGCTAGTACCCAAGTATCTGTTGTTATCTCCTCCCAATGTTTGTAAAATTGCCTTAATCTTCCCCCCACAGGTGTTATGTGAAGGGGATGTGGGACTTGTGAGTCACTGCTTATTTTGAGGACTTTTGGGGCTTTGGAATTTTCCTCTACTTCTTTGGAATTGTCCCCCTCTATATTGCCCCCGAAAACTTCCCCGCTGATATTGGCTTTGGTAAGTGGGCCTTGTTTGCGATGTTGTGGTTTCTGTAGGTTGTCCTCGAAACCCTCCCCTAAAAGGTGTTTTGCGAAATGGGCCTCTGCTCTGCGGGGAGTAGAGTGCGCCCATGGCTTTTGCCGTATCAGTGTCTTTTTTGAGTTTCTCAATAGCAGTGTCTACTTCCGGCCCAAACAACTGCTGTTCATTAAATGGCATATTTAGCACGGCTTGTTGAATTTCCGGCTTGAAACCTGACGTGCGTAGCCATGCGTGCCTTCTTATTGTTATTGCAGTATTTACTGTTCTTGCAGCTGTATCTGCTGCATCCATTGAAGACCGTATCTGATTATTAGAGATACTTTGTCCTTCTTCCACCACTTGTTGTGCTCTTTTTTGGAACTCCTTGGGTAAGTGTTCTATCAAATGTTGCATCTTATCCCAATGAGCTCTGTCATATCTTGCCAAAAGTGCTTGTGAATTGGCAATGCGCCATTGGTTTGCTGCTTGTGCTGCAACCCTTTTGCCCGCAGCATCAAATTTGCGACTCTCTTTGTCTGGAGGTGGTGCGTCCCCCGAGGTATGAGAGTTTGCTCTCTTACGAGCTGCCCCGACAACTACTGAGTCTGGAGTTAACTGCGTTGTAATATAAACAGGATCTGTTGGCGGTGGCTTGTACTTTTTCTCCACCCTTGGAGTTATGGCTCGGCCTTTAACAGGATCCAGAAAGATTTGTTTGAAATGTTTTAGCATTCCTGGGAGCATAGGTAGTCTTTGGTATTGGCTATGAGTGGAGGTTAGCGTGTTAAACAAAAAGTCATCCTCAATTGGTTCGGAATGCAAGGTAACGTTATGGAAAGCAGCTGCCCTTGCGATCACCTGTGTGTAAGATGTACTGTCCTCAGGAGGGGACAGCCTGGCAGGGTACGAGTCTGGGCTGTTGTCCGATACTGGAGCATCGTAAAGGTCCCATGCATCGGGATCATCTTGACTCATGGCAGTATGAGTCAGGGAGTGCATCAGTGGAGGAGTTGCTACTGGTGATGTGTGCACTGATGGTGGTGGAGAAGGTGGTGGAGTTGTTTTCTTTGCCACCTTTGCCTGTGGCCCCTTGTCCTTTTCTTGAAAGGCAAGTTTTCTTTTTATTTTAATTGGAGGAAGAGTGGTTATCTTCCCTGTGTCTTGATGAATGTGGAGCCTCCTTTGAGTATAGTCTGGCTCTACAGCTTGAAGTTCCTCTCCAAATCTATGTTTTTGCATTTGGGAGGCCAATCCTTGTTCCTCTGTATAGGAACCTGTTTTCGGCTCAGAGGCTGGATGTTTCGGAACCGAAACTTTTTCGGAGGTCTTTTTAGGCTCCGAAGAAACCTTTGTAATTTTCGGCGTGGTGGTGTCTCGGTGCCGAATTTGTTTGGTGCCGCTGTCACGGTGCCGAAATTTCTCAGAGCCGATGTCTCAGGTCCGAGATTGCTGTGTGGCGGTATCTCGACCGGAGTCGGATGACTTCGACACCAGCGTGCCCTTTTTCGGTGCCTTGGCTCGGTCACCGCTTTTTTGGGTTAAGCCATGGCCTGTTGGCGGTGGTGTCCCCTGGGCTTTTGTTGACTTCGCGTGAGTCTTATGTTTCGACGTCTTACTCACGGTTTTCGGCGTTTCTTCGGCCTCGAGCTCTTCCGAGTCAGATTCGTGGATAGAGAAAGCTTCCTCTTCTTCCTCGAAACGCTCTTGTTCTGTCGGCGTCGACGCCATCTGCAGTCTTCTGGCTCTTCGGTCTCTTAACGTCTTTCTGGACCGAAACGCTCGACAGGCCTCACAAGTATGTTCCTTGTGCTCTGGGGACAAGCACAAGTTACAGACCAGATGCTGATCCGTATACGGATACTTGTTATGGCATTTTGGACAGAAGCGGAATGGGGTCCGTTCCATCAGCCTTGAATTCACACGTGGCCGGGCCGACCAGGCCCCGACGGGGGATCGAAAAAACCCCGAAGGGCCACCGGAACTCTTCTAAATTCGGTGTCGATCTGTTGTAACTAACCCGATACCGAACGCAAACAATACCGACGTTTTTTCCGAGATTCTAACTAACTTTCCGACCCGAAACACGTCCGAACCCGATGGCGGAAAAAAAACAATCTAAGATGGAGTCGACGCCCATGCGCAATGGAGTCGAAATGGGAGGAGTCCCTCGGTCTCGTGATTCGAAAAGACTTCTTCGAAGAAAAACAACTTATAACACTCCGAGCCCAACACCAGATGGCGGGATGTGCACAGCATGTGTATCTGCAGCTACACATGCCATCGAACATAAATATATATATCTCCATGCAGTGGATATACATATGTACAATATTTGAAGAAGAATTCTACCAAAACGACCACAGGCTTGTGGGGAGGAGGGAGGGCACATGTGAAGCCACAGCACTACATGCCACAAACAGAGGTTTACTGGTTAAGTAATATTTTCTGTTCAATGGCATGTGTACCTGTAGATACACATGCTTTGCACGGATTGTAAAGCAGTCCCCTCCAAGTAAGCGGTGGCTAGCCTGTAGGAGTTGGAGTAGCCTGAAAAAGTGCGCTGATCACTGCCTGGCCAACATTTGCTTGCTGGCGAGCTAAAACATCTACACAATAGTGCTTAGTGAATGTGTGTGGTGTAGACTAAGTAGCAGCTTTACAAATATCTGCTATTATAATGCTTCCTAAAAAGACCATAGAAGCCCCATTTTTTCTGGTAGAGTGTGCTCTAAGAGCTGTAGGTAATTGTCTTAACTTTCAGATAACAAGTCTGAATACACTTGACTATCCATCTAGCCATCACCTTTTTTTTAATTTTTTTTAAATTGGATTGCCTTTGTGAGGCACTGAAACTGCTACAAACAGCTGTTTAGATTTTCTAAAACTTTTAGACCTATCAGTGTAATACATAAGAGCTCTTAACATCTAGTGTGTGTAGAGCTCTTTCAGCGCCTGAGTCTGGCTGTGGGAAAAAAAACAGGTATCTCAACTGATTGGTTAATGTGAAATGGTGAGACTACTTACTGGAGGAACTTGGGATTTGTCCTATGGACTACTCTATCTCTATGTACTTGGAAAAAGGGTTCTTCTAAAGTGAATGCTTGTCATTCACTTACACACCGTAGGGAAGTGATAGCCTCTAAAAAGGCAACTTTCCATGAAAGAAATTGCAAAGAACAGGATTGCATTGGTTCAAACAGTGGACCCATAAGTCTAGTAAGGACATAATTAAGGTCCATACTGACTCTGGAGGAACCCTGGGTGGAATAACCGCCCTTACATATATGCTTTAATGACAGGAATTCTAAACAAAGAAATATGTTGTCTATTTTGAGGTAAGCAGCTATAGCTGCTAAATGTAGGCTTATGTGCCTCTCTAAGAATGTCCATATATTCAGAGGGAAGTTATAAATACCCAAACTCTGACTTCAGGAGCCATATCGCAAGATTGAGTGTTTTGGGGTCTGGATGTCTGATTTGACCTCGCTTTTGAGTCAAAAGGTCTGTAGGTAAGTTTTTTTGTGGGCAACCACAGACAGATCCAACAGAGCTGTGTACAAAGGCTGCCTTGCCTATGTGGGGGCTATAAGGATCATAGTGTGTGATGTTTGTCTCAGTTTATGAACCAGAAATGGAATAATTGGGAGAAGCGGAAAAGCATAAGCAAATATCCCTGACCAATTCATCCATAGAGCATTGCCCTTGAACTGAAGGTGTGGGTATCTGGACACAAAGTTTTTGAATTTTGAATTTTCTATGGTGGTGAAGAGATCTATTTCTGGTGTTTCCCCACAGGTGAAAGCATTGGTGAAGTACTTGTGGGTGAAGTTCCCATTTGTGGACTTTTTGCTGGATCCTGCTTAGGAGGCCTGCAAACTGATAGTTGATTCCTGGGCAATATTCTGACAGTAACTGAATGTGAATGTGAATGTGAATTACCCACTTCCAAATTGTCTGAGCTAGAAGGGATGATTGAGATGAGTGTCCCCCCCCTGTTTCTGCAGATAACACATGGTTGTCATGTTGTCTGTATGGAATAGAGCCATTTTGTGGGAGAGTTGTGGCAGAAATACTTTGAGCGCTAGAAAAACTGCTAATAACTCCAAGCAGTTGATGTGATAAGTTTGTAAAATGGGATCCCATCTGCCTTGTATTGTAAGGTTGTTGATGTGAGCTCCCCAACCTACCTTTAATGCATCTGTATGGGGAGTGATCTGAGGCACAAGGTCTTGAAAGGGCCACCCCTTAGAAAGGTTGGTGGGATTCCACGATTGCAGAGAGCGGTGAGTCTGGCGGTCCAACAACACTAGATCCTGAAGATGATCCTGCCTGATGAGACAGACTGCTGTAATGGACGCATGTGTAGTCTGGCATAAGGAACTATGACAATGAGGAAGCCATCATCCCCAATAGCTGCATCACTAGTCTCACTGTGTAGGTGTGGTTCTCCTGTAATTGAGACAGAAGAGTTTGGAAAGCTTGAATCCGTGCTGGGTTTGGATATTCCAATCCAGAGTGAATATTGAGATTTGCTCCCATATAAGGCTGTGTCTGTGAGCGTGGGCGATGGGATTTGAGAAAGCTGATTGTAAATCCCAGTGTATAGAAGGTTTATTGTGTACGGAGTATGCTTCTGACATTGTTGGATGGTATTGGATTTGATGAACCAATCGTCCAAGTACAAGAAAACTTGAATATGTTGTCTTCTGAAGAATGCAACCACTACTGCTAAGCATTTTGTGAATACCCCAAGAGCAGTTGTTACCCCGAATTGTAGAACCTTCAATTGGTAATGTTTTCCCACAATGACAATTCTGAGGTATTTGCAAGGTGCTGGGTGTATGGGAATGTGGAAATAGGCATTTTTGAGATCTAATGCTGTCATGTAATCTTGCTGTAACGGGAATAACATCGTGCAGTGACCATATGAAAATGCTCTGAAAGTATGTACAGGTTGAGAGGTCTGAGATCCAGAGTTGGTCTTAAATGACCAGTCTTACTTTGGTACAAGGAAGTATAGGGAATATACTCCTAACCCTTGTTGAGACATGTGACTGGTTCTATAGCCCCTTTGAGAATGGAGGATTGTACCTCCTCTTTTAAGAAAATGAGATGATCATGTCAGAGTTTGTGAACATGAGAGGGAATATTTGGTGGAGAGGAAATGAGTTCTAAACAATAACCCTGTTGGATAATTGATAGAACCCATTGATCTGTGGTGATATTGGACCATTGGGGATAGAAATGTGCTAGTCTTCCCCCCACTAGAGAGGTGTGTGCTGCGGGGATTTGTAAGAAGTCACTGTCTTGTATTTGAGGCAGAGCCTCTAGAGGTGGACACCTTACATCTGCCTCTATTATTTGCACTCTTCTAAGAGTCTCTGAAGGAACCTCTATTGTAAAAATGTGTTCCTTGTTTGGTTTAGGAGGCTCGGTAGATGATGTCTTGAAACCTCCCCTCAATTGTGGCCTACAAAAACGATCCGTACTTACTGTATTTAGTAAGCCCCCCCAAAGATTTTGCTGTTTCTGAATCTTTTTTCCGCCTGTCAATAGTGGTATCAACCTCTGGGCCAAATAAGTGTTCTTTATCGAAAGATGTTGACAACTGCCTGGTGTATTTCTGGCGTGAAGCCTGAGCACCTCAGCCAAGTATGCCGTCTTATAATAACACTGGTGTTTACACCAGGTACTGCTGTATCCATTGCATCAAAGGCCCATCTAATTGAATTTTTAAGTTTGGCCTGCCCTTCTAAGACTATCTCCTGACCCCTTTTGTGAAGTTTCCTGTGGAACATACTGCAGCAGTTCCTCCATTTCGTCACAGTGGGCCCTATCTTACCTTGCCAGGAGTGCCTGAGAATGTGCAATTCTCCAATGATTTGTAGCTTGCGCAGCTACCCTTTTGTCTGCTGCATCCAGTTTTTTGCTTTCCTGATCAGGAGGAGGAGCATCTCCTGTGGACTGACTATTGGCATGGACCGATGACCAGCTTGGAAGTCTTTTTCAAATTCTGTGTGCAAAGATTGGGCTGGTGTACTCACGTATTCTGCTGCTTGAATCGACTGGCTCTCAATGTCAGAATCTATGTTTTGGAGTCTCGGATCGAGAGAACTGCCTGATGTCCAGTTTCCTCTTGTGCATGTTCCTCTCCAAAGATGTCGGGAGTGTCTTCCGGTGTCTTCAACGCCATCGCTAACCAAAGCGCTCTTCAGTCCCGGAGAAACTTTTTAGAGCGAAAAGATCAACAAGCGTTGCAGTTTTCCTCTTTAAGTTCTGGGGACAAGCACAAGTTACAGTATTGATCTGTGTGTGGGAACATGGAGTGGCATTGAGGACAGAACCTAAGCGAAGTTCATTCCATTAGCCCTGCATTTTTCAAAAGCACTTGAAGTAGACCCAAGCCAACCCAGACGTTGAGATTTGGATCGATTAGTTTAAGTCTGGAAATACGCGATCAAAATGTTGTCAAAAGAAAGACGGAAAGGAAAGTCAGAAAGAGACCGAAGTGAGAGGAAAAACGTACAAACCCGACTGCGGAAGGAAAACAGTCTATATCAAAGGATTCGATTCCCATGCACACTATTATCAAGAGAAGGAGTCACTCAATCTCGTGACTCAAAATGATTCTTCAAACAAAAACAACTTGCAATACTCTAAGCTCAACAACAGATGGCAGACTTATGCAAAACAGGTGTATCTTCAGCCACACATGCCACTGAACCGTATGCTACAAAAGACAAAGCCACAGAGAAACGATGGGCAGAATTCATTCCCTGGTCCACTTTCTGAAACTCCACAAGATGTCTTCAGAAAACCAGACAGCTGTGCTGTCTGGTAGCCTGTGACCTAAAAAAGGACTCTCTACCTTGTGCAAGTGTTTTAAAAAGGGGTTGAAAGGTTCTAGGCCAATCCTAGGGCGCCACATCACATCTCCATCCCTCTCCCAGCCCTTGTGCACAGCATGCTGGGGCAGTTCAAGATGGCGTCATCCAGGAGTCACTGGTCACATCTGCCCTGGAGGCCTCAGTTCCACCCCTCGCTGACATCACTACCAGGTCCTTTCTTACTAAAAGATCAAAGAGGAGCACCCTCCTATGTTGGATAGAGTTGGCTGGATGTCCCCCTTTTTTCAGTGGGCCTGGGACGTCTCCTTCCCCGGTACAGTTAACAGATGCAGATTTTCATCCTCACTCCTTCCTCCTCAGGAGCTGAGGAAAGCACGGTTAATTACTCTCTGCGTGGGGCACCTTTTGTTTCTTATGCTGGGGAGGGATGTAATTAATGTGGCCCAGCAGGGTGACAACAGGCCTGGGCTCTGATCCTGAGCTGCGCTAGAGAGATGATAATTCTGGATGACCCATAAGATGTACAGATGTGTTTGGGACTTGCGTAACCCATCCTGGTGCACAGGGTTTGCCCCTTTTGATATCTTGATGGACTTTGTAGGCCAGAGGTTGATGCTACCAGAATGAGGTTTACTGAGGGTTGCCTGATCACCAAGTACGGAAGCAGTGGCAGTGGTGGAAAAGCATTTGGGCATTCTGCACTTTCTGGGCTGGGGAACAGGTCATGTTGTCTGTCTTGCTGAGGGTCACTTTATCCCAAACCAAACCAAACCAATCAATCAATCAATCGCATTTATAAAGCGCGCTACTCACCCATAAAGTGTCTCAAGGCGCTGGAGGGGGTGGGGGGGGGGGTCAGTGCTCGAAGAGCCAGGTCTTGAGCTGCCTTCTGAAGGAGAGGTGGTCAGGTATGGCGCGAAGGTGGCTGGGCAGAGAGTTCCAGGTTTTCGCTGCTAGGAAAGAGAAGGATCTTCCTCCGGCGGTGGCTTTGCGGATGCGGGGTACGGCTGCCAGGGCCTGTCCGGTCGAGCGTAGAGTGCGCGGAGGGGTGTAGAAGGAGACGCGGTTGTTGATGATTTTGGGTCCGAGGTCGTGGAGGGCTTTGTGTGCGTGGGTGAGGAGTCGGAAGGTGATCCTCTTGTTGACTGGGAGCCAATGAAGTCTCTTCAGGTGTCCGGAAATGTGGTGGTGGCGGGTTATGTCCAGGATGAGTCGTGCGGCAGCGTTCTGGATCCGTTGTAGTTTCCTCTGCAGCTTGGTGGTGATGCCGGCGTATAGGGTGTTCCCGTAGTCCAGGCGGCTGGTGACGAGGGCGTGGGTGACGGTCTTCCTGGTGTCGGTGGGGATCCAGCGGAAGATCTTGCGGAGCATGCGGAGGGTGTTGAAGCATGCCGAGGTCACCGAGTTGACCTGTCTGGTCATGGAGAGGGATGAGTCCAGGATGAAGCCGAGGTTGCGTGCGTGGTCGGTGGGTTGGGGAGTGCTGCCTAGGGCGGGGGGCCACCAGGAGTCGTCCCATGCGGCGGGAGTAGGGCCAAGGATGAGGACCTCCGTCTTATCTGTGTTCAGTTTCAGCCGGCTGTCTGTCATCCAGTTCGCTACTTTCTTCATTCCTTCGTGTAGTCTGGTCCTAGCTGAGGTGGGGTTGTTTGTGAGGGATAAGATGAGCTGGGTGTCGTCGGCGTAGGATATGAGGTCGAGTCCGTGTTTGCGTGCGATGTTCGCCAGGGGGGTCATGTAGACGTTGAAGAGAGTGGGGCTGAGGGAGGATCCTTGGGGTACGCCGCAGATGATCTCCGTGGCTGTGGATCTGAAGGGGGGCAGGCGGACTCTGAGTCCTTCCGGAGAGGAAGGAGACGATCCATTCCAGGGCCTTGCCTCTGATGCCGGCGTTGCTGAGGCGGTGTATCAGGGTGCGGTGGCAGACCGTGTCGAAGGCTGCAGAGAGGTCCAGGAGTATGAGGGCCACGGTTTCTCCCTTGTCGGTCAGGGCTCAGATGTCGTCCGTGGCTGCGATGAGGGCGGTTTCGGTGCTGTGGTTGGCACTGAAACCGAACTGTGTGGGGTCGAGGGAGTCGTTGGTTTCCAGGGCGGTGGTGAGTTGAGCGTTGACGATTTTCTCAATCACTTTGGCGGGGAATGGTAGGAGAGAGATGGGCCGGAAGTTTTTGAGTTCGGTGGGGTCTGCTGTAGGTTTCTTTAGGAGGGCGTTGAGCTCTGCGTGTTTCCAACTCTCCGGGAAGGTGGCGGCGGTGAGGGAGGCGTTGATGACGTCTCGGAGGTGCGGTGCGATGATGTTGTCGGCCTTGTTGTAGATGTGGTGCGGGCAGGGGTCTGATGGGGATCCGGAGTGGATCGAGTTCATGACGCGGGTGGTCACCTTGGTGGTGGTAGGGCTCCAGGTGAGGATGGTGGTGATGTCCGTGGCGGGTTCCGGGTGGGGGTTTGCGTTGGCGGTCGGGAAGCTGTTGTATATGTCGATGATCTTGTGGTGGAAGAAGGTTGCGAGGGAGTCGCAGAGGTCCTGTGAGGGGGGAATGGGGTTGTTTTCTGCGTCCGGGTTGGAGAGCTCTTTGACGATGCCAAATAGTTCCTTGCTGTTGTGGGCGTTGTTGTCAAGTCTGTTCCGGTAGGCTGTTTTTCGTGCGGCGCGGAGGTGTTGGTGGTGTTGGCGGGTGGCGTCCTTGAGAGCTGACATGTTCTCTTCGGTCTGGTTGAGGCGCCACGCCTTCTCGCGGGCGCGGCATTCTTTCTTGGAGTTCTTGAGGTCGGGGTGAACCAGGAGTTTTTCTTGTGGTTGTTGGTGTTAGCTTGAGTCTTCAGGGGGGCCAGGAGGTTGGCGCAGTCGGAGATCCAGCTTGTGAGGTTGTTGGCAGCTTCGTTTGGGTCGGTGGTGCTGGTGGGTTGGTTCTGGGAGAGGGTTGATGCGAGCTGTTCAGTGGTGATACGATTCCAGTGTCTTCTTGGTGGTTGCTGGGTGTGGTGAAGCACGGTGGTCTTCTTGCAGCTGAAGTGGACACAGCTGTGGTCCGACCAGGTGAGTTCGGTGGCGTGGCTGACGGTGATGTGTTTGCTGGAGGAGAAGATGGGGTCGAGCGTGTGTCCCGCGTGGTGGGTGGGTGTGTTGACTAGTTGTTTCAGTCCCAGGTTGGCGAGGTTGTCCAGTAGGGCGGTGGTGTTTTTGTCGGTGAGGTTCTCCAGGTGAAAGTTGAGGTCTCCTAGGAGGATGTAGTCGGTGGACGAGAGTGCGTGAGGGTTGACAAAGTCTGCGATGTCTTCGCTGAACTTGGCGCGGGGTCCTGGTGGTCTGTACATGAGGGTGCCTCTGAGGGTGGTCTTGGGGTCGCTGTGGATCGTGAAGTGGAGATGTTCGGCGTCGGGGAGTGAGTCGTCGGTGTGGGTCGAGATGCGGATGGAGTTTTTGTGTGCGATGGCGATGCCTCCTCCGATGCGGTTGGTGCGGTCTTTCCGGATGATTTTGAAGCCGTCGGGGATGGCTATGGCGATGTCGGGTGCCGAGGAGGGGTTCATCCAGGTCTCGGTGAGGAAGGCGATGTCCGGGTTTGTTGAGTTGATGAGGTTCCACAGTTCGATGGCGTGCCTGTGGATGGATCGGGTGTTGACCAGGATGCAGTGGAGATTGCTTCCGGGGGGGTTGTTCTTGGCGGGAGCAGAGTGGGCCCGAAGGCAGGTGAAGCGGCAGTTGTTGCAGGTTAAGGATCCGTGGGTCCGTTTCGGGGTGGCGCGGTAGCAGCCCGGCGTGCGGCCGGGTTGAGTTTGGTGAGCGTGGTGGAGTCGTAGGTCAGGCAGGAGGCGCGGGGACCAGGGGGGCGGGCGCTGGGCGCGGTCCAGTCGCGGACGGGCGCAGACAGGCTTGCCTTAGGCGCGCCCGCTCCGCGGCCTCGCAGCGGCCGCCATTTAAGGGGTAGCCGGGGAGGCGGGGTTAGCGGGTAGGTGAAAAAGCGGGAAAAGCAACGGCGGGAAGCCTCGAGAATGGCGAGGAGGCCTATAAACGAAAAAGTACCGAAAAAGGTACGAAAAAGGGGGAAAAAACGCGGAAAACGAGGAGAAAAGGCGGCGGAAGGACGGGGGGGACGGCGGGGACACTCGGCGAAGGCAGGCACTCGGGGTACACGGAGAGAAGGGGAGCACGATCACAACAAGCAGGCAGCGAGGGGCACACAGGCAAAACCAAGCAGGCAGACAGCAAAGGGCACACACTCGGGGTACACGGAGAGAGGGGAGCGCGATCACAACAAGCAGATAGCAAAGGGCACACACAGGCAAAACCAAGCGGGCAGACAGCAAAAGGGAGAAGGCACACAGGTCTGGTGGCGCTGTGAGGACGGGGGAGCGACCTACCCTGGGGTAGGTTGTGGCGTAATTTGGGCATTCTGCACTTTCTGGGCTGGGGAACAGGTCATGTTGTCTGTCTTGCTGAGGGTCACTTTATCCCAAACCAAACAACTTCTTAGAAAGATTTTAGAGACAGGTGAATGGCTTTCATTTTCAGGTAGTTGATATGGCATTCCTGTTGTCGAGAGGGCCACATTCCCTGAGCAGCCATGTTGTTTAGAATCACAGTGCAGCTTGTGAAAGGAGTCAGCGGTGGCCACTTTCAGTGCTGTGTATGAATAATGTTTCCCTTGCAACAAGTGTTGCTGTTCCACCAGTGTAGAGCGGTGAGCTTTGGCCTGTACAAACACTAGATGTCCCACTGACCATCCACTGGAGGCCACTGAAATGCTCTCTTGAAGGGGGCCCATGTGAAGCCTTGTGTCAGGAACACTGGTGATGCAGAAGGCCATCATTTCCAGAAGGAGCATGACAATGCATACCGTGGGCAGCGTGGTTGAGGATGTAAAAACAGGTGCTCTTGAGATCACATCATCATGAAATTGCCAGAGAGGGTGATGACAATCAGCAGAGCCGTCATTCAAAAATGCTATGATCGGACACAGAGGCTGATGCGTGTCAGGCCAAGGAAGAGCCCAAAGGAGCTGCATTTCCTGAGGGATAAGGAAATATAGAGAGTAGGTGCAGCTCCCCTAACGTTGCAGGGGGCATCCTTCTGCAGAAAGGCCTGCACTTTTTCCTGAATTAGAGAGAGGTGTTATTTGCTCAGCATGTGTGTATGCGTAAGGAGGTTGGCTGGGGTGGTTAGTAGTTTCTGTAAAAAGCTGTTTCGTACTATGGCTGTACCAGACTTGTTACTGGGAGGAGATGGGGCAATCTCCTGTTTGGATTTGGCAGCTATGTTGATGGAGCCACTTTTGCCCCTGTCCATGTTTCCCCTGTTGGAAACTCTGCTGTATCCCCTCTCAGCTGGTTGGTGTTAAGCCTCCTGCTACCTCTGGCAGGAGTGGGATTGCTTGGGCGAGGTGGTATTTAGCCCTTTGGTCCCCAATAGGCTACTCCTTCCAAAAGGAACCACTAGATGGACTGGTTTGCAGCACCTCCATGAACTTTGCTGTCTCTGTATCTGTCTTGTTCTTGTGGGCATCTCCTCACTATGGGGCCTGAAAAGGTGCTGCTCCTCGAATGAGGAGTTGTGGAGATACTGCTGAACCTTTGATAACGGATACTGATGCTTCTAAAGGCTGTCTCTGTGGCATCCAATGCACATTCGGTGCTGGCATTGGAGATTAGTTTGCCAGGCACATTCTTTTCCCTCAGCTTTCTGTACTGCTCTGGCAGGTGCCTAAGGAGTTATTGAATCTCCTTCCACTGTGTCCTGTCACAGCGTGAAAGGAGGGCCAGCAAATTTGCAATTTACTAATGGGTTGCAGCTCCAAATGCTACTATTTTACCTGCTGTGTTTTCTCTCTTGCTCTCCTTCTCTGAAGGCCTAGGCAGAGGCACTCTGGAACTTAATATATGTTGGGTTTCTGGGAGGTGGGTTGAATTTCTTTTTTTTTTTTTAACCCTTGGTGTGACTACCCTAGCCTTGACAGGCTCCTTAAAATTATCCGGAGCCAACTTGGCATGCCCTTGAGCAAGGGAAGGGATTGGACAGTGTCTCTAAAAGAAAGTCTTCCTTCTCCTTGGTGACATACATATCAACCTTGGGAAGGCTACGTCCTCTGAACTGCACGATTTTTGGCTGGACAAGATTATTTGCTATTTGTCTCCTTGGATCCCCGCACAAAATTTACTGAGTTGATTTATGGACTTTGAAGGTGATTAACATAAAGATGGATTTAGCAAACCACAATCAATTTTCAGGAGTGTAACAATATTCTGACTGTAAAAAAGTGTGAACTCTAGAATTCAGAAAATAATTTCTGAGGAATATATTTATCATTATTTAAGTTTTTCTTTATGTGGAGAGCCCATTTGAGTAGAATTTTCCGACTAATGTCTATTTATAGTTTTATTATAGTGAGTCTGATGTGAGAGTGATCAGTATGACTGTAATTTGTAGGGAGTATGTTCTTTAGGTCCTATTGTTTAATGAAATATGACATGATGACGTTAAACAATTTTGAATATGAATAAATAAAGACAATAAATGTATATAATTGTTCTGGTTTTTATAGTACTAATGCTTGATGTGTAGTTGTATATCTTGGAGGGATTCTATTTTGGGAACCTTGTCTGGAGGTAGGTTGTTTTCTTTTTAGTTATGCCCTCTGAATGACCTTGAGGCTATGGTGTCAGAGGGGTGAGGCCCTGACTGGGTACAGGTAATGTGCCTGCTCGGGGTCACCTGGGGGACTGGGTCATCATCCTAGGGATCCTCAGTGAGTCCCTTCACTTGAGGGCTGGTTGTAGGGTGCAAACAGGCCATAGGGGTTCATGGGTCTCAATATGAAAGAGGAGATTACTCTGGCGTGGCAGTGAGGAAGGTGTGCATAGACAAGGTGGTGGTGGAGGATGAGGTGGTGGAAGTGAAATGTGTGGCAAAAGAAGAGGAATGGTAGCTGCCCAGTGATGGCTTGAGAAGAAGAAGGAGGCCTGGAAGAAAGTTGCCCCTCGAAGGCCATTCTCCCCTTTCAAGGAAAATATTCAGGAAGCACTGGTGGAGGCAGATTGGCAGTGATTTTGCCAGTGACAGGGTGTACGGACAGGCGCTTTTGTGTGTGGGACAGCTCCTGTTGGAGCTGATCCAAAATTGGAGCCTCAACACCCTCCTCTAAAGTCATCAATGGAGGCCTTGAGGTCATTTTGCCCTCTGCTTCAGCGCGGAGAAAGGTTTTAGAATCAAGGTAGGTTTTGGCAGTGGTGGGACCCTGGGCACCGGCGCCGATGGAACCTTTGTTGTGGGCATTAGAAGGGGCAGATGGTGTTGATGCTCTTGGAGTGGGATGGTGCTCGAAGGCTGATCGGGGTCAGCACTCTTGGCTGGAGGGCTGCCCAGCTCTGCCCTTTGCTAGTGTCGACCAGAGCACAAAAGAAGTAGAGGCCCTTGGCTTGCCTTGTCTCTGAAAATGTGCTCAGGTCTCGATGCCCAACTCTCTCAGGAACAGTGTCCCACTTGGTGTGGGACTTTTAGTGATTCACTGGCTTGGGCATGTGGGCCTCAGGAATTGAATGCATGCTCTGTGCCCTAGGTGCCAGTTCATTGTCTTTGATCTATTGGTTGTTGGACTTGTTCTGCGACACCATCTCTGGACAAGACAACGGTTGCACCTGTGACAGCCTGGGTAAGCCTGTTTTTTCCTGTTCTTTGTCAAGGAAGGGATTCCCTTCACCAAAGATGTCCACAGTGTCAGATGTCCTGCTGCTGTATGCTTCTGAAAAGACCAAGGGTCTTGCTTTGAGTGGCAACCAGGGCAGCTCTGTAAGTAGGTTTGTTCCATCACTCATGCAGCTCTTTCTGGCAAGGAAAGACCGAAAGGCGGGTCTCAGCTTCTGAGGGGCATAAGGCCCGCTACACTTGTCTTCAGTGCTGCTGAGGAAGCCCCCGTGTTTTGTGGAGATGATGGTACCAGAGCTTGGTAGAGTCTGATGCATTGAGAAGCAAAAGTAACCATGCAGGCCCAGTGAAAACAAAGAACTCTGAGACTACTCGGTGCAAGGCAGAATCAAAACAATGTAACAAAGCTGATCCCCAGGCACAATGTACACCAAAGAGTCACACCACACCCCATGACTTGAAAGACTGTTCCAACAAAAATAACTTGCACACGTCCACACCCAACACTAGATGACAGAATATGCTGAGCATATGTGTGTGAAGCCACAAATGGTACAAACATGATGTTTCCATACAACACTATATTAAATACAGATCTTTTTGATGGTGGTAATATTGGAAGTAGTAATATTGGTGTAGTACAGGTGGTGGATGTGGTACTGCAGCTTTGGTACAGATAGTGGTGAGGTTACTGTTGGTGGTATTGATAGCTTTAGTGATGGTATTGGCATTTGTCAATTTGTGTTGGTGGGGGCCGATAGGCCCCACTAGTGCTTATTTAAGAGGATAGGACACTTTCACGGGCGGCGGCCTCTTAAATAATTCCTTGGGTCTTCCCGGCTGGCTCTCTCTCACCTACACAGTGAATACAAGACTGTTTTTTTTTTTTTTTTTTAAATAAAAAGGGCCTCTCATGCAATATAGAAAGTTCATTTTTACAAAAGATCTCACGCGATATGAAAAGTGAAAATAGGAACAGTTGGGATGGGACTATGAATTTATAACAAGGATATCTGCTTGCATTTTTTTCCTGGTGGCATTCAGGCAACAAGCGCGACAACTTAAGAGTGTAACTCTGAAAGTGAGTGTTTGACACAGAGCATTGCCAAACCTATCTTGCCAATTCACTGTGTCCAGTGCTCATTTTTTAAACTGGAAAAAGTGACGTCTTTGCACTCCAGGAACTGGCTTCTCTTCTGGGGTGCCCTGGGTGTGTGGGTTATAACTTTAACCTTTCAATAATGTGGATCATTAATCATTCTCGACAGACACAAATATCAACAGCATACAATGTTTAGTTGTATAGCACTTTGACCCCTTGAAAATAAAAGAGCAGAGTTGGAGGGGAGAGAGAAAGAGAGAGAGAAAGAGAGAGAAAGAGAGCGAGAGAGAGAAAGAGAGAGAGAAAGAGAGAGAAAGAAAGAGAGAGAAAGAAAGAGAGAAAAAGAGAGAGAGAAAGAGAGAAAGAAAGAGAAAAGAGAAATGGCGAGAGGGGAAGTATATGAAATAAACAGAAAGGAACCTGATGTTACCAATATTGTCACTTGACCATTCTAGGCTGCTGTTTGGAAGTACAGGGCAGCAGTAGCAAGAAAGCAGTATAGAAGGGAAGATGTATAGAAAGAAGTAATGTTTTGAGTATTGACCACTAATGTCGTGTTACACTGCTTTGCACCTGGCTTAGCTGCCAATTGGCTTTATCGTGGCGTTAGACATTACATTTTGTATTCAGCCTAGCTTTGCCTCCATGGTAAAGTATTTTTCCGTGCAAAACATGTTATGCAATGTGTTTTTCTACTGATATGTGTTTTTCTTCTCCTGAAGAGCCAGGGCTGGTACATGACATGTAGGAGGTGAGCCGTTAGTACGATAAGCCTGTAACAAGCTAGTGATTATCATAGACAAGAAAACAATTTGACCTCGAAAGGCGTGTCTCGGAACGATGGCCAGCTTCCGTCACATTCCTATCAAGGTTTACCTAAATAAGCCAGCATTTTTTAAATAATTCCTCTCTAAGAGGGAGGGCTTTCTAGAAAGTTCTCTCGTAATTATTCAAAGATATAAAAAGATGACTGCTCAGTAGCTATGAATTCCGAGACTTCAGTCAGGAGCGGACGTCAGCTGCCAGACCTGTCCCGTGGGTGTGGAAAATCTCTTTCTCGCAATTGAACAGGAGTCATTCTTCTTGCTGGCATGAGAAAGATGAAGCATTTGGCAGGCCCTATTATGGTGACGAATTTTTATTAATTATTTGTTTTGCATTACATATGAATACATATCTATATATCAATATATAAGTGTTTGTATCCTTGCATGTATATATTTGCGGTTTATAGATTGGAGACTTTTTTATAGTTAGTCTCACGTTGTGATTGCACATTTTGGAAGTACACTTTTTACTACTCAAACCTTCCTTCACGAACCTTGCAAAAAGCTATAATAAATGTCTTCTTCAGATTAAGAAGAGCATTCCAGAGAATCTTTTCGACTCCTTTCAGTGTGCATATCTTGGCTCAGTCGAAAGTAAAGCAAAACAAAGGAGGGTATGAAAGGGAAGAAAGACACCCCTTCAAAGCACTACAGTACACCCCAATCGAGCGATAAGGAAGAGGTGGAAAGAGATGCAAAGGAGCATGGGGGAGTGAAACAGGAATTAGGACAGAGGGAAGGGGAGAAATGAATAGAAGGTTTAGGACTGTCAACAGAATCAAGAGATAAAGGCACCTTTCTACATCAGCCTGAATGGTTCAGGTTCCACGACTCTTCCCTACCGCTAATCATTCATGAATGACAGATACTGTACAGGTGTGAGTAATATTTGTCTCTGCCCTGCAGTATCAAATTATTCTCACACTGGATAAGAACCTTGATCCTCAATACTATGTGAATGTGAGCTTTAAAAGAGATGCCTCTGACCCCTTCAGTGGCAGATTTGGCCTCTCTGACCCTGCCCCAATCTCGTCATAGGATGAGGAGGCCATGGAGCAGAGTTCTGGTCCAGGTTGAGTCCAATGTATTCTCCCTCAAATTGATAACTTACTCCAATGTTTTAAAAATGTTATGCTGTTTCTTAGAAATATTTTTGATCCTACAAGAACCTCTACGGGGAAGTTGCCAGTAATCTATGAATGATAGTAATGCTGAGAACTATTATAGTTAAGCAATATTTTATGGACTCATGTTTCAAACCGTACATCTACAATAATTTAGACATGCCACAACAGGCTAGACCATATAAAAGTTTCCAATGCAGCAAGGTTTTCAGTACAGTGGGCAACTAGTGCTACACCAGAAAATAGATACTGTGTATATACCTTTGGCTCTGAAGCCCAACCACTGCCCTTCACTCCCAATGCTCCACACATGCGACACACCCATGGGAATGCCAAGGCATTTTAGCAAGGATGCACAGCCACAATCTGACTGCAACCCTTCAAACGAATTGCCAGACTACGCAGTAACACTCACCACCTCAAGTAAGTTGCCCGCATGGATGCCACACTTAGGTCCCTCTGCCACAGTGGAAAAAAAACAGCTCAATAGGGTAAGTCACTTAAACAGACAAGGAAGCACAAGGCTCACCTTCTGCAGAAGGGGGGTAAGATGAAATAAGACACAAAGTTTGCATTCAACTGGAACATCTCTTATTCAAATGGAAAAATACATCTGGAGAAAAATAGAAAGGATTCCCATCTATTCACCAAATATGCAGTACAACATCTGAGCAGCGACGCTCCAAGGAGGAAGTGGAGCTCCTTATCTCTTTACCCAACTGGCTAAAATTCAGGTCATAAAACGAGGTGAATAGAGAACTAGTAGTCTACAGGTGCTTTCAATGCTGTTGAACATATATGTACATAGCTTTGTTAACAGAGATTACTGTGGGTTCCCAGTCTGATGTGGGAGAATAATTTAAGTGTGTGACTCTATTAGAGATCCAGTGCAGGAGAACTGGATGGTACAATTAACTTTAGATAATCCCTATATGATTGTGCATTATAAAAGAAGGGCCACATCTTGGCTGCATGCCTCAAACGAAAAATAAAATTAAACAGTAACATATTCTTACTTATTTCAACACACTGGTGAGTAATCAAAACCTAGTGGGTATAGTGAATCCTAGTTTGTTTTAATGGGATAACAGGAGTTAGCTTAGCCTTTGGCTTGCAGACTCGTGCCCCCCTCACCTAGTGACTTTTAACCTACTTAGCTTGCTCTGTCTTAGCCCATTTAATTATTTAATACTGCTAAGATGGCTGCCTTGTTTATAGTTAGGCCACTTGTTATGCTTTGCATTATCAGTGCCACCGCGCTAAAGCGTCAAGATCAAGTGACAAAGCCAAACAAACGAACGAGTTACTTACCTTCGGTAACGACTTTTCTGGTGGATACATTAGCTACCTGTGGATTCCTCACCTCATGAATACTCCCATGGCGCCAGCATTCTACGGAAATCTTCTTACTAGTCTCTGCACGTCGACGAGGACGTCACTGTCTCGCACGCGACGCCGTCTGACGTCATACAGGCAATAAGAGGTCCTCGACGACGTGCGGACGTCAGTACCAATCATTTTTTACGTGCATGAGAACAACCAGGCAATGCAATGAAAGAACAAAGCAACATCCATTATATTGTAAAAATACACCACATTGTATGAATAACTGTAAATCTTTTTTATGTACATATATATATATATATATATATATATATATAAAACTCTTTCTTTTAAAAATATATACACACACCAAGTATATACATAAAGATATATACACATATACCCATATATATATATATAAATATATTATATATATACATCTATTGCACCCTCAAAGATCAAGAGGAGCGCACTCAAGGATTACTTGGCAAGACCATAAAGGCAACGGGGAGGCGGGTGGGACCGTGAGGAATCCACAGGTAGCTAATGTATCCACCAGAAAAGTCGTTACCGAAGGTAAGTAACTCGTTCTTCTGATGGATACAACTACCTGTGGATTCCTCACCTCATGAATAGAGTCCCAAAGCAGTACCACGCCCGGCGGTGGGTGCCTAAATGGTCAAACCAAGAAATCCTGCAGCACTGACCGTGCAAAATGGCCGTCCCTTCTAACCTCAGAATCTAAACAGTAATGTTTTGCAAAAGTGTGAAGGGACGACCAAGTTGCGGCCTTGCAGATGTCGACCACAGGAACACCTCTGGCTAAGGCCGAAGTGGCCGACTTAGCTCTGGTGGAATGAGCTCTAATGCCCTCAGGAGGATCCTTCTTTGCCAAAGAGTAACATATTTTAATGCAAAGAACAACCCACCTGGATAGTGTTCTCTTGTGGACTGCCTTTCCTCTCCTCTTGCCCACGTATCCAATAAACAGCTGATCCTCCAGCCTGAAATCCTTTGTTCTATTGATAAAGAAGCTCAACGCTCTCTTTGGATCCAGACGGTGCAGTCTTTCTTCCTCTTTGGAAGGATGAGGCGGAGGATAGAACGTGGACAAAGTAATTGCCTGAGCCAAATGGAAGGGTGAAACAACCTTCGGGAGGAAAGCAGCCTTGGTCCTCAACACCACCTTATCCCCATAAAAAGTTGTATAAGGGGGTTTTACTGATAAGGCCTGCAACTCACTCACTCTCCTTGCTGATGTTATAGCTATCAGGAAGACTGTTTTTAAAAACAAATACCTTAAGGGGCAAGAATGCATAGGTTCAAAAGGGGACCCCATAAGGAAAGTCAGGACTAAGGACAAATCCCATTGCGGCATAACGAATGGCTTTGGAGGATATTGATTTAGAAGACCTTTCAAGAATCTGATAACAATAGGGGATTTAAATAAAGATGGTTGGTCTGGAAGACATATGAAGGCTGACAAGGCCGATAAATAACCTTTAATGGTAGCCACTGCACAACCTTTCTGCGCCAGAGATAGAGCAAAAGACAAAACGTCCGATAGATGAGCTTGTAAAGGATCAATCTGCCTCTCTCCACACCACGCAACAAATTTAGACCACCTATTAGCGTAGATAGATTTAGTGGAGTGTCGCCTGGCCGCTAATATAACATCCACTACCTCAGGCGGGAGAGAGAAGGAACTCAGGTTGCCCCGTTCAATCTCCAGGCATGTAGGTGCAGACTCTGGAGGTTGGGGTGTAGAACCTGCCCCTGCGACTGCGAGAGGAGGTCTGCCCTGAAAGGGAGACGGAGCGGCGGGCACGTTGAGAGTTGGAGAAGGTCGGAGTACCACACCCTCCTTGGCCAATCCGGAGCTATTACGATTACTAGAGCCCGGTCTTGGCGAATCTTCCTCAATACTCGAGGAATCAAGGGTATGGGAGGAAACGCGTAAAGCAACTGGCCGCACCAGGTCATTTGAAACGCGTCCCCCAATGCTTCCTGCATCGGATACTGAAGGCTGCAGAACAACGGACAATGTGCGTTCTCGAGTGGCGAACAGATCTACCCGAGGAAACCCCCACTTCTGGAAGATTAAACGGACTTGATCTGGATGGAGACGCCACTCGTGGTCTGCCGAGAAGTGGCGACTGAGACTGTCCGCACGCACGTTCAAGACTCCGGCCAGATGGTTTGCTATCAAGCAAATCCGATGGTCCTTTGCCCAGGACCATAGTCGAAGAGCTTCTCTGCAGAGAAGGTACGACCCCACTCCTCCCTGCTTGTTTATGTACCACATCGTGGTAGTATTGTCCGTTAGGACCTGTACCGACTGACCACGAAGGGAAGGGAGGAAGGCCTTGAGAGCCAGACGTACAGCCCGTAACTCTAACAGATTGATGTGAAAAATCTGTTCCTCTGGAGACCAAAGACCTTTGATCTCCAGATCCCCCAGATGAGCTCCCCACCCTAGAGTGGAAGCATCCGTTATGACTGTGGCCACTGGTGGCGACTGCTGGAACGGTTTTCCTTGTGAAAGATTGTTGCTTGCAATCCACCACTTCAAATCCACAGCAGCATCTCTGGAGATCTTGACAGTACCCTCTAGATCCCCTCTGTGTTGAGACCACTGCCTTCGGAGGCACCACTGAAGAGCCCTCATGTGCCAGCGAGCATGCGTGACCAACAGAATGCAGGAGGCAAAAAGACCGAGCAGACGAAGGACCTTGAGGACTGGAACTACCGCTCCGTTTCGAAACATTGGAACCAAATCCTGAATATCTTGAATCCGCTGAGGCGGAGGAAAGGCCCGACCCAATGTCGTATCCAGTACTGCCCCTATGAACAGGAGGCGCTGAGAGGGCTCCAGGTGAGATTTGGGCTCGTTCACCGAAAAGCCCAGGACGAACAACAACTGGGTTGTTGACTGCAGATGACGCAACACAAGCTCCGGGGACTTGGCTTTGATCAACCAATCGTCCAAGTAAGGGAATACTGCTATCCCCTTCCTTCTGAGCTCTGCCGCAACCACCGACATCACCTTCGTGAAGACTCGAGGTGCTGAAGTAAGACCAAACGGAAGGACCGCAAACTGGTAGTGTTGCGATCCCACCACAAACCGGAGATACTTCCTGTGTGACTTGAGTATCGGGATATGAAAGTAAGCATCCTGCAAGTCGACAGACACCATCCAGTCTTCCATGTTCAACGCCAAAAGCACCTGTGCTAGGGTCAGCATCTTGAACTTTTCCTGCTTGAGGAACCAATTCAAGATCCTCAGGTCCAGAATTGGTCTCAAACGACCATCCTTCTTGGGAATCAGGAAATACCTTGAGTAAACTCCGGGACCAACTCCACCGCGCCCTTTAAAAGGAGGACTTCCACCTCCTGTTCTAGCAACAGGAGGTGTTCTTGTGAACAATACGAAGGGCGGGGCGGGATGAGGGGCGGAAACTCCCGAAAGGGAAGGGTGTAGCCTTTTCCCACAACACTGAGAACCCAAGTGTCCGACGTAACAGTCTCCCATTTGGTGAGAAAATGCTGTAATCTTCCCCCTACAGGAGAGGAGTGAGTGGGAAATGGTGGAAGCCTAAGGCTGCTTCCCCTGCTGCACCCCGCCAGAGGATGAGGAAGAGGCAGAGTGCTGCTGAGAGGCTCCCCTGGTGCGGACCCTACCCCTCCCCCTAAAAGATCTATAGGGGTGGGAAGAGGCAGGTTGCTGATATCTTCCCCGAAAGGAAGAGGAGGAAGAGCCACGCCCAAATCCACGAAACCTCCTGAAGAATCTGGAAGAGGCCGTGGAAGAAGGAGCTTGGAGTCCCAACGACTTAGCCGTGGCCCTGCTCTCCTTAAAACGTTCCAAGGCCGAATCAGCCTTAGCCCCAAACAGTTTGTCCCCATCAAACGGGAGATCCAACAATGTGGACTGTACATCTGCCGAAAAGCCCGAGTTACGTAGCCAGGCCTGTCTCCTTTCCACCACAGTTGTGCCCATTGCTCTGGCTACCGAGTCGGTGGTATCCAGTCCCGTCTGGATAATTTGGGTCGCAGCCGCCTGGGCATCAGAGACAAGATCCAAAAGACCCTGGGGAAGCTCTGTAAACGAAGAGGAGATGTCATCCATCAGAGCATGAATATACCTCCCCAGGATACAGGTCGCATTAGTGGCTTTTAACGCCAGACTGCAGGACGAAAAAATCTTCTTCGACTGCGCCTCTAGCTTTTTTGAGTCTCTGTCCCCAGGCACCGTCGGGAAAGAACCAGGCGCTGATTTGGACGAACAGGAGGCCTGCACAACCAAGCTCTCCGGCGTAGGGTGCCTAGATAGGAAACCAGGATCAGTTGGAGCCGTCCGATACCTCCTGGCCACGGCTCTGTGAACTGCTGGGGAAGATGCCGGCTTCTTCCACACCTCTAAAACCGGATCCAGCAGAGCGTCATTAAAAGGTAATAGAGGCTCCGCCGCGGCTGAGGCCGGATGCAACACCTCTGTCAAAAGGTTTTGTTTCGCCTCCACCACCGGCAAAGGCAGGTCCAAAAAACTAGCTGCCTTCCGTACCACTGTATGAAAGGAAGCAGCTTCCTCGGTATATTCCCCCGGGGACGAAAGGTCCCACTCAGGGGAAGTGTCCAGCCCACTGGCCGACTCCAGTCCACGCAGCCCATCACCCGAGTCCTCTAGCTCTCCTTCCTCTAGGGCTCGTTGGTACTCCTGCTCCTCTAGTACCCGGAGAGCACGCCTCCTTGAATGCAGTCGTTGCTCAATCCGCGGAGTCGACAACACCTCCGCTGAAGTCGGAGATCGGCGCCGATCTTCCGAAGCCACCGACGCCGCATCCGGCGCCACAGGTAACTTCGGCGCCGACTGAAGAGCAGATTAAACGGATGGACCCACCGGAGTCACAGGCCGAAATCTCGACGTCGACGGGATGGAAATCCCTGGGGCCAATCCCTCCGAAGCCATCGGAGCGGCCACCGGCGCCGACACTGGCGCCGAGCCCACGTTCCCAAACGGGAGAAAGGGCATAAAGGGTGCCGGCCGAAGAGGCGCAGGATCACCCAAAGAAAAGGCCAAAGGCCCAGCCGGAGCACCCCCTGGAGCCATCTGTTGGAAGATGGCATACATCGCATTCAAGAATGCGGAACTATCGGCTCCAGGGGTGGGAAAAGCCGGATACTGGGGTGCCTGACTCGGAGGCGACCCCGACGCCGGCCTCGGCGTCTGCGCCGGAGAAAACATCTGAGGCTCCAATACCTCAATCACCGACGCCTGTCCAGGCGAAGTTGGAGACGTCGGAGAGAGCAACGGCGTCGAAGGATGCGGCGTCACCGTGGGGCTGACCTCCCATGTCCTCCGGCGCCGATCCGGAGACCTGGAACGAGCCTCCCTTGAATGACGCCGAGATTCTCTACGGCGCCGGGAGTCTCGATGACGCCGATGTCTTGGAGAAGACTTTTTCTTGTGATGCTTCTCCTTTGACTTGGCCATAAACAGCTTCGCCTCGCGTTCTTTAATGGCCTTCGGATTCATGTGCTGACACGAATCACAAGTCGAGACGTCGTGGTCGGAGCTCAAACACCAAAGGCAATCGGAATGAGGATCCGTCACCGACATCTTGCCTCCACACTCACGACAAGGCTTAAATCCAGACTTTCTCTGCGACATTATTTCCACAGAGAAAGAGTACGCAGCAAGATATACACTGTAACCGCAAGAGTAACAGTTGCTCCCTCGAAGATAACCGTTTCGAATGCACGGAAAAAAGGGAACTGACGTCCGCACGTCGTCGAGGACCTCTTATTGCCTGTATGACGTCAGACGGCGTCGCGTGCGAGACAGTGACGTCCTCGTCGACGTGCAGAGACTAGTAAGAAGATTTCCGTAGAATGCTGGCGCCATGGGAGTATTCATGAGGTGAGGAATCCACAGGTAGTTGTATCCATCAGAAAGTAGGTGTTCACACTTAGGAACTTTCCCTCTCTATACTTTCGAGGGAATTGTTTATAATAATTGCCGCCCCAAGCAGGTCTGTTATTTATGGTTTGGGAACACACCTAAGTCAGGGGTCCTAGTAGATCTATAAATACAGCACACTTTAGACAGATAATCAGAGGGATTCCGACCAGAGGGCATCACCACCATC
This sequence comes from Pleurodeles waltl, assembly GCF_031143425.1. NCBI lineage: Eukaryota > Metazoa > Chordata > Amphibia > Caudata > Salamandridae > Pleurodeles > Pleurodeles waltl. The sequence continues at coordinate 1,137,970,236 of NC_090446.1, forward strand.
GCTGATATTGATGCTGCAAGTCGTCTTGACGCTAACCCAGTCTGAGATAGAGACCTCATTCCAAGGTAACGAGGGTTGGGGGCTCCTCTCATGGACATGGCATTGGCAGATTATGTTTAACAAACCCAGCTCTCCGTTAGGTAGGAGGTTAGGCCTATCATATTAGGGTATCAGGACATTTCACACACCTTATGTCATTTCATACTATTGCAAGATGGTGGGGGTCTTTGTAATAATGACTCTTGTCTTTACAATTCTGTTTCTTGCACTGTTCATTATCCTAATCATTGCAGCCCATGCAACTTATCACAGATTGCAGTTGTGTTAAATAAAAACTAGTGAAACTTTACTGCATCTTCGTTATTGCCTGTGTTTGGATGAGACATGATGTATCTGTGAGAAAGGGGTAATCTCCGTTTAACCACGACACTCCTGAGATGTCTTACTCTCGAGTCCATGTGTAAAGGCTGTCACAAATCACCTTTTACTATTTGGGTTTTTGGTGAAGTGCTGCTAGTGAGCCGGAAGGGTTGGGAAGACAGCTGTGACTTGTTGTTGGATAGGCAAAGTCGCCTACAAACAAAATTAATGTCATTCTTAAACCAGCAGTCTTGCCTTGAGCAAGAGCCCAAACTATGACATGTGTTAAATGAGTTATGCGGTTTACATTGACAAATAATGATGTGTGGCTGTTCTTGTAAGACCTTATTATTCATGCCTATGGTCATCTCGATGTGACTGGTAATGGGAGATACTGGCTCTGTAAGGATAACATGTAGTTTTCATGTGATGAAACTAAGGGGCCTGGGCCAAATGGTGTCCCTGCAATGCCCTGCATAGTTTGTAGGCTGGCATTCTTTCCACTGTTTTCTTTCTATTAGCCTGCAGTCATTCAAGCCACAATTACTGCAGAGTTGACTCCTAGCCATTTCTCCCAACACTACTTATAACTTTGTCATGGAGTTCCTGATGGCAAGCCACTGAGTATCGTCAATTTAAGAAACTTGCATGTTTACGTTTAGCAACTGAACACTGGCTAGGCACGAAAAGTCGATTTTAAAAAAAAAAAAAAACTGTGCTTGTAGAACTACACGTTTAACTCAGTAAAAACCTAAGACAACTGAGGAACATTAAGTAAACATTATATTAATTCTTTGATTGCAGGTCAATGCCCCGTCTAGTTTCTGATTTAGCATATTGTTTTTAAGTACTAACAGACCCTGCAAATTTCAAACATCATAGCAGGAGCAGGTTCAATAAAGCCACCTACCAAGTAGTGTAATGTTAGAGTGACTGAGTGAAATGTATCTTCTGTTCAATGTTACAAGGAAAGGCTCTGCAAAGAGTAAGGAACTAAGACCAGACACACACAATATAAATACAATTAGATGAATCCACATATATTTCTTAATTTAGGATAGTAATTCAGAAGTAGTGGTAAGAGTGTTTGTTCACACTCTGGCTTTGATTCAGATGTAATCCACATAGCCAGCACAGTCACATTTGCAAGAGTACTTACTCATCCTCGCCGGCCTACTTGTTGTAGACTGCTGCAGGGCTCCACCCTTTCACTCTGCTACATCAATGTGTAAGCCTTTGTCAGATGTCCTAAGAGTCTTCGGAGCTTTAAGGTATCCATCATGACACCCAGATGCACATAAACCTCCGGGACAACAGCTCAAATCCGATTGCTCATATCTAGTTTACCTCTCAGAAATGTTGAACTCTTGATAAATTAGAACATAATCTGCTGAATATTAAGCTAGCGTTCCTGACCAAGCTTATTCTCAGAGCCCTACCTAATTTCATTTCAATGGTCACACCATGTGACCACGACCATGTTATTCCATATAATTTGTAAATAAAAAAGTACAAGATGCAATAGTCTCATGCGAGTCCCTCTTTTTCTTTGACATCCATATCAAATTAACTCCTCTGGAAATGTCATCCTCAAACTCGTATTCAAATTCAGATAGAGCACCAAACGTGAATATTTCCAACCATTCTAAAGCAGCAAGACTCCTCATCAAACCCTTTCACTCCAGTCTTAGACAAACTATTCAGATAGTTTGCTGTCTATCGTCAAGGAAAGATGCAATTTTAAAGTTTTGGCATTGATCTACAACAACTCTGCAGAATGAGGCCTACAACTTCTATCTCTGCACACAACTGTGAGTGTCTTTTAGCTTAGACTTGAAACCACTTTCGATTCCTTCTCTAAAGGCAGTAGGCAATTATGTATTGTAAAATGGTTAGGAATACCTTAACCATCCATCCATTTTGAAAACATCAAAAAAACCTTGTTAAGTGTTAGCTTAATTGTAGCACTACACCACCATCCCGTCTTGATCAAGTCCTCATGGGCCATGATGTGGACGTGACTGTCTTACACATATCCTAATCACATTTGAATTTCAAATTCTTCATTCGGCCACAGAGTAGTACAATTATTCAAGCTAACTTCCTTAAGACTGTTAACTCCAACTTCTCCTCTCCGCATTACCAGGCATCGTGTAGTTGCTCTCTACATACCTGCAGCTGTCGAAGGCAGTTCAGGACCACTTGCTGTGGGAGGTTCCATAGGCCCTGGGTATGGGGGAGGAGGCGGGTGCATGTACGACATGGCTCCATCCATCAGCGGTGGACCAGGGTAAATTCCTTAATGACGGGAAAAAGAAACAACCATTTTCAATGCAACGGGTCTCACATTTGCTCGAGTCAGAGCTATAAGCATTGTAAAGAAAAAAAAAAAATGCAGCGCAATCGCACTATGTAAAATGCAGTGTGATCGCGCTGCGTGGAAAATAAACGGATAAAGTAGTCCGGACACCATGCTGAAAACATCAAGCCTCGTATGTTTTTAGTAGTTTACCAGTGCTGTGTAGGTGGGCTAAACACCGGAAAAGGCAGGACATATACATGCCTTTCACAAATAAAAGCAAGCGGATTTTAAAAGGCAAGCCCAGAAACCAGTGTAAGTGACTGACGTGACATGGGCATGGTTGGAAGCCCAAAGAGATTACAGAATAGGACGGAGCGATTTGCGCTCGCCCATAAAAAGAAAATATTGAGGTCAACTGTTTGATTACTATGATAAAACAAAAACTTTGATGTAACTCCTGAGGGTGTTTTAAATAATTTCCCTTGGGACTGTACGAATTGTTTATCTACAGCTAACATTGTAGTTTAGTAACTCAGAATTTACTTAATTCTGCCCAGAAGTGATGGATGTAGATGCATATAAGCACCACTTATGCATATCCGTGTCAGTTTCTTTCTTGACTCTGTCTAGGCTCTTGAAAGCTGGGCTCAACAAAAATCAGAGGTACGAGTGTTCAGATTACTAAATTGGGACCTTTTTTTTTTTATTGAAAAAGAGACGTCACACAACAGGGAGGTTATGTTATGTTGCAAGTATTTGTATAACATGCTATCTCTCACTCGTGAGGGTATCCTGGCGCTTAGCAGGTGTGTGGACCAAGCTCAATGGCATGTTCCTCAAAGATAAGCAATTGCACTGGTAGGTATCATTTAGAGAGATAAAAATGTTAAAAGGCTGAAAAGTCGCATTGCAGAAAAAGTCGCATCAAACCATCGAGGTACTTCAAGACAATATGCATTTATAATGTACACCAACATACACATTTTACACAATTACAAATTAAAACCCTAAAAAACAAATACATAAGTGCACAGGGTCACGGTGCAAAAGAACCACAAGAAACATAGGTAACTTGATGTACAAGATAAAATGACGTGTGTTGCAAATAACAAACAACCACATAAAATTTGCGTAATTAGTACAATCAGGCTCAATGTGCCACTAAATTATCTGTTTGTTTGTTACATTTGTGCTGACGATGTTTTGACCGGAGTGAAGGAATAACCGAGTCTCATCAAGAATTAAAATGACATGGGGACGTTCTGAAACCAAGAACAGAAAAATATAAAAAACAAATTAGTGCTATATAAAAAATATAACTTTTGAGCCCAAAAAGGAAATACGAATTAGGTGTACAAAAGTTTCATTATCCAGATAACAGCATGTGAAGTATGACGTGAAAATCCATCAGATACTGAGAAGCTTAATGGTATAACAGTATCAATGATGATGGATTAATGTGCTAGTCTAACTTTGGTATCGAACAAAGATTATGAATGGTTATTTCAAGGGAAGGTTAAATTATGAAAAACGGGTGTCATCTCATAACGTTTTGGGGGCAAGCCTATAGAACTAATTGGTTATTTTGAAGCTTCAACTGCATTTCGTGGTAATTCAGGTAAAGTGTATATGTGCTTGCCAAGGGTGCTATTGTTTTAAGCTGGTCTTTCCAAAACCTTGGGTACTTGCCTTGATCCAAATTCTGTCCCTCAAGTTAAGATCAGGAAAGTGGGTATCCTAACTGATGCACTGCAGCAAGAATGTCCGGATATCTTTTTTTAATAAGATAGGATGTATAAAGGGATATGTTCATAGCATAATATTGATAAGTGGAGCCAAACCGTAGTCTTGCAAAGTGAGAAATATTCCTTTGAGTATGCATGGCACTGTAAAAGAAGATCTATACATACTGAAAGCAGAAGAAATAATTGAACCAGCTGAAGCTACTGAGTGGGTACTAACAATTGTGATGCTATTACGTTATATTTTGACCTCAGGCATCTTAACCCCTTCACTACCAGGCCTTTTCCCCTCCTGTGCCAAGCCTTTTTTTTTGGCTATTTGAGGTAGTTCACGTTTAGGCCCTCATACTTTATTGTCCACATAAGCTATCCACGCCAAATTTGCATCCTTTTTTCCAACATCTTAGGAATTCTAAAGGTACCCAGAGTTTGTGGGTTCCCCTGGAGGAGACCAAGAAATCAGCCAAAATACAGCTAAAATTTGTTTTGTGGGGGAAAAATGGGAAAAAGGTGCTGCGTAAGAAAACACGCGTTTTCCCCTGCAAATGACATCAACAAAGGGTTTGCGCTGCTAAAATCACCATCTTCCCAGCATTCACTTCAGCTGCCTATTGGCTTTGACATGGCATTAGCCATTACATTTTGTATTCAGTTCAGCTGCATATTGGCTTTGACATGGCATTAGACATTACATTCTGTATTCAGTTTAGTTGCCTATTGGCTTTGACATGACATTTGATATTTAGGTTAGCTGCCTATTGGCTTTAACGTGGGGTTAGACATTGCAGTGGAGACATTGCAGATGAGCTGTGTTTTTCCAAGCTGTGTTTTTCCACAAGATGGACCAAGCAGTTTTCTTCACACCAGACCTTAGCTGATAAGAGCACGTAGATTTTGTGTTTACCTCGCAATCCAGTCTGAGAGCGAGTGAGCTCAGGAGAATTGGCCTCTCTCCAAGGTTCTTCGGCTCTCACACTGAGTTTGCTTTTAAGGATGACTCTGGGCTACAGAGAGGTAGATTGAATCTGCTTTGACTTCAGACAGGAACTAGACGTCAGTTGCCTGTCTCCCGTTTGGGTAGAAAATCTCTTTCTCGCAGTTGACCGGAGTCATCAACTTGCAGACCCCAGAAAGATGAAGCTGAATATAGGCCCTACCGCCTAGCCCATACAGTGATCAATTTTGACTTTTATGCTTTGAAGTTATGCTATAATATAATCACCTATATTTGCTGTGTACATTGCAACTGAGAAGTACTTTGATATATTTTGCTTTCATTGCTGCGACTACTTTTGAACGTGTGCTTCCAATCTACTAATTTCGTCTCTCAGGAACTAGTGGGTGGGGAATTAATAACAATAAATGTCTTCTTTAAACTCAGAAGTGTATTCCAGAGAGGTTCTGTGAGCTCGGTTATGAGATAAGAGGGAAAGCAGAACATTTTGGCTTAGTCGTCAGTTTTCAGAGTCGGAAATTGGCGATTTCTAAGTGCACGATTTAAAAGTGTAATTGTTTTTTGTTGTTTAGAGAATTACAGAAGCACGGCATCCATGTTCGAAAATGCATGTGAAGTTAAACTGCCTTATGGTGCTGTGAGAAATATGTTTTCTTGTTTATCAGGACTGTATGAGTGCTGTGATAAAGCATATTTAGAAAATGTGCCTTTTGAAGGAAATGATGTTCCTTTTGTTCTTGACAGAAGGGTTTGGATACTTTTATCTGCTTACAGAAAAATGTAGGAGAGATGTAGGCAGTTAGAACATGAAAATAAGAATTTACGTGAGCAAATTAGCCAGAACACATTAATGCAAAAGAATGCTGAAATCTATAAAACTGCTGTTTTAGAAGAATCTGGCTTTTCCCATTCCAGTAATGAGGGGGTTAAGACAGCTGTGAGCCAGTCTGAGCCTCCGTGTGAGCAGAGCATAGAACAAAACACCCCGCATTCCTCATCTGATAACACTGAGAACAGAGCTCAGAATGTTATTTACAGACCGCTTCTGCAAAGAAAAATTAATTACATGGCAGAGGTACCGTCGCAAAATGTGCAGTTACTGGCACAAGTAAAACCAAAGATTTTAGAGTTTCTTACTATTTGCACTAAGCAAAAGACACCGAGTTTCATTAGCTTGTTTGATTTTTGGAAACAGTATAGCCCTCATCTGAGTGAAATCTTAACACTTTGGTATAAAGTATCTAGGAAAAAATATAAGGAGCTGCACGCTTGTGATTTGGCAAATGAAATAATTCAGACTAAGTTTCTGCGCAGTACAAGAGGGAAACACTGATTTACATGTAAATCAGGAACAGGGGAGGACAAGAGTGCCCCTGGAACTTTGGAGTATGGAAACTGAAATATCAAGCATGCAGTGGGAGATGAATTCACCTAAATCTGACAGTTGAGGACAGGTACAGAAGGCTAGTATCATATACTGGACCTGGTACATGTAAGACAGGGCTAGAGTCACTGCAGCCCTACATGAACAGGTGCCACAAGCCCCTTTTCAGGTTGTGGAGAGGGTGCAGAGAGTACCACAGGTAAAAGAGTCACCAGTGAAATTGAGTGCACCATTTTAATTTGTGTCCCCTGAGGATAAAAAGCATGTTTGTTTGACTAATGATTCATTGACTGAAAAGTTGTTTTCTAGCACAGGAGAAAGAACAGCGTTGTACAGAGTGTATCAGACTTTAAAGCAAGAGCTGCTTGAGATGTGTCATTTTTACACTGATTCTTGGTTCACTGCGAATGGTTTAGCCGTTTGGTTTTCCACATGGCTTGTACATAACTGGTTCAATTCCCTTGCAGATGTTAAAGAGAAAAATTCAGAGTCTGAAGTGTCCACCCAGAATTCTGACTTAGTGGGGATGGCTAAATGGGTGCACCAGAAATGTGGACAGCTGGGAGAAAAAGTCACTTACAGGTGGGCAGAGATTAGAGAGATGTACATTCCCCTAGATTTGATAAAAACTGTGATTGTGCCTATTTGTCAGCACGCACAAGAGCAATCTGTCCCACAAACAGTCACAGAGCAGTTGGAGAGAGGAAAGTTACCAGGACAGATATGGCAAATTGATCAGGTTTTAGGGGGGAGTGATTGCTGCAGATTACCAAGGAGAAATCAAAATTATGCTGATAACTAGAAAATAATCTGATTCATTCATACAAGTTGGAGACAGAATGGCCCAACTTGTCAAAAGTGCAGTGAATGGAGGTTTGCTAAAGAAGGAGTCTGCCCCAGCCCTTCTGACAGTGCAAGGAAAGGGAAGCTGTGGTGCAGCAGATAAAAACCGCAGTGCTGACGTTAGGGTTGAATCCCCAAATGACTCTCCAGAACCTGCAGAATCATAACAAAGGGCCCCAAAAACGTCCTGCTGAATATAAAACAGGGAAAGGAAGGGCACATTTCAGATGACAAATGTTATTTGCAAGAAAAGTCATACTTTTTTCTTCTGCAGATCCTACCACGTTTCGCCACTGACCATGAGTGTGCTGTGTGGTCTCCCTTCGGGTGTGTGCGTGTGGGGTCGGGGAAGGGACCGAACCCCCAACCTGAACCTGATTGAATAAAGTACAAATCCCATGGATCCATCTTGCGCAATTGGCGCCTTCAGTTTAAGTTCAACTTGTTTGATTACATTCTTCCACTGGAACTAAGCAACCTTAACAGTTAACTGTCTGTTTTTTCGTGTGGAACTCTGACTTTCGCCAGCAAACCTTTCAGGTGGACCGTGCAACTTTACATGAGAGGAACTCATGCTACATCAAATTGCTATTTTACAGACACTATTATCTCAATCAGACTATATAAATTTCAGTCTTTTCTGTGTAGATGTACCTGATGTGAAAGGTTATGAGATCAATATGTTAATCCACTTCCATTGCTTCACAGTGATTGCTTTGATCATTCAAATCTGATTTGCTGATAATGTTTTTTTTGTGTTGATGTTTTTGTTTTTGTTTGAAATAAGAGGTATGAAACAAAAATTCATTGGTCATAGGGTGGAATGTGATGCTATTAATTGTGTTTGACCAATGACTGTTTCACCACTGCGCATATTAGTTGCTCAATGTTCACCAGTAGCACATTACATTTTGTATTCAGTTCAGCTGCCTATTGGCTTTGACATGACATTTGATATTTAGGTTAGCTGCCTATTGGCTTTAACGTGGGGTTAGACATTGCAGTTGAGACATTGCAGATGAGCTGTGTTTTTCCAAGCTGTGTTTTTCCACAAGATGGACCAAGCTGTTTTCTCCACACCAGACCTTAGCTGATAAGAGCACGTAGATTTTGTGTTTACCTCGCAATCCAGTCTGAGAGCGAGTGAGCTCAGGAGAATTGGCCTCTCTCCAAGGTTCTTCGGCTCTCACACTGAGTTTGCTTTTAACCCCTTAGCTGCTGGGCCTTTTCCCCCCCAGTGCTGAGCCCTTTTTTGGCTATTTGGGGTAGTTCGCGCTTAGGGCTTCATAACTTTTTGTCCACATAAGCTAACCACGCCAAATTTGCGTCCTTTTTTTCCAACATCCTAGGGATTTTAATGGTACCCAGAGTTTGTGGTTTACCCTGGAGGAGACCAAGAAAATAGCCAAAATACAGTGAAAATTTAGTTTTTTTAAAAAAAATGGGAAAAAAAGGGCCGCCGAAGAAGGCTTGTGGTTTTTTCCCTGAAAATGCCATCAACAAAGGGTTTCTGGTGCTGAAATCACTATCTTCCCACCTTTCAGGAACGGGCAGACTTGAATCAGAAAACCACATTTTCCAACACAAATTTGGCATTTTACTGGGACATACCCCATTTTTACTATTTTTGGTGCTTTCAACCTCCTTCCAGTTAGTGACAGGAATGGGTGTGAAACCAATGCTGGATCCCGGAAAGCTAAACATTTCTGAAAACTAGACAAAATTCTGAATTCAGCAAGGGGTCATTTGTATAGATCCTACAAGGTTTTCCTACAGAAAATAACAGCTGAAATAAAAAAATATTGAAATTGAGCTGAAAACAACAGCCATTTTTCTTTATGTTTTACTCTGTAACTTTTTCCTGCGATGTCAGATTTCTGAAAGCAATATACCGTTTTGTCTGCTGGACTCTTCTGGTTGCGGGGATATAAAGGGCTTATAGGTTCATCAAGAACCCTAGGTACCCAGAGCCAATAAATGAGGTGCACCCTGCAGTTGGTTTTCATTCTATACTGGGTATACAGCAATTCATTTGCTGAAATATGAGGAGTGAAAAAGAGGTATCAAGAAAACCTTTGCATTTCCAAAATGGGATCAAGATAAGGTTTTGAGGAGCAGTGGTTATTTGCACATCTTTGAATTCCGAGGTGCCCATACTAGCATGTGAATTGCAGGGCATTTCTCAAATAGACGTCTTTTTTACACACTCTCTTATATTTGGAAGGAAAAAATGTAGAGAAAGATAAGGGGCAATAACACTTGTTTTGCTATTCTATGTTCCCCCAAGTCTCCCGATAAAAATGATACCTCACTTGTGTGGGTAGGCCTAGCGCCCGCGACAGGAAATGCCCCAAAACACAACGTGGACACATCCCATTGTTTCACAAAATACAGAGCTGTTTTTTTGCAAAGTGCCTACCTGTAGATTTTGGCCTCTAGCACAGCCGGCACCTAGGGAAACCTACCAAACCTGTACATTTTTGAAAACTAGAGACCTAGGGGAATCCAAGATGGGGTGACTCGCGGGGCTCTGACCAGGTTCTGTTACCCAGAATCCTTTGCAAACCTCAAAAAGTGGCTAAAAAAACAAGTTTTCCTCACATTTCGGTGACAGAAAGTTCTGGAATCTGAGAGGAGCCTCAAATTTCCTTCCACCCAGCGTCCCCCCAAGTCTCCCGATAAAAATGATACCTCACTTGTGTGGGTAGGCCTAGCGCCCGCGACAGGAAATGCCCCAAAACACAACGTGGACACATCACAGAAAACAGAGCTGTTTTTTGCAAAGTGCCTACCTGTAGATTTTGGCCTCTAGCTCAGCCGGCACCTAGGGAAACCTACCAAACCTGTACATTTTTGAAAACTAGAGACCTAGGGGAATCCAAGATGGGGTGACTCGCGGGGCTCTGACCAGGTTCTGTTACCCAGAATCCTTTGCAAACCTCAAAAAGTGGCTAAAAAAACAAGTTTTCCTCACATTTCGGTGACAGAAAGTTCTGGAATCTGAGAGGAGCCTCAAATTTCCTTCCACCCAGCGTCCCCCCAAGTCTCCCGATAAAAATGATACCTCACTTGTGTGGGTAGGCCTAGCGCCCGCGACAGGAAATGCCCCAAAACACAACGTGGACACATCACAGAAAACATAGCTGTTTTTTGCAAAGTGCCTACCTGTAGATTTTGGCCTCTAGCTCAGCCGGCACCTAGGGAAACCTACCAAACCTGTGCATTTCTGAAAACTAGAGACCTAGGGGAATCCAAGGAGGGGTGACTTGCGGGGCTCGGACCAGGTTCTGTTACCCAGAATCCTTTGCAAACCTCAAAAAGTGGCTAAAAAAACAAGTTTTCCTCACATTTCGGTGACAGAAAGTTCTGGAATCTGAGAGGAGCCACAAATTTCCTTCCACCCAGCGTTCCCCCAAGCCTCCCGATAAAAATGATACCTCACTTGTGTGGTTAGGCCTGGTGCCTGCGACAGGAATAGATCACACAACGGTCAATGTTGGTCCTTACGTGAGGCAGCTGTTGACCCTGGGGTGATCCATTCCTGACACAGACACTAGGTGTAGGCACTCAAGTGGGGTAGTGTTTTTATCAGGACAGGTGAGGAGTCACTGGGTGGTAGGAATATTGTGGATCCCAGCATATTCCTGTAGTTTGTGTGACAGAAATGCGAGAAAAATTGAGTTTTTTTTTCAACATTTCAGCTTTGCAGGGTATTCTGGGTAAGAAAACTTTGGGGAAGCCACACAAGTCACACCTCTGTGGACTCCCCCGAATGTCTAGTTTCCAGAAATGTTTGGGTTTAGTGTGTTTCTCTATATGGCCGCCGAATCCAGGACCAAAAACACAGGTGCCTGCCTTACAAAACCAGTTTGTTTTGCCATGGATAATTTTGATGTCTCCACAATATGATTTGGGTGGTGGAATTTGGGGCTGAACTAAATTGGGGAGCTCCCAAGAGAGCACTCTCTCTCTGCTTGCCGCCGCATTCACCTGCTCTCTGGGTTGGCCTAACCCACTATTACCCAGTTGCACAAACAGCTTGCAAAGGGACAGCAGGACTGTCCTCATCACCTCCCTCATAATGTACTGGAAGAGGAGTTATCGAATGGGACTCCTCTGACTGAAAAATCACTCCCAGAGTCTGCGCCATTGTCCTATCCCTCAGATGCTGTCTCAGTATCTGATGTCTCAGTCTCTGATCCTATGTCAGAGCGGTCCTCTATAACCCGAGTGTAGGCAGCAGTCATCCATCAAGATGCCATCTCTGCTATTGGCTAAACTGTTGCTCTAAAACACTAGCCTACGTAGACAGTCACAAAATCGATGGTGTGTGAGATACGTGCAACAGTAGAGGCCACCTTACCTGCGCTTCTTCCCTCAATCAGCACGTACTTTCAAGACACTCAAAAAACACCTTGTCACATACCATTCGTCACAGTCTTTAGCACCTCCTGCGCCCAGTCCAACAATCATTATTGGTGCTCCCACTCCCTCCTCCTCGGATTCCCTCATTACCACCCAGCAAAAGTGCCCTTCATCTCTCCATAGACTTTGCTAATGTACTCAGCTATTTACATAAAATACAGATTTGCTCTTTGCAGTAGGCATATAAACCTTCTGCGCTTCTTTATGGCACTACAACTGCCACTAGACAAGTCGGACCCTTTTCCCCCCAGGGAAACCACACACATATTGACAAAAGTGGTATATATATGACAGCCAATCACCTGAAACTCAACTCAAGCAAAACCGAAATAATCCTCTTTGGCCCACACAAAAACACCTGGGACCCCTCATGGTGGCCCACCACGCTAGGCCCTGCACCCACCCCCGCCAACCACGCACGCAACCTCAGCATCATCCTAGACTCCTCCCTCTCGATGACCCAACAAATCAACGCTCTCACCTCCTCATGCTTCAACACACTGCGTATACTGAAAAACATTCAAATGGATCCCCACAGAGACCAGAAAAACTGTCACTCACACACACATCAGCAGCAGGCTTGATTACGGAAACGCCCTCTACGCCGGCACCACTCTAAAACTCAAGCGCAAACTACACACATCTAGAACTCAGCAGCACGACTCATCCTCGACCTCCGCCGACACGAACACATCTCTCCACACCTCAAATCCCTCCACTGGCTCCCCATTGACAAAAGGATCACCTTCAAGATCCTCATCCTCGCACACAAATCACTCCATAACACAGGCCCTGCCTACCTCAACGAGAGTCACCTTCCACACCCCCACACGAAACGTCCGCTCAGCTGACCTCTCTCTCGCCTCTGTCCCCCGCATCAAACACACCACCACCGGGGGCAGATCCTTCTCCTACCTTGCACCCAAAACCTGGAACGCCCTCACAACCCACCTTCGCAAGACCCAAAACCTACTTCTTTTCAGGAAGGGCCTCAAAACCTGGCTTTTCGAACAGTGAACCTCCCAGCCCCTTTCCCTCCCCCCGCCCCCCCCCCCCCCCCCCCAAGTGCCTTGAGACCCTCACAGGTGAGTAGCACACTTTATAAATCTCTTTGGTATATATAGATCTACCTCTATATATATATATATATATATATATATATATATATATATATATATATATATATATATATCTATCTATGTACATAGATATATCTATAGATATATCCATGTACATAGATATATAAATATAGATCTATATATAGATCTATTTTTTTTAGTTGTTGTATGGTTTCCTTGGGGGCCAAAATGGCCCCCAGGGAAACCCTACAACATCTAAAAAAAAAATTGCCCCCACAGGGGGTCACCCTGCCCACGGGCGACCCCCTGTAATTTTTTTTTTTAAAAATTTTTTTTTTAAAAACAATCCCCTGGGGGGGTGGGGGGGGAGGGGGGTGCGATCGCAGCACAGCTGCGATCGGGGGCCAGGAAACACTTTCAGGAAGGCCTCGTAAGAAAGGGGAGACACTCCCCTTTCTTACGAGGCCTTCCTGAAAGTGTTTCCTGGCCCCCGGTCGCAGCACAGCTGCGATCGGGGGCCAGAAACAGTTTGAGAAGGCCTCGTAAGAAAGGGGAGAGTCTCCCCTTTCTTACGAGGCCTTTTCAAAGTGTTTCCTGGCCCCCCGATCGCAGCTGTGCTGCGATCGGGGGCCAGGAAACACTTTCAGGAAGGCCTCGTAAGAAAGGGGAGACACTCCCCTTTCTTACGAGGCCTTCCCGAACGTGAGAAAGGCCGTTTTCCCCATCAAAGCAGGAAGCGGCCGCAAGGCTGCTTCCTGCTTTGATGGGGAAAACACCTTTGCAACGTCAGCGCGCCGCGAGGCGCGCTGACGTCACAAAGGGGCGGGGGGGGGGGCGGGGGGAGACACGGAAGCTTCCGTGTCTCCCGGGGGGGGTTTAAAAAAAATAATAAATCCTCGGGTGCGACGCACCCGAGGATTTATTGATACCCTTCCTGGTGTCGGCCACTGGTCGTGACCCGCACCAGGGAGGGTGTGTGCCGACGCCCGCACCTAAGCGGTTAAGGATGACTCTGGGCTACAGAGAGGTAGATTGAATCTGCTTTGACTTCAGACAGGAACTAGACATCAGTTGCCTGTCTCCCGTTTGGGTAGAAAATCTCTTTCTCGCAGTTGACCGGAGTCATCAACTTGCAGACCCCAGAAAGATGAAGCTGAATATAGGCCCTACCGCCTTGCCCATACGGTGATAAATTTTGACTTTTATGCTTTGCTTTGAAGTTATGCTATAATATAATCACCTATATTTGCTGTGTACATTGCAACTGAGAAGTACTTTGATATATTTTGCTTTCATTGCTGTGACTACTTTTGAACGTGTGCTTCCAATCTACTAATTTCGTCTCTCAGGAACTTGTGGGTGGGGAATTAATAACAATAAATGTCTTCTTTAAACTCAGAAGTGCATTCCAGAGAGGTTCTGTAAGCTCGGTTATGAGATAAGAGGGAAAGCAGAACAGGGATACACAGGGCTTGCAGGTTCATCAAGAACCCAAGGTGCCCGGAGCCAATAAATGAGCTGCATCTTGCAATGGGTTTTCATTGTATACCATGTATACAGCAATTAATTTGGTAAAATATGAAGAGTGCAAAATAGGTGTCAAGGAAACCTTTGTATTTCCAAAAATGGACACAAGATAAGGTGTTAAGAAGCAGTGGTTATTTGCACATCTCTGAAGGACAAAATGTAGAGAAAGACAATGGGAAAAAACACTTCTTTTCTGTGTTCCCCCCAAATCTCCCGATAAAAATGGTACCTCATTTGTGCGGTAGGCCAAGTACCCGCGCCAGGAAACGCCCCAAAACACAACATGAACACATCACACTTTTATACTGAAATCTGATGTGTTTTTTTGGAAAGTTCCTAGCTGTGGATTTTGGCCTGTAGCTCATCTGGCACCTAGAGAAACCTAGCAAACCTGTGCATTTTTTAAAACTAGACACTATGGGGAATTTAGGATGGGGTGACTTGTGGGGCTCTCACCAGGTTCTGTTATCCAGAATCCTTTGTAAACCTCAAAATTTGGCAACTAAACATTTTTCCCTCACATTTTGGTGATGGAAAGTTCTGAAATCTAAGGAGTCAAACTTTCTTCCACCCAGAAATCCCCAAAGTCTAATAAAAATAGGCCAATCTGCCCCAAAGGGGGGCAGAAATGGCCATCAGAAATGTGCCCACATGGGGAGCGACCCTTGCTCAAGAGGCGCCCGTCCCCCCCAAAAAACACACACCGATCCCTGGTGCCCAAGTGGTTTCTACCCCCTTGGGGGGGCGGAAGGACCTAATCAAAATAGGCAGAGAAATGGTCAACAGTAACGTGCCCCATGAGAAGCAACCATTGCCCGAGGGGCCGCCCCCCCAAACAAAACACACACACAACAATCCCTAGTGCTTAAGTGGTTTCTACCCCCTTGGGGGCAGATGGGCCTCGTAGAAATAGACCGATCAGCCCCCAAGGGGGGCCGAAATGGCCTAATACAATATGCACCCATGGGGAACGGCCCTTGCCCAAGGGGCCGCTCCCCTTATGTAAAGTAATTTAAGAAATCTCTGGTGTCTGGTGGTTTTGGCCTAATAAAAGTAGGGGCAAAATGGCCTGAAATAAATACTTCCCCCTAGGGGAGCGACCCTTGCCTAAGGGGCCGCTGCTCTTTTGTGTAAAAAATAACAAACAAAAAAAAGATCCCTGGTGCCTAGATCTGCCCCCAAGGGTGTCAGAAATGGTCATAAAAAATGCCCCCCCTTGGGGAGTGACCCTTGCCCAATCGCAAAGCGATTCCGCTGCCATCCTTGCCGGGGTGTGCGGGTGGGAGACCTACAGGGGGAACGCTAGCATTCCCCAAGTGAACCGGGTGCAGGATGTAATGGTTACATCCGTGGCACACGAGTGCAATGCCACTAGACATAACCATTATGTACATGGCACCCAAGAGGTTAATAAAGACGTCATTGCTGACTGGTTTTCTTTGTCCGATATAATGGAATGATTACTTTGCTAGGATAGGCAAAATATTCACTATGTTTGACTTGACTTCTGCTTACGCCAGGTCAAGCTTTCTGAGGAGTCAAAAAGAATCTCACCTCTTTAGTACACAATTTGCGGTTTATCAATTCAATACAATGCCATTTAGTGTCTGTTCAGTGGCATCCATTTTCCAGAAGCTCATGATTGGCATTCTAGGTGGGATGTCTAGGCTGAAGTTTTTAAAGGAGGATGTGCTAATTTTTAGTTCCACCACTGAAGAACATTTGATGACTGTTAAGAAGTTATTGCAGATTTGCAGGAAAAGGGAGTAACTCTCAAACTTGGGAAGTGCAAGTTTAGTTGTCCGGAAAATTCATATGAATAAAACCGACGCAGGTACGGTCGGAACAAAATGCGGTGTTCTCTGGGTTTCTCCAGACCCACAGCTTTTAAATGTGTCCAATTCTGTTGCCATCCTGGCCGTCTCGTCGTCAGCATGGCTGCCAAATAATGTGGAACCAGAGAACAGCAAATTTTGGATGCAGTGTTGTGCTTCCGGTTTCAGAGATGTTAGCTGGAGCCAAGCATGTCTCCACAAGGGTACTCAGTGACAATATGCAAAAAGAACAAGTGATGGACGAAATGCTGAACAATGTCAAACATTCAACCCCCAGTACAGAGATCTGGGCCTAAATCCATCGTTTTTTTGCTGCCCATGCCATTCCAGTTTAGACCCAGCCATATGCAAATCAGTCTTGACCCATGGGAACAGTCCAGCCCGAACTGCCAGGCCAGGTCTTCCCTGGACTGGAAACAAGCATCCTGGGACCGGTTTCGGGGTTTCACCCCTCCTCAGCCAGGCTAGCTTGAATCCAGTGGCATGGGAAGCACAGGACCCACGTCTGGGCATACCCTTCCCACTTAGGGTGACAAATGCAAAAAGAACAAGTGATGGACGAAATGCTGAACAATGTCAAACATTCACCCCCCGTACAGAGCTCTGGGCCTAAATCCATTGTTTTTTTTGCTGCCCATGCCATTCCAGTTTAGACCCAGCCATATGCAAATCAGTCTTGACTCTGTTCCCCATTGGAACAGTCCAGCCTGAACTGCCAGGCTACTCAGTGACAATAGCCATGTGAGGCAAGGAGGGAAAAATCCACAGCCGCACTGATAATCTGATGTGAGAACATTGCACCCTCATTAATGATCTCCAGGAATCTTCCCTTTGTTCTTTGGCAGTTGCTCAGCGAAAAAGCTGGATTGGATCCCAAAGGGCTCGGTCGAACCTGCCCGAGAGGGCCATCGCACTAGCTGCTTTCATTGAAGTGGCTGTCATACTGTAGACTTTGCAGCCAGCTAAATCTAATTTTCTACTCTCGTTATCTGGAGATGAAGAGGATGATGGAGAGGTGAAATGGACCTTTTTGTGCAGCCAAAATCACATCAGTGTTGAGTGAAGGATCAGAGTGGAGAATAAAGGGTCTTGATCTGGAGGTCGATATTTCTTTGAAGCCTGGATGGGAAAGGCTTAGCACTGGCTGGAGTTAAGAACAAATCCATGGCCGGCTCAAGGAGACTTGAAATCAGTGGAAGCAAAAGCCTTGAAGCTGTACGCTGATGTAGCGTCAGCAGGAGCCGGAAAAAAGAACTGAAGCAACTGCCACCAGCTGGGCAAGATGGGATAGTGGTGGTCCCAAGGTTCTTAAAGGCACAGCCTCTATTTTAGCTATATAATAGCCTATGAGGCTATTCTGCCCTACGTACCCTCCTCTCTCCCGTAAAAAGGGGTTTGTGAAGGAGATTTATACTGTTTGCAAAACATCTTAAATTATACTTAAGTTTAATGTATTGGACCTTTTTTGACCTCATGATGAAGAATTTGGCCATTGTAGCCTAGATATATAGGCTGCAATATCTGTCTCTTTCTTAAGAGTCTTTACTGTCCTTCCTGAAGAAAGGCGAAAAATCTCCACTTAAGAAGATATATTAAAGAACTACTCCAGGGTCCACACGCATGGGTGGGACTATTCAGTAGATATGACTGTACATGGAAATTACCTACAAGAGAACCTGAGCTATCGGCGATGCACTGGGTGAACTGGAAAGTGAACATAGGCATCTTTCAGGTCAGCCCTGCCATGAAGTTGCTTTCTTGAAGTAACTGGATGACATCTTGAAGAGTAATCATGTGAAAATGCTCTGAACGGATGTATTGTTTTGAGGGGGTCTGAGGTCCAAGATTGATCTCAAGAGACACATCCTTTTTTAGGAATAACGAAATACAGTGAGTAGACCCCTGTGCCTTGCTGGTGTAGTGGCACTGGTTCTACAGACCTGTAAGGAAATGCCTCCTTGGCATGGTTGCCCCCTGACTTTTTGCCTTTGCTGATGCTATGTTTACAATTGAAAGTGTGCTGAGGCCTGCTAACCAGGCCCCAGCACCAGTGTTCTTTCCCTAACCTGTACTTTTGTATCCACAATTGACAGACCCTGGCATCCAGATAAGTCCCTTGTAACTGGTACTTCTAGTACCAAGGGCCCTGATGCCAAGGAAGGTCTCTAAGGGCTGCAGCATGTCTTATGCCACCCTGGAGACCTCTCACTCAGCACAGACACACTGCTTGCCAGCTTGTGTGTGCTAGTGAGGACAAAACGAGTAAGTCGACATGGCAATCCCCTCAGGGTGCCATGCCAGCCTCTCACTGCCTATGCAGTATAGGTAAGCCACCCCTCTAGCAGGCCTTACAGCCCTAAGGCAGGGTGCACTATACCATAGGTGAGGGTACCAGTGCATGAGCATGGTACCCCTACAGTGTCTAAACAAAACCTTAGACATTGTAAGTGCAGGGTAGCCATAAGAGTATATGGTCTGGGAGTCTGTCAAACACGAACTCCACCGCACCATAATGGCTACACTGAAAACTGGGAAGTTTGGTATCAAACTTCTCAGCACAATAAATGCACACTGATGCCAGTGTACATTTTATTGTAAAATACACCACAGAGGGCACCTTAGAGGTGCCCCCTGAAACTTAACCGACTGTCTGTGTAGGCTGACTAGTTCCAGCAGCCTGCCACACCAGAGACATGTTGCTGGCCCCATGGGGAGAGTGCCTTTGTCACTCTGAGGCCAGTAACAAAGCCTGCACTGGGTGGAGATGCTAACACCTCCCCCAGGCAGGAGCTGTAACACCTGGCGGTGAGCCTCAAAGGCTCACCCCTTTGTCACAGCCCAGCAGGGCACTCCAGCTTAGTGGAGTTGCCCGCCCCCTCCGGCCACGGCCCCCACTTTTGGCGGCAAGGCTGGAGGGAACAAAGAAAGCAACAAGGAGGAGTCACTGGCCAGTCAGGACAGCCCCTAAGGTGTCCTGAGCTGAGGTGACTCTGACTTTTAGAAATCCTCCATCTTGCAGATGGAGGATTCCCCCAATAGGGTTAGGATTGTGACCCCCTCCCCTTGGGAGGAGGCACAAAGAGGGTGTACCCACCCTCAGGGCTAGTAGCCATTGGCTACTAACCCCCCAGACCTAAACACGCCCTTAAATTTAGTATTTAAGGGCTACCCTGAACCCTAGAAAATTAGATTCCTGCAACTACAAGAAGAAGGACTGCCTAGCTGAAAAACCCCTGCAGAGGAAGACCAGAAGACGACAACTGCCTTGGCTCCAGAAACTCACCGGCCTGTCTCCTGCCTTCCAAAGATCCTGCTCCAGCGACGCCTTCCAAAGGGACCAGCGACCTCGACATCCTCTGAGGACTGCCCCGGCTTCGAAAAGACAAGAAACTCCCGAGGACAGCGGACCTGCTCCAAGAAAAGCTGCAACTTTGTTTCCAGCAGCTTTAAAGAACCCTGCAAGCTCCCCGCAAGAAGCGTGAGACTTGCAACACTGCACCCGGCGACCCCGACTCGGCTGGTGGTGATCCAACACCTCAGGAGGGACCCCAGGACTACTCTAAGACTGTGAGTACAAAAACCTGTCCCCCCTGAGCCCCCACAGCGCCGCCTGCAGAGGGAATCCCGAGGCTTCCCCTGACCGCGACTCTTTGAATCCTAAGTCCCGACACCTGGGAGAGACCCTGCACCCGCAGCCCCCAGGACCTGAAGGACCGGACTTTCACTGGAGGAGTGACCCCCAGGAGTCCCTCTCCCTTGACCAAGTGGAGGTTTCCCCGAGGAACCCCCCCCTTGCCTGCCTGCAGCGCTGAAGAGATCCCTAGATCTCCCATTGACTTCTATTACAAACCCGACGCTTGTTTCTACACTGCACCCGGCCGCCCCCGCGCTGCTGAGGGTGAAATTTCTGTGTGGGCTTGTGTCCCCCCCGGTGCCCTACAAAACCCCCCTGGTCTGCCCTCCGAAGACGCGGGTACTTACCTGCAAGCAGACCGGAACCGGGGCACCCCCTTCTCTCCATTCTAGCCTATGTGTTTTGGGCACCACTTTGAACTCTGCACCTGACCGGCCCTGAGCTGCTGGTGTGGTAACTTTGGGGTTGCTCTGAACCCCCAACGGTGGGCTACCTTGGACCAAGAACTAAGCCCTGTAAGTGTCTTACTTACCTGGTTAACCTAACAAATACTTACCTCCCCTAGGAACTGTGAAAATTGCACTGTGTCCACTTTTAAAACAGCTATTTGTGAATAACTTGAAAAGTATACATGCAATTTTGATGATTTGAAGTTCCTAAAGTACTTACCTGCAATACCTTTCGAATGAGATATTACATGTAGAATTTGAACCTGTGGTTCTTAAAATAAACTAAGAAAAGATATTTTTCTATACAAAAACCTATTGGCTGGATTTGTCTCTGAGTGTGTGTACCTCATTTATTGTCTATGTGTATGTACAACAAATGCTTAACACTACTCCTTGGATAAGCCTACTGCTCGACCACACTACCACAAAATAGAGCATTAGTATTATCTATTTTTACCACTATTTTACCTCTAAGGGGAACCCTTGGACTCTGTGCATGCTATTCCTTACTTTGAAATAGCACATACAGAGCCAACTTCCTACATTGGTGGATCAGCGGTGGGGTACAAGACTTTGCATTTGCTGGACTACTCAGCCAATACCTGATCACACGACAAATTCCAAAATTGTCATTAGAAATTCATTTTTGCAATTTGAAATTTTTCTAAATTCTTAAAAGTCCTGCTAGGGCCTTGTGTGTTAAGTCCCTGTTTAGCATTGTCTTTTAGAGTTTAAAAGTTTGTTAAAAGTTTGAAATTAGATTCTAGAAACAGTTTTAGATTCTTTAAAAAGTATTCCAACTCTTAGCAGAATAATGTCTGATACAGAGATGCAGGTGGTGGAACTCGACACCACACCTTACCTCCATCTTAAGATGAGGGAGCTAAGGTCTCTCTGTAATATAAAGAAAATAACCATTGGCTCCAGACCTACCAAAATTCAGCTCCAGGAGCTGTTGGCAGAGTTTGAAAAAGCCAACCCCTCTGATGATGACATCACAGAGGAAGAAATTAGTGACTTGGAGGCCAATGTCCCTCCTCCAGTCCTAAATAGGGAGAACAGGACCCCTCAAGTCCTGTCTCCAACTGTGTTAGTCAGAAATAGTGAGTCCCTCACAGGAGGGTCCCACATTTCTGAAATCACTGAGGATGCTCTCAGGGAAGATGACCTCCTGTTAGCCAGGATGGCCAGAAGATTGGCTTTAGAGAGACAGCTCCTAGCCATAGAAAGGGAAAGACAAGAGATGGGCCTAGGACCCATCAATGGTGGCAGCAATATAAATAGGGTCAGAGATTCTCCTGACATGTTAAAAATCCCCAAAGGGATTGTGACAAAATATGAAGATGGTGATGACATCACCAAATGGTTCACAGCTTTTGAGAGGGCTTGTGTAACCAGAAAAGTGAACAGATCTCACTGGGGTGCTCTCCTTTGGGAAATGTTCACTGGAAAGTGTAGGGATAGACTCCTCACACTCTCTGGAAAAGATGCAGAATCTTATGACCTCATGAAGGGTACCCTGATTGAGGGCTTTGGATTCTCCACTGAGGAGTACAGGATTAGGTTCAGGGGGGCTCAAAAATCCTCGAGCCAGACCTGGGTTGACTTTGTTGACTACTCAGTGAAAACACTAGATGGTTGGATTCAAGGCAGTGGTGTAAGTAATTATGATGGGCTGTACAATTTATTTGTAAAGGAACACCTGTTAAGTAATTGTTTCAATGATAAACTGCATCAGCATCTGGTAGACCTAGGACCAATTTCTCCCCAAGAATTGGGAAAGAAGGCGGACCATTGGGTCAAGACAAGGGTGTCCAAGACTTCAACAGGGGGTGACCAAAAGAAAGGGGTCACAAAGACTCCCCAGGGGAAGGGTGATGAGACAACCAAAACTAAGAATAGTAAAGAGTCTTCTACAGGCCCCCAAAAACCTGCACAGGAGGGTGGGCCCAGAGCCTCTTCACAAAACAATGGGTACAAGGGTAAAAACTTTGATCCCAAAAAGGCCTGGTGTCATAGCTGTAAACAGCATGGACACCAAACTGGAGACAAGGCCTGTCCCAAGAAAGGTTCCACTCCAAACTCCCATCCAGGTAACACTGGTATGGCTAGTCTCCAAGTGGGATCAACAGTGTGCCCAGAGCAAATCAGGGTCCACACTGAAGCTACTCTAGTTTCTGAGGGTGGGGTGGATTTAGCCACACTAGCTGTCTGGCCGCCTAACATGCAAAAATACAGACAGCAACTCTTAATTAATGGGACTAGAATAGAGGGCCTGAGGGATACAGGTGCCAGTGTCACCATGGTGACAGAGAAACTGGTTTCCCCTGGCCAATACCTGACTGGAAAAACTTACACAGTCACCAACGCTGACAATCAGAGAAAAGTACATCCCATGGCAATGGTTACTTTAGAATGGGGAGGGGTCAATGGCCTGAAACAGGTGGTGGTCTCCTCAAATATCCCAGTGGACTGTCTGCTTGGAAATGACCTGGAGTCCTCAGCATGGGCTGAGGTAGAACTAAAAACCCATGCAGCAATGCTGGGTATCCCTGAACTGGTGTGTGTGAAAACCAGAGCACAATGCAAGGCACAGGGTGAACAAGTAGAGCTAGAGTCTGGAAAAATGGCCCAGCCTACCAAGAGAACAGGAAAGTCAGTTGGGAAACCAACTGCAACACAGCAAAAGAAAGGGAACCTCTCTTCTCAGGAAGAAGTTCTGCTCTCTGAGGGAACTGAGCCTTTGGAGCTTGAACCTTATCAGGTTGAGCTCTTGGGCCCAGGGGGACCCTCAAGGGAGGAGCTGTGTAAGGGACAAGAAACCTGTCCCTCTCTTGAAGGCCTTAGGCAGCAAGCTGCTGAAGAGTCCAAAGACAAGAAAAATGGAACGCATAGGGTCTATTGGGAAGATGGACTCCTGTACACTGAGGCCAGAGACCCCAAACCTGGTGCCACTAGGAGAGTGGTAGTGCCTCAGCTGTTCAGAGAGTTCATCCTAACATTGGCCCATGACATTCCCCTTGCTGGACATTTGGGACAAACCAAGACGTGGGAGAGGTTAGTCAACCACTTCTACTGGCCCAATATGTCCAACATGGTTAAGGAGTTTTGCCTCTCCTGCCCCACCTGTCAAGCCAGTGGTAAGACAGGTGGGCATCCAAAGGCCCCCCTCATTCCACTTCCAGTGGTGGGGGTTCCCTTTGAAAGAGTGGGTGTGGACATAGTTGGTCCACTAGAACCTCCCACAGCCTCAGGAATGAAAATGTCACTTACCCAGTGTACATCTGTTCGTGGCATCAGTCGCAGTAGATTCGCATGTTCTGCAATAGCTCGCCATCTGGTGTTGGGCCGGAGTGTTACAAGTTGTTTTTCTTCGAAGAAGTCTTTCGAGTCACGGGACCGAGTGACTCCTCCTTTTGTCTCCATTGCGCATGGGCGTCGACTCTATCCTCGATTGTTTTTCCCCGCAGAGGGTGAGGTAGGAGTTGAATTGTAGTAATAGTGCCCATGCAATGGAGTGACTAAGTATGCACCTATTTAAGGTTGAGATGATACATATATAAATAATTGAAGGTAACTTCCAAACTGCTACAGGCTCCCGGGGAGGCGGGTGGGCACATGCGAATCTACTGCGACTGATGCCACGAACAGATGTACACTGGGTAAGTGACATTTTCAGTTCGATGGCATCTGTCGCTGTAGATACGCATGTTCTGCATAGACTAGTAAGCAGTTATTTCCCCAAAAGCGGTGGATCAGCCTGTAGGAGTGGAAGTAGTCTGAAATAATGTCCTTAATACGGCTTGACCTACTGTGGCTTGTTGTGCGGATAACACGTCTACACAGTAGTGCTTGGTGAATGTGTGAGGCGTAGACCATGTGGCTGCCTTACATATTTCTTGCATTGGGATGTTTCCTAGAAAGGCCATGGTAGCACCTTTCTTTCTGGTTGAGTGTGCCCTTGGTGTAATGGGCAGCTGTCGTTTAGCTTTAAGGTAGCAGATTTGGATGCATTTAACTATCCATCTGGCTATACCTTGTTTTGAAATTGGGTTTCCTGCGTGAGGTTTTTGAAATGCAATAAAGAGTTGTTTAGTCTTTCTGATGTTTTTTGTTCTGTCAATGTAATACATTAATGCTCTTTTGACATCTAATGTATGTAGTGCCCTTTCAGCTACGGTATCTGGCTGTGGAAAGAACACTGGAAGTTCCACTGTTTGATTTAGATGGAACGGTGAAATAACCTTTGGCAAAAATTTAGGATTGGTCCTTAGGACGACTTTATTTTTGTGTAGTTGTATAAAAGGTTCCTGTATAGTAAACGCCTGAATCTCGCTTACTCTTCTTAGGGAAGTAATGGCGATGAGAAATGCCACCTTCCAGGTTAGGAACTGTATGTCGCAGGAGTGCATGGGTTCAAAAGGTGGACCCATAAGTCTAGTTAGGACAACATTTAGGTTCCATGAAGGAACAGGTAGTGTTCTTGGTGGTATAATTCTCCTAAGGCCCTCCATGAATGCTTTAATGACTGGTATTTTATATAGGGAAGTTGAATAGGTAGTTTGCAGGTATGCAGATATTGCTGCAAGGTGAATCTTAATGGAAGAGAAAGCTAGGTTAGATTTTTGTAAGTGAAGCAAGTAACCCACTACCTGTTCTGGAGTTGTGTGTAATGGTTGTATTTGATTAATATGGCAGTAGCAAACAAACCTCTTCCATTTACTTGCATAGCAGTGCCTGGTGGATGGCCTTCTTGCTTGTTTTATGACTTCCATACATTCTTGGGTAAGTTGTAAGTGCCCGAATTCTAGGATTTCAGGAGCCAGATTGCTAGATTCAGCGATGCTGGATCTGGGTGTCTGATCTTTTGGTTGTGCTGTGTCAACAGATCTGGCCTGTTGGGCAATTTGATGCAGGGTACCACTGATAGGTCTAGCAGCGTTGTGTACCAGGGTTGCCTTGCCCAAGTTGGTGCTATCAATATGAGTTTGAGTTTGATTTGACTGAGTTTGTTTACCAGGTAAGGAAGGAGAGGGAGAGGAGGAAAAGCGTAAGCAAATATCCCTGACCAGTTCATCCATAGGGCATTGCCTTGGGATTGTTTGTGTGGGTATCTGGATGCGAAGTTTTGGCATTTTGCGTTCTCCCTTGTCGCAAACAAGTCTATCTGAGGTGTTCCCCAGAGTTTGAAATAAGTGTTCAGAATTTGGGGGTGAATTTCCCATTCGTGGACCTGTTGGTGATCTCGAGAGAGATTGTCTGCGAGTTGATTTTGTATCCCTGGTATAAACTGTGCAATTAGGCGAATTTGGTTGTGAATTGCCCAATGCCAAATTTTTTGTGCTAGCAGGCTTAACTGCGTGGAGTGCGTCCCCCCCTGCTTGTTTAGATAATACATTGTTGTCATGTTGTCTGTTTTGACGAGAATGTATTTGTGAACTATTATTGGTTGGAAAGCTTTTAGTGCTTGAAAAACTGCTAGAAGTTCTAGGTGATTGATATGCAGTTTTGTTTGATGTACGTTCCATTGTCCTTGTATGCTGTGTTGATCGAGGTGTGCTCCCCAGCCTGTCATGGAAGCATCTGTTATTACGTATTGTGGCACTGGGTCTTGGAAAGGCCGCCCCTTGTTTAAATTTATGTTGTTCCACCACAGAAGCGAGAGGTAAGTTTGGCGGTCTATTAACACCAGATCTAGAAGGTGACCCTGTGCTTGAGACCACTGTGATGCTAGGCATTGTTGTAAGGGCCTCATGTGCAGTCTTGCGTTTGGGACAATGGCTATGCATGATGACATCATGCCTAGGAGTTGTAATACCATCTTTGCTTGTATCTTTTGTGTTGGATACATGCGTTGTATGATGGTGTTGAAATTTTGAATTCTTTGTGGACTTGGAGTGGCTACTCCTTTTGATGTGTCTATTATGGCTCCCAGGTATTGTTGTACCTTGCGTGGCAGAATTTTGGATTTTGTGAAATTGACGGTGAACCCTAGTTTGAAGAGGGTTTGTATGATATGATTTGTGTGATTTGAGCACTCTATTAACGAATGGGCCTTGATTAGCCAGTCGTCTAGATATGGGAACACATGTATCTGCTGCCTTCTTATGTGTGCTGCGACTACGGCTAGACATTTGGTAAAGACTCTTGGTGCGGTTGTTAATCCGAAAGGCAGTACCTTGAATTGGTAATGTATTCCTTTGAATACAAACCTTAGGTATTTCCTGTGCGATGGGTGTATTGGTATATGGAAATAAGCATCCTTGAGGTCTAAAGTTGCCATGTAGTCGTGCAGCTTTAGCAATGGCAATACGTCTTGTAGTGTGACCATGTGGAAGTGGTCTGATTTGATGAAAGTGTTCACTACTCTGAGGTCTAGGATTGGTCTCAGTGTTTTGTCCTTCTTTGGTATCAGAAAGTACAGTGAGTAAACTCCTGTGTTTATTTGTGTGTTTGGCACTAATTCGATTGCATTCTTTTGCAATAGTGCCTGCACTTCTATCTCCAGGAGATTGGAATGGTGTGTTGTTAAATTTTGTGCTTTTGGTGGTATGTTTGGAGGGAATTGTAGAAATTCTATGCAATAACCATGTTGGATAATTGCTAGAACCCAAGTGTCTGTAGTGATTTTCTCCCATGCTTTGTAATAATGACCTATTCGTCCCCCCACTGGTGTTGTGTGGAGGGGGTGAGTGACATGTGAGTCACTGTTTAGTAGTAGGGGTTTTGGGGCTTTGGAATCTTCCTCTATTTCTAGGGAATTGCCCTCCTCTATATTGTCCCCGAAAACCTCCTTTATACTGTCCCTGGTAACTGGACGGTGTGGCTTGTGAGGTGCTGGCTTGTGTGCTTTGATCCCGAAACCCCCCTCGAAAGGGCGTTTTACGGAATGTGCTGTAATTCCCTCTGCTCTGCGGGGAGTAGAGTGCGCCCATGGCTTTGGCAGTGTCCGTATCTTTTTTGAGTTTCTCAATCGCTGTGTCCACTTCTGGACCGAACAGTTCTTTTTCATTAAAAGGCATATTGAGAACTGCTTGTTGAATCTCTGGTTTAAATCCAGACGTTCGGAGCCATGCATGCCTTCTGATAGTTACAGATGTATTAATTGTCCGTGCAGCTGTATCTGCAGCGTCCATGGAGGAGCGCATCTGGTTGTTGGAGATGGCCTGTCCCTCCTCAACCACTTGTTTTGCCCTATTTTGTAAGTCCTTGGGCAGATGTTCAATGAGATGTTGCATCTCGTCCCAGTGGGCTCTGTCATAGCGCGCAAGTAGTGCCTGGGAGTTCGCGATGCGCCACTGGTTTGCAGCTTGTGCTGCGACTCTTTTACCAGCTGCATCAAACTTGCGGCTTTCTTTATCTGGGGGTGGTGCATCTCCAGATGTGTGAGAGTTGGCCCTTTTCCTAGCTGCTCCTACAACGACAGAGTCTGGTGGCAGCTGTGTAGTGATGAAAACCGGGTCCGTAGGAGGCGGCTTATACTTTTTTTCTACCCTTGGTGTGATTGCCCTACTTTTAACCGGCTCCTTAAAGATGTCTTTTGCGTGCCGGAGCATACCAGGGAGCATAGGCAGGCTTTGGTATGAGCTGTGGGTGGAGGAGAGTGTGTTGAATAAGAAATCATCCTCGACCTGTTCTGAGTGGAGGCTTACGAGGTGAAATTGTGCTGCTCTAGCCACCACTTGAGAGTACGCGGTGCTGTCTTCTGGTGGAGATGGCTTCGTAGGGTATGCCTCCGGACTGTTATCTGACACTGGGGCGTCGTATAGGTCCCATGCGTCCTGATCTTGGTCACCCTGGCTCATGGTGGTGTGAGCTGGGGAGTGTGATGGAGTTTGTGCTGGTGAAACGTCAATCACGGGCGGAGGAGAGGGTGGTGGTGTAACTCTTTTCACCACTTTTGGTTGTGGTGTTTGTTCCGTCTGGAACTCCAACCTCCTCTTTCTCCTAATGGGGGGAAGGGTGCTTATTTTTCCTGTCCCCTGCTGAATGAAGATACGCTTTTGCGTATGGTCCACATCAGTTGCTTGTAGCTCTTCCTCAAACCTATGCTTCTGCATTTGGGAGGTTAGCGAGTGCTCTTCTGTATAAGAGCCTGAAGCTGGGTCGCTTGCAGTTTGTTTCGGCATCGAAACTTTGTCTGCGTGTTTTTTCGGCTCCGAGGTGACTTTTTTCCTTTTCGGGGCCGAAACCTCTCGGCGTCGATCTGTTTCGGTGCCGCTGTCTCGGCGTCGAGCCGTGTCCGCACCGGCATCACGGTGTCGAGGCTTGTCTCCAGCACTTTCTCGGTCCCGAGAAGGCTGCGTGCCGGTGTCTCGACCGGAGTCGGACGGTCTCGGCACTGTTTGGGCCTTTTTCGGTGCCGACGGTCGGTCACCGAATTTATGGGTCGAGCCATGGCCTGGTGGCAGTGGCGTCCCCTGGGCCTTGTAAATGTTTCTCTGTGTGGTTTTCGACGTCTTACTCACGGTTTGTGTATCGTCGAATCCTTCGGAGTCTGAGTCTTGGATCGAGAAGGTACCTTCCTCTTCCTGTTCCTCGAACTCCCGTTGGGCTGTCGGTGCGGACGCCATCTGAAGTCTTCTGGCTCGACGGTCTCGGAGTGTTTTTCGGGACCGGAACGCACGACAGGCCTCGCAGGTGTCTTCGCTGTGCTCAGGTGACAGGCACAGGTTGCAGACCAAGTATTGGTCTGTGTAGGGGTATTTATTGTGGCATTTGGGGCAGAAACGATGTTCCATCGGCGTTCTTCAGCACGCGGTCGGGCCGACCAGGCCCCGACGGAGGATCGAAAAACTACCCCGAAGGGCAACGGAGCTCTTCGATCTTCGATGCGGTGTTGAATGTAAGTACGCCGATCCCGAACGCAACAATACCGACGAAAATCTTCCGAAATTAGCTAATTTTCCGTTCCGAAACTCGGAGCGACAGGAACACGTCCGAACCCGATGGCGGAAAAAAAACAATCGAGGATAGAGTCGACGCCCATGCGCAATGGAGACAAAAGGAGGAGTCACTCGGTCCCGTGACTCGAAAGACTTCTTCGAAGAAAAACAACTTGTAACACTCCGGCCCAACACCAGATGGCGAGCTATTGCAGAACATGCGTATCTACAGCGACAGATGCCATCGAACATATGTATATCCTGGTAGTAGTGGATCATGCTACCAGGTATCCTGAAGCTATTCCCCTTAGGTCGACTACTGCCCCTGCAGTAGCCAAGGCCCTCATTGGTATCTTTACCAGAGTGGGTTTCCCTAAGGAGGTGGTGTCTGACAGAGGTACCAACTTCATGTCAGCATACCTAAAGCACATGTGGAATGAGTGTGGAGTGACTTATAAATTCACTACACCATACCATCCACAAACTAATGGCTTGGTTGAGAGATTCAACAAGACATTAAAAGGCATGATCATGGGGCTCCCAGAAAAACTCAAAAGGAGATGGGATGTCCTCTTGCCATGTCTGCTTTTCGCTTACAGAGAGGTGCCACAGAAGGGAGTAGGATTCTCACCCTTTGAACTTCTGTTTGGTCATCCTGTAAGGGGACCACTTGCTCTTGTTAAAGAAGGCTGGGAGAGACCTCTCCATGAGCCTAAACAGGACATAGTGGACTATGTACTTGGCCTTCGCTCTAGAATGGCAGAGTACATGGAAAAGGCAACCAAAAACCTTGAGGCCAGCCAACAGCTCCAGAAGTTTTGGTATGACCAAAAGGCTGCACTGGTTGAGTTCCAACCAGGGCAGAAAGTCTGGGTTCTGGAGCCTGTGGCTCCCAGGGCACTCCAGGACAAATGGAGTGGCCCTTACCCAGTGCTAGAAAGGAAGAGTCAGGTCACCTACCTGGTGGACCTGGGCACAAGCAGGAGCCCCAAGAGGGTGATCCATGTGAACCGCCTTAAGCTCTTCCATGACAGGGCTGATGTGAATCTGTTGATGGTAACAGATGAGGATCAGGAGGCAGAGAGTGAACCTCTCCCTGATCTTCTGTCATCAGACCCAAAAGATGGCACAGTAGATGGAGTGATCTACTCAGACACCCTCTCTGGCCAACAGCAAGCTGATTGTAGGAGAGTCCTACAACAGTTTCCTGAACTCTTCTCCTTAACCCCTGGTCAGACACACCTGTGTACCCATGATGTGGACACAGGAGACAGCATGCCTGTCAAAAACAAAATCTTTAGACAGTCTGACCATGTTAAGGAAAGCATCAAGGTGGAAGTCCACAAGATGCTGGAATTGGGAGTAATTGAGCGCTCTGACAGCCCCTGGGCTAGCCCAGTGGTCTTAGTCCCCAAACCTCACACCAAAGATGGAAAAAAAGAGATGAGGTTTTGTGTGGACTACAGAGGGCTCAATTCTGTCACCAAGACAGATGCTCATCCAATTCCAAGAGCTGATGAGCTCATAGACAAATTAGGTGCTGCCAAATTCTTAAGTACCTTTGACTTGACAGCAGGGTACTGGCAAATAAAAATGGCACCTGGAGCAAAAGAGAAAACAGCATTCTCCACACCTGATGGGCATTATCAGTTTACTGTTATGCCCTTTGGTTTAAAGAATGCCCCTGCCACCTTCCAAAGGTTGGTGAATCAAGTCCTTGCTGGTTTGGAGTCCTTTAGCACAGCTTATCTTGATGATATTGCTGTCTTTAGCTCCACCTGGCAGGATCACCTGGTCCACCTGAAGAAGGTTTTGAAGGCTCTGCAATCTGCAGGCCTCTCTATCAAGGCATCCAAATGCCAGATAGGGCAGGGAACTGTGGTTTACTTGGGACACCTTGTAGGTGGAGGCCAAGTTCAGCCACTCCAACCCAAGATCCAGACTATTCTGGACTGGGTAGCTCCAAAAACCCAGACTCAAGTCAGGGCATTCCTTGGCTTGACTGGGTATTACAGGAGGTTTGTGAAGGGATATGGATCCATTGTGACAGCCCTCACTGAACTCACCTCCAAGAAAATGCCCAAGAAAGTGAACTGGACTGTAGAATGCCAACAGGCCTTTGACACCCTGAAACAAGCAATGTGCTCAGCACCAGTTCTAAAAGCTCCAGATTATTCTAAGCAGTTCATTGTGCAGACTGATGCCTCTGAACATGGGATAGGGGCAGTTTTGTCCCAAACAAATGATGATGGCCTTGACCAGCCGGTTGCTTTCATTAGCAGGAGGTTACTCCCCAGGGAGCAGCGTTGGAGTGCCATTGAGAGGGAGGCCCTTGCTGTGGTTTGGTCCCTGAAGAAGCTGAGACCATACCTCTTTGGGACTCACTTCCTAGTTCAAACTGACCACAGACCTCTCAAATGGCTGATGCAAATGAAAGGTGAAAATCCTAAACTGTTGAGGTGGTCCATCTCCCTACAGGGAATGGACTTTATAGTGGAACACAGACCTGGGACTGCCCATGCCAATGCAGATGGCCTTTCCAGGTTCTTCCACTTAGAAAATGAAGACTCTCTTGGGAAAGGTTAGTCTCATCCTCTTTCGTTTGGGGGGGGGTTGTGTAAGGAAATGCCTCCTTGGCATGGTTGCCCCCTGACTTTTTGCCTTTGCTGATGCTATGTTTACAATTGAAAGTGTGCTTAGGCCTGCTAACCAGGCCCCAGCACCAGTGTTCTTTCCCTAACCTGTACTTTTGTATCCACAATTGACAGACCCTGGCATCCAGATAAGTCCCTTGTAACTGGTACTTCTAGTACCAAGGGCCCTGATGCCAAGGAAGGTCTCTAAGGGCTGCAGCATGTCTTATGCCACCCTGGAGACCTCTCACTCAGCACAGACACACTGCTTGCCAGCTTGTGTGTGCTAGTGAGGACAAAACGAGTAAGTCGACATGGCACTCCCCTCAGGGTGCCATGCCAGCCTCTCACTGCCTATGCAGTATAGGTAAGACACCCCTCTAGCAGGCCTTACAGCCCTAAGGCAGGGTGCACTATACCATAGGTGAGGGTACCAGTGCATGAGCATGGTACCCCTACAGTGTCTAAACAAAACCTTAGACATTGTAAGTGCAGGGTAGCCATAAGAGTATATGGTCTGGGAGTCTGTCAAACACGAACTCCACCGCACCATAATGGCTACACTGAAAACTGGGAAGTTTGGTATCAAACTTCTCAGCACAATAAATGCACACTGATGCCAGTGTACATTTTATTGTAAAATACACCACAGAGGGCACCTTAGAGGTGCCCCCTGAAACTTAACCGACTGTCTGTGTAGGCTGACTAGTTCCAGCAGCCTGCCACACCAGAGACATGTTGCTGGCCCCATGGGGAGAGTGCCTTTGTCACTCTGAGGCCAGTAACAAAGCCTGCACTGGGTGGAGATGCTAACACCTCCCCCAGGCAGGAGCTGTAACACCTGGCGGTGAGCCTCAAAGGCTCACCCCTTTGTCACAGCCCAGCAGGGCACTCCAGCTTAGTGGAGTTGCCCGCCCCCTCCGGCCACGGCCCCCACTTTTGGCGGCAAGGCTGGAGGGAACAAAGAAAGCAACAAGGAGGAGTCACTGGCCAGTCAGGACAGCCCCTAAGGTGTCCTGAGCTGAGGTGACTCTGACTTTTAGAAATCCTCCATCTTGCAGATGGAGGATTCCCCCAATAGGGTTAGGATTGTGACCCCCTCCCCTTGGGAGGAGGCACAAAGAGGGTGTACCCACCCTCAGGGCTAGTAGCCATTGGCTACTAACCCCCCAGACCTAAACACGCCCTTAAATTTAGTATTTAAGGGCTACCCTGAACCCTAGAAAATTAGATTCCTGCAACTACAAGAAGAAGGACTGCCTAGCTGAAAAACCCCTGCAGAGGAAGACCAGAAGACGACAACTGCCTTGGCTCCAGAAACTCACCGGCCTGTCTCCTGCCTTCCAAAGATCCTGCTCCAGCGACGCCTTCCAAAGGGACCAGCGACCTCGACATCCTCTGAGGACTGCCCCGGCTTCGAAAAGACAAGAAACTCCAGAGGACAGCGGACCTGCTCCAAGAAAAGCTGCAACTTTGTTTCCAGCAGCTTTAAAGAACCCTGCAAGCTCCCCGCAAGAAGCGTGAGACTTGCAACACTGCACCCGGCGACCCCGACTCGGCTGGTGGCGATCCAACACCTCAGGAGGGACCCCAGGACTACTCTAAGACTGTGAGTACAAAAACCTGTCCCCCCTGAGCCCCCACAGCGCCGCCTGCAGAGGGAATCCCGAGGCTTCCCCTGACCGCGACTCTTTGAATCCTAAGTCCCGACACCTGGGAGAGACCCTGCACCCGCAGCCCCCAGGACCTGAAGGACCGGACTTTCACTGGAGGAGTGACCCCCAGGAGTCCCTCTCCCTTGACCAAGTGGAGGTTTCCCCGAGGAACCCCCCCCTTGCCTGCCTGCAGCGCTGAAGAGATCCCTAGATCTCCCATTGACTTCTATTACAAACCTGACGCTTGTTTCTACACTGCACCCGGCCGCCCCCGCGCTGCTGAGGGTGAAATTTCTGTGTGGGCTTGTGTCCCCCACGGTGCCCTACAAAACCCCCCTGGTCTGCCCTCCGAAGACGCGGGTACTTACCTGCAAGCAGACCGGAACCGGGGCACCCCCTTCTCTCCATTCTAGCCTATGTGTTTTGGGCACCACTTTGAACTCTGCACCTGACCGGCCCTGAGCTGCTGGTGTGGTAACTTTGGGGTTGCTCTGAACCCCCAACGGTGGGCTACCTTGGACCAAGAACTAAGCCCTGTAAGTGTCTTACTTACCTGGTTAACCTAACAAATACTTACCTCCCCTAGGAACTGTGAAAATTGCACTAAGTGTCCACTTTTAAAACAGCTATTTGTGAATAACTTGAAAAGTATACATGCAATTTTGATGATTTGAAGTTCCTAAAGTACTTACCTGCAATACCTTTCGAATGAGATATTACATGTAGAATTTGAACCTGTGGTTCTTAAAATAAACTAAGAAAAGATATTTTTCTATACAAAAACCTATTGGCTGGATTTGTCTCTGAGTGTGTGTACCTCATTTATTGTCTATGTGTATGTACAACAAATGCTTAACACTACTCCTTGGATAAGCCTACTGCTCGACCACACTACCACAAAATAGAGCATTAGTATTATCTATTTTTACCACTATTTTACCTCTAAGGGGAACCCTTGGACTCTGTGCATGCTATTCCTTACTTTGAAATAGCACATACAGAGCCAACTTCCTACAAGACCCTTTTTGTGAAAGTGGCTGAACTTCTTCTCTGAGCAGCTGCTGATGTTCCAACAAGAGCTTGGGTTTGCAAGGTGGAATGTTTGGAGGTGTGCTAGTGAGCTCCAGATAATAGCCATCTCAGATAATATGCAACATCCACTGCTCAGAGGTGATATTCCACCAGGGGTGAAGAAACCCGTGTAATCGTAGCTCAACAGGTGTTGAGGACGGGGGTGACAAGGAAGTGGGAGGGGGGACGTGACATGGTGGCCAAGTCATGGCTTTGTTTTGGTAGCAGAGGGCTTTGTGAAGACCAATTTCCCTGTGCCCTTAGAATTTTTGCCCCTGTAACCTCTTGTTGAGGTGGTTTGTGTCGGAGGACGTTGGTGAGTATCTGTGGAGGTGGTTTTAGCTGTAACTCTACCATGGCTTTGGCCATTTCATTGTCATCCTATATCTTTTCTAGCAGGGTATCCACCTGAGGGTCGAACACATTTTAACCTTCAAAGGAAATTGCCAGAATGTTTTGCTGTACCTCTGGCTTGAAGCCTGGGACCCTGAGCCAGGCATCACGCCTGAGCAGCACATTAGAATTAATGTCTCTTGCTGCCCTGTCAGCTGCATCCAAGGCGCAGAGGACTGAGGCGTTGGCAATTAACTTGCCCCCAGAGGCGATTTTGTATGCTCTCTTTTTGTATTAGTCTAGGAGACGTTGGAGGAGCCCTTCCATATCCTCCCAAATGAGCCCTATTGTAGTGGTAGAGGAGACCAAAGCAGTTAGCAATTCTTTGTTGGTTGGCTGAGTGGACAGCTACCCTCTTTCCAGTTGCATTTATCTTTCCACTTTCTTTATCTGGAGATGGCACCTCACCAGATGCTTGTGAGTTAGGCTTTTTTCTTGCTGTAGTGACCACCAGGGAGTCTGGAGGCAGTTAGCCTTTAATATATGTAGGGTCAGGTGGAGATGCTTTGTTTGGTCATCTACTCTCGGAGTTATGACGTGTCTTGACAGGTTCTTTAAAGATGTACAGAGTGAGTCTAAGCACCCTTTAAGCTTAGATAGATACTGTGTTGAATGCTGGCTAGAGCAGAAGGTTTTGAATAAAAATATCATCCTCTACAGGGTCGGTGTGGAGTTCGACCTTTTACTATGCAGCTGCTCTATCTGCGACATCATGGTGTGTTGTGGTGTCAACTGGGGGAGAGGGTTTGGCAGGGAATAGAACAGGGTCTATATCTATGGGTGGTTTAATATCATATGTGTCCAGGGATCGTCCTGAGGTGGGACATAATATTGGTCTCCCTCTTCTTCCTCCCGAAAAGAATGAATGGAACCCTCAGGGGAATACGGTTCTGGTGCAGGTGGTCAAGGTAGTGCATCAAGTGGTGGTGCTAGAGTAGGGAGTACAGGGCTGGTAGCCCCGTCTGTCATTTTCCTAGGCTTTATTGGAACAGGCATGTCCAAAGCCTCCTAAAAAGTAAGCTACCTTTTAGTTGTTGATATATGACCAGTGTCCGGATGAATGACAAGGTGTCATTGTCTAGTCTATCTCCTGGTGAAGCCGTTCCAGTCGGGCTCCATAGCTTCAGATCCAGTTGGGTGCTTTGAGAAGGAGTATGATTTTGGCTCAGCAGCAGCTTTCGACTCGAGGGTTTAGATGCAGAGTGCCCAGGCTCCAACACAGTCAGTTTCAACGCTGAGTTTGTAGTGAATCCTAGTCTGTTTTAATGGGATAACATGAGTTAGCTTAGCCTCTGGCTTGCAGACTCATGCCCCCGTCACCTAGTGACTTTTAACCTACTTTGCTTGCTCTATCTTAGCCTATTTAATTATTTAACTCTTCTAAGATGGCTGCCTTGTTTATAGTTAGGCCACTTGTTATGCTTTGCAACAAAGACAAACAAACAGTAGGTGTTCAGACTTGGGGATTTTCCCTCTCTATACTTTCGAGGGATTGTTTATATTAATTGCCGTCCCAAGCATGTCTGTTATCTATTGTTTGGGAACACACCTACGTCAGGGGTCCTGGTAGATCTGTATAAATATATTGCACTTTAGACAGATAATCAGAGGGATTCCGACCAGAGGGCATCGCCACCATCGCTGATATCGATGCTGCACGTCATCTTGACGCTGACCTAGTCTTCCTGTCCCTACAGAGTCGGAGATAGAAACCTCATTCCAAGGTAACGAGGGTTGGGGGCTCCTCTCATGGACATGGCATTGGCAGATTAGGTTTAGCAAACCCAGCTTTCCCTTAGGTAGGAGGTTAGGCCTCTCACATTAGGGTATTAGGGCATATTCCATCTTGTATGTCTTTTTTATGCATTGCAGGATGGTGGGGGTCTTTGTAACAATGACTCTGGTCTTCACAATTCTGTTTCTTGCATTATTCATTATCCTAATCATTGCAGCCCATGCAACATATCACAAACTGCAGTTGTGTTAAATAAAAACTATTGAAACTTTACTGCATCCTTGTCATTGCCTATGTTTGTATGAGACATGATATATCTGTGAGAAAGGGGTAATCTCTGTTTAACCACGACACTCCCTGAGATGTCTTATTCTCGAGTCCATGCGTAAAGGCTGCCACAAATCACCTTTTACTATTGTGCTTCTGGTGAGGTGCTGCTCGTGAGCTGGTAAGGTTAGGACAACAGTTGCGACTTGTTGTAGGATAGGCATAGTCGCCTACAAAGAAAAGTACTGCCATCCTTTAACCAGCGGTCTTGCCTAAAAGCAAGGGTCCAAACTACAACATGGCACCACCAACGATGGTGTTTAGGCACTAATTTATGGATATCCCGACTATCACTGTCTCACAGACAATAAGGTACCTTAAGTACCATTATACGGAGACGTCCGTGGTCTTTGGGAAATTCCTCCTCAGCTGAAAAGGTGACATCTGATTAAGCTGTAGGTTGTTCGAGCTCGAACTAATAAAAGGACTTCTACTCCCCATTTTGGTGTTCCGTTTTTCTAAACAGAAAAATGGCTGCTACCATTGACATTCCTGAAAATGCTAGATATGCACCAACGCAACATTTATTAACGCACGGCCTTACAGATGAGGGCAGGGATGTTACTCTTATAATAGAAGCTAATGAAGCATACCAAACTGAACATTTTACTGTTGGGTCACCTTTCCTGAGGTAGACCAAAGAACACATACATTTCACACATATGAAATTGCAAACGTACCTCCACAGTACCGAGCATACCAGTATCATGAAATATTGCTCACATACCAAGAGCATCAGAAGTGGTTTGAAGGTGCCCTACCACATGTATTAAAAAGAGTGAGGTTAGGTCCCTTAAGTAATGACGGACAAACATGGCCTAAGTTTGCCACATACACACCTCACCCAGGCATACAGAATATGCCAAAAGCAGATCTGCGAGATTTATATAATGAATTAGTGACATTATATAGACGATTAGTTCAGTTCGTAATGCGAACATTGAACACAACACCAGCACATCCAGCACTGCCAGCACCTGGTGGTTACCAATTGGCTACTGGGATTAATCCACAAACAGTGCATACTATCATGGGTAAAGTACCCACAGAATGGGAAAAAATACTGTTCTTGGTTGCCCAGAAAACTAATCAGCTGGAAGCGGTGTTTCCCCATACGGGACCACAGGAAAAACAGACTGCTCACTATGTGCTTGCCCTTTGGGATGGTTCCCTACGTGGAAGGGGTACAGTCTTCGCTGCCATATATACTACCACACATGGTACCCCGACACTTGCCAATTTACCGGAAATGTTAAAAGAAATACAGAATGAGCACAGGGCTGCACCAGCCTTGGATTTGGGGATGAAATTAATGCGTAACTGACGCAGTCTCCTCAATAATACTCAGTAACATTAAAGGGGAAGCGGTAGCACTGGCAATACGCCAGCGTCTCTGGGAAACTCCACACCAGGAACAAGAGACACAGCAACCAAAAATTATTTCCGATACCTATACTAGTATAGGGTGGGATAGTTTGGGAGCCAAGCCAAAGAAATTGGAGTTACAAGGTACCACCCATAAGGAAGGTACAAAGCAGGCACAAGAGGGCGCTGGGACAAACAAAAAGATTTAAAAGATAGAAGGAATAAGAGCTGATTCTCCACACCCGGAGAACTCCGAAAGGAGATACAATCTCAGATATAGGGAGAACATTAAAACTCCAGACAGATATACTGATACACGTCCCTCTCGTTCCTTTCAGGACACACCGGATAGACGTAGCGAGAGAGGGGGCCGTCCAGATCGACGCCCTGAATATGTGAAACAAAAGAAAGACTTGCTGCAGGCTACCGTTAAAAAAATAAGAAAAGACTCCTCAGCAAAAGCCACAGTTTAAAAAGAAAAAGGTGGCAGCACTGACAGCTAAAAATGCCAGTATACTTGAGAACACTGTTGAGGAACAAGACGTGGGCAGTGACTCTGGTAGGCAGCGCAGCAGAGGTCACAATATGTCGCCAGAGTCTGAAAAATCATCTGGATGCAACAGCAACTAGCGATTTCATCGCAGTTGAGACAGCAGACGGCCGCGTTCTCCCCCCCCCAACAGGGTTTATGATTTAAAAATTCAGATAGAGGGAGACGTGGAGCGCACCATTAGTGTGATATTTTGGGATGAACTTACTAGTGATATCCTATGGGCCGAAAGAGACTGGCCACCTGAGCACGTCTGTAAGCTCCCGCATGGGGAAGATGTAATTTTGCCTTCTTTCTCCGATCTTGTTCTGGAAGCAGAAAAAGAAGACTATGCTGCTGAATGGGCTTTAGCGCAGGCACCTACGTTATATAGCAACCATGTAGGTTGGGACAAGGAGTCTCCTTGTCATGTTATTCCCGTTAGGTCTACACCCCAACCGCAGCCACAATATCCTGTAAAATATGAAGCAAAAGCTCCAGTGAGGGAGATCCTCACCCAACTTGAGTACCAGAGAGTAATTGAGCTCTATACATCTGCAATAAATAATCCGTTATTCCCCGTTGCAAAGCCAGACCATTCATACAGAATAGTCATTGATTATAGGCATTTAAATAGTTATACACGAGCATATGCTATACAAAATTCATATAGCACAGCACTAATAAACAATATACTGCGTAAAAAATATAAAACAACATTAGACATATCTAATGGCTTTTTCTGCCAGAACTGAGCAGAACTGAGCAGACAAAAGTCGGGACCTGAGTGCATTCTCATTTGGCTCTCAGAAACGCTGTTGTCATCAGGCTATGAAAACAGCCCGGGGCTATTTTCAGCCCGTGTAACATCAATATTGCATGATATTGATTCCAAGGCGTTATCCTACGTGGATGACTTATCTCACAGACGACGACCTCGACATTCATCTTGCAAGGGTCGATCGGATCATTTTGGGATTTGCAGACCTCGGTTACAAATTCAACTTTAAGAAAAGCAAGATCGCTCTTCTCAGTGCATTATTCCTGGGATATGAGATATCAAACGAGGGAAAGGGCCTGGCCTCGCACTTTCTAGAAAAATTTGCTCAACTGCACCCTCCTAACACACTTAAGAAATTACAGTATTTACTAGGTTTCTTTCATTTTGGCAGAACATACTTTCCAGATTATGCATAACGTATCAAGCCACTTTATGACTTGGTTCAGCCCAATTTTTCTAGCAGACACTGGATGGTTGAACACACCCGCACCCTTAGGGAAATGCAACAGGACTTGCTAGAAGCTAAACACTTGTACACACGTGACAATAAAACAAATTTGGTCATCAGAATAATTTCTGGTGCCATTGGATTTACTTATGTCACCTTCAAAGAGGGTGACACGGCAACTATAGCATATAAATCACATTTGTACTCTAATGCAGAACAGCGTTTTGCACCTACAGAAAAGATTCTGACGGCAGTTCAGATGGCCGTCATAAAAGAGAGGCCACTTGCCCAGGGGAAACGTATTATTGTTGTCTCACCGGTGCCGGCCTTACAGGCTGTCACCAAAGCAAGCGTTCCTAACGCTAAAGCATTACATCCACGTTGGATTGAATGGGCAACGTCTCTGACCGCCACTGATGTCGATCACATTTTTGATCCAAAACTTCAGACACAAGAGTTTCTCCAGTACAAACAAGAGTACCCCGCTCCTCTAAATATCTTGTCACTAGACAGATACCATACTGTCATATACACGGACGGTTCAGCACAACCGGCTGTAGGTACTAAACATCAATACTCGCAGCTTGCGCAGCCGTGAGCGGAGTGATGGAAGATGGAGTCTTCCACCCACACAATACCTACACGCAGACCTTAAGGGACTGAACAGCCCAGTTGGCTGAACTTAAAGCTCTTATACTAGCGGTCGAACATACAGAGCCAGGAAGCCTGACTTTAATAGCCTGTGATTCATATTACTGCGTTCAGTCATGCAATGATTATCTCAATCACTGGAAGCAGAACGGGTTTAGAGACTCTAAAGGGAACACCATTAAACACAAAATATTGTGGGGAAGGGTGGCTGATCTTAAGGATAAGCTACCGCGTGTCCATGTAGTACATACATTGGGCCACCAACGTGTAGGAGTACACGTTACTGGCAATACACTGGCTGATGAAGCAGCCAAAGAAGCAGTAGCTACGGCTTCTGTGGCTGCAGTGACTCGTTAGCAAACGAGATTGGATAATGAAATACTGACTGCCGTGAAAGCTTCGGTTGCAGGCAAGCCCCTTCCAAAGGGATACCCTACAAACTATACTTACCATATCAGTGCACAGAATGTTGCATACACAACAACAATTCCCGGGGTTGGAGATCGAGTGATCCCAAACGAAGACCAGAGATTAGATCTAGTAAAAGCAGCGCATGAGGGTGTCGCTTCTGCACATCCTGGTATAGCGGCCACGATAACACTCTTACAGAAACGCTTCTGGTGGCCTGGCCTATGCAGACGAACAAAAAATAAGTCCTTTGCTGTGACATTCGCCAGCAGATAAAGGGCTCTAATATCAAACTCCCACCGCAGACATCCCTCTTAGTGTCCAAAAGGCCACTACAGTGTGTGTTCCTGGACCACTGTGGTCCCTTACAGCCTGATGGTGCATACAAATACATACTAGTCACTGTAGATTCTTGTTCTAGATTCCTGTGGGTATGGCCACAGCGGTCGGCTGACGCTCGGACTGTTATAAAAGATTTGCTGATCTTTATCGGTACATATGTGGTTGCAGCATTCCATTCGGACCAGGGCCCTGCATTTGCCTCCAAGGCATTCAGGGACACCATGGGGACGATGGGTGTTGAACTCCATTACTCCTCACCATACAATCCCGAAAGAAATCCGGTCATGGAGAGGCTGAATCGTGATCTAAAGCAGTCCTTAACAGCTCGAGTATTAGGTTCAGGCCGCAGTTGGTTACATTACCTTACGGGGTCCAGAGAGCACTGAATAATCTGCCAAGACGGTCCTTGGGTGGACGCACTCCATATGAGGATCTCTTTGGGATACCTATGTATGTCCCAGACCTGATGCCTCTGGTATGGTGACAGCAGAAACACCATTTGACATAAATGAACGTCTCACTGTTTTACAGGAGCTTCAGAAATTTTGTGATGATAAATCATCTGCAAGTGCTGCCACTTTAGGAATAAGGGATTTAGCGAAAACTTCGACTGGCTGGACTCCTAAAGGTGGGGATCTGGTTCATGAGAAGATCGCTGTGAAGAAGGAATTCTGTCCATCATACAGAGCGCACCTGTACCGTTCTTGGGAATTCAAGGTACCAGGACTGTCATCTTACCACCGCTGTCTGGCTCTCGAACTAACAGATTTATCTCCATCGATGACATCAAATTACACCATGTGGCTGATCCTTCACAGTAGACCAAGAGGACCCTTGGGTGGTTCCCGATCCCCTCTCACTACCCAACAGGACATACATCTACATAGTAGGATGAAGAACACTACTACGGACTATGCAACAATGTCCAACGCTGTTCCAGATACTTCCTCGACCATGGGGAGGGCAGAAAATGAACTCTTGCTAGGTCCGGTCACTACTTCAGTGACCACTCCTGTCCAAGATTTGGCTGTTTTTTACACAAACACCTCACAGACTGTTGACACTGTCTACCAAGAGCCTCCACGTGAAGTGGACCAAAGTACAGATAATGCACCGGCTCCTGTGTTTGCAGAGACTACCTC
Organism: Pleurodeles waltl; assembly: GCF_031143425.1. NCBI lineage: Eukaryota > Metazoa > Chordata > Amphibia > Caudata > Salamandridae > Pleurodeles > Pleurodeles waltl. Next base: position 1,138,013,136 of record NC_090446.1, read on the forward strand.
TGGCTATTTCATTGACATTGATTACTTTTCTTCAGACTCATCCACTACTGTGAATGACAATGTTTCAACAAGAAGTAAGCTTTATCAGTGGCTTACAAAGAACTATTTAATATACCTGTGGAACTATTTATGGTTCTGTCTGACATTCTCAGCATTATTTTTATGGGTTGGTTTTGTGACGGTTTTCTTTTTGCTCATAAATGGTCACTATATTCCTGACTGCTCCTCTGCTGAGCCTACTGATGAAGTTTAAACTCCATATCATTCCTCGCATAAGGTCCAAAGAGACTTGTCCCTTGTAAATATTACAGCAATACCGATTTCTGATGGGATTATGTGGGACAATGTTCCCTTTGATATATACGGGCCTACAGACATTATTCAAATACCATACGTGTTCAAAACATCTATGACAGATGTAATTACACCTGATGTTGTCTCTGATGATTGGGATGTCCAAACAGTTGATTCCGTGCTGACTGAAATGAAGGGCTATTCCGCTTTTGAAAGTGATGATGTATATGAACATACAATGAATTATGGGGAAATGTTCTGCTATAACAATTGGGGATATTACTACCTACACTGTGCCACTAGATACAGGCCAGTATTAAACTACACACAGTGGGAACACTGTTCTACACCTCCGGTGGGGAGCCCAAAATACTATAGTGATAAATTAACATATTTTTCTGGGCATGACACAAAAAAAGCAGAGTTGTATTATTTTAAAATACCTCCAGCACAATGTACGAGGATGGTTGTTATAGAGACCAGACTACGCGGGTTTTCCTTATATTAAAAGGTTTGATTTATTTGGTTGAAGAGAAATCAGTCTTATATGAAACGTTTTTATGGCTGATAGATCGTTGCGTCTTCTCCCTCTTGATGTTAGCTCGCGACTTCTTCCTCTTTCTCTCTCAGGACCTCGCGAGAAGCGTGTGGGGAAAAAAAGAATATAGTACGGGTAAGTGTGGGCTAGGGGTTTTGCTGGTTTTCTTCCCTCTCTTTCCTTCCCCAAGTATCTTGCTCTTGTCTTTTCTTTTCTTTCCCTTATTCTGCTCTGGTTCTTTTGTTCTGTTCCTGTCCTTGTTGTTCTTTCTTCCTGTCTTATTGTTTTCTTCTTTTCCCTTTTCTCTGTTCTCTGGCTTCATATATAGATCAGTATATCTCTCTTTGCTGTCTTTTCTCTTCCTCGCTCTCCCGTCTGTCTTCCTTTTGTCTCAGTGTGCCCGTTTCGTGCCCACCCTTTCGTTTTTCCTTCCTCCCAGTGTTCCCGTGTCGTTCCCTTTTGTTGCCCCTTTCCTCCCTCCTTTCCGCACTTCCCGCATCCCGCCCGGTTTCCCTTGTCCCTCACCCCGTACCTGGAGAGGCCACACTTCTCCTGAAGCGTGGCGGCTTTTCCGTTCGGCTTCCCGGGGTCAGCGGTCATCTTCCAGGGTTCCTGCCGGTCCCGATCCCGGCAGCGTTTCGTTCTTCCACGAGGCAGCGTCTTCGTTGGTTGTCTCGGCGTCTTCTCTCTCCACAAGCTCCGGTGTCTCCCAGCTCCTATTCCCGGTGTGTCCTCTCTGAAGGGAAGGACGCTGTCTTTTAAAACCCCTCAATTCCCGCGGTTGTGAGAGGCAGCCAATGTCAGCGCTGTGATCCTGGGCTAGCTCCGGTGCAACGAAGGCAGAGTCAGCACAAGTCGGGAAAGTGTGTGGGTCGGAGTGTACAGACCCATCACACACAAATTAGAAAAATGTTTCTAACTGACTTAAAAAGGATTTATTCAGATCCCTTTGTTTCCCAGCTCGCAGTTTAAGGTTATGAATACTGGAAGAGCACTATTGACTTGAAGTGTATGGGGAACACAAGATTGGCAGATACAGGGTAGGGAAGCTTTGTTTCGAGCATGCCTGATTCCTGTGCAAATTATTTTCTTAAATTACACTATTCAGCAGACATCCTGTCTGGGGTTAGCAAAAATTAAAGACATGAACCCGCCCAGAATCCCCACTCGGTCAAGGTTTAAAGATTGGCAATATTTCCTTAATATCACCGGGGAAAAGCTGGATGCAATGGTCAAGGCTGCTACCTATAATTCTTCACTTTCCAGTCACGGCGGGTGGTTAATATGGCCCACTGACACTAATGAGTGTCAAATGCGTTTTTTTGAACTCTTCAGAGGTGTTTTCAATTAACGGGCCAGACCCTCGCTTTGTATCGGGTCAACATACAGGTAGTTAGGACATACAGTGTGGGTAAACTGTGCCAGCAATGGGTACAGACCAATACGTTAGTCGCAGTTAAGAAACACCTGAACACACTTTTGGAAGATGTAGACTTGCAGGATTTTCTGCTGGGTCCTAGAAAACAGCGCTCGAAAAGGTTTCTATATGCTATGTACAATGAAATTTGGAAACTTTCACAGATTGAGGCTGCTGCGCGTTTAAGGCAAATGGATAAGGAACATTTAGAAAAGGCTTTAGCGGTTGTCAACAACAGCATGAATACTCTGTCCAACAGAATTTATTCATTATCAAATATAGTGTCGTCTGCTATTGATATCACTCAGACAGACTTGTCCTGGTTATATCATGGGCAAACACAGCTACGTTCCATCATGCAGCTGGGTTGGACTTTACAGACACTGAAAAATGGCCGTATTCCATGGAAGTATTTTAACGGGAGTGGATTCTTCACTGCTTTTAATTTTTCCAGAGAACAACAGACAATGGCTAAAAGGGAGGCTACTTTCACCATGCTTCACGTAGAAAAGTTAGATAAGTTGCCCTTCACGGTAGTAGAGAGTCCTTCAACTATCTGGCTCTTACATGGCATAATTAATTTACCCATTTCGACCTTTCGTTTCTCAAGCTGCCTGAAACATCTTGCAGTGGGAAGGTACGAGCAACTAGGAGTTAGCTATATTAAGTAAGAGTGGGAGTTGCCCTTTGACTATAAATGGCTGAACAGCAAGACCGAGGTCTTTCTTAGCGGAAGCAAATGCGAGACTGCTGTTAGTCATTCCATGATATGTAAGCAGGTGTCCCTTCACGGTCTTTGCAATGCGGGGGTCACAAACTTGGCCCATTTGCTGAAGGGTACTCCCGTCCCTTTGATTCGCCCGGTATTTTATGTACTTACCAATGGAAGTTATGTGGTAGTGAACGATCAAAGTTGTTGCGGCATGCGACCAGGAATTGCCTACGCAATCTCGGTCTCAAATGTCGTTACGTGTTGTGGACATGTTTTGTTCCCCCCCACACGACAGATAAAAGTATCTGACATGTGGCCCGACATAGATACTATTAATGTGAACTATGACAAACTGAGCAGGCTAAAGGCGCTGTTGTTTCAAAAACAGGTTGCCTTGACATCCACAAAGGAGACGTATGCTCTCCAGATTGCGAGATAATCGGCCAAGATACAATCCCTATAAAATACCAACTTCCCCAAGCACTTTGGAGAACTGGTATCCAGAATATTCAATGCTTCAAGCACCACTGGGATTGTTAATTTCTTTAAGGCTGCCGGGTCTGGTGTTGTGTCCATCTTCCAGACTGTCTTCGGAGTCATCCCATCAGCCATCCACTCGCTCTTTTCAAGTGTGTTTGGTGGCTTTCCAATTACTTTGGCTTTGATTGGTGCACTACTACTGCTATTTCTTCTGATTCGCAGTGGTTGTTTCTTTCCAGCTACGCAGAGCAATGGAGCCGCTCCCACCAACTCCACTGTGCCGTGAATGCATGGTTCGGATCTTCGATGCACCCTTGCTGGTGGAACTGGATCATGACTGGTCGTCATTTTGGCCCCTTCTCTGGTGCGTACAACCAGTTTTCCGCTGCATATGGTGCCTCTTTGAACATCTGCCTATGGTCTGTCTTGCTGTTGCACCGACATCTCCTGTTCACCATGAACTGCTGATGTCCCCGATGAGGGTTCATACACTGTCATGCCCCTTGAGACTGAGGCTGCTCCGCAAGGCCACCTATGAGCCTTCCGTTCTGAGATCTACCATGGAACTGCAACAAATGACTTTACCAGAAAATACTGCTCACTACTGGTCTGTGGATCCGTTTGTCCGCCCAGCACTCGATTTAACATCAGATGATGTTGACTAATTTTTTAGGTCCTTGGTTGGTGACTTCGATGACACTCTTCAAGATCATGTGTACAGCACATAATTTGATGAATTGACTTGCCATTCCTGATTAAAAATTATGCATTTAAATTAACTTGCTTTGGCACACAGTGCTTGTCATGGTTGACATTAACATCTCTGTATGTATTTTAACAGTTTTATACCTTTGTTAACACATTTTAATGATTTGTTAGCTAGTTTTTATGCTTTTAGCTTTTTTTTTTTTCTTTTTTTTTTTTAAAGTTCAGAGCAATTTTAGCATTTGGGTTCCTGTACGTTTGTCATACCTGTTACGGCAATGGGGAGGGTGCAGTGAATCCTAGTCTGTTTTAACGGGATAACATGAGTTACCTTAGCCTCTGGCTTGCAGACTCGTGCCCCCGTCACCTAGTGACTTTTAACCTACTTAGCTTGCTCTGTCTTAGCCTATTTAATTATTTAACTCTTCTGAGATGGCTGCCTTGTTTATAGTTAGGCCACTTGTTATGCTTTGTATTATCAGTGCCACCGCGCTAAGGCGTCAAAATCAGCAACAAAGACAAACAGTAGGTGTTCACACTTAGGGATTTTCCCTCTCTTTACTTTCGAGTTATTTGTTTAGAATAATTGCCGTCCCAAGCATGTCTGTTATCTATTGTGTGGGAACACACCTAACTCAGGGATCCTGGTAGATCTGTATAAATACACTGCACTTTAGACAGATAATCAGAGGGATTCCGACCAGAGGGCATCGCCACCATCGCTGATATCGATGCTGCAGGTCGTCTTGATGCTGACCTAGTCTTCGTGTCCCTACGGAGCCTGAGATAGAAACCTCATTCCAAGGTAACAAGGGTTGGGGGCTCCTCTCATGGACATGGCATTGGCAGATTAGGTTTAGCAAACCCAGCTCTCCTTTAGGTAGGAGGTTAGGCCTCTCACATTAAGGTATTAGGGCATATCACATCTCATATGTCTTTTTTATGCATTGCAAGATGGTGGGGGTGATTGTAATAATGACTCTCGTCTTCATAATTCTGTTTCGTGCATTATTCATTATCCTAATCATTGCAGCCCATGCAACATATCACAAACTGCAGTTGTGTTAAATAAAAGCTATTGAAACTTTACTGCATCTTTGTCATTGCCTGGGTTTGTAAGAGACTGAAAATGTCACTTACCCAGTGTACATCTGTTCGTGGCATCAGTCGCTGAAGATTCACATGTTGTGCATAGCCCGCCATCTGGTGTTGGGTCGGAGTGTTACAAGTTGTTTTTCTTCGAAGAAGTCTTTCGAGTCACGGGACCGAGGGACTCCTCCTCTTTGTCTCCATTGCGCATGGGCGTCGACTCCATCTTCGATTGTTTTCCCCGCAGAGGGTGAGGTAGGAGTTGTTTGTTAGTAATAGTGCCCATGCAATGGAGTGAATAAGTATGTACCTATTTAAGATTTAATATATTTACAAATGTACAAAGTTGAAGCTAACTTCCAAACGGCTACAGGCTCCCGGGGAGGTGGGTGGGCACATGTGAATCTTCAGCGATTGATGCCACAAACAGATGTACACTGGGTAAGTGACATTTTCAGTTCGATGGCATCTGTCGCTGTAGATACACATGTTGTGCATAGACTAGTAAGCAGTTATCTCCCCAAAAGCGGTGGCTCAGCCTGTAGGAGTGGAAGTAGTCTGAAATAAGGTTCTTAGTACGGCTTGACCTACTGTGGCTTGTTGTGCGGATAGCACGTCTACACAGTAGTGCTTGGTAAATGTGTGAGGCGCAGACCATGTGGCTGCCTTACATATTTCGTGCATTGGAATATTCCCTAGGAAGGCCATGGTAGCGCCTTTCTTTCTGGTTGAGTGTGCCCTTGGTGTAATGGGCAGTTGTCTTTTTGCTTTAAGGTAGCAGATTTGGATGCACTTAACTATCCATCTGGCTATACCCTGTTTCGATATTGGGTTTCCTGCGTGAGGTTTTTGAAATGCAATAAACAGTTGTTTAGTTTTTCTGATGTTTTTAGTTCTGTCGATGTAGTACATTAGTGCTCTTTTGACGTCTAATGTATGTAGTGCCCTTTCAGCTATGGAATCTGGCTGTGGGAAGAACACTGGTAGCTCTACCGTTTGATTTAGGTGGAACGGTGAAATAACCTTTGGCAAAAATTTAGGATTGGTCCTTAGGACTACTTTATTTTTGTGTAGTTGGACTAAAGGTTCTTGTATTGTAAACGCCTGAATTTCACTTACTCTTCTTAGAGATGTGATGGCGATGAGAAATGCAACTTTCCAGGTTAGGAATTGTATTTCGCAAGAATGCATAGGTTCAAAGGGTGGACCCATGAGTCTTGTTAAGACGATGTTGAGGTTCCATGAAGGAACAGGTGGTGTCCTTGGTGGTATAATTCTTTTGAGGCCTTCCATAAACGCTTTAATGACAGGTATCCTAAATAGTGAAGTTGAATGGGTAATCTGCAGGTATGCAGATATTGCTGCGAGGTGTATTTTAATGGAAGAGAAGGCCAGGTTCGATTTTTGTAAGTGCAGTAAGTAACCCACTACATCCTTTGGAGATGCGTGTAATGGTTGAATTGGATTATGATGGCAGTAGCAAACAAACCTTTTCCATTTGCTTGCATAGCAGTGTCTAGTGGATGGCCTTCTAGCTTGCTTTATGACTTCCATACATTCTTGTGTGAGGTTTAAGTGTCCGAATTCTAGGATTTCAGGAGCCAGATTGCTAGATTCAGCGATGCTGGGTTTGGATGCCTGATCTGTTGTTTGTGTTAACAGATCTGGCCTGTTGGGCAACTTGACGTGGGGTACTACTGATAGGTCTAGCAGTGTTGTGTACCATGGTTGCCTTGCCCATGTAGGTGCTATTAGTATGAGTTTGAGTTTGTTTTGACTCAATTTGTTTACTAGATATGGAAGGAGAGGGAGAGAAGCGTACACAAATTTCCCTGACCAGCTCATCCATAGGGCATTGCCTTGAGACTGCCTGTGTGGGTATCTGGATGCGAAGTTTTGGCATTTTGCGTTCTCCTTTGTTGCAAATAAGTCTATTTGTGGTGTCCCCCAACGTTTGAAGTAAGTGTTTAGAATTTGGGGGTGAATTTCCCATTTGTGGACCTGTTGGTGATCGAGAGAGATTGTCTGCAAGTTGATTCTGGATCCCTGGAATAAACTGTGCTATTAGGCGAATGTGGTTGTGAATTGCCCATTGCCATATTTTTTGTGCCAGAAGGCACAGCTGTGTCGAGTGTGTCCCCCCCCTGTTTGTTTAGATAATACATTGTAGTCATGTTGTCCGTTTTGACAAGAATGTATTTGTGAGTTATGATTGGTTGAAATGCTTTTAATGCTTGGAAAACTGCTAGTAGTTCGAGGTGATTTATATGCAGCTTTCTTTGATGTACATCCCATTGTCCTTGTATGCTGTGTTGATTGAGGTGTGCTCCCCACCCTGTCATGGAAGCATCTGTTATCACGTATTGTGGCACTGGGTCTTGGAAAGGCCGCCCTTTGTTTAAATTTATATTGTTCCACCATAGAAGCGAGAGGTATGTTAGGCGGTCTATTAACACCAGATCTAGAAGGCGACCCTGTGCTTGTGACCATTGTGATGCTAGGCACTGTTGTAAGGGCCTCATGTGTAGTCTTGCGTTCGGGACAATGGCTATGCATGAGGACATCATGCCTAGGAGTTGTAATATCTTCGCCTGTATTCTTTGTGTTGGACACATGCGTTGTATAATCTTTTGGAAATTTTGAACCCTTTGTGGACTTGGAGTGGCTATTCCCCTTGTTGTGTCTATTGTCGCTCCTAGGTATTGTTGTACTTTGCACGGCAGAATGTGTGATTTCGCATAGTTGATGGTGAAACCGAGTTTGTAGAGGGTTTGTATGACCTGATCTGTGTGGTGTGAGCACCTTGTCAGTGAGTCGGTCTTGATTAGCCAGTCGTCTAGATACGGGAATACGTGTATTTGCTGACTTCTGATGTGTGCAGCCACTACTGCTAGGCATTTTGTGAAGACTCTTGGTGCAGTTGTTAAACCGAACGGCAATACTTTGAATTAGTAATGTATTCCTTTGAATACGAACCTTAGGTATTTTCTGTGCGACGGATGTATTGGTATGTGGAAATACGCGTCCTTGAGATCTAAGGTTGTCATGTAATCTTGTTGCTTTAGCAATGGTAACACTTCCTGTAGCGTGACCATGTGAAAGTGTTCTGATTTGATGTATGTGTTTAGTGTTCTGAGGTCTAGGATTGGTCTCAGTGTTTTGTCCTTCTTTGGTATTAGAAAGTACAGTGAGTAAACCCCTGTATTTGTTTGTGTATCCGGTACCAGTTCTATTGCGTTCTTTTGCAGTAATGCTTGAACTTCTATTTCTAGGAGGTCCGAATGTTGTTTTGATATATTCTGTGTTCTTGGTGGTATGTTTGGAGGGATTTGTAGAAATTCTATGCAATAACCATGTTGGATAATTGCTAAGACCCAAGTGTCTGTTGTTATTTTCTCCCACGCTTGGTAATACGGACCTATTCTTCCCCCCACTGGTGTTGTGTGGAGGGGATGAGTGACGTGTGAGTCACTGTTTGGTTGTAGGTGTTTTGGGGCTTTGAAATCTTCCCCTGCTTCTAGGGAATTGTCCTCCTCTGTATTGGCCCCGAAAGCCTCCCCTTTGCTACTGTCCCTGGTAGGTGGACGGTGTTGAATGTGAGGTACTGGCCTGTGTGGCTTGACCCCGAAACCCCCCTCTAAAGGTTGTCTTGCGGAAGGTGTTGAAAGTGCCTCTGCTCTGCGGGGAGTAGAGCGCGCCCATGGCTTTTGCAGTGTCAGTGTCCTTTTTTAGCTTCTCAATTGCCGTGTCCACTTCAGGTCCGAACAATTGTTGCTCATTGAATGGCATATTGAGCACCGCCTGCTGTATCTCTGGTTTAAAACCAGATGTTCGTAGCCACGCGTGCCTCCGTATGGTTACTGCCGTGTTAATTGTTCTTGCCGCTGTGTCCGCTGCGTCCATAGAGGAGCGTATCTGGTTACTGGAGATGTTTTGGCCCTCCTCAACCACTTGTTTCGCCCTCTTTTGTAGTTCTGTGGGTAGATGCTCAATGAGGTGTTGCATCTCGTCCCAGTGGGCTCTGTCATATCGCGCTAGGAGTGCTTGAGAGTTAGCGATGCGCCACTGGTTTGCAGCCTGTACTGCGACCCTTTTACCGGCTGCATCGAACTTGCGGCTCTCCTTATCCGGGGGTAGTGCATCGCCCGATGTGTGAGAGTTTGCTCTCTTGCGAGCTGCCCCTACCACAACCAAATCTGGTGGCAGTTGTGAGGTGATGAAAGCTGGGTCTGTGGGAGGTGCTTTATATTTCTTTTCCACCCTCGGTGTTATTGCCCTACTCTTGACAGGCTCTTTGAATATGTCCTTTGCGTGCCTTAGCATTCCTGGGAGCATAGGCAGGCTTTGGTAGGTGCTATGTGTGGAAGAGAGGGTGTTGAAGAAGAAGTCATCCTCGACAGGCTCCGAGTGTAGAGACACGTTATGGAACTCTGCTGCTCAAGCAACCACTTGTGAATATGCTGTGCTGTCTTCTGGTGGTGAGGGCTTTGTAGGATACGCCTCTGGACTGTTGTCTGACACTGGGGCGTCGTATAAGTCCCAAGCATCTTGGTCCTGGTCACCTTGGCTTAAGGTGGTGTGAGCCGGTGAATGTGACGGAGTCTGTGCCGGTGAAATGCGTTCCTCCCCTCTAGTGGTATGTCCCTCTTCTTCTTCTCCTTTGGCACTGTGTGTGGTCGCCCTCGTAGGATCCCACCGTCAACCATAAAGGGAAAAGGAACAAATATCTTCTGTAAGTGGGATGACCACATGCATTCACGTCCTTTCTTAGTCTAACTACTGGGGAATGGGATACTGGGGGGGGGGGGTGATTCTGTGTCCGTGAGGATTGGAAGGTAAGTGCTTATTATCTTGTTCACTCGTGCGCAGTGGAGTTTTGTGGTTTCCACGTGCTCTTCAGGTGTCCCTTAGTTCCCTCCCTGTCCTCCCCTCACCCTTCCTCCCTCCCTTCCCCAGCTCTCTTCTATTAAAGTGCCCCTCCTTTTGCCCACAAGGACCGTACCTTCCAGAGCCACGACCCTCCGGGGTCGTGGCTGGCTCTGGGGAGTTCCTCGCGTCGGTCTCCGGTATGGTTGCCGATCGGTCCAGGCTTCCCGTCTTCGAGATCGGATCTGCTCCTCCGAGGTCCGCTGTCTTCGTCCTGGGTTTCTTGGGGCTTTTCTCCTCTCCGATAGTTTTCTCCGTCTCTCTGCTTCTCCTCGCCGCCGCCGCCACCTCGCATTCCTTCCTCTCCCTTCTCTCTCGAATTCCGCCCCTTTTGGCCTCCTTCCTCTCCTCCTGGCCAATCCGAACTGTCTTCGTCATAGGAGGTTGCCCCGGCAACCTCCCGATGCGTGCCTCGCTGTGAACGCGTTCCCAAGGCGACGTGGGAACGCGGAAGTGATGTTCCGGCCTCCTCCGGCATGGGGGAGGCTTCTCGATCCGACACGGAGATCGGGGCCACCCGGTCACAGTCGGTCACCGCTTTTATGGGTTGAGCCATGGCCTAATGGCAGTGGCGTCCCCTGGGCCTTGTCAGTTTTCTTATGTGCTATCTTCGACGTCTTACTCACTGTTTCATGGTCGTCGAATTTGTCAGAGTCTGATTCATGGATCGAGAAGGCTTCTACTTCTTCTTGTTCCTCGAATTCTCGGTGTCCTGTCGGCGTGGACTCCATTTGCAGTCTTCTGGCTCGGTCACGGAGCGTCTTTCGGGACCGGAACGCACGACAGGCCTCACAAGTTTCTTCCCTGTGCTCGGGCGACAGGCACAGGTTACAGACCGAATGTTGGCCTGTATATGGGTATTTGTTGTGGCATTTAGGACAGAATCGGAACGGGGTCCGTTCCATCAGCGTCGATGTCACACGCGGTCAGGCCGACCAGGCCCCGACGGGGGGATCGAAAACTACCCCGAAGGGCAACGGAGATGTTATCGTTTCGATGCGATGTCGATGCTATCTAACCCGATCCCGATCGCAACAATACCGACGTAATTTTCCAATTTTGAGCTAACTTTCCGTTCCGAAACCCGGAGCGAAAGGAACACGTCCGAACCCGATGGCGGAAAGAAAACAATCGAAGATGGAGTCGACGCCCATGCGCAATGGAGACAAAGAGGAGGAGTCCCTCGGTCCCGTGACTCGAAAGACTTCTTCGAAGAAAAACAACTTGTAACACTCCGACCCAACACCAGATGGCGGGCTATGCACAACATGTGTATCTACAGCGACAGATGCCATCGAACATGATAGATCTGTGAGAAAGGGGTAATCTCCGTTTAACCACGACACTCTCTGAGATGTCTTATTCTCAACTCCATGCGTAAAGGCTGCCACAAATCACCTTTTACTATTGTGTTTCTGGTGAGGTGCTGCTAGTGAGCCGGTAAGGTTGGGACAACAGTTGCGATTTGTTGTAGGATAGGCTTAGTCGCCTACAAGCAAAAGTACTGTCATCCTTTAACTAGCAGTCTTGCCTAGAGCAAGGGTCCAAACTACGACAAGTTGGACAGGTGTTTTGATGCCTGGGCTTTCAGTTCCAATGTTCGTCTCAACTCTGATGGCATGGAAGTTGGCTAAGCAGCATGTGTCATCTCTGCATTTTCAGCACTGAGGCAGGGCTTGGGCATTTCAGACACATCTATTGGGTGGCGACCATGCCACAAAGGCAGTGGTGCCCCACTGGAAGTCTTTGGTCGGTCTTGTGCAGGGGTTCGGCCATTGGGGATGGCTTGCAGGGGTCAGGGTGGTGGGAGTTCTGTACTTACAGGTTGTCCCAGTGTGAGGTCATGCATCTTGAGCTTGGACTCTGAGCTGCCTTGTGGGAGAAGATGCCCTCATCTGCTGCCGACCCCTGAGCGTAACCTTCCTCTTGAAGTTTATCCAATCCAAAGATGCCTGGCATATCATCCGCACTGTGTCGAGACATCTCGACTTCTTGGACATGTCTGCTTGGACGTGAAGGATTTGCAGGCTTCGCAGGTATGTTCCTGATGGCCCGAAGAAAGGCACAAGTTACACACCTGATGTCGGTTGGTGCGCGGAAACTTGGCGTGCCAGCGAGGGCAGAACCGAACTGGAGTCCGTTATGAATCAAGCCACCCCGATGAGACAGACATTGGTGACAGATCAAAGGAGGACCAAGTACTAACTTGAATCGAAAACTGTACCAATTTTAGGCTTAACGCAGGGAACTATGATGCAGAGATGGAGCAGAGGATCGCACAGCCGAACCAGAGAGCGGAAGAAAACAATGGAGTCGATGCCCATGCACATTACCGGCAAGAGGGGGAGTCACTCTGCCTCGTGCCTCGAAAGATTTGCACACTTACGAGCACAACACTAGATGGTGGGATTATACTAGACATGTGGCCACACATCCCTTGAACATATTTATTTTATTGTTAGTTGGGGCAAGGGTGTGCGGAAAAGTATTCTAAATCTTTTTTCTAGAGGCAGGGTCATAGATGTAGTAGATGTGTAATATGTTTATACTTGCCTATTCTGTATTGGTATGACCCAATTGTAATGTTAAAATGTTTGTCTTTGAGGAGAAGCTGTGAGAACTGCTGCTGAGCTGAGATCCTACTGCTGAGCTGTGGTTGGAGTTTCTACTTTTGAATAAAGAAGCCTCCTACCTTTCCAACCTCAGTTTTCTGTGTCATCTTATGATACTGGGCTTCACAACTGCACATTCCTAAATGTGGCGAATAGATCTTGCCAGGGTACTTCCTGTTGCTGGAAGATGCCCAGTGCCACTATTTGTGAAATGCAAAACACCGCTGGCGGAGTTGATCGGCCTTGACGTTCAAAATAGCTGCCAGGTGGTTCACAACCAGGGAAATGCCCTGATGCTCTAGCCAGGTCCATAGAAGCCTTGGCACAATACTCAGGACCCCACACCACCTTGCTTGTTGCAATAGCATGGTAGTGTTGTCCATGATTACCTTTACCAGCCTCCCTCTGAAGAATGGTAAGAAGGTGTACGAAGCTGGCTCTGTATATAGTGTATCTAGTGTATCAACATGAGATATAGTGTACACAGAGTCCAGGGATTCTCCAGAGGTTTAACAGAGGCTAAAGTAGATTATACTAATGCTCTCTTTTGTGGTAGTGTGGTAAAGAAGCTAGGCTTATCAGAGAGTATTGCAAAGCATTTGTTGTACACACAGACGAAGCACACACTCAATGACTTAACTCCAGACCAATGGTTTTTATATAGCAAAAATATATTTTCTTGGTTTATTCTTCGAACAACAAGTTTCAGTTAAGTACTTCAATAGATGCGCATTTCACGTGTGTAACTGTACTTTGTTTGATATCAATAAGTAATTCAGTTTTTGAATTATTGGCAATAATCTGTTTTAAAAATGGACACTGCAATTTTCAGAAACAGTTCCAGGGGGAAAGAAATGTTAGATCATTTTGCAAATAAGTACAAGCCTTACAGATTCAGTCTCTGAGTTTTTGGAAGTCCACCGGTTGGGGTTCAAGTTAACCCCAAACAACCACCATCAGCAACATGGTGCCGGTCGGATGCAGAGGTAAAAAATTAGCAATTTTAACGTGGGCTCCTATGGAGACAGGGGGTACTCGGAATCAGGCATGCCTGCAGGTAAGTACCTGCAGCTCGGAGGGCAGACCAGGGGGGATTAGAGGAGCACTGGAGGGGCCAGAAGTAGGCACCAACCACACATCCTCAGTTGCACAGGGGCAGCCAGGTGCCGGGTGCAAACAGGACATCGGGTTTCCAACACTGCGCTATGTGGGGGGACCCTGGTGGTCACTCAGAGGCTGCAGACGAGGTCCCTGGGGGTGTCTCGGGTACACCACCGGTTGGACAGGGATTAGGGCCGCCTGCTGAACGTGGCTGCACTGTGTGTCGGTTTCTCCAAGGCATGGGGGCTGCAGCTGCAGTGGGTCCTTTGCCGTCAGATATCTTCGTCCGGAGCTTTCGCAGTCAGGGGGTTCCTCAGGATTCCCTCTGCATGCATCGTCGTGGAAAGGTCAACCCAGGGTAGGCACTTGCTCAGAATCACCTGGGGATCCTCTCTAGCTGGTTGGACCACCTGGACACGGGCCGTGGGCGTCGGGTGCAGAGTGGTTAGGACTCACGCATTTGGAGTGAGGTGGGAGTCCTTAGTTGTTGATTTCTTCTTGGACATGGCCGCTGTCCATGGGAGTTTGTGGTCCTTTTGGACGCAGGGCAGTCCTCTGGAGCTTGTCAGAGGTCGCTGGTCCCGCTGGAATGAGTTGCTGTTCTTTTGCAGGTTCTTTTGAGTTGTCGTCTTCCTCCTCTGCTGGGGGTTTCAGCTTAGCAATTCATTTTCTTGTCAGGTCGCCAGGAATCTGGTGAGCTGGATTCAGGGAGGCCCTTAAATCCTAGATTTAGGGTCGTTTTAGGGAGTCAGAGGGCAGTAGCCAATGGCTACTGTCCCTGAGGGTGGCTACCCCCTCCTTGTGCTCGCTCTCTTTGGAGGGTGGGGGGAGGGGGGGGGCAGGGGGGCATGGGGGGGGCCTAATCCTAATGGTCCCTGTCCTCCACACCAAGATGGAGGATTCTGCAGGGAGGGGGTCACCTCAGCTCTGGACACCTTAGGGGTGGTCCAGGTTGGGGCGGTCACTCCTCCCTGTTTTTCCTAATTTTCCCGCTAAAAGTGGGGCTTTGTCCGGGGGGGGGGGGGGGGGGGGGGGGGCAACTCCACTGGCTGGAGTGCCCTGTGGCACTGTAATCCAAGGCTTGAGCCTTTGAGGTTCACTGCCTGGTGTTACAGTTCCTTTAGGGGGTGTGTGGGGGGAGGGAGGGGTGTGAAGCACCTCCACCCAGGACAGGCGCTCACCCCATGTGGCCAGAAACTTGTCTGAAAGTGGCAGGCTGGCACAGACCGGTCAGTCCTACACTAGCAGTTTGGCTAACATACCAGGGGCATCTCCAAGATGCCCTCTGTGTGGATTTTTCAATAAATCCCACACTGGCATCAGTGTGGGTTTATTGTGCTGAGAAGTCTGATACCAAACTTCCCAGTATTCAGTGAAGTCATTATGGAGCTGTGGAGTTCGTAATGTTAAACTCCCAGACCATATACACAATATGGCTCACTGCACTTACAATATCTAAGAATAGACCGACACTGTAGCAGCATATTGCTCATGCAGCTATGCCCTCACCTGTGGGTATAGTGCACCCTGCATTAGGGCTGCAAGGCCTGCTAGTGGGGTGACTTACCTATGAAATAGGCAGTGGTTTGTGGGCATGGCACCCTGAGAGGGGTGTCATGTGGACTGTCTTTTGCTCCCCACCAGCACACACAAACTGCAAGGCGGTGTACATGTGCTGGTTGAGGGGTCGCCTAGGGTGGCATAATACATGCTGCAGCTCTTAGAGACCTTCCCTGGCCACAGGGCCCTTGGTACTGTGGGTAGCTTTTACAAGGGACTTAACTGTGTGCCAGGGTTGTCCCAATTGTGGAAACAAAAGGTACATTGGTGCTGGGGCCTGGTTAGCAGGATCCCAGCACACTTTCAATCAACGCTGGCATCAACACGGGGCAAAAAGTGGGGAGGTACCCATCTCAACAGTGGCACTTTCCTACAGAAGGCCTTCAGTGCCAGGGGAATGGCCCACAACACCAACCTGTTGATGTGGAGTCACATCTCTGCCGGAAGCCACAATCCTCTTACTTCCACCTCTCTCAGATGAACTCCCATCTGAGGGGGGAGGCAGAGAGGGGGTGTAGGAAGCTGGCTCTGCATATATTATACCAAAGTAAGGTATAGTGTGCACAGAGTCCAGCGGATCCCCAGAGGTTTTACAGAGGCTAAACTAGATAATACTAATGCTCTCTTTTGTGGTTGTGTGGTCAAGCAGTTAGGCTTATCAGAGAGTAGTGTAAAGCATTTGTTGTAAACACACAGTCAAGAAATGAGGCACACACTCAATGACTAACTCCAGGCCAATGTATTTTTAGAAAAAATATACTTTATTTCTAGAACCAAAGGGATCCTTATTGCAGGTAAGTACAGTTGTAAGTTTGTATCTTATATATCAAATGTACTTTGTTTAGGTTTTGCAGATAAAACAGTTTACAAGTAAATAACACTTTTCATTTTCAAAAGTAGACAGTGCAATTTCTCACAGGAAGCAATGCTGTCCTAGGGGAGGAAAAGGGTTAGTACAGTTAACAGGTAAGTACTCTACTTACGAATCCAGTCTTCAGGGGTTAGAATGTCCACAGATTAAGGTTCAAGTTGACACCAAAAGTGCACCACCAGCAACAGGGCTGGCCGGGTGCAGAGGTCAAAATTGGTGTTGGGTTTTTAATGTAATCCTATGGAGACTAGAAAGAAACAGGTTGCAGGTAAGTACCCGTGACATCAGGGCACAGACCTGGGGGGTTTGGATGAGCACAGATGAGGGCAACAGGTCAGCACCAAACAAACACCCTCAGCAGCACAGGGGCTGCCGGGTGCAGACACAGTGTCAGGGGCCCAACGCTTTTCAATTGGGGCAACGGAGTGGTCACAGAAATGCTGCAGGATGGGACCAGGGAATCAGTTGCTCAAAACCAAATGCTAGACAGGTTGGAGAGGAGCCCGCTGGACGTTGCTGGATCGTCCGCTGGATTCGCCATGGCCATGGGGCTGTGGATGCCGGGGTACCTTAGGGCATCGAGAATCTTCATTGAATCCGGTCGCCATTAGGAGTGTTCCTCCGGATTAAGGCTGCGGGTGTTGTCGTGTTGGTCAGGAGAGGGTCACTCCAGGGTGGACTAGAGGTCGTAATGGCCTGGGGACCTCTCCTGGTCTGGTGGGCCACCTAGACACGGGCTGTGGACGTCAGGTGCAGAGTGGGCAGGACTCGTAGATCAGGGGAGGCTCTGGAGTCCTTTTGTAAGGTTTCTTGTGGATAGGGCCGCTGTGCTCTGGGGTTCTCGGTTTCTCTGCTAGGTAGGCAGTCCTCCGGGGGTTTGTAGAGGTCGTTGGTTCTGCAGGATGTGCCGTATTATTTTGTAGCAGGAGTCTTGAAGCCGCAGACAGGCCAGGACGGGTGATACCCCGAAACTGGTCCCAGGATGCTGGTTTCTGGTTCAGGGAGGACCTGGCCTGGCAGTTCGGACTGGACTGTTCCTATGGGGTACAGGGTCAAGACTGATTTGCATATGGCTGGGTCCAAACTGGAATGGCATGGCAGGCAAAAAAACTGGTGGATTAAAACCAGATCTGTGACTTAAAGTGAATGATTTATTATGCACTCCATCCACCAACTGTTTTTGCATTTGTCACCCCAAGTGGAAGGGGTATGCTCAGACGTGGGTCCCATGCTTGCTAGTCCACCAGATTCCAACTAGCCTGGCTGATGAAGGGTGATACACTGAAACCGGTTCCAGGATGCTTGTTTCTGGTCCAGGGAGGACCTGGCCTGGCAGTTTGGGCTGGACTGTTCCCAGAGGGAACAGGCTCAAGACTGACCTGCATATGGCTGGGTCCAAACTGGAATGGCATGGCAGGCAAAAAAAACTGATGGATTAAACCCAGATCTGTGACTGGGGGGTGAATGTTCGATTTATTCTGCACTCTTTCCATCATCTGTTGATTTTGCATGATGTCAACTGGTAGCAGCACTGGTGATAAAAGCAGATTCATCCTTAACAGGCTCTGATAAGGCTGGGTCTTTCATTGCTCTCAAGCAAATTCACGCACCACAAATCAGGGTCTACATGGACTTATTTCAGCAAATTAGGGCAATTCCTTCACAGTGTGACTATCAGGACGTCAGAGGACCCAGAAGGCAAGAGGGTAATTTTCTGATTTCTTTTGGCCACCTATACGAACCAGCAGCTGAGGAAAATGCTACGCACAGCAAGAATCCTCTGAAAATATTCGGAAAAGCTAAAAATCACTAAAAGATGTTCAGTGGTGTAAAAGAAATAACTAAGCAAATTCTGAATGGAATAGCACAAAAATAACTGATCCTATTGGCAGTGTTCAGCAACACTGGTACTAGAGAGGGGAAAAGAATCTTCTTGTAAAGTAAGAAAACTATTCAAAAAAAGGAATGAAAAGCTTAACAAAATCTTAGAGGGTCATTTTAAAAAAAAATAGATATCCTTTTGTTTTTATTTAACAAAAATGCTTTGTCTTGCATTATTCCTGGACAATTGGCACAACCAGATCTATTCAGTGTTGATTAACATCAGTGAGGATCCTATAACAATCACAAAGAGTGCAGATTTTCAAACACCGTATGACAGATAAAGGACAAAACACAGTTCAGATTGTTCAAAACACAAAGAGTTCAATGGTCATTATATATAATTCTGAACTAAATGAATAAAAATTGTTTTTTTAAGCAGGCATTCCATCCAATCGAGTTCTCAGAATCTAAAGGGAGAGCGCCCTACTAAGGCGAACTCTCAATTTTATTAAAGAGTGATTTAAAATTATCCTCCTTGATTATCAACAATGTCAAAGAGATATTTAAAGCACATCTTCAAACGATCCCATGGTGGGGAATATTTTGCAATGTTACTTCTGCACCAACTCTTCCACAGCCTTACATAGTGATCCTTAATTCATCTCTCCCTCCACTCTCAAGCTCTTACTGAGATTAGGACTTTGGGCTTTACCCACCCTGAAAAACACAATCTCTTGTTCTCTGTTTATTCCTCACAGGAACGTTAATGACTTCACCACATTCCCTCTGCACTTACGTCCTACAGTGCCCAAACCCACACATTGTACTCCTAATATTATGGGATTGATAGTTTGCATAAACTACTGATCATTTTAGTTGCCTTTGTTTGAAATGTCGACATTTACACTTCTATTATAAAGCAATTTGACATCTAAAATTGGACCCTGATGATGTAGAGCTCCCAGAGATGGGCAAGAGTCCATTAATTATAAATCCCAAGTACCACATGTCTTCTTTCTGCTGCTACAGAAATCTTGGAGCAAAACAGGCAGATTTTACGTGCACAATGTCCTCCATGTGCCCCAACCATAAGCTCCAAAGCCTTTCAGTCTCCAAAGATACCTTGAGTAAAAGCCAGTTAGGCGACTTAAGTGAGAGTTTAAGAGCAGAACCACAGTCACACTAAGCTAGGTTAGGCCTAGAACAAGTACATAAGCACCTTGTGAAGTGTTTATTCATGATGCCTCAGTCCTCTCAGAAATCAGACATTAGGGGACATGAGCCATTCCCGCAGCTCTCCCTACCTATGGCTCATTCCACATCTGTGAGCACAGAGGTAAATATATCAAAGCGAGACTGCCTGAGATGCTCGGCTCTAGGCACTAAGGGGGAAGAGAGAGAGAGAGAGCGAGAGATAGGAAAAGATAGCGAGAGAGAGGGTCAGTTTCATGCCTTTAACTCTCTGGCCTACCCTAGTATTTTTCAACAAGCATACAATGATCTCTAAGTTATGTTCCAGTTCCATCCAAGTTCACCCCTATACTTCAACATCACTAGATGTTTCTCATTACCAATGATGGCTTCCGAAATTCCAGGACTGCTTGGTCTAGCGAGATACTAATGCTTTTGGAAATACTCCATCCACCAGGCTGCTTTTCCTCATTCCCTTAATCTTCTCAATCTATATCTTTGGTATTTCTCTGGCCCCCCCATCCTCAAAACTTTTGGGGGGAGGGGGAAATATGGTGACGTAAAGTGCCACACAAATAACAAACATATCATACCTTGCCAATTGTGTGCAAACCGGCAACACACAGCAAGCTACTTAAAAATGTGCACCCCATTTGGTCTGGTTACACCAATCTCAGTACAGGTCCATGTCACTCACTTCTACTTTCTTATAACAATACTCAGACACTTTTGTATAATCCATTTTTGTATGCTGAGCCTTAAGACAAATGACTCGCTGCACTGTCCCTTAGCATATTCTACGTACTTATTAAATAAGTTACAAATCTCAAGTAACAATCTTTCTGGTGGATACCCTACAGCAGATTCTCCCTCCCCCACCCCCGATTGTGAATATTCCCCATGTGTCACACTGGATCTAGAAACTTTAAAATGTGAATTCTACACATCGGGAGGTGGCCTAATGAGGCTCTGTGCCAATATCACTCCACTCTAGAAGTGAAGAGTGGAGCAACATAAAAACTCCATCTAAGGTTGTCCGCAGTCTCAGATGCAGAGCCTATCTGCAGATTAGCACGACCTGTGTACAAATCACTTTGGGCCACATGTATCATGCTTTTTTGCAGTTGCAAACAGCCAAATCGGGCCGCTTGCGACTGCCAAAATTTATTGTGGTATGTATGAGTTCCAATTTGCGATTCAGTATTATGTTACCAAATTGCACTTTGGAATTGCGAATACGTACCAATTACGTATTAGGAAGGGGAGTGTCAAGGGCGTCCCTTCCTAATACCGATCGCAACAGAATGCAGAAATGTCTTGTTCTCGAAATACAGTCACAAAACAATCCAATTTACCACCTACTTCAAGCAGGTGGTAACACATTCTCAAATGGGAAGGGGTCCCCCAAGGGTCCCCTTCCCCTTTGTAAATGTTAGCGAAAACGTTTTTAAGAGCAGGCATGGTCCCACAGACCACTGCCTGCTTTTAAAAAGAGGAAAGAAAACTTTTCATTTTTCTTGCTCTAAAATGCATTTCTTTTTCCTTGAGGAAAAACGGGCTACATCTAAAAAAATTATTGCTTTATTTAGAAGCAGTCACAGACATGGTTGGCTGCTGAGCCTAGCCAGGCCATCACCCATGTGATTTTTGCATTTCCTAATGGGTCGCAAATTGCGACCTGCAGCATTAAGAGGTAGGTCGAGTTGCGACCCATCAGGAAAATGCTAAATGAAACTCATGGAGTTTCATACATTCAAATGGTGATTACCTAATTGCAATTCACTGCGAATCGCAATTAAGTAATTGCAATCTGTAATATTATACATATGGCCCCATATTAGAAACTTATTAGATGGAAAAGAGTCACGTTTACGGAACTGGGAGGGTCAGTGCGGAATGAAAATGTCACTTACCCAGTGTACATCTGTTCGTGGCATTAGTCGCTGCAGATTCACATGTGTGGCACAGTCCGCTGCCTGGTGTTGGGCTCGGAGTATTACAAGTTGTTTTTCTTCGAAGAAGTCTTTTTGGTCACGGGACCGAAGGACTCCTCCCTCCTCGGCTCCATTGCGCATGGGCGTCGACTCCATCTTAGATTGTTTTCCCCGCAGAGGGTGAGGATGGAGTTGTTTGGTATAAATAGTGCCCATGCAATGGAGTGAATATGTATGTACGTTAAGAGTTTCTAATAATTATTTACAAATGTTCAGATGTTTAAGATTTATGATCTACTTCTAAACGGCTACAGGCTTCCCGGGGAGGTGGGAGGGTACATGTGAATCTGCAGCGACTAATGCCACGAACAGATGTACACTGGGTAAGTGACATTTTCAGTTCGATGGCATATGTTGCTGCAGATACACATGTGTGGCATAGACTATAAAGCAGTTACCTCCCCTAAAAGCGGTGGTTTAGCCTGTAGGAGTTGAAGTAGTTTGGAATAATGTTCTTAGTACAGCTTGGCCCACTGTAGCTTGTTGTGCATTTAGTACGTCTACACAGTAGTGTTTAGTAAACGTATGAGGCGTAGACCAGGTTGCAGCCTTACATATTTCGCTCATAGGAATGTTTCCTAGAAAGGCCATTGTAGCACCTTTCTTTCTGGTTGAGTGTGCCTTTGGTGTAATAGGCAATTCTCTTTTGGCTTTAAGATAGCATGTTTGAATGCATCTGACTATCCATCTAGCAATGCCTTGTTTAGAGATTGGATTTCCTATGTGTGGTTTTTGAAAAGCTATGAACAGTTGTTTTGTTTTCCTGATTAGCTTTGTTCTGTCAATGTAATACATTAGTGCTCTTTTGATGTCTAATGTATGTAGTGCCCTTTCAGCCACAGAATTTGGTTGTGGGAAGAACACTGGCAATTCTACTGTTTGATTTAAATGGAATGGTGAGATTACTTTTGGCAGAAATTTTGGATTTGTTCTTAGAACTATTTTATTGTTGTGTATTTGAATAAATGGTTCTTGTATGGTAAATGCCTGTATTTCACTTACTCTTCTGAGGGATGTGATTGCAATGAGAAATGCGACCTTCCAGGTTAGATATTGCATTTCACAGGAATGCATGGGTTCGAAAGGTGGACCCATGAGTCTTGTTAAGACGATGTTAAGATTCCATGAAGGAACTGGTGGTGTTCTTGGTGGTATAATTCTTTTTAGCCCTTCCATGAATGCTTTAATAACTGGTATTCTAAATAGAGACGATGAATGAGTAGTTTGTAGGTAAGCAGATATTGCTGCGAGGTGTATTTTTATAGATGAAAAAGCGAGATTTGCTTTTTGCAAATGTAGTAAGTATCCTACTATGTCTTTAGTAGAGGCATGTAATGGTTGTATTTGATTGGAATGGCAGTAGTAAACAAATCTTTTCCACTTAGATGCATAGCAGTGTCTAGTGGAAGGTTTTCTAGCTTGTTTTATGACCTCCATGCATTCTTGTGTGAGGTCTAAGTGTCCGAATTCTAGGATTTCAGGAGCCAAATTGCCAGATTCAATGATGCTGGGTTTGGATGCCTGATCTGTTGTTTCTGTTGTGTTAACAGATCTGGCCTGTTGGGTAGTTTGACATGCGGTACTAGTGAAAGGTCTAGTAGAGTTGTATACCAAGGTTGTCTTGCCCATGTGGGTGCTATCAGTATGAGTTTGAGTTGGTTTTGACTCAACTTGTTTACTAGATATGGAAGGAGAGGGAGAGGGGGAAAAGCGTACGCAAATATCCCTGACCAACTCATCCATAGAGCATTGCCTTGTGATTCGCGGTGTGGGTACCTGGATGCGAAGTTTTGGCATTTTGAGTTTTCTTTTGTTGCGAACAAATCTATCTGGAGTGTTCCCCAAATTTGAAAGTACTTGTTCAGAACTTGGGGGTGAATTTCCCATTCGTGGACTTGTTGGTGGTCTCGCGAAAGGTTGTCTGCTAGTTGGTTTTGTATTCCTGGAATAAATTGTGCTATTAGGCGAATGTTGTTGTGAATCGCCCACTGCCAAATTTTCTGTGTTAGGAGGCACAATTGTGTTGAGTGTGTTCCTCCTTGTTTGTTTAAATAATACATTGTCGTCATGTTGTCTGTTTTGACAAGAATGTATTTGTGTGTTATTATGGGTTGGAAGGCTCTTAACGCTAGAAATACTGCTAACAGTTCTAGGTAATTGATATGAAATTTTGTTTCGTGTATATCCCATTGTCTTTGAATGCTGTGGTGATTGAGGTGTGCTCCCCACCCTGTCATGGAAGCATCTGTTGTTATAACGTATTGAGGCACTGGGTCCTGAAATGTCCGCCCTTTGTTTAAATTTTTGCTGTTCCACCATAGAAGCGAGAGGTATGTTTGGCGGTCTACCAACACCAGATTTTGAAGTTGACCCTGTGCCTGTGACCATTGTGATGCTAGACACTGTTGTAAGGGTCGCATGTGTAGTCTTGCGTTTGGGACAATGGCTATGCATGATGACATCATGCCTAGAAGTTTTAGCACAAATTTTGCTTGTATCTTTTGGTTTGGAAACATAGCACTTATTACCTTGTGGAATGCCTGCACTCTTTGTGGACTTGGAGTGGCAATTCCTTTTGATGTGTTGATGGTTGCTCCTAGATATTGTTGTGTTTGACACGGTTCTAGGTGTGATTTTGTATAGTTGATGGAAAACCCCAGTTTGTGAAGGGTTTGTATGACAAATGTGGTGTCGTTTGCGCATTTTTTTACTGTGTTGGTCTTGATTAGCCAATCGTCTAGGTAAGGGAACACATGTATCTGTTGTCTCCTGATGTGTGCTGCTACTACTGCTAGACATTTTGTGAACACTCTTGGTGCGGTTGTTATTCCGAATGGCAACACCTTGAATTGGTAATGTATTCCTTTGAATACGAACCGTAGGTACTTTCTGTGAGAAGGGTGTATTGGTATATGAAAGTACGCATCCTTTAGGTCTAATGTGGTCATGTAATCTTGCTGTTTGAGCAGTGGAATGATGTCTTGTAGTGTGACCATGTGAAAATGGTCCGATATGATGTAGGTATTTAGTGTCCTGAGATCTAATATTGGTCTTAATGTTTTGTCTTTTTTTGGAATTAGAAAGTACAGGGAGTAAACTCCTGTGTTTTTTTGTTGTACTGGTACTAACTCTATTGCATCCTTTTGCAGTAGTGCTTGAACTTCTAGTTCTAAAAGTTCTAAATGTTGTGGTGACATTTTGCGAGTTTTGGGGGGGATGTTTGGTGGGAAGTTGTGGAATTCTATGCAATAGCCATGTTGAATTATTGCTAATACCCAATTGTCTGTTGTAATCTGTTGCCAAGATTGGTAGAATTGGCTTAGTCTTCCCCCCCACTGGTGTTGAGTGAAGGGGTTGCGTGACTTGAAAGTCACGGTTTAGGTGGAGGTGTTTTTGGAGTCTGGAATCTTCCCCTACTCCTTGGGAATTGACCCCCCCGATATCCCCTGAAACCTCCCCTTTGGAAGGAACCCTGATATGGTGTGGTTCTTGTTTGTTGGCTGGTGGTGTCTGTGGGTTGGCCACGAAACCCCCCTCTAAATGGAGTTTTTCTGAAAGAGCCTCTGCTCTGCGGGGAGTAGAGTGCGCCCATGGCCTTGGCCGTGTCTGTGTCCTTTTTAAGTTTTTCAATGGCTGTATCCACTTCAGAGCCAAAAAGTTGTTTCTCGTTGAAGGGCATATTAAGGACAGCCTGCTGGATTTCAGGTTTGAAGCCTGAAGTGCGTAGCCAAGCGTGTCTCCTTATGGTGACAGCAGTGTTGACTGTTCTTGCTGCAGTATCGGCTGCGTCTAGTGAAGAGCGGATTTGATTGTTTGAGATCGTTTGTCCCTCTTCCACTATTTGCTGCGCCCTTTTTTGGTATTCCTGGGGAAGATGGTCTACGAGAAGTTGCATCTCGTCCCAGTGTGCGCGGTCATATCTGGCCAACAGCGCTTGTGAATTTGCGATGCGCCACTGGTTGGCTGCCTGTGATGCTACTCTTTTCCCTGCCGCATCAAATTTTCGGCTTTCTTTGTCCGGAGGTGGGGCGTCGCCAGATGTATGTGAATTTGCTCTCTTGCGAGCTGCCCCTACTACCACGGAGTCAGGTGGTAACTGCGAAGTAATAAACACTGGGTCTGTGGGTGGTGGTTTGTATTTCTTATCCACCCTTGGGGTGATGGCTCTTGATTTTACGGGCTCTTCAAAAATTTGTTTTGCGTGCCGTAACATCCCTGGTAGCATTGGGAGACATTGATATTGGCTGTGTGTAGCCGAGAGGGTGTTAAATAAAAAATCATCCTCTATAGGATCGGAATGCAGTTGGACATTGTGGAATTCTGCTGCCCTAGCCACCAGTTGCGAGTATGAGGTACTGTCCTCTGGCGGTGACGGCTTTGTGGGGTATGACTCGGGATCATTGTCCGGCACTGGGGTGTCATACAGGTCCCAAGCGTCTTGATCCTGATCGTCATGACTTATGGTAGTTTGCGCTGGTGAGTGCATTTGTGGCGGTGTTTGTGCCGGCGATGCCTGTGGTGGAGAGGGCGGAGGCGTGACTTTTTTAACCACTTTGGCTTGTGGTTGTGCATCATCCTTTGGAAGTCTGATCCTTCTTTTCCTCATGATTGGGGGAAGGGTTGATATCTTCCCTGTGTCTTGCTGGATGTACAGTCTCTTTTGTGTGTAGTCCGATTCTACACTTTGGAGCTCTTGTCCAAATCTGTGCATTTGGCCACTTATTCCTTGTTCCTCTGAGTAGGATGAAGGTGTGGTATTTTTCGGCGCCGAGAGAGAATCTTTTTTCGGTGCCGGTATCTTGTTTTTGTCTCTCGGAGCCGCTTTCTCGGCTCCGAGGTTGCTCCATGGCGGTCCCTCGACCGGAGTCGGGTGTCTTCGCTATGGGCGTGCCCTTTTTCGGCGCCTTCGACGGGTCGCCTGTTTTATGGGTCGAGCCATGGCCTGTTGGCAGTGGCGTCCCCTGGGCTTTCGGTTTGTCGATGGATTTACTTTTCGACGTCTTACTCACAGTTTGTTGCTGTTGTTCGACGTCGGAGTCTCCGGATTCTGATTCCGAGAATGTTTCCTCTTCCTCGTCGAAACGTTGTTTTGTCGACGTGGACGCCATTTGTTGACGCTTGGCTCTTCGGTCCCGGAGTGTTTTTCTGGACCGGAAGGCTCGACAGGCTTCACAGGTATCCTCCTTGTGCTCGGGGGACAAGCACAAGTTACAGACCAAGTGCTGATCTGTATAAGGATACTTACTGTGACATTTTGGGCAGAAACGAAACGGGGTCCGTTCCATCGGCTTCGATGTCGCACGCGGTCGGGCCGACCAGGCCCCGATGGGGGATCGAAACTACCCCAAAGTCTTCCGATGATCGATGTCGATGTACCTAACTATTCCGATACCGAACAATACCGACGCTTTCTTCCGAGATTCTGACTAACTTTCCGAACCGAAACACGGAGCGAAAAGGAATACGTCCGAACCCGACAGCGGAAAAAAACAATCTAAGATGGAGTCGACGCCCATGCGCAATGGAGCCGAGGAGGGAGGAGTCCTTCGGTCCCGTGACCAAAAAGACTTCTTCGAAGAAAAACAACTTGTAATACTCCGAGCCCAACACCAGGCAGCGGACTGTGCCACACATGTGTATCTGCAGCAACATATGCCATCGAACAGATCATTACTAAAGGTAAGTAACTTGTTCTTCTAATGGCTACTTCTAACTGCTGATTCCTCATCTTGTGAACAGATACCACATACTCCCTATGTGGTGGGTTTGTGAACAGGCTCAAACCTAAACGTCCTGCAGGACTGAGTAAGTAAAAGGCCTGTCTCTATGGACCTGATTGTCATGACAGAGGTAGCAGTTCTCTGTGATTGTATGAACTGATGCACTCTTACAGAACGCATGTACTGATGCCCACAATGCCACTTGACAAATGTCCTAGAGAGATACTCTGTGTTCAACCTTAGTGGTTGCAACCTGCTTCCTGTAAGGCTGCTTCTTTGAGCGTAACAGATCGGGAGATGGCCCACATCCGCACTGCCTTCCTCTTTGCCCCAGAAAAACTCACTGATTGTTCACCTGATCTTCTTTGGTGTGATCAATATAAAAGATAAGTGTGCCCTACTGGTGGAATTGATTAAAGCTCACTTCCTCCTTAGAGGGATGAGGAGGGCTGAAGAATGCTGGAAGAGTCTGCCCGATGTGAAATGGAGTGACCACTTTAGGCAGAAAGGAAGCTGGAGTCCACCACACCAGTGGGTTGATAGAAAGGCACTCAGAGGCCTCGCCAATGTTATGGCGACGAGAAAAAACATTGTCAACATTTTCAAGATCTAAAATAAGGTAAAGGCCTCTATCCTTCTTCTGCAGAAGCAAGTAGTGGAAATAATACCAAGTGACTACTTCTGAGGCCATAACCCTGTCTATTGCCCTTTTGGCCAAAAGGGCCTGCATTTACTGCTGCAAGATGGACCTCTGTCAGCCGCCCTGGTGAAATGTGCAGCAGGGTGAAAAGAATGATAACTGTGGAGAATTTACTTGTCTGAAGTGATGCCCTGCCACTCTTGGAGGAACATCAGATTGTCTCCCAACACTCTAAAGCAGCTTTATGGCTGCAGGAGTTTGTGGTAGACAGATAAACATTGTCCCTGCTGTCCTGGGCTTTGTCTTATGAACTGCAGTCTCAGCCACAAAAGTGCTGAAAAGCCTGCTGGAGTGGTTTGTCATTGGCAAAACAGAAAACCTTGACCATAGCCACAGAGAGGGTGAAATTGCTGGAGGAATTGTCTGGTGGGGGCATAAAGACCAAAGTAATGTGTTGTGGCCCGGTTTTCTTTACATCATTCTAGGGCTGAATCAGCACTGTCGCCAAAATGACAATCAAATGCCATGTCCATTAGGGATGTTTGGACGTCACCGCAAAAGCCCATAAACCTCATCGACGTGTGACAGCAAAGCACAATACTTGTACCCATCACCAACCTTGGAAGTCAGCTATGTCCAAGCCAGACCAGATCACAAATCCTGTTGCGTTGTGTTCATCCTGGACACTTTTGGTCAGGGACCCCAGCAGGTCGTCCCGAATTGGAGGTAAAACCTGGGCCAACATTTCCCGTTCAGCATAGCAGTAGCAGCCTAGAAGATAGCTGACATTTACGGAGAGCAGAGCAAGGCTCATAGAGGAAAAATATGTTTGCTAAATATTTCTATTTTCTTTGACTCACAATTGGGTGGAGTGGTAGTGATGGCATTGGGATGAACTTTACTGGTGCCTGCCTGACCCGCCAAATTCTCTGGTGTAGAATGTTGTGTAACTAAGGCTGGTTTGCTTGGTGCTGGATGATGACAGAGCGACCTGCCTGATAACTGGTGGTCCCGAGCATGGTTTTGTCTACTTGCCAAAAAGGGTATTCTGAAGGGACTTGACCAGGCTGGAGTACCTTGGTCAGAATGTAGGAAGTTGGCTCTGTATGTGCTATTTCAAAGTAAGGAATAGCATGCACAGAGTCCAAGGGTTCCCCTTAGAGGTAAAATAGTGGTAAAAATAGATAATACTAATGCTCTATTTTGTGGTAGTGTGGTCGAGCAGTAGGCTTATCCAAGGAGTAGTGTTAAGCATTTGTTGTACATACACATAGACAATAAATGAGGTACACACACTCAGAGACAAATCCAGCCAATAGGTTTTTGTATAGAAAAATATCTTTTCTTAGTTTATTTTAAGAACCACAGGTTCAAATTCTACATGTAATATCTCATTCGAAAGGTATTGCAGGTAAGTACTTTAGGAACTTCAAATCATCAAAATTGCATGTATACTTTTCAAGTTATTCACAAATAGCTGTTTTAAAAGTGGACACTTAGTGCAATTTTCACAGTTCCTAGGGGAGGTAAGTATTTGTTAGGTTAACCAGGTAAGTAAGACACTTACAGGGCTTAGTTCTTGGTCCAAGGTAGCCCACCGTTGGGGGTTCAGAGCAACCCCAAAGTCACCACACCAGCAGCTCAGGGCCGGTCAGGTGCAGAGTTCAAAGTGGTGCCCAAAACACATAGGCTAGAATGGAGAGAAGGGGGTGCCCCGGTTCCGGTCTGCTTGCAGGTAAGTACCCGCGTCTTCGGAGGGCAGACCAGGGGGGTTTTGTAGGGCACCGGGGGGGGGACACAAACCCACACAGAAATTTCACCCTCAGCAGCGCGGGGGCGGCCGGGTGCAGTGTAGAAACAAGCGTCGGGTTTGTAATGGAAGTCAATGGGAGATCTAGGGATCTCTTCAGCGCTGCAGGCAGGCAAGGGGGGGGTTCCTCGGGGAAACCTCCACTTGGGCAAGGGAGAGGGACTCCTGGGGGTCACTCCTCCAGTGAAAGTCCGGTCCTTCAGGTCCTGGGGGCTGCGGGTGCAGGGTCTCTCCCAGGTGTCGGGACTTAGGATTCAAAGAGTCGCGGTCAGGGGAAGCCTCGGGATTCCCTCTGCAGGCGGCGCTGTGGGGGCTCAGGGGGGACAGGTTTTTGTACTCACAGTCTTAGAGTAGTCCTGGGGTCCCTCCTGAGGTGTTGGATCGCCACCAGCCGAGTCGGGGTCGCCGGGTGCAGTGTTGCAAGTCTCACGCTTCTTGCGGGGAGCTTGCAGGGTTCTTTAAAGCTGCTGGAAACAAAGTTGCAGCTTTTCTTGGAGCAGGTCCGCTGTCCTCTGGAGTTTCTTGTCTTTTCGAAGCAGGGGCAGTCCTCAGAGGATGTCGAGGTCGCTGGTCCCTTTGGAAGGCGTCGCTGGAGCAGGATCTTTGGAAGGCAGGAGACAGGCCGGTGAGTTTCTGGAGCCAAGGCAGTTGTCGTCTTCTGGTCTTCCTCTGCAGGGGTTTTCAGCTAGGCAGTCCTTCTTCTTGTAGTTGCAGGAATCTAATTTTCTAGGGTTCAGGGTAGCCCTTAAATACTAAATTTAAGGGCGTGTTTAGGTCTGGGGGGTTAGTAGCCAATGGCTACTAGCCCTGAGGGTGGGTACACCCTCTTTGTGCCTCCTCCCAAGGGGAGGGGGTCACAATCCTAACCCTATTGGGGGAATCCTCCATCTGCAAGATGGAGGATTTCTAAAAGTCAGAGTCACCTCAGCTCAGGACACCTTAGGGGCTGTCCTGACTGGCCAGTGACTCCTCCTTGTTGCTTTCTTTGTTCTCTCCAGCCTTGCCGCCAAAAGTGGGGGCCGTGGCCGGAGGGGGCGGGCAACTCCACTAAGCTGGAGTGCCCTGCTGGGCTGTGACAAAGGGGTGAGCCTTTGAGGCTCACCGCCAGGTGTCACAGCTCCTGCCTGGGGGAGGTGTTAGCATCTCCACCCAGTGCAGGCTTTGTTACTGGCCTCAGAGTGACAAAGGCACTCTCCCCATGGGGCCAGCAACATGTCTCTGGTGTGGCAGGCTGCTGGAACTAGTCAGCCTACACAGACAGTCGGTTAAGTTTCAGGGGGCACCTCTAAGGTGCCCTCTGGGGTGTATTTTGCAATAAAATGTACACTGGCATCAGTGTGCATTTATTGTGCTGAGAAGTTTGATACCAAACTTCCCAGTTTTCAGTGTAGCCATTATGGTGCTGTGGAGTTCGTGTTTGACAGACTCCCAGACCATATACTCTTATGGCTACCCTGCACTTACAATGTCTAAGGTTTTGTTTAGACACTGTAGGGGTACCATGCTCATGCACTGGTACCCTCACCTATGGTATAGTGCACCCTGCCTTAGGGCTGTAAGGCCTGCTAGAGGGGTGTCTTACCTATACTGCATAGGCAGTGAGAGGCTGGCATGGCACCCTGAGGGGAGTGCCATGTCGACTTACTCGTTTTGTCCTCACTAGCACACACAAGCTGGCAAGCAGTGTGTCTGTGCTGAGTGAGAGGTCTCCAGGGTGGCATAAGACATGCTGCAGCCCTTAGAGACCTTCCTTGGCATCAGGGCCCTTGGTACTAGAAGTACCAGTTACAAGGGACTTATCTGGATGCCAGGGTCTGCCAATTGTGGATACAAAAGTACAGGTTAGGGAAAGAACACTGGTGCTGGGGCCTGGTTAGCAGGCCTCAGCACACTTTCAATTGTAAACATAGCATCAGCAAAGGCAAAAAGTCAGGGGGCAACCATGCCAAGGAGGCATTTCCTTACACAGAACATTAGCCTTCACCTCCATAGTTGGAAGTTGTAGGTCTTCTGCAGCTTTTTGAATAGCTTTGGTGAAGGGAGCACTTTCCTCAGTGGCAGTACCAGGAAGAGACACAAAGGCCAAGGCCAGCATCTGGAGAAGGATCCAGCAAACTGGCATCTTTGAGTTCTTCACACCAGTTTTCCTCATCATATTGGGAAACATAATCACCCTCGACCAAAATGGTCACTGAACAAGTCAGTGCTGAAAATAATGAGTAAATCTTTGGCCCTGTCGTGGGGTAAGGGTAAAGTATCAGAATCCGAAGGACTGCCTATTGGCTGGGCTAGGGTGGGAGCCAGGAGCATGCCTCAGTAAAGATCCTGATGGACTATGCTCTGAACTGAGTCAGATAGCACAATAAGATGCAATTCCTTCTCCAGTGTTATTGGCACCAGGAACGCAAAGGAAACTCTTAAAGAAATTGGCACTGAAACTGGCATCAGAGCCACTGCTGAACCCAATGCAGGTTCAAGGAGCACAAACAGAATACAGGGCAAATCTGGTGGCGAAAGCAGATACTTGGGGCCGAAAACGTGCCAGAGAAAACCAGAAGAGTGACGAAAATGTGCAGCCTGGCCTTCCTGAAAGCCTCTACTTGCTGCAATGATGCCAACAGATCCAGGAATTCAGGATGCATTGGGGCCAGGCTCTGGATCAGTTCCGATTTAGATCTGGAGTGAGACTGAAAGGCACACAGATGCCTTTGCCCAACGTCTAGGAGTGGGAGGAAAGGGTGCTTTCCGGTTGGAATTTTTGTCGACTTACCCAAAGACTTCTACAACGATCCTCCATAGGAACAACTTCAAGAGCAGGAATGGGACCTTCCTTTACACTTCAACTGGTCAGGCATGGACTCTTTCGATGTTTATAGACATACACCTACGCCTCATGGTCTCCAATGCCCTTCTGATTCATTTGAGTGAAGTCATCATAGGACCTGGAATCTTGCTCAGAACGGGGGCACCATAAGCATACTTCCTGAGAAGCTGTCACAGACAAGTGTTTGAGCTTGAACCTTGTTGTTTTGAGGGGACAGAGGGATAACATTTTCCCTTACACACTGTGAACACATTTCGCAAAAACTGTCCAAAAAGACCAAAAAGTAGCCCCAGATCTGGCCTTGAAGGTGCTGAAAGAAAGGAACTTACATCAGCAACCATGAGTGGTGCTTCTATGCAGCTTCATTTGTGAGTCCCAGAGCAGAATGGCATTGGTATAGTCACACAACACAACCTATTGGCAAATAGGACTACTGCCTTAAGGTTTCTGGACCCAGTCTGACGCCTGGTGAATATTCATAAGGTGAGGAGGAATCTGCAGTTAGAAGTATCCATCAGAAGAAAGAATGCACACATGGTAAAACAGAACATTAATTAGGCCTTTCTAACCACTCCGCATTCATAATTTTATTTTTTTAGTCAGTGTCTGGGTTACCTGCAAACAGACCTACCTACTTCTCTGAAATGTCATGGACGGCACCAAAAATGTGAGAAGCAATCCAATCTGCACCCAAAATCATCCAAACTAAGATCAGAATGGGCTCAATTTACCATCATTCTTTGGTAAAATAAAAAAATGTCTGAGTGTTGGACAGCAGTTTAAAATCCTTCAGCATGGAATGGTGTGAAAGACATCAAGGAAGATTAAGTCTGTCATATGCACTGCTGTACTGTGTCCTGTTCCACTGACCTACCAGTAAAACTAAATCATTTCATAGTATCAGGCATGAGTTTCCCCTTGCAAAATGGTTTGGGCCCAATTTTCAAGCATTAAGACAATCCCTTTCTTTAGAAGTACAGATCACCTTTTGGATAATGTTCCCTCACCTGTTGGGGGAGAAGCATATGGGTATCCAGCAGGAGGGGGCGGGTATATGCCATTGGCTTCTGAAGGTGAGAAAGGATAGGCTCCGTTCGGCATATAAGAGTACCCATACGCACCACTGGTGTTTTCACCTCTAGAAGCTAGAATAAAAAGATAAGGGAAAATAAGAGCTAAATATTACATATCATGTGTTTTATCAGCAGGTCTATTTAAAGATGTTGTCACAGGCAGATGACAGCAACAAACTAAAATGATGGGAAAATATGTCCTGTTCTCAAGAGAGCCCTCGGAGCAGACCTTTTCACCCACACATGCTATAAGAAAGCCATTTCAGGCAGACACTGTAGAGGTTGCATACATAGCTGACAGCTTTACATTAAACTCAAGTGTGCCAACCCAAATTGGATATTTACCCTTAGCTGCAAAACGGAGCACAAATCCCTGTGCAGTAGTGTGAGAAAAAAAGTGCACCTATTGTACTTTTGTACACTGACATCTCAATGGCTATGTCCAGCTCCCTTCATTTCTTACAGCCTCACCTACTGCTCAATGCTTTATACAGCTGTCACTTACCTTGAGAAGCCACCTGTAGCATCCGCTGTCCAAACTCAATAGCACCCCCTGCAGAAAAGACCAACTTGAAGGTTGCTGATCCTTCCCAGTCCCCTGTGAGAGAAGGGATAATTGAAAGCAAACAATGAAAAGTAGGCATATAAACCACCTATTTACAGAAATTCAATAAGAGCATACAACCGACATGTGTAAGGACTAAGTAGGCAAGCATTTAAATCACAAACATTTCTCATCCCAAGTTAAACAAAGTAGGTGTTACTGGCAAAAACATCACCTTCATAACCTCTGACAACCCAGGGCCAGGGCCCAATCTCCAGTATATAAAACAGGCAAGTCCCAAAGGAATAATTCAAGTGAGAAATAGTGGCAACCAGCCCAGAAGTGATTTTGGAGTAACTCTAATGAGCTTACTGCACCTCCAAAATCTAATGGACCTCAAGGGAGGAGGTGCAGCATGCCTCTGTAGGAATTCGCAAGACAAGGTTCAGGTCTTGATGTAAAAGACCAAATATCTAAGAAATGACTTTCCTGTTACATACCTAGAGAAATTTCCATATCCTGCCATCCAAGAGAGCAGACAATGCTAATTACCATTGCTAGTTGTAGATAGACTGAATGTGCATGATTTTAACTACTTATTTCAATGGTGTCCCATACCATTGAATACTGTGAACAATAGCTATTATTCTTCGAATAAGACATAATTCTGGACAGTCTGAATCAGTTTAGCATTAATACTTTCCACTGTGGCTCCTGGCCAAACTAAAATAAATAGGGGGACCTTGAGCAGACTCAACCAAGAGGTTAGCGATTCATAGAAATGGAGTGTGTAAATATAATATTACAAACTGGTGAGAATATCGTGCAATTGGGTGTCCTCTGTTGAGTCAGAACTTATTTGACAGATTTTCAATAGTTCTTCATGGTTAATTTGTCCACTGGACAAGTAGACCGAACAACTGCTGCACAAAACACAGTATGCAGAATGGAAAAGACAATTGCCTTTTGCCAAGAAAAGATCTATACCCATATGAATAAGATATTCAACATGATATATATATATGTGGTTGATAAATGCAAATTCTTTACCATCAAGGCAAGCACTCTAAGAAAATGCATTGAGCTGTAAGTTTAGCTTGCTTCACTATCGGTGGTTTCAATATAAAACGTGTTCACATTTGTTGAAGGTAACAACTTGTGACTTTTTATAACGTGCCTAGCATGCTCCCTGATGATATGCAAATACATGCATTAAAACGGACGCAAGATTCAAGATTGCCTTAAAAATGAAATGTACTTAAATACCTGGAATTTGATTTAAAAAAAAATTAAAAATGAACAAGGGCTAAAGTGAGTTTTGCTAAACTATCGTGCAAGTATTTAAGGGCAACTTTAAATTACATTTCCCTAGGACATAATTTGGATAAACATGGTTAAAATATCCCACTAATATGCCGATATTTAAAATGTAGGGGAGAATCTGTGTAAAGTATTAAGGGCAACATAATGGGAACATATAAAAAATTAACTGGGGGTCGCATTCTTAAAGAAAGTCACAAAAGTATAGTGCAGATTTCAGGAATTCACAGGAGTTACAAAAGTATACCAACAAGCCATACCCCTAGTAAAAGGTTGTGAATACTAACTTCCCTGGAGAAAATATACATATGCACATCTAATCCTGCAAACTTTATGACCATTAAACATGGCGTCAAGCAGGGCTCGGCACTTAACCCAGTTCTTCTTAATATCTATATGAGGCCACTAATCACACTTATTAAATCTCATGTTAGTCGAATTAACTATGTGGATGACACCCAGCTCATTTTGTCACTCGGAGGCATTCAGCAGGTGACAATTAATGACTTTGACAACTGCATAACGATATTTATCGGTCGGCTGAACTCTCGAATTTAAGGATGACAAAAGAGTTTCTGTGCTGCTCATCAAATAAATACCCTGTCCTGCTTCCCCCGATCTCCGGCCAAAACGGATGAAGTAATTTCTCAATCTGAATTAGTCCATAATCTGGGGGTGACATTTGACAACAAACTAACTTTGGGGTGTTTTGTTAACAAAGGTTGCTGACATTTGTTTTTCCCTACCAAAGCCTCTCCAGAAGATGGATTCTTCCATTGCTTTTCCCTCCCACCAGAACACTGGCTGTACACAGTGTCATTCTAAGCAAGCTGGACTATTGTAATGTCCTCCTGCTTGGAGCACCAGACTTTGTGTTAAATAAACTACACAGAGTCCAAGTCTCGGCTGCTAAATTAAGACTGAACAGATTCAGAAGAGCATCAGCTTCTAAGGCACAAAAAGGACCTTCATTGGTTGTCACTGAGGCACAGAATTGTTTTTAAATCACTCTGCATTATTTTCAAAGCTCTCCAGGGTCATGGCCCAGTCCCTTTGCAGAATAGGATAAAAAGATACTCCCCAGGTAGGAGCCTGAGCTCAACAACAGCTAATTTTGTCTATGTTGCTAAATTTAAAAAAACAATACAAGATGGACGAGCCTTTATGATCACAGCATCTCAGCTCTACAAATCAATTACCTGCCTCCCTTAGATCCCTGTCCGATCTTCTGCATTTTAGGAAAGCCTTGAAAATTTGGCTCTTTCCTAAATAAGCTCGATCTATATTTTAGCACTTTTTAGCTGCAGTTATTTTTTATTCCGGTATTGGTTTAGCGCCAGGATACTAGTGAGGTGGCAGTGTGCTTAATAATGAAAATGTCACTTACCCAGTGTACATCTGTTCGTGGCATCAGTCGCTGAAGATTCACATGTTGTGCATAGCCCGCCATCTGGTGTTGGGTCGGAGTGTTACAAGTTGTTTTTCTTCGAAGAAGTCTTTCGAGTCACGGGACCGAGGGACTCCTCCTCTTTGTCTCCATTGCGCAAGGGCGTCGACTCCATCTTCGATTGTTTTCCCCGCAGAGGGTGAGGTAGGAGTTGTTTGTTAGTAATAGTGCCCATGCAATGGAGTGAATAAGTATGTACCTATTTAAGATTTAATATATTTACAAATGTACAAAGTTGAAGCTAACTTCCAAACGGCTACAGGCTCCCGGGGAGGTGGGTGGGCACATGTGAATCTTCAGCGACTGATGCCACGAACAGATGTACACTGGGTAAGTGACATTTTCAGTTCGATGGCATCTGTCGCTGTAGATACACATGTTGTGCATAGACTAGTAAGCAGTTATCTCCCCAAAAGCGGTGGCTCAGCCTGTAGGAGTGGAAGTAGTCTGAAATAAGGTTCTTAGTACGGCTTGACCTACTGTGGCTTGTTGTGCGGATAGCACGTCTACACAGTAGTGCTTGGTAAATGTGTGAGGCGTAGACCATGTGGCTGCCTTACATATTTCGTGCATTGGAATATTCCCTAGGAAGGCCATGGTAGCGCCTTTCTTTCTGGTTGAGTGTGCCCTTGGTGTAATGGGCAGTTGTCTTTTTGCTTTAAGGTAGCAGATTTGGATGCACTTAACTATCCATCTGGCTATACCCTGTTTCGATATTGGGTTTCCTGCGTGAGGTTTTTGAAATGCAATAAACAGTTGTTTAGTTTTTCTGATGTTTTTAGTTCTGTCGATGTAGTACATTAGTGCTCTTTTGACGTCTAATGTATGTAGTGCCCTTTCAGCTATGGAATCTGGCTGTGGGAAGAACACTGGTAGCTCTACCGTCTGATTTAGGTGGAACGGTGAAATAACCTTTGGCAAAAATTTAGGATTGGTCCTTAGGACTACTTTATTTTTGTGTAGTTGGATAAAAGGTTCTTGTATTGTAAACGCCTGAATTTCACTTACTCTTCTTAGAGATGTGATGGCGATGAGAAATGCAACTTTCCAGGTTAGGAATTGTATTTCGCAAGAATGCATAGGTTCAAAGGGTGGACCCATGAGTCTTGTTAAGACGATGTTGAGGTTCCATGAAGGAACAGGTGGTGTCCTTGGTGGTATAATTCTTTTGAGGCCTTCCATAAACGCTTTAATGACAGGTATCCTAAATAGTGAAGTTGAATGGGTAATCTGCAGGTATGCAGATATTGCTGCGAGGTGTATTTTAATGGAAGAGAAGGCCAGGTTCGATTTTTGTAAGTGTAGTAAGTAACCCACTACATCCTTTGGAGATGCGTGTAATGGTTGAATTTGATTATGATGGCAGTAGCAAACAAACCTTTTCCATTTGCTTGCATAGCAGTGTCTAGTGGATGGTCTTCTAGCTTGCTTTATGACTTCCATACATTCTTGTGTGAGGTTTAAGTGTCCGAATTCTAGGATTTCAGGAGCCAGATTGCTAGATTCAGCGATGCTGGGTTTGGATGCCTGATCTGTTGTTTGTGTTGTGTTAACAGATCTGGCCTGTTGGGCAACTTGACGTGGGGTACTACTGATATGTCTAGCAGTGTTGTGTACCATGGTTGCCTTGCCCATGTAGGTGCTATTAGTATGAGTTTGAGTTTGTTTTGACTCAATTTGTTTACTAGATATGGAAGGAGAGGGAGAGGGGGGGAAAGCGTACGCAAATATCCCTGACCAGTTCATCCATAGGGCATTGCCTTGAGACTGCCTGTGTGGGTATCTGGATGCAAAGTTTTGGCATTTTGCGTTCTCCTTTGTTGCAAATAAGTCTATTTGAGGTGTTCCCCAACATTTGAAGTAAGTGTTTAGAATTTGGGGGTGAATTTCCCATTCGTGGACCTGTTGGTGATCTCGAGAGAGATTGTCTGCAAGTTGATCCTGGATCCCTGGAATAAACTGTGCTATTAGGCGAATGTGGTTGTGAATTGCCCATTGCCATATTTTTTGTGCCAGAAGGCACAGCTGTGTCGAATGTGTCCCCCCCTGTTTGTTTAGATAATACATTGTTGTCATGTTGTCCGTTTTGACAAGAATGTATTTGTGAGTTATGATTGGTTGAAATGCTTTTAATGCTTTGAAAACTGCTAGGAGTTCGAGGTGATTTATATGCAGCTTTATTTGATGTACATCCCATTGTCCTTGTATGCTGTGTTGATTGAGGTGTGCTCCCCACCCTGTCATGGAAGCATCTGTTATCACGTATTGTGGCACTGGGTCTTGGAAAGGCTGCCCTTTGTTTAAATTTATATTGTTCCACCATAGAAGCGAGAGGTATGTTAGGCGGTCTATTAACACCAGATCTAGAAGGCGACCCTGTGCTTGTGACCATTATGATGCTAGGCACTGTTGTAAGGGCCTCATGTGTAGTCTTGCGTTCGGGACAATGGCTATGCATGAGGACATCATGCCTAGGAGTTGTAATATCATCTTCGCCTGTATTCTTTGTGTTGGATACATGCGTTGTATAATCTTTTGGAAATTTTGAATCCTTTGTGGACTTGGAGTGGCTATTCCCCTTGTTGTGTCTATTGTCGCTCCTAGGTATTGTTGTACTTTGCACGGCAGAATGTGTGATTTCGCATAGTTGATGGTGAAACCGAGTTTGTAGAGGGTTTGTATGACCTGATCTGTGTGGTGTGAGCACCTTGTCAGTGAGTCGGTCTTGATTAGCCAGTCGTCTAGATACGGGAATACGTGTATTTGCTGCCTTCTGATGTGTGCAGCCACTACTGCTAGGCATTTTGTGAAGACTCTTGGTGCAGTTGTTAAACCGAACGGCAATACTTTGAATTAGTAATGTATTCCTTTGAATACGAACCTTAGGTATTTTCTGTGCGACGGATGTATTGGTATGTGGAAATACGCGTCTTTGAGATCTAAGGTTGTCATGTAATCTTGTTGCTTTAGCAATGGTAACACTTCCTGTAGCGTGACCATGTGAAAGTGTTCTGATTTGATGTATGTGTTTAGTGTTCTGAGGTCTAGGATTGGTCTCAGTGTTTTGTCCTTCTTTGGTATTAGAAAGTACAGTGAGTAAACCCCTGTATTTGTTTGTGTATCTGGTACCAGTTCTATTGCGTTCTTTTGCAGTAATGCTTGAACTTCTATTTCTAGGAGGTCCGAATGTTGTTTTGATATATTCTGTGTTTTTGGTGGTATGTTTGGAGGGATTTGTAGAAATTCTATGCAATAACCATGTTGGATAATTGCTAAGACCCAAGTGTCTGTTGTTATTTTCTCCCACGCTTGGTAATACTGACTTATTCTTCCCCCCACTGGTGTTGTGTGGAGGGGATGAGTGACGTGTGAGTCACTGTTTGGTTGTAAGTGTTTTGGGGCTTTGAAATTTTCCCCTGCTTCTAGGGAATTGTCCTCCTCTGTATTGGCCCCGAAAGCCTCCCCTTTGGTACTGTCCCTGGTAGGTGGACGGTGTTGAATGTGAGGTACTGGCTTGTGTGGCTTGACCCGGAAACCCCCCTCTAAAGGTTGTCTTGCGGAAGGTGTTGAAAGTGCCTCTGCTCTGCGGGGAGTAGAGCGCGCCCATGGCTTTTGCAGTGTCAGTGTCCTTTTTTAGCTTCTCAATTGCCGTGTCCACTTCAGGTCCGAACAATTGTTGCTCATTGAATGGCATATTGAGCACCGCCTGCTGTATCTCTGGTTTAAAACCAGATGTTCGTAGCCACGCGTGCCTTCGTATGGTTACTGCTGTGTGAATTGTTCTTGCCGCTGTGTCCGCTGCGTCCATAGAGGAGCGTATCTGGTTACTGGAGAGGTTTTGGCCCTCCTCAACCACTTGTTTCGCCCTCTTTTGTAGTTCTGTGGGTAGATGCTCAATGAGGTGTTGCATCTCGTCCCAGTGGGCTCCGTCATATCGCGCTAGGAGCGCTTGAGAGTTAGCGATGCGCCACTGGTTTGCAGCCTGTACTGCCACCCTTTTACCGGCTGCATCGAACTTGCGGCTCTCCTTATCCAGGGGTGGTGCATCGCCCGATGTGTGAGAGTTTGCTCTCTTGCGAGCTGCCCCAACCACAACCGAATCTGGTGGCAGTTGTGAGGTGATGAAAGCTGGGTCTGTGGGAGGTGCTTTATATTTCTTTTCCACCCTCGGTGTTATTGCCCTACTCTTGACAGGCTCTTTGAATATGTCC
The DNA here is from genome assembly GCF_031143425.1 of Pleurodeles waltl. Taxonomy (NCBI): domain Eukaryota; kingdom Metazoa; phylum Chordata; class Amphibia; order Caudata; family Salamandridae; genus Pleurodeles; species Pleurodeles waltl. The sequence goes on from NC_090446.1 coordinate 1,138,054,039, forward strand.
TTTGCGTGCCTTAGCATTCCTGGGAGCATAGGCAGGCTTTGGTAGGTGCTATGTGTGGAAGAGAGGGTGTTGAAGAGGAAGTCATCCTCGACAGGCTCCGAGTGTAGAGACACGTTATGGAACTCTGCTGCTCTAGCCACCACTTGTGAATATGCTGTGCTGTCTTCTGGTGGTGAGGGCTTTGTAGGATACGCCTCTGGACTGTTGTCTGACACTGGGGCGTCGTATAAGTCCCAAGCATCTTGGTCCTGGTCACCTTGGCTTAAGGTGGTGTGAGCAGGTGAATGTGACGGAGTCTGTGCCGATGAAATGTGAGCTACAGGTGGAGGAGAGGGTGGCGGAGTTACCTTCTTCACCAGTTTTGTTTGTGGTGCTTGTTCTTGTTGGAATTAAAGTCTCCACTTCCTCCTAATAGGGGGAAGGGTGCTTATTTTCCCTGTTCCACTCTGTATAAAAATCAGTTTTTGAGTGTGGTCCACCTCAGTGGATTGTAATTCCTCCTCGAATCTATGCTTTCGCATTTGAGAGGACAGTGATTGTTCCTCTGAATAGGAACCAGTAGTTGGCTCGGTTGCGGGTCGTTTTGGCACCGAAACTATGTCCACGCTCTTTTTCGGCTCCGAGGCGACTTTTATCTTTTTAGGAGTCGAACCCTCTCGGCGTCGATCCTCCTCGGTGCCGCTGTCTCTGCGTCGAGCAGCTTCGGCTCCGCTATCTCGGCGTCGATCTTTGTCGGCAGCACTATCTTGGTCCCGAGATGGCTGGGTGCCTGTGTCTCGACCCGAGTCGGACGATCTCGGCACTATTTCGGCCTTCTTCGGTGCCGATGGTCGGTCACCGCTTTTATGGTTTGAGCCATGGCCTGATGGCAGTGGCGTCCCCTGGGCCTTGTCAGTTTTCTTATGTGCTATCCTCGACGTCTTACTCACTGTTTCATGGTCGTCGAATTCGTCCGAGTCTGATTCATGGATCGAGAAGGCTTCTACTTCTTCTTGTTCCTCGAATTCTCGGTGTCCTGTCGGTGTGGACGCCATTTGCAGTCTTCTGGCTCGTCGGTCACGGAGCGTTTTTCGGGACCGGAACGCACGACAGGCCTCACAAGTTTCTTCCCTGTGCTCGGGCGACAGGCACAGGTTACAGACCGAATGTTGGTCTGTATATGGGTATTTGTTGTGGCATTTAGGACAGAATCGGAACGGGGTCCGTTCCATCAGCGTCGATGTCACACGCGGTCGGGCCGACCAGGCCCCGACGGGGGATCGAAAACTACCCCGAAGGGCAACGGAGATGTTATCGTTCCGATTCGATGTCGATGCTATCTAACCCGATCCCGAACGCAACAATACCGACGTAATTTTCCGATTTTGAGCTAACTTTCCGTTCCGAAACCCAGAGCGAAAGGAACACGTCCGAACCCGATGGCGGAAAGAAAACAATCGAAGATGGAGTCGACGCCCATGCGCAATGGAGACAAAGAGGAGGAGTCCCTCGGTCCCGTGACTCGAAAGACTTCTTCGAAGAAAAACAACTTGTAACACTCCGACCCAACACCAGATGGCGGGCTATGCACAACATGTGTATCTACAGTGACCGATGCCATCGAACATGATAAACAAGCGAGTTTCCTTTGGTAACTAATTATCTGTTAGATACTGTAGGAAGTTGGCTCTGTATGTGCTATTTCAAAGTAAGGAATAGCATGCACAGAGTCCAAGGGTTCCCCTTAGAGGTAAAATAGTGGTAAAAAGAGATAATACTAATGCTCTATTTTGTGGTAGTGTGGTCGAGCAGTAGGCTTATCCAAGGAGTAGTGTTAAGCATTTGTTGTACATACACATAGACAATAAATGAGGTACACACACTCAGAGACAAATCCAGCCAATAGGTTTTGTTATAGAAAAATATCTTTTCTTAGTTTATTTTAAGAACCACAGGTTCAAATTCTACATGTAATATCTCATTCGAAAGGTATTGCAGGTAAGTACTTTAGGAACTTTAAAGCATAAAAATTGCATGTATACTTTACAAGTTATTGACAAATAGCTGTTTTAAAAGTGGACACTTAGTGCAATTTTCACAGTTCCTAGGGGAGGTAAGTATTTGTTAGGTTAACCAGGTAAGTAAGACACTTACAGGGCTTAGTTCTTGGTCCAAGGTAGCCCACCGTTGGGGGTTCAGAGCAACCCCAAAGTCACCACACCAGCAGCTCAGGGCCGGTCAGGTGCAGAGTTCAAAGTGGTGCCCAAAACACATAGGCTAGAATGGAGAGAAGGGGGTGCCCCGGTTCCGGTCTGCTTGCAGGTAAGTACCCGCGTCTTCGGAGGGCAGACCAGGGGGGTTTTGTAGGGCACCGGGGGGGACACAAGCCCACACAGAAATTTCACCCTCAGCGGCGCGGGGCGGCCGGGTGCAGTGTAGAAACAAGCGTCGGGTTCGCAATGTTAGTCTATGAGAGATCTCGGGATCTCTTCAGCGCTGCAGGCAGGCAAGGGGGGGGTTCCTCGGGGAAACCTCCACTTGGGCAAGGGAGAGGGACTCCTGGGGGTCACTTCTCCAGTGAAAGTCCGGTCCTTCAGGTCCTGGGGGCTGCGGGTGCAGGGTCTCTCCCAGGTGTCGGGACTTAGGATTCAAAGAGTCGCGGTCAGGGGAAGCCTCGGGATTCCCTCTGCAGGCGGCGCTGTGGGGGCTCAGGGGGGACAGGTTTTGGTACTCACAGTATCAGAGTAGTCCTGGGGTCCCTCCTGAGGTGTTGGATCGCCACCAGCCGAGTCGGGGTCGCCGGGTGCAGTGTTGCAAGTCTCACGCTTCTTGCGGGGAGCTTGCAGGGTTCTTTAAAGCTGCTGGAAACAAAGTTGCAGCTTTTCTTGGAGCAGGTCCGCTGTCCTCGGGAGTTTCTTGTCTTTTCGAAGCAGGGGCAGTCCTCAGAGGATGTCGAGGTCGCTGGTCCCTTTGGAAGGCGTCGCTGGAGCAGGATCTTTGGAAGGCAGGAGACAGGCCGGTGAGTTTCTGGAGCCAAGGCAGTTGTCGTCTTCTGGTCTTCCGCTGCAGGGGTTTTCAGCTAGGCAGTCCTTCTTCTTGTAGTTGCAGGAATCTAATTTTCTAGGGTTCAGGGTAGCCCTTAAATACTAAATTTAAGGGCGTGTTTAGGTCTGGGGGGTTAGTAGCCAATGGCTACTAGCCCTGAGGGTGGGTACACCCTCTTTGTGCCTCCTCCCAAGGGGAGGGGGTCACAATCCTAACCCTATTGGGGGAATCCTCCATCTGCAAGATGGAGGATTTCTAAAAGTTAGAGTCACTTCAGCTCAGGACACCTTAGGGGCTGTCCTGACTGGCCAGTGACTCCTCCTTGTTTTTCTCATTATTTTCTCCGGCCTTGCCGCCAAAAGTGGGGCCTGGCCGGAGGGGGCGGGCAACTCCACTAGCTGGAGTGTCCTGCCGGGTTGGCACAAAGGGGTGAGCCTTTGAGGCTCACCGCCAGGTGTGACAATTCCTGCCTGGGGGAGGTGTTAGCATCTCCACCCAGTGCAGGCTTTGTTACTGGCCTCAGAGTGACAAAGGCACTCTCCCCATGGGGCCAGCAACATGTCTCGGTTTGTGGCAGGCTGCTAAAACTAGTCAGCCTACATAGATAGTCGGTTAAGTTTCAGGGGGCACCTCTAAGGTGCCCTCTGTGGTGTATTTTACAATAAAATGTACACTGGCATCAGTGTGCATTTATTGTGCTGAGAAGTTTGATACCAAACTTCCCAGTTTTCAGTGTAGCCATTATGGTGCTGTGGAGTTCGTGTTTGACAGACTCCCAGACCATATACTCTTATGGCTACCCTGCACTTACAATGTCTAAGGTTTTGTTTAGACACTGTAGGGGTACCATGCTCATGCACTGGTACCCTCACCTATGGTATAGTGCACCCTGCCTTAGGGCTGTAAGGCCTGCTAGAGGGGTGTCTTACCTATACTGCATAGGCAGTGAGAGGCTGGCATGGCACCCTGAGGGGAGTGCCATGTCGACTTACTCATTTTGTTCTCACTAGCACACACAGGCTTGTAAGCAGTGTGTCTGTGCTGAGTGAGGGGTCTCTAGGGTGGCATAAGACATGCTGCAGCCCTTAGAGACCTTCCTTGGCATCAGGGCCCTTGGTACTAGAAGTACCAGTTACAAGGGACTTATCTGAATGCCAGGGTGTGCCAATTGTGGATACAATGGTACATTTTAGGTGAAGGAACACTGGTGCTGGGGCCTGGTTAGCAGGGTCCCAGCACTCTTCTCAGTCAAGTCAGCATCAGTATCAGGCAAAAAGTGGGGGGTAACTGCAACAGGGAGCCATTTCTTTACAGATACATATTCTAGTTGCAGATTCCTTACCTTAGAATTTCCCCCAGGTGTCAGTCTGGATCCAGAGATTTGTCTTTAGGCAGTACCTTCATTGTTGGCGTCGTGGTCGCCAGTTACAACGTTGCAGGTCATATATAGGCACCACCACAGCACAAGGACGTCAGTTTCTTTTCAGGACTTTCCACACCTGATGCGTGGAGCCATGAAGAACCCTGACTCTGGTGCGCCAGAACTAGGACGCTGAAAGGTAAGTCCATGTCCCTAAAAGTCAGTTCTCAGAGTGGGAAGGATGGGTGGGTCGGTGAGGAACCTGCAACAAGAATAAGTCTCTACCGGATAGTTTGTTATCAAAGGTAGGTAACTTGTTCATCTGATAGAGACTCCTAGTTGCAGATTCCATACCTTAGAATAGATACCCAAGTAAAACCATCCCTGGAGGTGGGTCTGCTAACCAAGATCATACTAGGAAATCCTGCAGGACCGAACAGGCAAAGTACCCCTGTCCAGGCAGTAGTGTTTAGTAAACGTGTGCAAGAATGGCCATGTTGCTGCCTGGCACATGTTGCACCTTTGGCTCTGATAGAATGAGCATGCAAGCCCTTCAGGGGTTGCTTCTTAGCCAATGCGCAGCACATTTTAAGTGTTTGCGCCGAATTAGTGAGATTCTTTTTACGCTAATTCGCCGCAAACTTAACTCCACAGCACACTTTATTAAATCCTCTAACTTTGCAGTCAGAGCAGAAAAGTAACCATTAATCTCCAGGATAAAATAAGCAGCAAATTGTAAGAAGATATAAGCTGGCACTGGACTTCTGCCGTTGAACCCACAGCAAATGTGACAAGACTACAAGACTTAAAGTCACCTTCATTGCTCATTCACTGGCTGAATGAACAGAACACTTTTTTTGTCAGCTTGCCAGAACGGGCCAGTAGGCCTAAAAATGGCTCACCCTTATAAAATCGATTAGTCATAGCGTGTGGGCGAGCAGATAACTTGGTCTGTAAAGGCTGAGTCACTGAAAGTCTAACGCATGATGTAGGTTTCCAAAAGGATGATAATATGGAACCAGAGTTCATCTAAACTGAAACCCCAGGTAACTACTCAATTGCTCTGGGACGGTCATGCACAATATTTTTGTAACTCCTATAACGTATGCTAAATATCTTCTTTCCAATTACAGCCGGTCAACATTTGGATTTGAACGGGCAGGCATGAGTACCAAGGAAGACTAGGTAATTCTGTAGACATTCCAGGTGGGATTAAGGGTCTCTACATAAATCACGTTCGTGATCCACACTTTTGCTTCTATTACAGGTTTGCCAGACAGAGCAAGTTGTAAATTTTAATGGGCCGACATGTGTAGAAGCATAAGGACCAGATAATTATTTGGTAGGTACCTCATCTGTGTCACCTGGCACATTATAATATGACAACATGCTGTAACTAACTGTTAACCATCTTTTCTTTTGATGCAGGCATCTCAGACAGTACTGGTCATAGATGAGGGCGGACAGACCTGAGTAGCAGCAGAAAGAGCAGGTTATTATTTGCTAGTTTTTCCTTATGGTGCAACTGAGACATTGAAATGTTCAGGTGCTTTAATAATTTTTTAGTCTTGTACAGGCATCTTACACCCTGCTACACAAATTTGATCAGGCACACGTGAGTAGAAGCAGAAAGACAAGGTAATAATGTAGCAGATTTTCATTGTTATGCACCTAGTACAGTGGAATATGACAACCTACTTTAACCACCTTACCCACCTTTACTTCTGTTGCACGCATCTCCAACACTACTCACATATTACAAAAAGGCGCATGTGAGTAGAAGCAGAAAGACAAGATAATTATTTGGTATATTTCACTTGTAATGCATCTAGTACATTACAAAATGACGACATTCTTCAACCGTTTTTTTGTCCCCTTTTGCAGGCTTCTTAGACAGGGCTAACATTGGTTAGAAAAGGCAGGCGTGACTACAATCAGAAAGACCAGGTAATTATTTAGTAGTTTTCCTTGTAGGACATCTGAAACACTGGAACACAAGCATGTGCTGTAACCATTTTTTTTCCTTCTATTGCAGACATCCTAGACAGTGTTCCATCTACAGGCAGGTGTGGGATCAAACAGAAAGGCCCAGGTAATTACTTGCTACATTTTCCAAGAGATAGCTCAGTCTTGTCTCGTAGATTGCATTCAATAGCATAAAAAACAACTTTAAGTAATGTTCCTCACTTTAAATAATGTCCCTCTTTTTTTTGCAGGCTTTGCAGCACAGTTGGCTCAGACTGATTGCCAACAAAATGTTAAAGCGCAAAGCTGTGACTTCTGCAGAGAGCAGTGCTTCACTACAAAGAAAGAAATGCTGTTGTGTGTTAAAAGAAGAATGGCTGAAAGAAATTGTGGCGACTGAGACACAGAAGTCCAGGAGCAAGGTTTGTGTACAACTGGGAGAGCTATTTCTATACAATCCAAAAGTAGGCCTGATTTGCAAAGTATGTGCAGAAGCAAAGATTGCAGGGGGCTTTTCTACTAGAAAGAAATGGAGTGATGGCTGGAAGCTGGACTACTTGAAATGCCATCTATGTAGCAAAGTTCATGAATCTGCTTTGGTGACACTTAGAAATAAAAATGCTGCTGCCAGGCTGGGTTTTGGCGTGCGCACCATGCAAACGTAAACCGCCAGTGACAGAGCAAACAGATTAGAAGTGGCTGAACGGCAAAGACCCCTGCCTGAGGAGATAAAGATACTCATCAACAATGTGTTGCTAGCAGTCAAACTGAACACGTCAATGTTATCGGTTCAAGATATCCATGACCACGTCGCATTGTATGTGAAGATGCTAGACAGCTGGAGGAGCAAGAACTATGCCTTTGAGTTTTTGGAGGCCATCAACAGCGTGATACGCTCAGACTTCATGGCAGAACTTCGCAGTGCTCGGTATTACACATTGATAATTGATGAGAGCACAGATATTTCAAATTACAAAAATTCTCATCCTCTACTTCAAGTTTTGATCTAAAACATCAACATAGCACAAAACAGTGTTTGGGGGAATTGTAACTCTGAGTGCATGCAATGCGGAGGCTATCACTATAGCTGTAAAAGACCTCTACACTGCCAATAAACTGGATCTTATGAAAATGGTCAGGTTCACATCAGATGGAGAATCAGTGATGCTGGGAAAGAACAATGGTGTTGCTACCCACCTCAAACAATCTATTCCCCATCCAGTTGAGCAGCACTGTGTTGCGCACAGAGAATATTTGGGAGTTGATGATGTCTGGAAAAAAGTGCTGATGATCAAGGAAACTGAAACATTACTGAGACCTGTCTACACTGTGTTCTCCCGCTCACCTTTAAGGAAGTCCAAGCTGGATGAAATTGCTTTGGTCACTGAATGCGAAGCGGTCTCCTTTCGGCCACTCAATGAAGTGCGGTGACTTTCAAGGCATTTTGCTGTTGGTGCACTCTTGCGTAATTATGAGGTTGCTCTCAAATACTTTGATCATGAAAGAGTTGAGGAGAATGACCCAATTGCTAAATATTGCTACAAAAAACTATGTACTCAAACTACCATATTTTCTTAGCAGCTCTAAATGACATTCTGGGTGAACTTGCATCTTTGTGCAAATTGTTTCAGAAAAGCTCTTTGACCACCGTTAAAGCTGTACAGTATGCGAGAGCAAAAATTACCCAAATAAAGGAATAGTACTTGGGCGACACGGTCGTTTGGAGCAACACTGTAAGAGATCTGATGGCTTTGTGCAGAGAAAACCGATAGTATGATAGTGAGCCGATGTTATCTTTCATTAAACTTTGTGAGCACATGGAAAGGTTCCCAGAAGATTAACTGAAGGAATGAACAAGCTTTGATTTCCATACAGTAACAACACAATCACAGTTTGAGTATGGGACTGAGAACGTACAAAGACTAAGAAGGTCTTGGTCCTGGGTGATTCTGACACCCCTGATGATGTTGTTCAGCAGTATAGAGATTATAAATATGTGGTGGCAGCACATATAAAAAAAAAGATTGTTTAGGACTTTTCAAGACATGGTGAATTTCACTCTTTGGAATGCTGCACAGTATAGTGTTGTATCTCAGCTTGTTGATGTCTGTGCAACTTTCCAGGCTTCAAGTGTAGACTGCAAATGCGGATTCCGCCTCATTAACTCAATCAAGTCCAAAATAAGAGACAGACTAGAGGAGAGTCACCTAGGTATGCTGATGAGGACAAAGGCTTACATCTCAAATGGGAAAGTTGACTTAGACAGAGTTGATCAGCACTGGAAGAATGGCAAGGACTGGCGAGAAAAACAAAAATGTCACACATCTCATGTTGGCACCTGACTTGTCTAAACTCTGATGCAGCTCCTCCTACAGTCCATGTGTGGGTGGGGTAGGAACATTTCTCAGCCTGTATCTTGGCAGGGGCATCATGGCATTAATCAGCAGTGTGTTCATCAAACTGTAAATGTTAACTAATTGTACAACTGGCTGTATTTGATGTGCAGGGCCCTCTGCAGCACTCAGAGTATTCGTTAAAGTTTCATAATGGTTCAACCTTCTGATTTCGGTTTTCTCTAAGTGGGGTGTAGGTGGCACTTAAAAGTCATGTTCTTGGGGTGTGCAACCAGGTCACAAAACTGCCTTAATGCCCTATTGCATGGAGCAATGTTTATACAAATATCCCTTTCTTGCTTTAGTGGTATGGAGAGGCTAATGCCCAAGATCTTGGTAGTTATGCGCTGCGCTCGCGTGAATGGTCAATTTCTAGGCGCACGTATCCTTGGCTGCAGCGCACAGAGACCTCACACTGCCGCACACAGCAGAAAAAAAAATAGAGGGAACATTGCTCACAGCTCTAGGCATGGTCTTCATGTCAGGGTCATTCTTCGGCACCAGCTGGACGTCCTGTCAGACTCATTGAACAACACAGTCTACCGAATATATGTGCAAGTTGCTCAGCTGGAAACCAAACAGACCAGCCTCCTCCTATTCTTTTACACGAAAGGGGTCATCATCAGCTAAGATGTCTGGGGTGCCTGGGTGTCCTGGTGATGCATACTGCGTGGCCAGCGTAGATGCATTTCGATACCCGAGGCTCTTCTTGAATCAGACATTCAGGCCCGATGGACAGGAAGCATTGTCATGGTTGGGAGACCGGCACAGACTGTAAACCTTGAAATAGTCACTCACGCAGCTTTCTCTGGAGAGGATGGACTGGGTGTGGTTCTCCACTCCAGAGGTCCAGGAGGCCCTCAATGCCCTCAATGCGCTAGGCCATCAATGATGTTCTTTGATGTTAATGAAGGGACCAGAGTCTCCCATGCCCAGCAAGTGGCTGCTACTGTAACTGTCTGTACCCAAGATCTTGGTAACCAACACAGCAGAAAGGATTTTAATGGAGTATTACCTAGTTGCTCTCTCTCTATTGTAAGGTAAGGAAGCCTGACATCTAAGTGATTCTACAGTCTGACAAAAGGACACTAGATGCCAATGTAATACATTTCCAGAACTGGAATCTTAAACCCACCTCTCTCATAAATAAGTATCATAACAGCCCAAGTGATGTGTGGCTTTCAATCCACTCAAGTCTGTTTAACTTTATTCTGAGGGTCTAAAAACAACATTTATTTAAAGAGATGGGTGTGTTCATGAGCAAATACAGGAATTTAAGAAGAACCACCATTTTAATAAGTGCTACTCAGTCAGCCACAGGTAGGGTATCTTTATCCAGACTGTAAACTGGTGGGTCAGTTTATACACTGCTGGACCATAATTTAGTTTAATAGTAGACCTCTGTGTAGCACCAACCATAGGTATTCAACTATGTCCTCTATTGATCTAACCAGGAATTCCAATTCAGTTTTGACTGAGGAATTTGTGAGGGGAAATATTTTGGTTTTATCCCAGTTGATAATTATGCCAGAAATGTGCCACATATGATTACTTCCCTTATACTGAGCCAGAGATTAGCAGCTGCATTTCAGAAAAACAGCAGAATATAATCTACATACAGAGAGAGAAGTAAGCACCCCAAGCAAAGATAGAGGCTTATATGTAAGTGACACAATCCAGATATTTCTCATGGCTATCTAGGTCTCAGCTATCCATGAGGTATACCTTTTCCCCTGATCTGTCAAGCTCTAAGTTCAGCACCAAACTGAATTCTTCGACCCACACCACCATTTCAACCTCAATATATATATATATATATATATATATATATATATATATATATATATATATATATCAGTATTTTAAAAACTGTTTACAAAAAAAATGTTGGTGTGCAAACATTGAGGGCCAACCGTATTAGGCAGCACTATCATTCTGTTATTAAGAGTCCAAACTAGAATAATATTTCTGTCTTCTGGGTCCTCTAATTTATGGATCAATTTTAAATCAATTGAATGGAGTATTAGGATACACACTCAATTGGAGTATGTACTTTAGGTCTAAATGGCCATGTCAATACTGTACCTATCAAAGATAGACAGCATTTTCCTCACTGTCTGAGGGTTAGTTAAGCCTCTGATGATCAAGGACAACAAATGCCTTTTTAGAAAGGGTTATGCAGTCGGATATCAAATGTGTTGTTTCTGTAATCTAGAGTTGCTTTTTGTCACATGTATGCTCTAATGTAAACAACTGTGTGTGGCTCATGTCATACCTAATTGTTTCTGTCCTCTTACTCTCCCTTTACGCATACTCAAACCCAACTATCGGTGCCAGATATCCGGAACAAATAACACACTTAAACATTTAGGCACTGTACAGGTGGTACACATTTAGGGAATAGTGTGCCTGCAGTGTCCATCCTTTATATAAGTGTTCATACTACTTTTTGGGCGCCGCAGTGCCCTCATAGTAGTTTTAATAAAGTCACTCACTCAAAGCCTTCTATTTCTTACTAGAAAGAACAATACAGTAGGTTAGTACGACACTGGACTGCTGCCTGCCCACCACCCTCTCCAAGCAAAATCTATAAGTTCATAGAGGCACTGCTCACAGAAGTTGTAATAATTCTGCTTACTCCACATTGCTTGTTATGGTAGTGCGATCTTGGCTTCCCTCTAAGAACACTGGTTGCTCAGGTGGCGATATCTATGAAATTTTGATGTATTTGCTTGAAATATTTGTTGCCCCAGCTGCATTTGTGAAGATGTGTTTATCCATAAATTTAGATTGAACGGATAGAACAATGTGTATTTCATGTCTTTGGACCAAAGACTGGTTTTTATTTCTGTGAACTTACATCTTGCTCTCTGGAACGCCACTGTAAAGTCTGTATGTATGGCCAGGTTCACGCCCTGATCCTGAAGTGGTCACCTTCTCCCCGCCACCTGAAGACCTGTGTTGAGATCGCTAAAGTTGCGAAGTCTTTGAATGATTAGCCAAGCAGATGACCCTGGTGGTGGACTCTTAAACAAGAATGCTTCATAATAGCCTTGTTAAATATGCTTAGGAAATCTGTCTGCAGATTTAAGATGCCTTGTGAGTGATCGTCTTCAACGATAGACCTCTGGACAAGGCCCACACCCACATTTTCTGCATCTCTAGTGATAATAGTGAAAAGACTTTGCAGAGATCTTGTGGATGGACTCTTCAGTCTGAAAGTGAGGCATCTGAAACAACTGTGTGTTGGAAGTTTCAGCTGGAAAGGGGCATTTTGGATCACTTACACCACGAAAGACTTTTTTGCTGCTATTGATATAGAGCTTGTGGTCCCAGTTCTCCTTTTGAGACCACTGATCCTCAAAGCATGGCTGAAGAGATCTCAGCTTTTGGACAAACTGCAGGATGCCACTCAGTATGGAGGAGATCCGGCAGGCTGCAGCTGTCGGAACCTTCAAAAGAAGAGTACGTTTCTGCTAGATTGGGGATATTCTCTCCTTGAAGGAAACAATTTTCCTTGTATTGCGTCCAAGGTAGCTTGCAGATAAAACAGAACTTGTAGGGGGGGTTACGACATCTTCTGGAGGTTTATATGTAGGCCTAGTTTGTCTAATAGCAAGCCCTCCAATAATTTCTCAGCACTGCTTGCATTTATCCATATATGGATACATACATATTCTTTGACTACTGCCATGTGTTTTGGAGAATGTCCAAAGAACAAACTTCAACTGGGAGCACTGCATATTGGAAATGTGAAGCTCCTACTACGAATCTCAGGAATTTTCTTTGCCTTTTCAATATTGGAATTTGTTAAATAGGCATCTTGCAGTTCTTCTGCATATATCCAGTCCCCTTTCCTGTGACACAGGAAAATTTGATGAAGTGATAACATATAGAATGTTTCCCTTCTGGTCGACTTGTTGGTCATCCACATATCCAACACTGGCCTGCATTTCTTCTTTGGATCCTTTTTTGGAAACAATGCTTGTCTCTATGTGAAGGAGAAGAACTAGTTCTATTCCATGTTCCTTCCACAATACAGAGGTTTCTTTCCACAGGTAAGCTCACCAACATTACAATGTGGGCTGTAGAGGAACAAAAGCCAGCACCATCTGTCGCTTGTGATGTTTTTCTACTCTTCCAGGTAATGAAACAGCATACCCGTGATTGGAATGGTTAATTGAAAGGGGAAAGGGTTCGGTCATTGGTGACTGGTAGTCACCCTGAACAGTTGGCTGTGGGCACTGATCTGACTTGGTCCATCGTCATCTCTTTTGCTGATAAAGGGATCTCTGTACCTGCTAATGTTGTTGCAGCTGTTGCTCCTGACAAGGTCAACTAGGGAAATGATTTGAGAAAAACAACTCCTCCAGACTGACAACCTGGACTTCACTTTATCATTACCATCTCTTCTTATGTGTTTGTTAGAATATGTAAGAGCCAGAAATCTGTAGTCAGAGAATCTTCATCTGAGTAACTGGTTTAAGAGTTACTGGAACAGCACAGGAAGATGCTGTACCAGTTGCTGCGAACGCTGTAGGGTCATTCACCACACTTAGGACTTGGATTGAGATAAGGGAACTTTCCCAGACCACTTGTGCAAAAGCATGCTTGCGATGCCTTGGCATTTCTTCAGCAAATAATTCAAGGTTTGCAAAGGTTTCTCAACCAAAATAGCCTACAAGAGCAGTAGTGCTAGTTATCTTCAGTGCTACAGTCCTTCTCACCTACCACATGAAATGAAAATGCAACTCAGTGTCTAGTACCCTTGGGTGTCTAGGTGCTAAGCTCTGAGAAGGTAGCCTACTGGGGTGGAGGGGGCTACGGTGAGAGAAGGAGCTATAAATTAAACAGCCAGGCTTTCAAGGTTCTCCTAAAAGCAAGAAGCTCCGTGCTTCTTTTCAGTTCAAGGGGGAGGGAGTTCCAAAGTCTGAATTTGCCACCCACAAAGCTCCTTTCGCCTCATTGGGATTTTTAAATATTTTGGGATGACAAGTTTGTATGCCACAGCAGAGCAGAGCAATCTCAGCAAGGCGTGCCAGTGGAAACTTTGCTTGATGTAGGTGGGGCCAGTGCCGTGGAGTGCCCTTAAGTCAATACACAGGGTCTTAAAATCTATGCACTTCTAGGCAGGGAGCCAGTGGAGATGGGTAGGAACAGAGGATGCGGATTCATGCTTGGGAATGCCCAAGAGTAGGCAAGCAGCCACGTTTTGAAGAAACTGAATTTGATTGAGGCACATTTTCCAGATGTTACGAAATGAGGCACTGCAATAATTGGGGTTTTTTAGGATAAAGGCTGATATTGCAGTTTTCTGTAGATTCAACGGGATAAAGGGGAACATTCTTATTAGATGTTTTAAGGTATTGAGAGAGCGTAGTTTAATATTACATATTATAGACGTGAAATGCTTATGATTAACAATGCTGCATTAAATAAAATATTCATTGAAACATTCATTAACGTAAAGGATTTTCATGTGTGTAAACTAATGTTAACTGTAAGAAATAATCGTTCATAGTTTGCCTAAGCTGTGCACATTAAAACGCATAAGACTGCATTCGTTAGAGCCATATATCTTAAGTTAGCGCGAGTCGAGGAAAGCTGTGTAGCTCTCATAATAAAGCGTATTTTTCTGTCTCTTCAGTGTGCTGACTTGCAAAAGACCATGACCCAGCGATTGTTCTTTTTCTTCACTAGTTTGCAACAACATCCAATTCTCCCATCCGCATGTTAGTAGCTTCTAGCATAAAAGATATGTACGTCGAAACAATAATAGACACTTCCAAGGACGATAAAGCGAGAAGAAGAGAACTTTTGACCCGACGTGTGCCAGATCGGTGAAGTAACCCCAGATGAGCCACCTACAAAAATACGTCAATTATGAAGACCAATTGGAAATTAGGAAATTATCGTGAAATGACAAAATGCATTACTTAATGTATAATTTGATAGGTTACCAATGGTGGGGTGTATTGACTGACCAATAGAATTTTGGGGGAATGTATCACGAAAAGGGATAAAAACCCATGACACAGGAGACAAACAGCATTAGGTAGGGAATGATATCGATTGCATCCCGAAACTGTCACTCTATTTGGTGATTTGAGACCCAGATAAAACCATCCTTGCCCATAGACTGCCCCATTACACTTTTCTCCTTATGAGGAAAGTGACCCTTGCCTTTAACTTAGATAGACTGACGGTGATCTAACTGATGTCCTGAAGACGAAGACTGATCCTGTATGCTGACCTATCTTGAGGAGGGTAATTATAAATGTTGCTAATGAAATCTACTTACTTGCCTTTTCTTTCTAGGTACCAACTGCTGTGTGTTTTTTTGATTAGAGACCTTAGTTAGATGTTTTCCAAATTAATGTTCTAAATTGTTTGCATGAAGTCCAACATGCTAATGCTAATTAGAGGTTAGATGAGGCATCCATTCCGACTGACAAACTGACGTGACTAACGTGGTGCTATGCTGAACTTGTATCTCTAGAAGATTCTATGTATTACGATCTGCTTATAGTCAACTGATTGTCTATGCTTCTGATCTTTGCATTATTGAAAGTCTATCATGATTGTCATCTTGTGATTATGCTTATTTGCTTCTTGGTTTTGAGATTGACGCATTTGTTATTAGATTGTAATCAATAGGGAATAAAACTCATAAAAACTTCATTAAGGTGTGATTATTCATGACTGAAAGGTCATGGTTGCGCCGAATGCTTATTAATGTCTAAGGTGGGATATATTTTGGTGCTAACTGTTGATAATGTTATTGACATATTAATCGATATATTGATCAGTTACCTCGTCCTACGGTGTCTCACCACTGGGTCCAAAGATTCATCAGCCTAAAAAGAGTCCTAATGTGTATGAATTAACATAGAGGGACGCGTTAACAGTTCTGGTAGCAGAGTACGGTTTGGCCCTTGGGGGGCCCTAGGACGGAGTTTCATTGTTTAATTTGTTTTTCTGTGATAATGCAATTTGGAGAGATGATGAGTTGCTAGGTTCGCCATGGCTTTCCCGGGATCTCGGAGTCTGCCTAAATGAGTTGGGAATGTTCTCGGCGCCATAGTATGTGTGGTTAGGGTCTTTGCGCTTATTAAATCTTATGCATTCTGCAGGTGGTTGTGAATATTTGAGTGTGATTAGGCCAAATTAAGTGTTGTTTAGAAGGAGTGTGCGTACTCCACAGTATGAGAGTAGGGAAGTCGGCGTACTTCATGTGAATGCAGCGCTTATTGCTCAAAATTATCCACGTGGTTGGTTGTTGTATACGGGCCTATTGAGGTCTAAGACTCCGGAGTATGATGTTAAATATGGTTTATGTTGTAATCTGTGCGGTTTAGTAGGTCAATCGGGTGTGGTTGACAAGTCAAGTTTCGAGTTATGATGCATGTGTGAACCCTTCGATGGAGATTTGACAAGTTCTAAAGTGCACTAGAAGGAGTCATTGACAAGTCAAGAGTAGGATTTGCAGGTCGAATTCTGCTTGCGTATGAGGGAACTGAGAAGGAGAGTGTAGCGGCCGAGGCTTCAAGTGAAATCTCTGTAAAGTTCTGAAGCGATTGTGTTACCCTTCCTGTAGTAAACCGGCCGATTTGTGTTGTCATTTAAGTGCTGGCAATAATTTGCATTAGTTTGTATGAGTTGTAAGGAGTTAGTGAGGTGTGGACAAGCCGCAAGACTTTGTCAGCTGCAGCGTGTGTGAGTGTGACGTCAGTGGTGACGCACTGAGATAGGTCAGATGCCGAGAGGGGTCGCGCACGGATTGGCTGACGTCCGTGAGAGGCAATAGGTTGAGAAAAGGGTAGGTGAAGAGTGTCCTGGAACTAAGCCGTTTTCTGATTAAATACAAAATAAAGAATTGCAAAATGAATTTTGTTAAGGCATTCAAAAGCGCTTTGAAAGGAGATGTGTATATTGTTGCAACTGATGGGGAACCTACACCACCTGAGGGTACACCAGCCTATACAGTTATGGAGGAAAAGGGTGTTGCACCATGTTTATGGATAAAACAATGGCGCAAATTAACAGAGAAAGAGGGGTGTCTAGAGTTTCCAGAACATGGAACATTTAATCTAAAGGTGTTAGAAAATTTGAGGTGGATGTGAAGTACGCAGAAACCACCTCCGAGACCGGCACAATATGAGGCTTTGGCGATTTGGGACCTGATGGCTCTTAAACATAGACAAGAAAGGTTTCACAGAAGATTGACAAGAGCAGAAAAGTCCTATGCAGAGGCTAGATGGGCTAATGAGAACAAAATGTGGAGACTAGGAATAGTGGATGGGTTAAAGCTGTTTCCGGCAATAACACAGGGAGAAGAGACACAGGGAAAGAAAGCTTCTTGCAAAACTGACCGATTCAGACCGATTCAAAGAGAACAAAAGGTCCTGGGAAGAAGAGAATGATTCAGATGATGAGGCGTTTATGGATAGATGTTACATGATCGTCCGCCACCGTATGCAGTGAACGACAGTGCTCCAAGTACTAGCTTGGATCCTGGGAACCAGACGAAGGAAAAGGGAGTTACTGATACAGCGCAGACTAGCGATACAGCATGGTGTCAGTGTACCCACTGCACCAGACTCGCCGATACATTTGCAGCCTCCACCGCAGATAAAAATAATTTACCCCGATGTCCCAGTGCTCGAGACTACTACGAACTTGGTGGTGCCGCCGGACCCGATATATACAAAGCCTAGGTTAATACAGATTGAGTCAACTCCACAGCTAGTGTCACAACCGCCACAACTGATACCTGGGTATAACCCCGTAGCGGGTCCTTTGAAAGAACCTGCACCAGGGACATTAGAGCAGACCTATGGTGTCGCCGCTCCAAGAACCTTGGGACCAGGCCAGACACCTGCCGCTATATCGCTACCTATTACTGTTGGTCCCCCAATACCGTTATATGCACAGGAGAAAACAGGGACATGCGAACAGGGGGTTATGACTCATGAAGCGATAAGAGGAGGGCCTATTAGAACTCCACAAATAATGGCCCAGGGAGGACAGCTTTGCGAACAATCAAGACCCTTAATGGACCTCAGTCCAATAGGGGCACCTCTTGAGGCAATGCGGCAAGCAGGGTTGGGAGTCCTGACTCCCCAAACTATGAGTACAAATACCTCATACACTCCAATGATACATGCAGGGAACATTTCACTGCAGGGTTTTACAGTACAACAGTTGAATGAGTGGTTAGAGAAAACTTGCACTTCACAAAAGACTACAGTCGAACCTGAAAAAGAAAAACAAGATGAATACCTGAATCTAGTACGACTAGGAGCAGAAGCTGCTGAATTGGTGGATGGAACAATGGGAGTGAATAGGTTGGAATCTTACACTGAGGCAGAATTAAGGTACTTATGCCCTAAGATTACCAAAGAGGTAGGCAAAGTACACCAGAGATTAACGAATTTGGCAGACAAATACAATATCGACATTGGAAACACGAAACATTTGAAAAGGAGTTACAGATTAGATTTTGACACGAAAGATTTTGAACACATGAGATCTGCAGGCATGAAGACACACTTGAAAGAGTTGCTGCAAAGCGCACAAATTTGGGGAGCACTAGAGAAATGGGAAGGCCGGTGGGCAAAGAAAAGAGATAAGGGAAAAAGAGATAGCCCAGGATCTAATGAAACAACAGTCACACCTAATTTAGACACAGTGAAAATCCTACCTATGAGAGAAACAGCTGGTGGTGTCTTGGTGCATGTGCCTTGGTCCAGGGGAGACATTTTGTCCTTTACGAATGATTATCCCAGGTTAAGAGAAAAACCGATTGAGTGGTATCAACAGACAGATAGATTCGTGAAGCTTGCGAAATGTCTCTGGGAAGACTTGAATACCTTGTTTGAGATTATTGTTCCGCCAGACTTGTGGCTCGAGTGCAAGAGAGGGGTAGATTGGCCCACAAGGGAACCGGCAAGGGATAAGGTGACTGGAGCACCTTCTGAAGAGGTGATGAAATATTATCATAAAGTAATTGAGTTTTTGAAACAGAAGGTGTCGCCGAAGGTGACTGATTGGCAGAAAATCGACCGGACCTCTCAAGAGCTTAAAGAGTCAATACATGCATATTATGAAAGGTTGTTGAAGGCATTCAAACATTACAGTGGTACTGAAACAATTGAACCACAGGACATGAATCATCTTGTGTTCAGATTCGTCGAAAGGCTGAGACCGGAGGTCAGCCAAATGATTAAACATCATCTGATTTGTTGGCAAGCTAAACCGATTGATGAAGTATTACAGTATGCAAAATACTGTAGTGACAAAATTGAGTTGAAGCAGAAAAACTTGAAGGAGAAAGTGATGGTGATGCAGATAAGAGCTGCACAGGCTGGAATACAGGGAAATGGTGTTCAGCAAATGATACAGCAACAACTGCAATTGAATGGTGTGTTTCAGGCAGTCGAGAGGTAGAGGTCGAGAGTTTGTGAACCGTGGTTCGGACATGAATAATGTTGTTATTCAAAATGATGGTCAAGGAGTGAAAAAGATGTCACCATGTCATGCGTGCGGGGGCGTGGGGCATTGGAAACGGGATTGTCCGAATATGATGCAGGATGGTACAGTTCAGCAGAGTATTAATGCCGGTACACTACAAAATTCACGAGGTCCAAGAATGAGACACCAGAATCAGAATCATCAAAATAATTTGGTGCAAATGTCAGGGGTGCAACCCATGCAGCAAATACAAATGCCGCGTTTCCAAACAGTGTCAGTACAACCAATGCAACAGCAGATCCCTATGGTGCCTAGACAGCAAATGCAGTTACCCCTAGCTCCAATGGGACAGCAACAGGTGACGCTTCCTCAGCAGGTCACAGGCCAGGTAACAAACCAAAACAACACTGTACAACAATTCCCATTAAGAGGTGAAAGTGATATGAATGAAGATTGGTCAGATGACAGCTCAGACAGTGAAGAGTGCAGGCTTGCAGCATCTTTAGAGGTAGACCAGAGAGGCCCATATGTAGAGGGAAGAGTAATGGGCTACAAAGTTTCATTTTTAGTCGACACAGGAGCTACACGCTCTACGGTTCGCAGTGCAGAAGTACCGAGATTACCTCTCTCGGGGCGCACCATACGAGTGGTCGGTGTGGCTAACCAGTACCTGACTAATCCAATCACTGACCCAGTGCAGGTTGAAATCGGAAATTTTCAGGGCCTGCATAGATTTGTGTGCGACTCAAGCCCAGTATCCTTATTAGGAAGAGACTTATTATGCAAAACCAAATGTTCGATTACCTGTTCCAATGGTGGAATAGAGGTACAGACAAACAGTGATGATGAGGGAGATGAGGGTCAACTCATAGAAGAAGGAGGATAGACGAATGAAGATTACCCTCTAATTACTCTATTCCCAGTGTTTACCTTGATCGATCTACCTGCTGATCTACAAGGATCCGTAACAGAGAAGGTGTGGGATTTGACTGGAAAAGAGGTCGGATTAATCAAAGGAGTAGGTCCAGTCAAGGTGCAGATAAAGCCAAATGCAGTGTTCCCACAAGTGCCACAATACCACATGACTCAGGATGTCCTTATTGAAGTGACACAGATAATTGTAGATTTTCTCAGACTGGGAGTCTTGAAAGAAGTCCTATTCAGTCCGTGTAACTCTCCTATTATGGGTTTGAGGAAGCCCTGTGGAAAGGTTCGAATTGTGCAGGACTTGAGAAAAATAAACGAAATTGTGATAAAATGCTGCCCTGTGGTTCCCAACCCAGCGGTAATAATGTTCCAGGTTCCTTGTGATGCTGAATGGTTTACTGTAGTAGACCTATCACAAGCATTTTTTTCGATTCCACTTCACGAAGACAGCCAGTTTTTGTTCAGTTTCAAATTCCTGGATAAGGTGTACAGTTGGTGCAGAATTCCTCAGGGGTTTTCTGAGTCACCATCCATCTTCAATCAGATATTGAAGAAAGATTTGGAACCTCTTGTGCTGCCTTTCAATTCGACTCTTGTGCAGTACATTGATGATTTGTTGATTGCATCCAAAACCAGAGACAGCTGTAATGAAAATGTCACTTACCCAGTGTACATCTGTTCGTGGCATCAGTCGCAGTAGATTCGCATGTTCTGCAATAGCTCGCCATCTGGTGTTGGGCCGGAGTGTTACAAGTTGTTTTTCTTCGAAGAAGTCTTTCGAGTCACGGGACCGAGTGACTCCTCCTTTTGTCTCCATTGCGCATGGGCGTCGACTCCATCTTCGATTGTTTTTCCCCGCAGAGGGTGAGGTAGGAGTTGAATTGTAGTAATAGTGCCCATGCAATGGAGTGACTAAGTATGCACCTATTTAAGGTTGAGATGATACATATATAAATAATTGAAGGTAACTTCCAAACTGCTACAGGCTCCCGGGGAGGCGGGTGGGCACATGCGAATCTACTGCGACTGATGCCACGAACAGATGTACACTGGGTAAGTGACATTTTCAGTTCGATGGCATCTGTCGCTGTAGATACGCATGTTCTGCATAGACTAGTAAGCAGTTATTTCCCCAAAAGCGGTGGATCAGCCTGTAGGAGTGGAAGTAGTTTGAAATAATGTCCTTAATACGGCTTGACCTACTGTGGCTTGTTGTGCGGATAACACGTCTACACAGTAGTGCTTGGTGAATGTGTGAGGCGTAGACCATGTGGCTGCCTTACATATTTCTTGCATTGGGATGTTTCCTAGAAAGGCCATGGTAGCACCTTTCTTTCTGGTTGAGTGTGCCCTTGGTGTAATGGGCAGCTGTCGTTTAGCTTTAAGGTAGCAGATTTGGATGCATTTAACTATCCATCTGGCTATACCTGGTTTTGAAATTGGGTTTCCTGCGTGAGGTTTTTGAAATGCAATAAAGAGTTGTTTAGTCTTTCTGATGTGTTTTGTTCTGTCAATGTAATACATCAATGCTCTTTTGACATATAATGTATGTAGTGCCCTTTCAGCTACGGTATCTGGCTGTGGAAAGAACACTGGAAGTTCCACTGTTTGATTTAGATGGAACGGTGAAATAACCTTTGGCAAAAATGTAGGATTGGTCCTTAGGACGACTTTATTTTTGTGTAGTTGTATAAAAGGTTCCTGTATAGTAAACGCCTGAATCTCGCTTACTCTTCTCAGGGAAGTAATGGCGATGAGAAATGCCACCTTCCAGGTTAGGAACTGTATGTTGCAGGAGTGCATGGGTTCAAAAGGTGGACCCATAAGTCTAGTTAGGACAACATTTAGGTTCCATGAAGGAACAGGTGGTGTTCTTGGTGGTATAATTCTCCTAAGGCCCTCCATGAATGCTTTAATGACTGGTATTTTATATAGGGAAGTTGAATAGGTAGTCTGCAGGTATGCAGATATTGCTGCAAGGTGAATCTTAATGGAAGAGAAAGCTAGGTTAGATTTTTGTAAGTGAAGCAAGTAACCCACTACATGTTCTGGAGTTGTGTGTAATGGTTGTATTTGATTAATATGGCAGTAGCAAACAAACCTCTTCCATTTACTTGCATAGCAGTGCCTGGTGGATGGCCTTCTTGCTTGTTTTAGGACTTCCATACATTCTTGGGTAAGTTGTAAGTGCCCGAATTCTAGGATTTCAGGAGCCAGATTGCTAGATTCAGCGATGCTGGATCTGGGTGTCTGATCTTTTGGTTGTGCTGTGTCAACAGATCTGGCCTGTTGGGCAATTTGATGCAGGGTACCACTGATAGGTCTAGCAGCGTTGTGTACCAGGGTTGTCTTGCCCAAGTTGGTGCTATCAATATGAGTTTGAGTTTGCTTTGACTGAGTTTGTTTACCAGGTAAGGAAGGAGAGGGAGAGGAGGAAAAGCGTAAGCAAATATCCCTGACCAGTTCATCCATAGGGCATTGCCTTGGGATTGTTTGTGTGGGTACCTGGATGCGAAGTTTTGGCATTTTGCGTTCTCCCTTGTCGCAAACAAGTCTATCTGAGGTGTTCCCCAGAGTTTGAAATAAGTGTTCAGAATTTGGGGGTGAATTTCCCATTCGTGGACCTGTTGGTGATCTCGAGAGAGATTGTCTGCGAGTTGATTTTGTATCCCTGGTATAAACTGTGCAATTAGGCGAATTTGGTTGTGAATTGCCCAATGCCAAATTTTTTGTGCTAGCAGGCTTAACTGCGTGGAGTGCGTCCCTCCCTGCTTGTTTAGATAATACATTGTTGTCATGTTGTCTGTTTTGACGAGAATGTATTTGTGAACTATTATTGGTTGGAAAGCTTTTAGTGCTTGAAAAACTGCTAGAAGTTCTAGGTGATTGATATGCAGTTTTGTTTGATGTACGTTCCATTGTCCTTGTATGCTGTGTTGATCGAGGTGTGCTCCCCACCCTGTCATGGAAGCATCTGTTGTTATTACGTATTGTGGCACTGGGTCTTGGAAAGGCCGCCCCTTGTTTAAATTTATGTTGTTCCACCACAGAAGCGAGAGGTAAGTTTGGCGGTCTATTAACACCAGATCTAGAAGGTGACCCTGTGCTTGAGACCACTGTGATGCTAGGCATTGTTGTAAGGGCCTCATGTGCAGTCTTGCGTTTGGGACAATGGCTATGCATGATGACATCATGCCTAGGAGTTGTAATACCATCTTTGCCTGTATCTTTTGTGTTGGATACATGCGTTGTATGATGGTGTTGAAATTTTGAATTCTTTGTGGACTTGGAGTGGCTACTCCCTTTGATGTGTCTATTATGGCTCCCAGGTATTGTTGTACCTTGCGTGGCAGAATTTTGGATTTTGTGAAATTGACGGTGAACCCGAGTTTGAAGAGGGTTTGTATGATCTGATTTGTGTGATTTGAGCACTGTATGAACGAATGGGCCTTGATTAGCCAGTCGTCCAAATATGGGAACACATGTATTTGCTGCCTTCTTATGTGTGCAGCGACTACCGCTAGACATTTGGTAAAGACTCTTGGTGCGGTTGTTAATCCGAAAGGCAGTACCTTGAATTGGTAATGTATTCCTTTGAATACAAACCTTAGGTATTTCCTGTGCGATGGGTGTATTGGTATATGGAAATAAGCATCCTTGAGGTCTAAAGTTGCCATGTAGTCGTGTAGTTTTAGCAATGGCAATACTTCTTGTAGTGTGACCATCTGGAAGTGGTCTGATTTGATGAAAGTGTTCACTACTCTGAGGTCTAGGATTGGTCTCAGCGTTTTGTCCTTCTTTGGTATCAGAAAGTACAGTGAGTAAACTCCTGTGTTTATTTGTGTGTTTGGCACTAATTCGATTGCATTCTTTTGCAATAGTGCCTGCACTTCTATCTCCAGGAGATTGGAATGGTGTGTTGTTAAATTTTGTGCTTTTGGTGGTATGTTTGGAGGGAATTGTAGAAATTCTATGCAATAACCATGTTGGATAATTGCTAGAACCCAAGTGTCTGTAGTGATTTCCTCCCATGCTTTGTAATAATGACCTATTCTTCCCCCCACTGGTGTTGTGTGGAGGGGGTGAGTGACATGTGAGTCATTGTTTAGTAGTAGGGGTTTTGGGGCTTTGAAATCTCCCTCTATTTCTAGGGAATTGCCCTCCTCTATATTGTCCCCGAAAACCTCCTCTATACTGTCCCTGGTAAGTGGACGGTGTTGCTTGTGAGGTGCTGGCTTGTGTGCTTTGACCCCGAAACCCCCCTCGAAAGGGCTTTTTACGGAATGTGCTGTAATTCCCTCTGCTCTGCGGGGAGTAGAGTGCGCCCATGGCTTTGGCAGTGTCCGTATCTTTTTTGAGTTTCTCAATCGCTGTGTCCACTTCTGGACCGAACAGCTCTTTTTCATTAAAAGGCATATTGAGAACTGCTTGTTGAATCTCTGGTTTAAATCCAGACGTTCGGAGCCATGCATGCCGTCTGATAGTTACAGATGTATTAATTGTCCGTGCAGCTGTATCTGCAGCGTCCATGGAGGAACGTATCTGGTTGTTGGAGATGGTCTGTCCCTCCTCAACCACTTGTTTCGCCCTATTTTGGAAGTCCTTGGGCAGATGTTCAATGAGATGTTGCATCTCGTCCCAGTGGGCTCTGTCATAGCGCGCAAGTAGTGCCTGGGAGTTCGCGATGCGCCACTGGTTTGCAGCTTGTGCTGCGACTCTTTTACCAGCTGCATCGAACTTGCGGCTTTCTTTATCTGGGGGTGGTGCATCTCCAGATGTGTGAGAGTTGGCCCTTTTCCTAGCTGCTCCTACAACAACAGAGTCTGGTGGCAGCTGTGTAGTGATGAAAACCGGGTCCGTAGGAGGCGGCTTATACTTCTTTTCCACCCTTGGTGTGATTGCCCTACTTTTGACCGGCTCCTTAAATATGTCTTTTGCGTGCCGGAGCATACCAGGGAGCATAGGCAGGCTTTGGTAGGAGCTGTGGGTGGAGGAGAGTGTGTTGAACAAGAAATCATCCTCGACCTGTTCTGAGTGGAGGCTTACGTTATGAAATTGTGCTGCTCTAGCCACCACCTGAGAGTACGCGGTGCTGTCTTCTGGTGGAGATGGCTTTGTAGGGTAGGCCTCCGGGCTGTTATCTGACACTGGGGCGTCGTATAGGTCCCATGCGTCCTGATCTTGGTCACCCTGGCTCATGGTGGTGTGAGCTGGGGAGTGAGATGGAGTTTGTGCTGGTGAAACGTTAATCACGGGCGGAGGAGAGGGTGGTGGTGTAATTCTTTTAACCACTTTTGGTTGTGGTGCTTGTTCCGTCTGGAACTCCAACCTTCTCTTTCTCCTAATGGGGGGAAGGGTGCTTATTTTTCCTATCCCCTGCTGAATGAAGATACGCTTTTGCGTATGGTCCACATCAGTTGCTTGTAGCTCTTCCTCAAACCTATGCTTTTGCATTTGGGAGGTTAGCGAGTGCTCTTCTGTATAAGAGCCTGAAGCTGGGTCGCTTGCAGTTTGTTTCGGCGTCAAAACTTTGTCTGCGTGTTTTTTCGGCTCCGAGGTGACTTTTTTCCTTTTCGGGGCCGAAACCTCTCGGCGTCGATCTGTTTCGGTGCCGCTGTCTTGGCGTCGAGCCGTGTCCACACCGGCATCTCGGTGTCGAGGCTTGTCTCCAGCACTTTCTCGGTCCCGAGAAGGCTGCGTGCCGGTGTCTCGACCGGAGTCGGACGATCTCGGCACTGTTTTGGCCTTTTTCGGTGCCGACGGTCGGTCACCGAATTTATGGGTGGAGCCATGGCCTGGTAGCAGTGGCGTCCCCTGGGCCTTGTAAATGTTTCTTTGTGTGGTTTTCGACGTCTTACTCACGGTTTGTGTGTCGTCGAATCCTTCGGAGTCTGAGTCTTGGATCGAGAAGGTACCTTCTTCTTCCTGTTCCTCGAACTCCCGTTGGGCTGTCGGTGCGGACGCCATTTGAAGTCTTCTGGCTCGACGGTCTCGGAGTGTTTTTCGGGACCGGAACGCACGACAGGCCTCGCAGGTGTCTTCGCTGTGCTCAGGAGACAGGCACAGGTTGCAGACCAAGTGTTGGTCTGTGTAGGGGTATTTATTGTGGCATTTGGGGCAGAAACGAAACGGGGTCCGTTCCATCGGCGTTCTTCAACACGCGGTCGGGCCGACCAGGCCCCGACGGAGGATCGAAAAACTACCCCGAAGGGCACCGGAGCTCTTCGATCTTCGATGCGGTGTGGAATCTAAGTACGCCGATCCCGAACGCAACAATACCGACGAAAATCTTCCGAAATTAGCTAATTTTCCGTTCCGAAACTCGGAGCGACAGGAACACGTCCGAACCCGATGGCGGAAAAAAAACAATCGAGGATAGAGTCGACGCCCATGCGCAATGGAGACAAAAGGAGGAGTCACTCGGTCCCGTGACTCGAAAGACTTCTTCGAAGAAAAACAACTTGTAACACTCCGGCCCAACACCAGATGGCGAGCTATTGCAGAACATGCGTATCTACAGCGACAGATGCCATCGAACATATGATACCATTGCATTATTGAATCATTTGGGGAAGAACGAACATAAGGTGTCACCTAAAAAGCTGCAGTACTGTCAAAAAGTGAAATATTTGGGGCATCTGATTGAGAAAGGGTCCCGAAGAATATCAAAAGAGAGAATAACAGCTGTTTTACAAATGAATCCCCCAACAACAAAGAGAGATGTCAGGATGTTCTTGGGAATGGTGGGCTACTGTCGCCAGTGGATGCCCAACCTCTCAATCATTTCAAAGCCCTTAATAAAACTGACAGGAAAAGAAGTCAAAGATGAACCATACACAATCACTTTGACAAAAGAAGAGCTTGAGTCATTTTTAGAGCTGAAAGAGTGCATGTGCAGAGATCCAGCATTAGGAATGCCGGATTATGAGAAACCTTTTCTGTTGTTCTGTCATGAACGTGATGCTTGTTCTTTGTCTGTTTTAACACAGGTCCACGGAGATGCAAATCGCCCTGTAGCATATTTTTCAGCTACTTTGGACCCTGTCGCAGCAGCCTTACCGGGTTGTTTGCGAGCAGTCGCAGCAGTTGGTCAAAGCCTTTCACAATGTGAGGGCATAGTCATGGGATACCCTTTGACAGTATTGGTTCCACATTCTGTCGAAATTCTGTTGACACGAACTAAGACAACACATGACAAATGCACGACTTACCAAATATGAGACAATTATCCTGGGGTCACCAAATGTTACATTAAAAAGATGTACTGTGCTAAACCCGGCAACTCTACTTCCCAATGAGAATACAGAAATCAAAGATGGGGAAGAATTTGAGCATGATTGTCTGGAGGTGACTGAGCTCTGTACCAAACCTCGCCCAGATATACAGGATACCCAGTTAAAGGAAAACGATTGCATCATGTTCGTTGATGGGTCCTGTTTAAGAGATTCAGCAGGGACATTGAGAGCTGGCTACGCAGTATGTACCATATCTGGCATAGTCGAGGCCTCCTGGCTCGAGAAAGTGTTTTCTGCACAGGTGACAGAATTAATAGCTCTCACAAAAGCCTGCCACGCTGCTGTAAATTTGAAAGTCACAATCTATACTGACAGCAGATACGGATTTGGAATTGTACATGATTTTGGTCAACTCTGGTCAGAGGGGTTTCATGACATCCTCTGGTTCACCAGTGAAAAATGGAGAACAAATAAGAGATTTGTTACATGCGATTCAGTTGCCTCTTGAAATTGCCGTGGTGAAATGCAGTGCTCACACCAGATCACAAGACTTTGTGTCAATGGGGAATGGTTATGCAGACCAAGTTGCAAGATTTTGTGCATTAAACTGTATATCATTTAAAGAGCAGTGGGAACTGTTACCACAACCTGAGAATGACATGACCTTAAGCCTAGCATTGCGAGTGGTTGATACCCTAGATGAATTAAAGACATTACAAAGCCGCGCTAGTAAAGAAGAAAAACGTTCCTGGCAGAAAATGCAGTGTGTACAAAGAGCAAATGATATATGGGTTTCAGAAGAGGGAAAACTGGTTCTGCCAAACAGTCTGTCACAATTTGCCCGATTATACCATGGGCAGGCACATTTAGGAAGAGATGCCATGATCAGATCCTTTAAGATTGATTGGTTCAATCCAAAATTCAGACATGCCGCAGAAATTACTTGTCACAGGTGCGTCATCTGTCAACAGATGAACGCTGGAAAAGGAACAGTGGTAACTTTGAGCCACATTGGGAAGAGCTGGAGGTCCATTTAACAAAATGCAAATGGATTTAATTGAAATGCCTGTTTGTGGAGGTTTGAAGTACGTGTTAGTGATTGTGTGTGTTTTCAGTCACTGGATTGAGGCATATCCTACACGTAGGAATGACAGTCTTACAGTTGCAAAACTACTACTCAGAGAATTAATACCAAGGTTCGGGTTTCCGGTTTCTATAGAATCAGATAGGGGAAGACATTTCGACAATGAGGTGATTAAACTTCTGTGTGCCGCACTCAACATTGAACAAAAGCTGCATTGTAGCTATCGCCCTGAAGCATCAGGACTAGTTGAACAGATGAATGGTACTTTAAAATCAAGAATAGCAAAAATGTGTGCAGCAACAAACATGAAGTGGCCAGATGCATTACCTCTAGTGCTGATGTCTATGAGAAACACGCCAGATAAGAAAACGGGACTGTCCCCCCATGAAATCCTCATGGGCAGAGCAATGAGGTTACCGGCGGTACCTGCAAATGCACTAGTGAATATTACAGATGATATGGTGTTGGATTACTGCAAAAGTTTGGCTGACGTGATTCGCTCTTTCTCTCACCAGGTGGAAGCTAACACGTTACCACCAATCAGCGAACCAGGACACTCTCTGCAAGCTGGAGATTGGGTGGTTGTCAAGAAGCACGTGAGAAAATCGTGTCTTGAGCCACGTTGGAAGGGGCCATATCAAGTAATATTGACGACCACTACTGCTGTGAAGTGTGCCGGGGTTCCCAACTGGATACATGCCAGCCATACAAAAAGGGTAACGTGTCCTGTTGAAGAGGAACTTGAAAATTCTGGTAAAGCAACTTCAGGAGGAGAAGTCTCAGAGTCGGAGATCAGTCACAAAAGATCTGAGACTACAGGAGAGCCCACTGAGAACAGCCTTGTCCCTCAAACTGTTAGTGAGTTCGAGAGAGGTGACGGAGTGCCAATCTCAGTGGAGGCAGCAGGAGAACAAAGGCAAGAAGAGGTTCTCCCAGAAGCAGACGAATACAATTCAGAGCCTGAATACAGTGTCGAACCGGAAGACGACAGAGAAGGAGAAGTGGTAAATTCAAATCGAAACAAATCGGAGTCTCCTGAACAAGTTGCAAGCCTATCAGGAGAAAACACCATATCACAAGAGGAGGGTGCTGTCCAAGGTACCGAAGGGAAACGCCGAAGCAAGACACACAGAGGTGACAATTGGCCAGACAAGCCACACCTTAGAATAAGAGAAATAGCAAACGAGACAATAATAGAGGAAAGCGATACCTCACAAGCAGACGATCTGAGTGAAGGAGAACAACAAGGTGAACGAAGATTAATAAGAAAGAGAATAGCAAACAGAAGATATACAGGTCCTGAATGGGCATATGCTACAACCTCTGAATGGCAACAAGAATTCTTAGCATTCTGTTTTGATCGAGAAGTACCAGGCCAATACTACGGTACCTGAAAAATATACAACAGGAAAACTGAGATAAAGATTGAAATTGTGAAAGCAGAATAAAAATAAAGAGTCTTCAGAAAACTACCGGAAAGTGACATTAAACCTGAATTTGACTTAAAGAAACCTGATTACGACAAGCTGCTAACCTGAATTGACGAAAAGGGGTCCTGGAGTGAGTGAAGACGCTGTAAAAATACGCAGAAAGAGTTTGCTTCTCAGAGTTGATTGTTGATCTGCTATTCTGATTCTATACAAACATGGCTTATAGTAGCAAAGGAAGTAAAGTGTGTGGTTGGTTAGGACTTATGATAGGTGTTGTATGCGCAATAATGATTGTGGGAGTGATTGTAGGAATGCCATGGAGAGAGAGAGTGAAACTATTAATGCAACTTCAAAACCTGAGACTACTACTACTACTAATAAACTATCACCATGGGAGAAATTCGAGCAAGACGCAAGACATCTGCATGAGGGAACTAATGCAAAAGGGGAACTTTCTACTAATGTTTTCTATCGCTTATTAAATGATTATGTGGAAACTATGGATGCGAAAGACTGTTATGTATGTACTAAAATTCCTTCATCTGTGCAGGAGGGAGTTACTTATCACAGCCTCCCTCTTACGTATGGAATCAGCTGTAGCTTGCTATTAACAAGATTTTATGATCAAGAGCATGTGCAATACTTTTATTCAAATTTAGATGTTGTGTTTTCTTTTGTGCCTGTTATTGAATTCTTAAATAAGTTAGCTAAAGAGCATGATATTAAATTAGTTAGAGGATTCTTTGAGCCAACACTCACATTGGGAACTGCTTATGCACATCGCAATAATTTGAACTGCTTACTATCTCCTGTAGAGAAAAGCTTTTTAGATCACACAGATGATAGACGCAAGGCACTAAAAGAAAGATTAGAAAAATGTTTAGAAAAACACACTTATGCAAATGATTACGCTTATACTGCAATTAAAACACAAGGCAAATTAGCTATAGATGCATTACACGTAGGTAGACTCTGCATATATAGACCAAACTCCGATCAAGACAATTTGTTTGTGGGAACGAGTGAATGTAGGCATGTGTTTCTGTTTCAGAGCAAATGGACCTTTATGTTAAATGGACAAGACCCAGCGATTCCTGGAATATATTACATCTGTGGGTTAAACGCATATTACCGTCTCCCTAAGGGATGGTATGGGACATGTTATTTGGGAATAGTATTCCCAAAGATTTACCAGATTGGTATGTTGTAATTCAGACGTTTTAGGTATTTGTTTTAAGTCATCAGACAAAAACGAGAATCTGTGGCGGCTGTCATTGGTGACATATTTGGAGCTATAATCCCTTCAGTAGGGGTTATCCTAAATTCTATGAAAATTCAAAAGTTGTCTACTATTGTGGATAACATGCTGACAAATTTTACAGGAGCTATACTTCTGATGGATACTGAACTTGCTGCAGAAAGAGCTATGACTCTTCAAAACCGGCTTGCTTTAGACATTCTTTTAGCAAAGAGTGGAGGTGTGTGCAAAATGCTTAATGAACGTCAATGCTGTTCATTCATACCTGATAACAGTAAGAAAATTAGAAGCATGCTTACTAACCTTCCTAGAGATAGTACAGATTTGAAGGATCTAAAAGAACCTGGTGTTTGGGAGAAATTTTGAAAAGGAATTGCCCGAGTGGGAAGCTGATTTACCAACATTTGGAATGGGGTACTTGCAAAAATTATGATGGGTCTATTAATTGTTTTGATTTGTTTATTGGGATTATGGGGAATATGCAAAATTAATGATAAAGTGAAAAGAAATTGGACTAAAAGAACCAAAAGAAATGAAGAAAGTGAAAGAGAGAAAATGTTCAATGAAATATGGGAAAGCTCACATAAAGGGCAGGATGTTGAAATGCGTATTATGCGCAAGGTGAAAAATTAAGATCAAAAGATTGTGTGATGACGAGCGTCATCAGAGGAGAGACAGAGAGCGTAGTTTAATATTACATATTATAGACGTGAAATGCTTATGATTAACAATGCTGCATTAAATAAAATATTCATTGAAACATTAATTAACGTAAAGGATTTTCATGTGTGTAAACTAATGTCAACTGTAAGAAATAATCGTTCATAGTTTGCCTAAGCTGTGCACATTAAAACACATAAGACTGCATTCGTTAGAGCCATATATCTTAAGTTAGCATGAGTCGAGGAAAGCTGTGTAGCTCTCATATTAAAGCGTATTTTTCTGTCTCTTCAGTGTGCTGACTTGCAAAAGACCATGACCCAGCGATTGTTCTTTTTCTTCACTAGTTTGCAACAACATCCAATTCTCCCATCCGCATGTTAGTAGCTTCTAGCATAAAAGATATGTACGTCGAAACAATAATAGACACTTCCAAGGACGATAAAGCAAGAAGAAGAGAACTTTTGACCCGACGTGTGCCAGATCGGTGAAGTAACCCCGGATGAGCCACCTACGAAAATACGTCAATTATGAAGACCAATTGGAAATTAGGAAATTATCGTGAAATGACAAAATGCATTACTTAATGTATAATTTGATAAGTTACCAATGGTGGGGTGTATTAACTGACCAATAGAATTTTGGCGGAATGTATCACGAAAAGGGATAAAAACCCATGACACAGGAGACAAACAGCATTAGGTAGGGAATGATATCGATTGCATCCCGAAACTGTCACTCCATTTGGTGATTTGAGACCTAGATAAAACCATCCTTGCCCATAGACTGCCCCATTACACTTTTCTCCTTATGAGGAAAGTGACCCTTGCCTTTAACTTAGATAGACTGACGGTGATCTAACTGATGTCCTGAAGACGAAGACTGATCCTGTATGCTGACCTATCTTGAGGAGGGTAATTATAAATGTTGCTAATGAAATCTACTTACTTGCCTTTTCTTTCGAGGTACCAACTGCTGTGTGTTTTTTTGATTAGAGACCTTAGTTAGATGTTTTCCAAATTAATGTTCTAAATTGTTTGCATGAAGTCCAACATGCTAATGCTAATTAGAGGTTAGATGAGGCATCCATTCCGACTGACAAACTGACGTGACTAACGTGGTGCTATGCTGAACTTGTATCTCTAGAAGATTCTATGTATTACGATCTGCTTATAGTCAACTGATTGTCTATGCTTCTGATCTTTGCATTATTGAAAGTCTATCATGATTGTCATCTTGTGATTATGCTTATTTGCTTCTTGGTTTTGAGATTGACGCATTTGTTATTAGATTGTAATCAATAGGGAATAAAACTCATAAAAACTTCATTAAGGTGTGATTATTCATGACTGAAAGGTCATGGTTGCGCCGAATGCTTATTAATGTCTAAGGTGGGATATATTTTGGTGCTAACTGTTGATAATGTTATTGACATATTAATCGATATATTGATCAGTTACCTCGTCCTACGGTGTCTCACCACTGGGTCCAAAGATTCATCAGCCTAAAAAGAGTCCTAATGTGTATGAATTAACATAAAGGGACGCGTTAACAGTATAAATAGAAGTCAAGGGGGTGGAGTTGACACGGCCATCAAAAGACAGTTTATGGTCAAACAACACCAAGGTTCTTGACCTTTGTAACTGATGTAGGGTGAGCACCGAGTTCCTGGGGCCATCACGTTTGAGACCAATTTGAAGTGTTCCTTCCAAAAAGCAGCACCCCCGTTTTGCCAGAGTTTAGCTTCAAACAATAATGAGACATCCATTTTTCAACCTGGAGCATGCAGCTGTGGAAGCGTTTAGCTTTGTCTGCTGGGTCACTGGTGACTGATAGCACACTTTAGGAGTCATCGACGTAAGAAACCACAGAGAACCGGAACAACTTGATCAGTCTGGACAGTGGAGCTATAGATGTTAAAAAGGGCAGGGCTGTAAGAGGAACCCTGGGGGATGCCACAAGGCAGAGTAAAACAGGATGAATTAAATTATTCGATAGCAACAAATTGTTCACGATCAGTGCTTGTCCCTTAATGCCAATGGTAAATAGATGGTCAATGAGCATATCATGACTGACTGTGTCGAATGCTGCTGAGTGATCCAACAAAATCAGGGCAGCATTGCCTCCTGGGTTAATAGTTTGTTGAATTTGCTCTGATGCTGTAGTAAGAGCAAATTCCATGCTATGATGGGTTCTGAAGCCGAACTGAGTAGGATCAAAATGGCCCTGGTTCCCAATGAAAGATATCAACTCTGAATTGATGGTTTTCTATATGAGTGTAGGAGTGCGAAGGCTCCGGTTTGTTTCTTTAAATAAAGAATCTGCATACAACACCGGAAAAGACTGTGTAGCTTCTTTATTAAATGAAAGATCCACGACGGCAGGCAGCACCCTGTCAAGTCCTGAGCCAGTCACCAACTGCCAACGGCCGGCTCTAGAACCCAACCAAAGCACTGACTCAGTCATGGAACATAGAACAACAAAATAGAACAGGTAAGTTAAAGGAAAAGAACATAGTATGTAAGTTAAAGAGAAAGAATCATAGTATGACACATATTACATCATTTCCCCCCTTTAACAAAATAGAAACAAATAAAGGTAGTACAAAACTATTAAACCTTAACATTAGTTTACAATATAATCATCAAACTTGGAAGGCAT
The DNA here is from genome assembly GCF_031143425.1 of Pleurodeles waltl. Lineage (NCBI taxonomy): Eukaryota > Metazoa > Chordata > Amphibia > Caudata > Salamandridae > Pleurodeles > Pleurodeles waltl. The sequence continues at coordinate 1,138,088,509 of NC_090446.1, forward strand.
TTTGACTGCTCTAATTCGTTTTTTGGATCAATTGTTTCTCTAGGACCCGATTTCTTATCTCACTTATGGCTACACTGGATTTGTTTGAACCACCCATAAGCGAATTGGCCAACCAAGTTGGTACAAGCTTGGATTTCGACTCTCTACCTCTGAGAAGAGAAAAAGGGGAAACACCTGTGGTGGAGTGAGGCGTATTTACATAAGCCCAAATTTTCTCCTTGAGGAAATCTCTAACATCACGATTGCTAGCTACAGCTGTCTGAATACCTTCTTTCAAAATTCTATTGGCTCTTTCTACCAAACCATTCGAGGCAGGACTGTACAAAGCAACCTGTAGATGTTGAATGTTAAATATTTCTAAAAAACTTGCCATTTTCTTAGAAGTGAAATGTACCCCATTATCAGTGACTATCACTGACGGGGCACCCTCCAGATCACATAAATTGGATAAAAATGTAATTGCAGATTCAGTATCTGTGCTTTCTACAAATGAATAATATATCCACTTTGAAAAGTAGTCAATAGCAACAACAAGATACCTCATGTCTCTAGACAACAACAAATGCGGACCAGAAAAATCCAAAGCAATTCTTTCCCATGGCTTAGATGGTAAAGTAACAGTATGCAAGGGTTTAATATTGTTTTTCCAGTGTTTGTCAGACACCACACACGAAGAACAAGTGTTGACAAACTCAGCTACTTCTTTATCCATATTGGGCCACCAATACTTTACCTTAAGTATTTTGCACGTGGCAGAAACCGCAAGGTGACCCTCATGTGCTATCTTAATTAATCTTGGTCTCAAATCATTTGGAGGTACGCACACAGATCCCCTCATACAAAATCCATTTTCACATGACAGTTCCAAAGCAAGTTGTTTGTACGTATTCATCTCGCCACAATATATATATATATTTTTTTTATTTGGCCAACCATGCTTGACATAATACAAAACTTGTGAAAGGACCACGTCATTCGCCATGGCCGACTCCCAGTCTTCTTGTGTGAAAAACCCATCCGAATCAGAAACCAGGTCTAGAACTCCCACTACACACACTGCATCTTGATTATCAACAACATTAGTAGTGTATGGCAGTGGAAGTCGAGACAAGCAATCCGCTCTCACATTTTTCCTCCAGTAATGTACTTGACTTCTAGATTATACTTTTGCAATTTAGACAGGAGTCGCACCAACCTAGCAGATGCCTTACCCAGACCATTGCCACTCAATAGGTATAACTAAAGGTTTGTGATCTGTAAATATCTCGAAATGAGTTCCCCAAATGTAGGTCTTAAATTTTTGAACTACCCAAACGCAAGCTAATGCTTCCCTTTCAATAGTGCTATAGTTACTCTCAGCACTAGAATGTGATCTAGAAGCAAAAGCGATTGTACATTCTTGACCATTCTGCAACTGCCCAAACACCGCTCCAAGTCCCTTAAGACTAGCATCAACTGTTATAAAGGACTTAAAATTGGGAATATAAGATTTCAAAGTTGGGCCAGATGAGACAATTTGTTTGATATGCTCGAACGCATCATTGACTTCCCTGTCCCAGACAAACTTGCACCCCTTTTTTAATAGTGACCGAAGAGGTTGAACTATTATAGCAAAACCATTAACAAATCTGGAGTAATACTCACACAGTCCAAGAAAGGAACGTAACTCGTCTTTGTTGGACGGAGGAGGGGCTTTCATAATAGCTTCCAGATTGCACATTTTAGGTTTGATGCCCTCAGCAGATATAGAATGCCCGAGATAGTCTACACTTTCAACCAAGAAGTTGCATTTTTCAGTTTTGATAGTCAAACCATCATTTTGTAGAATGCCAAAGACTTCATTTAGAGCTTGTTCATGCTCTTCTATAGTTGCTGTGTGAATTAGGATGTCATCTTGGAATGCGCAAACCCCCTTAAGATGTCCAAACAATGTGTCCATCATTTTTTTAAAAACACTCGCCGCTGAGGCAAGACCAAAAGGTAATCTGAGGAATTTGAAAGCACCATATGGAGTAACAAAAGTGGTTACATCTTGCGAATCGTTACTAAGAGGAATCTGATGATACGCCGAATGGAGGTCAATGGTCGACAAAGATTTTGAATTTCCCACCATGGTAATTAGTTCTTGTATATGTGGTTAGGGGTGACAATCCACTAAGATATTTTTATTGAGTGATCAAGTCTACACATAATCTGAGATCTCCATTTCTCTTTTTAGTGACTACAATCGGAGAAAGCCACTCTGAAGCATTGGTGGGAGAAATAATATTGTCTGTTACTAATTTTTTGAGTAACTTCCCAAGTTGGTCTCTGATAGACAGCGGGACTGGCTTTACTTTATGAGAGACAGGAACAGCACCATCCTTGAGTTTGATAGTGTGCTCAAAGCCTTTGACATTCTCAACAAATATTTTTGGAAACTTACGAGTATAATGTTCTGGGACAATATTATTGGGAACGATGTGTAACACAGACTCGCCTTCATCTATGTATGGCCTCTCACCTAACTTGATAGGATTCTCCTGCCCTGGGCATAGTACAATACCTAAATGTGCTAAGTCCTTCCAGCCTATTATTTTCCTACCCTTCAAAGCCACGTAGATTTTAGTAACAATAGCCCTTCCCATCACTCCTAACTCAGCATGGAAAACACCCAACAGATCGATGTCTTGATCTCCAAATGCTTTGGGTGCAATGTCAGCTTTTTCCAGTTTCTTAGTGTCAGGCCATAGCTGAAAAACTGTCTTGTCTGCCAGAATGGTGATGGGAGCACCGGAATCAGCCATTACAAGTATAACTCTAGAATCCACGTTTGCTTCACATATAGGACCTTTGAAATGTTCACCCACACCCCCTTTGCACTGATGAGGGAGATCCACAGTAAGAACGACATTAGATAGTCTATTAGCACTATGAGCTACTTCCTCAGCATCTTCAGTGTACACATTACTGATTCTCACCTTGGACCCGGAATTCGAGTTGAAATTTGATTGTTTGCAAACCGCTTGGAAATGGCCAATTTTGCGACACTTCAAACATTTTTTTTCCCCAGAGATGGACAAACAGGATTGTTACCCAAGTGATTGTGAGAACCACAACGGAAGCAAACCCTACCCAATTGGGGTTTTACTTTCTTCTGTTTGGTTGGTCTCTCTCTAATAAAGCTTACAGTTGTTTCATCTCCTAACTGATTCACATTCATTTGTTCACTATGTCCACACACAACGCTCTGTCCACACACAACTCTGGATGTAATAATTGACCTCTCAATAGCTTTATCTAAATCAACAACCTCATCCAAGGATGGGTTGCGGCAAGCAAGTAGGCGCTCTTGAATTTTTTTCAAATAGCAATGAAAAACAAATTGATCCATAATATACGTATTAATAATATTACCAAAATCACATTTAGCTGCAAGTACACGCAAGTTAGCTAAATATTCATCTATAGATTCATCCGCAGAATGCCTGCACATAGCAAAGTTAAATCTCTCCAGTAAAACATTTGAGTTGCCAGTCATAAGTTAGTATTCACACATGCTGCTGGGTTGCCGGGCAACAGTTAGCGGCATGCGGCCGCGTCCTCTGTTCCGGGAAACAACGTTGCTCTGGCGGTTGCTAGGCAACGTCCGACATCCGGCACACACGCGTGTACACGTGTCAGAAATAAGCTCACGCTCGAGGCTTTGAAAGGAAACCCCCCACACGCTCGAGCACGCCTCGATCTCTCCTTGATCTTCTGTATCTCACACTACCCGCAATGTATACATGCAGCAACCAAGGGCGTCGTCTAATCTTCAAAATGTAGTACGGCAGTAAATCTTCAAAATGCAGTACGGCGGTCGGTGAATCACGCATCAACTCGATGTCCGCCCCACTCCTGGTACCAAAAATGTAGGAGTGCGAAGGCTCCGGTTTGTTTCTTTAAGTAAAGAATCCGCATACAACACCGGAAAAGACTGTGTAGCTTCTTTATTAAATGAAAGATCCACGACGGCAGGCAGCACCCTGTCAAATCCTGAGCCAGTCACCAACTGCCGGCTCTAGAACCCAACCAAAGCACTGACGCAGTCATGGAACATAGAACAACAAAAATAGAACAGGTAAGTTAAAGGAAAAGAACATAGTATGTAAGTTAAAGAGTAAGAATCATAGTACGACACATATTACAATTAATTTAGCAGCAAATGGGAGGCACGAAATAGGACGGTAGTTGTTGGGGTTTGTGGCATCCAGATTAGACTCTAAAGAGAAGAAGGATTGATGCTAACTTCCACTTTGTGGAGAAGTAGTCAGTGCTAAAGATTTGATCAAAAATATCCATGAAATGAGCAGAGATGATTTGAAGTGCAAGGTGAATAATTTTGGGGGGGCATGGATCCAAACGGAAGCTAGATTTAGTTTGGCTAAGTAAAGTCATGACTTGTGCTGGGGATAGAGGAAAAAAGGAGGACAGATTAACATGAATGTTCTCCGAAACTAGCTGGAAACTGGTTGAATTGTTTAAGGGGTCGGTTGAAGGCCCGGATATCGCAGGCAGGGCGTTGGCTCTGGGATCCCCTAATGAGGCAGACACAGTATGGATGGGTCCGTGATTAAAACTGCCTTCAACTGGTGTAGAAAGAAGGAGTCTAGTGAATCGCAAAAGGCTTGGCTGTTATTATTGTTTTTGTTTTCTGGCAGCCTAGTCAGTTTTTTGACAGTGGCAAAGAGTTCTTTTGAAGATTTTTTTGAATATTCTATCTTTATATGTAGCTAAAGAGCGTTTGTACGCTTCTCATTCCGTAAGGTCATAGCTGAGCCTCCAATTCCTTTCCAACCTGCAACAGGTCTGTTGAGTCTCAGGCTTTCTGTAAACCAAGGTTCAGAGATATATCCATCCCTTACTTTCCTTGTCAGAAGTTGCTGAAGTTTCAGGGCCAGGAAAAGTCACCCTACTGCCAAGAATATTAAGGAGTCTAGTCTAGGGTCTATGTTTTAAGAAGGTGAGATCTTGTGGATGTGGCTTGAACTTCTTGAGTAGACAAGGAGTTGCAGCTTTTTCTTAAGCCAGTGTGAGGAATTTTTCTTCCACCAACTCTACTCTACTAGTGTACTACTACTATACTAAGCATGGCACCAGAGGGAAGAGAGCATTAACACATGAAATCATCATAGAGAGTAGTAATATCCACCGGGGATACTCTCAGAGGTGAACCCAAAGGAGGTGTGAGAGAGTAGGAAGATCTTGTATCTGCATCATTTGAGTGCAAAAGAGAGGTCAACATTGCAGGAGATCGACTTGCTTATGCTTTTTTTTTTAGTATACGAGGAGCACCTACATCCCTCAAAGTGGAATGAAACGTGGTGGTATTCTATGCCATACAGAAGCCACAGGAGATGTTCCAGGACGTTTCTGGAAGACAAAGGTACTTTTCTCATGGGTGATAAGAAGCCTCCTTTGACACTATCTTTGGAAGAGGAAGAATAGTGCAATGGCGTTTGCACTGGATCCCCCACAGTAATGACAAACCTTGGTAGTCCAAAATTTTGTGGACTTTGTTACGTAGAAAGTGATAGCCTGAACCTCTATACAGGAGTAAAATCATTCATCAATATGAAAGAAATATCTAAAAACCCTGACATCAATTTGGGCGAGTTTAACAGCGTCCCAATAGCATTTGCAATGTCAGTGAATGGTGCGGCATTGTGGCGTGAACTAAAAGTCAACAGCGTATACCTGGAGTGCCTCAAAGTCGAAGACTTGCTTGGCTGGTCAAGATGACGACATTCAGCCAGATCGCAACTGCAAACATAATAGGGCAGAGGCTTTAGCCAAATGGTTCGTAACCAGAATGATGTTAATAAGAGGGTCAATGGAGGGGTCTCCTTGTTTTTCCCTTTCCTGAACGCCTCTCCATGCATCTTCCTAGATGAGGGTCCTTACAGGTTATGGGCACTGTCACAGTGAATGCTGGGTGTTACCTTGATGGCCTACAGCTTTTTTTTCTGCCTTTTGGATTTAGATCCTGTAGCTTCCCACAAAGTTTGATACGCTCCCTATCTTTGAGGATCCTTTTAGACTTTTTTGCAAAACTTCCATTCCTTTGCAGAATGGGAGGATGGTAAGCACAGCAAACAAAACTGGTGTTGGCATCTGGCAGCCTTTTGCCTTCTACCAGAGGCAACTTTACAAATGCGGAAGGCAAAAATTATTCAGTAAAACAAAGAATTAGACAGTGCTGTACAGCATCAGGATTCTGTGCAGAATCGTAGAAAAAAAAACAAAAAGGAGCAATGAAGGTTGTATCATTCTCCTGCTATGTGCATGCTTCAGAACGCATGCACACACAGCGGAATGATGCGAGTGCCATTTGCTTGAATTTTTTTAACTTCTGATCCAAGGTGGCAGATGCCACTTGGATCGGTAAATAAATGAATACATACATTTTTTATTTTTTTTAAAGGGATTTTCAGTGTGAAGGTGCAAATTTAAAAAAAAAAAAAAGAAAAAAGACAGAATGTGTTAGGTGTAGCAGAGTAGTGGGCGGTAGTTGAGGAAGGGAAAAAGGACATGAAACCTGGAGTGAGGGAAATGAAAAGCACACGAATGAGTGAGAACAATGCATGGGGAGAAGCACACATATGAGAGAAGAGTTACAAAGAGAGAGAGGAAGGATAAACACAAGAGACAGCTGGAAAACACATGCACTTGGGGCATGCGAAAAAAGAACAAGGCAGGAGCAAGAAAAAGCAACTTGGAGCGAGGGGCGGTGGTAAGAAGAACGTAAAAGACAACTAGAAAACACAGGCAATCTTACGGAATGCTTGCGCAAAAAGTAGTTCCCTAAAACAGAGCTGTGAAAGGTCACAAGTAAAGAGGCTATGCTCCACCGGACAGACATACACAAGATGGATAAGGCAATCCGTGGGGTAAGAAGCAAATTAGAGTGTCAATGAAGCCAATCAATGGGTTTTAAGCCCACTGGAGGATCTTTGGGCCTGACAAGAGTTTGGTGGATGGGTACTCCATCACAAACGTGATCGAAATCCTATCCATTTTACTGCAAGTACAATATACCTTATTGCACTTGTAACACAGCAGACATTTCAGATTATCAATGAAGAAATTAAACGCAGAAGCAACGTAAAAAAAAGATGGGAGATAGGGCATTTCATGTTTGTCACATTTTCATGATATCCGCACCAGTTCCATAGCTTTGAATAGAACAAAGACACAGCGTATGCAGCATACATGCAGATGACTTGCATGAGCATATCACACAGGGGTGAAAAGACAATTTTCTGTTTGCGCTACTGGAGTGTGGGCTCATTCCTGTGTTGGCTGGAAGTTGCAGGGTTTGTTGCTTAACAACAAGAAATCAAGTAATAGGAAGTCACAGTGTGTGTGAGGACATGCAAAACGTGCATGAAGTGGCCATTTTGAGAAGGCCACTGATTTTGCAGTTGGTTTGCCTTTTTTAATACAAGGCGCTGTGGAGCTCATGAAAGTCACCCTTTAGGTGCATCCTTTCACAAGAAATCCTCCAATAAAGGCTAGACTGCAATGCAGTTAAAAAATTAGATTATTATAATAAAATAAAATCCAGAGGCTCTGATGGGAAACCAGTGGGAGGGAGGGGTGATAAGGAGAATAAAGAAAGTCCAACGGGTAAATTGAGATGAGCGGACACATAGGGGAAAGAAGGAACAGTGGCAAGAGTAGCCAAGTAGACAAGAGGGAAAGTGGAGGGGTTTGGAAAGAACACTGAGAAGCCATCAGAGAGATGTAGATGTAAAATAGTGCCACATGAACTTCAATGCAAGAATTCCATAGGAGTCAAAGGCTACATCCTAACAGTCAATAGTATCACATGAGAGAGAAAATGTTACTTATAGACCTAATTGTGAATCACCTGAATCTCCACTGTAGCCAGAAATGCTTGAATATTTCTATACTATCTGCGTGGACCATGGAGCACTTTTCCAGATGTATCTACGGTCCAAGAATATAAAATCACAGAGTGACAAAATGCTAATCAGACAAACAGCATCCACCAAAGGTGATTTTTTCCTGCATGTAGTCTTTTACACTAAAAAATATCAATTTTAAGACTGAATTGCAGCATCTTGGATGAAAAATTATTTGAAATTTCGAATCTGAAGGAAATATATATAGTATGATAGACCTATATTGAAAGCTGTAGAAAAAGCATCCTGTCCCTACCCATGAAGCACAGCATTGGCAGCTGCCTCACAGAGCCAATTATTTTCTGTGGATAAAATGTTATGGACGTCTTCCATTGCCCAACCCTACCCAGCTGGGGAGGCAGGCAGGTCATTTATGACTTCAATTAAGATTCTTAAGAAGCAAAACTAAGATTAAAAGTAAATAACCTTTTCTTCTGCATCGTAGGATCTTCATTAATAGTCAAACTCTTGACTAGTTTAGAAAGCTATTTAACATTACAAAAACGCGTTGATTTAGCAGCAGGGGAAAACAGTATCCGAATGCATGGATAAAACTCCCCGGTAGCATAGATACTTCTCGACTGAATACGTTTTGAATTTGTGTTTCCAGACCTAGTCTAGCATTTGCTTGAACGCCTGAATTTTAGCATAAGTGTGTACGGACTTCCATGTTGCTTCTTTATAGATATCAGCAATAGAGATGCTTATAAGCCATGCTGTGGTGGCTGCTTTCTCCTTAGTAGAGTGGTTGTGGTTTCTCTGGAAAGGGGTTTCCTTCTTACTGACAAGTGGTAATGCCAGCAACTGTAAATAGCAGAGTTGACTTTCTCAAATCTTTAGTTTTATCAGGGTAGAAACAAAGAACCCTTTTAATGTCCCAGTATTGTAGAGAACCCTCTCCTGGAGTGGATGAGTGGGAAAGAATGTGGAAGAGTAATTGTGAGGAAGTGGTTTATTAGTTGGGGCGGATTGTAGTCCATCACAAGTTATCATGCCAACTATTCTTGTTGGGTTCAGGATAGGTTTCAATAAATTAACCCTGAGCTCAACCGCCATGGAATTACGGCAAAGAGCAGAGAGGCTTTACTTAAGAACATGTTAAAGCATTTAGAAGTACTTACACAGTTAGAAGTCTAAAAAACAATTTAAAAAAAAAAAAAAAAAAAAAAAAACACATCGCACTCCAATTCATAAAAATAGAGAATATTACACTGAAAAAAATACACCAAAAACAACAAAATCCAGTAAGGGAGATAGTACATTTTTTTAAATACAAGATAGAGACAAAAAGCACAAAGTGCCCAGCCAACCACAGGGAACTGGTCTTGCTACACAAGGGCAAAGTCAAAGTTAGGACTGACCTTGGTCATTTACAAGTTGGATACAAAGACTGGGATTGTCCTGGTCTGGAGTTACCTACTAACAAACAGTTCTGAATCTCGAGTGGTCATCAACGAATTTGTCAGCATCGACGATGGAAGTCAAAGAGGGATCAAAGGCCACAGATATAGTACAATAAGGCAGGAGAAGTTCAGTTTCCCTGTCCTGAAGTCTTGGAAGTCAATTGAGTTCTCGTAGCTACGGAGGCTGTGGTATGGAGCCAAAGCGGCCTTGACGGATGTCAAGAAGAGAACGTAGTGGGAGATACAGCAAAGTTAGGTCCACCAGCAATGCAGGCTCAGCAGACCAGTTCACCAGATGGATGCTGTTCTTCTTTTGGTTCTTCCCACAAAAAGGCTTTGAAAAATTTCCAAGTGCCAGCGTTTATGTTTTGGGCAGGAGGTGTACATTCTGACACCAGCCAATGGCTCCAGGACCTCAGAATTAGTGCTAGTGGGTCAGGCCTCACTCCAACAGAAGCCACCAGAAGGGTCCTGAGTAGGTCCAGTTGATCCTGATTAGGTGACTTTTTCAGGAAAGTGGACTTCTTGCAGCTTTTGTGTCACAGTAGTTTACCGGGAGGTCAGCCAACTGACAGTTGGAGTTAACTTCTTAGTCCTGAGTACAAGTGAGAAAAGGTCCAGCCCTTAGGGTTTGCCTCATGGGTCACAACAGGAGCTGCAGCCCTTCTTTGGTCTGCCACAGGTCCAGCAGTGTTCTGAAAAAGGTACTGGGAGTGCCTCCAAGTGGGTGAGGAAAACTCTTGGTGACTTCCCAATCAATTGGGTAGAAGTTCCCAGTGGTGAACCTACCCACCTTTGCAGCACTTCCTGTCTGTTTTACTGTAAACTATCAACAGTGCCCCTCTCTACCTAAAACTAACATGGCTGAACCTTTCTTCCACTGGGCCGACCCAAAGGTGCAGCTATGATAATGAGCAAACCCTTGAATAATTTTTCAAGATATTCACAACTGAAGTTGAGCACTATAAGAGATTAAAATGTAATTATAATGAGAGACGGCCCTACCACTGTGAAAAATGACTAAGGAGTTTTCCCAGCCAGGACATGTAAAACTTAAGTACACATTACCTACTTTTTAAATACCATAGACCCTGCCCTGTGGGCATGCAGGGCCTAATTTAGGGGTGGCATATGCATTAAAAAGAAGGCTCAGGTCTGGCAAAAGGTTTATTTGAACACATCCTGGAAGTTTTAAAATTGCCTGCTGAGGCTCCAGGGGCAGACCAGCAGGGGCAGATATGCTTGCATGATCACTTCAGTGGTGGCAAAATATGTGCTGCAGTCCACTAGTGACATTTAATTTACAGGTTCTGGGGACATTCAGTCCCACGTGTAAGGCATGTACAGATAAGGTAAATATGCAAATCTGACATGTTTTTAGGGGTCAGAGCACATACACTGGACTCTGGACAGCAAGGCCCCAGTGTGCAGAGTCCAAAAACCAGCAAAATAATCTACCCACAAATGAGGGTGACCATGCAGAAGGATTATGTTACTTACCCTGTAAGCATCTGTTTGTGGCATGTAGTGACGTAGATTCAAATGCTTTGCATACTCCTGTTGCGTTTCGAGAGGTGCAAGTGTTTTTTCTTTGAAGAAGTGTTTCAAGTCACAGGAATTAGTTACTCTTCCTCTAGGTGATATTGCACCTGGGCATCAACTCCGTTGTTCGATTGTTTCCCACAGGGAGGTCCATGCAAAAATAAAAGATACATATGTACAAATATATACAAACTTTTAATGTAACTGCAATGGCCAACAGCATCCAAGGAAGGAGGGAAGGGCACATGTGAATCTACGAACAGATGCTTCCAGGGTAAGTAACGTAACCCGTTTAATGGCAAGGGTTGCTGTAGATACACATGCTTTGCATTGACTGTAAAGCGTTTCCTCCATAAAGGCAATGGCTAGCTTGTAGGAGTTGCAGTTGTTTGGAAAAGTATTTGTAGCACAGACTGTCCTACTTTAGCTTGTTGGTGTGCTAGTACATCCACACAGTATTGTTTTGTGAATGTATGTGGTGTAGACCATGTAGCTGCCTTGCAAATGTCAGCTATGGGGATATTTCCAAGAAAGGCCATTGTAGCACCTTTTTACTAGTAGAATGTGTTCTAGAAGTAACAGGTAAAGATCTCTTAGCTTTAGCATAACACGTTTCTATACATTTATCTATCCATCTTGCTATACCAATTTTTGACACTGGACTGCTTTAATGAGTTAGTGGAAAAACTACAAAGAGCTATGAATGCTCTTTAAAACATCTAAAGTGTGGAGAACTTTTTCTGCAAAAGAGTCAGTTTGTGGAAAGAAGACAGGTAGTTCAATGGACTCGTTTGTGTGAAACTGAGAACCCATCATCATCATCAATTTATTGCGTGATTAATTAAAATCATTTCAAAAGAAGGTACAAAATATAGAATATAAAATTCTTACAAATTTAAAATAGGGTCCGCATAAAAGCATAGTTCATGGCTGGAACATGGAGTCTATATGCACATTTGGTGATTGTTCAGTTTTGCCTGGAGCTGCATAATATACTTCCCAAATTTGGCCAGATCAGCCGGTTCCTTTAAAGTGAATACCAACAATCTAGCCTCTGTGCGGGATCTCATTCCATGGCGAAGGAACAAAGTTTTTAATAATGTGCGTCATGAATTCAACAGTGCTGGGCAAAAGCACAATAAATGGATAAAAGTCTCCAATTTATAAATCGCAAAACCTACACCCTTTTATGTTGGTGACAGTTCTATTTCAGGTTAGACTCCTTTATCCTTAGGCCAAGGAGCCTTCCAAAGGCAATTTGGGATATACAGACTTTCCTGATGGTGCAAGTAAGATATGGCTGTGGTGCCAGGTTTTGTGTGATGTTTATATAAGAGTGCCCCAGCGCATCCAGTGCGGGGGTGCTGTTCAATATTTCGAAGTCATTTGCTCTGGAGAGCGTTTTTGTCGGACTTTTCAGCATAGATTTGATTGGGGAGGGTGACACTGCTAGTTTGATCAGTGCTGCTTGGTCGATTTGAAGTTTGTTTATCGTTGTTGAGAGGTATCAGGGATTTGTTTTTGTTTAAAAAATGTGATGCAAGGCTGATTTCAGAGTATTTTGGGGTGGGGGTTGGCATGACTATCCTATGACAGTATTTCATAAAGTCCCCCATCAGCACCCACTGCTGACTTTCCAGACCAAATTCTAATCCAATCAAGTGACTTCTAATATATTGTGGCAATTTGAACACTCTTTTATACATTCTTTGCTGGAGCTTATCTATCAGAGCAGTGAATTTTCCAGGAAAGGCTTCATGACCATACTGCAGCGCTGGTAAAAGAGCAGCTTTAAGAATCTGAAGTATTAGTCTTGCTGAAGGGCTTTCCATTAGATGGTTTAGCTGGCACATTCTGCTTGTTATAAAGTCAGCCTTTGTCTTTAGGTGAAGAAGTTGGGCAGTATGTGTTCCTTTAGCTGATATTCGTGTGCCTAGGTATTTGTACATGTCCGATGTGCCAATGATGGGTGGCCCCAGCTTCCATCGTAATAACTGATGTTTCTTTGACCCACCAAGTATTACGACCTTTGTTTTGGTTGCATTTGCTTTCATTTTATTTGCGGTATTATAGCTGTGCAGGGCTGTTAAAGCTTTTTGTAGGCCGATTTTGGTGTAGTCCAGCAGAACAATGTCATCAGCATATTGAAGCAGGTGATTTTTAGATTTCCAATATTTGGTGTTATCAAGTTTGCTTGCGTAAGCGCCTGCGACATGTCGTCTGTACATAGATGGAATAGAACACATCCTTGCTTTAGCCAGTTAGTGGTGGAGATCTCCTTGCTGATGGTTAAGTTCGTCAGCTTGACCTGTGCCCAGGTGGATGTGTACAATAAAATGATTGCCCTTAGTAGCTTATTCGGAATCCCCCTGTTTCTTAGCTTGCTCCATAGAAGATGTCTACCACAGCATCAAATGCTGCTGAGTAATCCACGAAGCAGGCAAAGAGTGGTATTGACTTTTTGGCGGCGGCCTCTTAGGCTAGGTAAGAGAGGGCTATGATGCTGTCAATGGTTGCGGAGTTCGCCCTGAAGCCAGTTTGATTTAAGGGGACAATTTCCTTTACCTCTGCCCAGGATTGTAGTTCTTCTAAAAGGGCTGAGGGAAAGCCTTTTGCTTCAACATCCAAGAGTGCACTTAAACGATAGTTGGCTAGGTCATGCCTGTTGCCTTTTTTTTTTATATAAACTGGGTGAAGTATGGGACCTCTCCAGCTCGTTGGAACTACCTGTGAATCAAGACAGGAGCAATCCGATGCAGAGAGGATTAGTGTCCAGAGCTTCGGATCTTGTTTGAAGATTTTTGCACGGATTCCATTGGGACCAGGGGCCCCAGATTTCATTTTTTGCAGAATAATGGATATTTCCTTTGCAGAGGGAGCTAAGCTGGTGGTTGATTCAGAATCGTATTTTTCAGGGTCTTCCTTTGTTTGTTCCAGAGCGCTTCAGCTGCGTGTAATTTTGTTACATGTTTTATCGATGTTGCCTCAATTATGTTAATTCGCTGGTCTCTCTGACCCATCTTGTTTTTAATATAGCTCCATAAATCACTGTGGTTGTATTTTCTCATCAAGGAATGGATGTATATTGATTGCTTTTCCACTTGTTGACGTTTTAGAGACCAGATCAGCTGCTTATGTTGTTTTGTTTGTGTTCGTAGTTTCAATGCTAGCTCTTTTTTTATTAGAGGGTCCTTAATTTCTGCTTGTGATTTTCAGTCTGCCAAGCTTCAGCCTGCTTACCCTTATGGGGTAATGCAGAAGGCTCTTTGCAGAACGGCGTTGAATGGTGTTGGTTGCTCCTGCTTGCGTTAAGAGGCTGTTGTTAATAGCTGGCCATTTGGCTCAAAGTTCTTCGCCCGTCATAGAGAGTAGAGTCGAACCATTGAGTTGGACCAAGAGGTGTACGTTTGATGCCTGATTATTTGTTGGTCCTCGTCCTCCTGCGAATGACCTATTGACTCGTATCCTTTAATTCGCCTTGGGTTCAGCTCGAAGCGTGTTATAAGCTGGAGGTGATCACTGGCGTTTAAATGTGGAATTTCAAAGGATGTCAGATGGTTAATGGCTTTCTCTGTGGCAAAGATGTAATCTAGAGTGCTTTTCCCCTGGAAGCTTTTGGGAAATGGTTGTGCAGAGGAGCTTGCTTTTTGAGAATGCTGGATGGAAGTAAGCCCATGCTTGCTCAGAAAACTTTGAAGTTATTGGGTGGCCAAGCACATCGGATGGTCTTGATCTGCAGTTTTGCCTAAAAATATGAGGTTGAAGTCCCCGCAAATTATGATGTTATAACCTGTGTGATCGTAGAATACTTTGTCCAAGATGTCGACAAGTTGGGCTATGCTTTCTGTCCTTGCTTGTCCAAAGATGTTGAAATAGAGATGGATTATAAGAGTTTTTGTTGTGCGGTTGTTTGGAGTAGAAATGTCAATTATTATTATTTGTAGCAAGTGGTGAAATGTGGGAACAGTGCTGGCTTTAAAGTCTAGTCGACGTTTACATAAATCGATAGGCCACCAGAAGGTCTCCCAAAGATATTTCTTTTTATTGCCAGTTGGTTTACTTCGTGGTACCCTGGGATAGCCAATGGAAGAGTTAGCCAGGGTTCTTATCGGCATAATAGGCTTTCTTTTTTTTTTTTTAAAAGAGTCGTTGCGCTACGTCAAGGTTTAAAAGTCTTTAGTCCTACGACATTCCAGAAGATAATTGTCAAATTATGGTAATTGGTCACGGACTGGTTGTTGTTATTGTTAGCCATATTGCTGAATTGGTCTTGTAGGAATGGTGGTGCACATATTTGTACTGTTTACACTTCCTTGGTCAAAGGTCACTTTTCTAGTGTAGTTTGTAGGGTTTGCGTAGAGGCAAAGTATGGAGAGTTTGGGGATCTGCTCATCCATCTTGGGGTGTGGTTTATGTGAAACTGAGAAACCACTTTAGGTAGGAACCTAGGGGTAGCTTAAAGGATTAATTTATCCCTATGAATCTGGAAGAAAGGTACTTCCAAGGTTTGTGCCTGGAGCTCACTGTCACACTTTCACGAAGGACATGAACAGAATGGTTCCAAAGGAGGACCCAAGAGTCTGGTAAGGACAATGTTTAAGTTCCACGATGGTGCGGGGGACCCTAGGTGGAATGGTCCATTTAAGGCCTTCCATGAAAGCCTGGATGACTGGGATTTTAAACAAGGAAATATGCTGTCTGTTTTTTAGACATGTGGCTTTAACTGCAAGATGTAGACAAATGGAAGTGTTGGCTAGATTTGCTTTTTGTAAATGAAGCAAACAAACAATCTCTTGAACAGTGGCTTTCATAGGGGCAAAATGTTGGGGTTCACAGTAGCAAACAAAATGTTTCAATTTTTCAGCATAACAAGCTCTAGTTGTGGGTCTACATGCTTCCCCAAGAATGTCCATACATTCCGCGGGCAAACCTAAGTAACCAAACTATGACCTTAGAAGCCATTTTGCAAGTTTGAGTGACTTGGGGTCTGGATGTCTGATTTGTCCTTGTTTTTGAGTGAGAAGATCCAGCCTGTTCGGGAGCTTCTCGTGGGGGACTGCTGAAAGGTCTAAAAGTGTGGTGAACCATGGTTGCCGCGTCCAGGTGGGAGCTACAAGGATCATGATGAAAGACGTTTGCCTGATCCTCTGAACCAGAAATGGAATGAGCGGGAGAGGTGGAAAAGCGTATGCAAATATCACTGACCAATTCATCCATAGAGCGTTGCTCTTGGATAGAGGGTGTGGGTACCTGGAGGGAAAGCTTGGGCATTTTTCCGTTTTTTGCTGTGGCAAAATGATTTATTTGATAAGTTCCTCATTTGGCGAAGTATGATTGAAGGACTTGTGGGTTGAATTCCTACTCGTGGACTTGTTCCTGCATCCTGCACAGCAGGTCTGCAAAGTTGTTGTTCATCCCCGGGAGATACTCTGCCACTAGGTGAATGTGGTGGTGGAGGGCTCACTTCCATACGGTCTGAGAGAGTTGACACAGTTGGGACAAACGTGTGTCCCCCTGTTTCTGCAAACAGTACATGGCTGTCATGTTGTCCGTGCAGACTAAGACAACCTTGTGAGGCAGGTGACAAAGGAATGCTTTCAGGGCTAGAAACACTACATAAAGCTCAAGGTAACTGATGTTTAGGGTCTGGTGATTGGGATCAGAGATGCCATGTACTGTGAGGTCTTGGAGGTGAGCACCCCAACCTGTCCATGACGCGTCTGTGGTCAGTGTAACCTGAGGCATAGGGTTTAGATAAGGCCGCCCCTTCAACATGGTGTTCCACCATTGCAGAGAAAGTTGAGTGCGGCGGTCTAACAACACTAGATCTTCCAGGTGACCCTGTGACTGAGACCACTGATGGGACAGATACCGCTGTAGGAGATGCACGACACCATCATCCCCAAAAGTTGCATAATGGTCTTGACTGTGAAGTATGATTCTCTTGAAATTGAGGCAGTAGAGTCTGAAAAGTCTATACACGAGCAGGGTTGGGGTATGCTAACCCCTAGCTCCGCATTCAGGACGGCCCCTAGATAAGGCTGTATCTCAAGAGGTTGAAGATGGGACTTGGAGATGTTCAGAATGAAACCCAGTGAGTGAAGTAGATCCACTGTCAATTGAGTGTGTTGCTGGCACTGTTGTAAGGTGCTGGCTTTGATGAGCCAGTTGTTGAGGTAGTGAAATACCTGAATGTTTTGCCTTCTGAGGTGTACGGCACCTACTGGTAAACACTTTGTGAAGACTCAGAGCGGTAGTGACCCCGAAAGGAAGGATCCTAAACTGGTAATGTGTTCCTGCAATAAAGAATCCTAGGTATTTTAGATGTGCAGGATGAATGGGAATATGAAACCAGGGATCCTTTAGATCTAGGGCTGTCATGAAGTCGCCTTGCTGTAGAAGCGGAATAACGTCCTGAAGGGTAATTATGTGAAAATGTTCTGACAGTATGTGTTTTTTAATGGTCCGAGGTCGAGAACAGGTCTGAGAGAACCATCCTTTCTGGGAATGAGGAAGTTTAGGGAGGTCCTATACTTTCTCATGTTGCTGTAGGTGTTGTATTTGAACTGGCTCCATGGCCCCTTTGAGAAGAAGGGATTGGATCTCTTGTTTGAGAAGGATTAGGTGTACCTGAGATAGCCTGTGATTGAAAGGGGGAATGCTGGGAGGAGTGGCGGTAAGCTCCAGACAATAACCATGTTGGCTAATGGAAAAGACCCATTAGTCTGTGGTAATGTTGTGCCAGTTTGGATAAAAGAGTTAGAGTCTTCCCCCAACAGATGTCGAATGAGCGGGGGAAGCTGAAGGTAGTCACTGCTTGGCAGTGGGGGGGAGCCACGTGAAGTGGAGCCCTTTCCTTACCCTTTGTTAGTGGTGGCTGTATAGGAGCCTCTGTAGAAGCCACTATAATAGGCAAATTGAGGCTGCCTAGGGTGGGACGTGGACACCCTCAGATGTTGAGGACTTGTAAGAAACTCTAAACCCAGAATGACAAACTGTGCCTCTGTGTGGGGGACTGAAGGGCACCCATAGCTTTTGCTGTATCTGTGTCCTTTTAGAGCTTCTCAAGGGTGGTGCCCACTTGACCCAAAAAGATGCTCCTTGTCAAAGGGCATATTAAGGAATGTCTGGTGGGCTGCTGGGATAAAACCAGGGCCTATGCAGCCATGCATGCCTTCGGAGAAGGATGCTGGTGTTGATGCTGTGTGCTTCTGTCTCAGCGGCGTCCCAGGCACAGCGAATAGAATTATTAGAGATCATATGCCCCTCAGCAACCATATGCTGCTCTGTCACGGAGCGCCTCCATTTCTTCACAGTAAGCCCGGTCATACCAGGCCAACGTCGTCTGTGACTTGGAGATATGCCAATGATTTGCAGCATGTGGAGTGACTTGTTTGCTAGCAGCATTGATTTTCTTACTCTACTTTTCAGCAAGAGAGTACCCAGTGGCCTGGCTATTAGCTCGTTTCCTACCTGTGGTAGCTGCAATGGAGTCAGGGGGGACCTGAGACCTAATGTAAAGAGGGTCAGAAGGAGCAGATTTATACTTTTTCTCATCTCTGTGAGTAATACTCCTAGAGCAGACTGGCACCTTAAAGATCTCCTATGCATGAGGAAGCATGTCAGGGAGCACTGGAAGATATTGAATATCCCTATGAGTGCAAGCTAGGGTATCAAAGAGGAAGCCCTTCTCGATAAAATCTCTGTGTAGTTCCACACTGTGGAATGCAGCTGCTCGAGCTACTACTTGCTGATATGATGTAGTGTCCTCGGGTGGTGAGGGGAGTGCAGGGTAGAGGTCAGGGTCATTAGAGAGGTTATGGTCGGGATCATACGCATCCCAGGGGCCTGGATCATCTTGTAACCCAGTTATATCTCCTGCAGGAAACAGAGTGTAATTTCCTGGTGTAGGTGAAGTGGGAGAATGAGGTGG
The DNA here is from genome assembly GCF_031143425.1 of Pleurodeles waltl. Classification (NCBI taxonomy): domain Eukaryota; kingdom Metazoa; phylum Chordata; class Amphibia; order Caudata; family Salamandridae; genus Pleurodeles; species Pleurodeles waltl. The sequence goes on from NC_090446.1 coordinate 1,138,107,336, forward strand.
AGCGGGAGGTGGAAGCGAAGGGGGCAGAGGAGGAGGTGGAAAAGGCCTATGTGGTGGACTAGTGGCTTTGTCCTTGGTTTTCTTTTTCTGAGGTGGAGGAATGCCCAAAGCCTCCTGGGAAGAAAGCTTCCTTTTCAAAAATACAGAGGAAGAAGGCTTAGCAATAATACATCCTGTACCTTCCTGAATTTGAAGGCAGCGCTGACGAGTGTCAATAGTTTCTAGGATAGGCTCCGCTGGAGGAGGGGTAGCAGAAGACGGTCCCGATTCTCTCCGTTCTGATAATTTTGGCACCTATGTTTTTGACACCAAAGATTTTGGTGGGTTGGTGCGGTTTGGTCGGCACCGAAGAGGTGGCTGATGGTGTTCAGGTCTGGGCTGAGGCTCGAATCGAAACAGTGACGATCTCTTGGTCGGAGGAAACAGAGGTCGAAGCGGAGGATGAATCCTTGGTCTTTACAGATGGTTTCGGTGCTCAGCAAGAGGCAGGGCAGGCGAAGTAGCTTTTTGGTATCGACTATGGCCTGGTGGCAGTGGCAGAGCCATGACCTTGAAGAGATTTTTTTGATCACGTGGCTTTCGATGTCCGACTGGACGTCCGAGTCCGAAGAGTCTTGGATTGAGAGGGCCTCTTTCTCCTACGCAGGTTCGTCTTGTGTATGCTCCTCACCAAAAATGCCCAGGGTGCTGTTTGGAGTCTTGTTCGCCATTTCCAACAGATGTGCTCTTCAGTCCAGAAGGGTCTCCTTCGTTCGGAAGGATTTGCAGGCATCACAACTGGCCTCTCAATTATTGGGGAGAGGCAAAGGTTGCACACAAGATTTTGGTTGGTGTGCCGGAATTTTGCGTGGCACCACGGGCAGAAGCGGAATGGAGTCAGTTCCATCAGGTTAGCATATCCGTCGGTAACGTGTGGAAGGTAGGTCAGAAGTGGGCGTGGGTGCTCCATAGGGCAGGCGGGCGGTCAGTGCCTGACCTGACAAATCAAGGCGAGCGTTAAGGTTGAATAAGCACGAGCTAGAATAATACCATCGAGAGAGGGTAAGATGATAGAGAGAATCTGAACTGGAGCGAAAGAGAGCGGAGACACACACTTCTGAACCCAACGGCGGAGAGAAAACAATCTAACAAAAGGAGTCGATGCCTATGATCAATATCACCGAGAGGAGGAGTCACTCAATCCCGTGACTTGAAACACTTCTTCAAAGAAAAAACAACTTGCAGCACTCCAGACCCAACACTAGATGACAGGAGTATGCAGAGCATGTGCATCTTCAACCACACATGCCATTGAACAGGGGCATTTGCCTACAGTAATCGTCTGGTTAACGTGAAATGAAATTCAGATACAATCTTTGGGGAGGAATAAAGGTTGTGTCATTATCACTATCCCTTTTGCATTAAAAAAAATAAAAAAAATAAAAAAAATAAAAAAAACTGCGTAGGGTTTTGTGAAAGAGGAGGCCCATAATTTGTCCACTCTCCAGGCAGAGATGTTGGCTACTAGAAAGGCTTCCTCCAGACAAGAATTCAGCACCGCCACCTCACCCAACCATGTGCTGTGCCATAGGGGACCGTGCTGCGTAGGTTTTGTATCCCATTTGGTGTGCCAAAGTGCTGCTCTCCAGGCAAGCAAGACCACTCTGGACAACTCAGGATCGGTGATTGCCACCGGAGAGCCATATAGTACAGCCATGATTTGGGGTAACCCCAAGTTTGCCAGTTCTAATTGGTATGCTGGGTCACTCCATCCCACGCTGAACACGCCATTTGTCACTAGGAACAGGGAGGCAAGATAGAGATATAGTTTTGCCATTCCCAGTCCTCCATTGTGGGCGGGGGGAAGATGTTGACAGTGTGCTAAAGCAAGGTCGTGCCTGGAATTACGCAAAAGAAATGAGGCAGCCCCTCTATCCTGGGCTCAATATCAGCTTTGTGCTAAGAGAATCAGAATTTTTGGAATACATACAGGAAATGAGGCAGCATCATCATCATACTATACAGGACAATCCTGCCCATCATATTTAGTGGAAGAGATTGCCGTCTGTGGAGGTCCGCCTTCACCCTCTGCACTAAAGGCCCTTGGTTAAGGGAGGGACCAACAGATTTGTGGGAGAAGCATCACCCAGATGACCAAGTAATGAAAGCTGAGATGACGTCTGGGGATCTCCGTTTGGCAATCAATATCATCCCGGCTGGGTGACAGACACCTACACAGACTTCGCCGGGTTGACACAGAATCTTGAGGCTTCTCTAAAAACCTGGAGGATCTGCAAGTAGTGCGGCCTACCCTTCTTTGGGTCGGTCAAGTAGAGGAGGACATTGTCTGCATATAACGCGATTCGGTCTTCATACTCCTCTTTCCATCTCCAACCTGCATTTGTGGGTCATATCGAAGGAGGCAAGCCAGTGGCTCTATTGCCAACTCAAAAAGGAGGGGTGACAGGGGGCATCCCTGTCGGATCCCGCGACAGACAGGAAAGGCGCCCGAGGTTGCACCGTTAACCAGGACTCAAGCAATGGGGTTAGTGTAGAGGACGCAAACAAATCTACGAAAGCGGGGTCCAAATCTGGCCCTCAGTAGCACCTGCTCAAAGTATCAAATGGTTTCTCAAAATTAATGAGTAGCAGTGCCAAGGTGGATGGGAATTGGCGACGATGGATCAAGGCAGTGTGGAGCCTCCACATCAGTGATGCGAGCTAGCATAAAGCCACACTGGTTGGGGTGTATCAGGGTACCAAGGACGCATCTGAGGCGGCCCGCTAAGATTGTGGCATTTATCCTGACCTCACTATTAATAAGCAAGATCGTCTGATAGCCTTCACACGAGGTTGAGGGAGGTGGTGTATTCGGGATCAACGCAATGGTGGCAGCATCGATCTCATGTGGGAATGAAGCGCCTAAAATCTTAAAAGGGAGAGGATGCTTGTGCCACAGCTTTCATCAGAGACGTATCAGCCCACATGTTTTTCTTTAGATTAGACAATCTAATCCTTTTTGTTGCTAAAATGCTGCAGTAAAGTCTTGAAATAGATATTCTTTAAATATAAAAGAATATATGCATGGAAAAAGTCACCTCCAATATACCCTTTAAGGGTGTTGTTCATCTGATGAGCATATGGAAAATAGCACCCTGTGTTTTTATGTTCTTGGGAAATATATACATATAAAAAAGTCCCCCAGGGTACACACATGCAGCACAGAATTATTCAAGCACTTAAAACTATCAATAAAGATTCTATGATGCAGAAACTCTCTGCTGGGCTGAACAAAGATGTGACAGACAAAGTCTCAAGCCAGTGACTGAAAAGGACTGGTCAACAAAAGAATGGTTGAAAGGAAAGAACCTAAAGCCCACAAAAGACAATAGGTCTGCTGGACACCTGCGCAGTCAAAACAGAGCTTAAAAAAAAAAAAAGAGTGGATACTTGAAAAAATAAAAAAAAACATAATGCAATTGAGTACACTTCAAGATTGACATTTTTTTTTTTTAAATGTCTGTCACAGGGGGTGCCAAAATGCAATGGCACCAGTGGGGTTAAAGTGATATGAAAAAGCGAAGCATTCATGTTCCAAAAGAAAAGTATTTTGGAGTTTCCCCAGTTGCCAGGCTACTTTTTCCAAATACATTTAAATAACTTAGTTAACTCTAACTCCAGTTCTCCAGGAATCTGAAGTAGCAGTAACAGGTTTTTAAAATCACTATAGGCTTCAACAACAGTGTTTCTTTAGTAGTAAATCCACCTCATTTGAAGCAAACCAAACTTCAGCTGATGAGGTGGAAGTGCTAACTTTCCTTCTCCTCCTCGGAGCTACCAGAGCACAAAGTGTGAGAAGAGTATATCAAAATTATATAGTATATAATGATTGAGCCTCTGACCAAGGAGGAGGGGAGATTTAATGTCAATATATATGATACCAACACTAGAGAGCTAAAGTTGCAGGACCAACTCCAGCATTCGATCATTATAAAACTAATCAGACTAGTAAGCAATACATCACAATCATAACTATAAGGAAGTGGGAAGCAGGCTCACCTTTATAGAAAACAGTTATGGATGACTGCCTGTCCCACTGCCAAGTTGGCTTCTACATTTACATTGAGGCAGTAGCTCCTCCAGGCAGTTGCTAGTTTTTTTTTTTTTGTTTTTTTTTAATTGATTGTAATGGTACAGAACAATGCATACATCATATTCAGATAAACTAGCAAACTTGTCACTAGAGGACTTTTCACATTCCCCGGTTGCACCCCACATCCATTCCACTGTGATTCCATTCAGTCTTTTCATCTCCAAGTTAACCTCTCTCTGGCCAATCTTCCACAGGGTTGATCTAAACAGAGTTCTCTCTTATCATTTCCTGTAAAGTTTACTGAATTCTTTGGGACAGTCTCTACCCTCAGGCGACTCTCTCTGCCTCCATGTACATATTCATTCCTTCCAGCCATGTCTCTTTCGTTGGGGCTTGTATGACTCCACAGTTTGGCTATATCTCTTTTGGCCACCTGTCAGGAATAAGGCATGAGCGGCCCAGGTCTCGCCCAAAACTCTGCTGCACGACTGTGGTGCTTTATGCGCACCACGTGTCATCCCCTCTTGTTCCAAAGGTGGCCATCAGCGTCGTCTGCCCTGTGGCAAAGCTCAGAGCTGCAGGTTCAGGACATTGGTGGACAAGATGCACTTATCAGTGCTATTCCACGAAGGGACTACAATTCCCATGTTTTTAGAGGCAGCACCCATTTTGGGGTGTGGCAGGCCTATAAATCCCAGCCACAACCAAGCACGTTGCTCACTATTTTGAAGACTTCGATGCAGCCAGACCTCGTGGGGGTTTCTCCGAAGAGAAAGCAGAGTTCCTGAATGGCAGAGTGTCATCCAACCGAAGTATCCTTGTTTCCATGGTGCATTCAGAAACGAGTAGGCCGTACTCGTAGCGGTAAGGCCTTGATGAATCCAAGTTTGGAGGAAGTCGTTACTTCCAAAAGGTAAAGCGCCCCTTAGCATAACGAGCAAAGCGTTTTCAGTTTCCAGAGTACAGTGGACTTCCCCAAATCAGATTCCTTAAATGGCATCAATCTCTAGGTTGTATTCTGAAAAATACTGCTTTATTCCAAGTGACGAGAATAACCTTCTCCCAAGGTGCACATCCTGAACCCTGGACTTCAGAAAGCACATGTAACGCATCACCAGCTGGGCCACATACTACAACCATACTCCCATCAGGAACACAATAAAAGCAGCATCTCAATCCAGTCATCACACAGATAGTGGGTGCCAAGCAAAGGCTTTAAAACACTGAATCATGTCTAGTACCAAAGGCCCTCTATCCATCTGCTCACTTTTGGCTTGCTTCCAGAACAATATTCTTATACATTCTCCTAAATGGCCTCCAATCCTCAATCCAATCGTGTATCTGTGTCAAATATCTTGTATAATTAAGATAGTGGAGTAGTGCCTCACCATGCTTTATTCCTCTATGCTAATTGTGAATCTCAGTTTTTCAACACAGCGTGTAAAACCCAGTTAGTGCTCAAAAAGACATTTGTAATCTCTGTTCACTTTTTTGGACCAAGAAGAAAGCTAAATAGTATAGTATAGCATTACAGTAGCTCCTTGCTCGCTTAAAGGATTAACTTACCACCAGTTTCAGCCTTCACTGTGCCCTTGATACAGTTGGCACCAAACACAGGCTGCTTGATTTCAACATCTTTCATGAGGTAGAATGGCATCATGAAGGACTGTAGGGCGTCCCTTCCCTTGGATACGAAGATGACCTGCCGGTGAAATGTTTAAAGGCATTAAAAAGCAGAAGATACTAGGAAAGTCTGCTTCATATACCAGGACACCAGGTATTCTCCACTTTCCCTTTTCAGATGGTCCTCGATTGGCAGTTGAGAAAATCCTATAAACTCCTCAATACTGCACCCTCTTTTCTTACTCAAATGAAACACCTCAGCTGGGTGGTCAGAGGGACACAACATTTTAGACACGTACATTGTGCTAGAGTTAAAAGTAGCAACTTGAATGCTACCTTGAGAAGTTCCCTGCATTTTCAGGAACAGTAACAGAAAGGGTGTTATGAAACATGTTTCTCTGAGATCTAGAGCACACTGGATTGTGTTGTGCTGGGACTCCTTACACATTGTGCAATGGGTACCAGTGGCAGGTCGGTGACTGGGACTCAAGTCACAAATAACCACTTTTGTTATCAGACAAAGCCTCTTCCAGGGTTCATTTTGAGACTATACTTCAGTTGCTGATAGGGTCCCCATGTCAGACAGGTATCTAAACTACTGGGAGATTGTTGCAGACATTACAACACTTAATAATGCTACACAGTTGCAGGTGGGTCCAGCGCACTGAATATATCATTAAACAAGGAGATTTACTAAGCTCTTTAATGGTGGCTGCAGACAACAGTTTTATTGCAATCTATAATTTCAAAACATGCTTGTGTCCCGACACTTTATACTCTCTGGACATGCAGTAGCATCCCGTTTAATGGGTATTCCTCCACGTAGGGAGGTGCTCCTTTACTGGCCTTGAGTAGCCAAGTGCCCGAAAGCAAATGTCTCATCCAAGCCCACATTCTGAGAGTACGAAGAATGTATAACTCAGGGCATTTAGTTGTCTTGTGTGAGGTTTGCTTGGAATAAAACAATTAATAGCTTTCAGATGACTTGTATTAGTTTATGTGAAACACATTTTTATTATATCTGGAGTGAGATGGATTTAATGGTTCGACATAATTAGCAATTAAAAAGGTACAACTAATGACTAGTATTTTAAGCAATGTTTGAAGAGCAGGCTTGAGTTAACAGATTGCTTTGCGGTAATTGCCTCATTCTCCCAAGGCCGCAAAGCAGCCAGTTATTAAAGAATTTCAACCCAGAATCGAGGCAACGGAAAAGTGCAGGACAGGCACATTTTAAAAGGGAAATGCCAACAACTGCAACAATACACTTGAGCAGAATGGATATTTAGGTTACAATGCTTCTAAGTCAACTCAACGTCCTAGTTCAATCACCTAAGCAAAATTAATTCCCACCCTTTAGTTAATATCTGCATAGATGGAAAGTGCTTGCAGGTACTGTATGGTTGAACAAAAGTAAAAAAGTGGAGGGAGAGTTCCATAAATGCATTTTCGGAGCATTTAGAGGGTTTTATGATGCTAATATGTGCTTCTGCACACACAGATTATATAGTAAAGTTTACATATACCGGAGCCCAAATATACTAGGAAAATATTTTAATTACAATCAACAGCAGTGATTTCACGTGTTCTGGGAGGGTGTAGTGTCAAAACAGGTCAGCTTTGCATCAAGTATACTTTTTGAAGCCAATTGTTTTCACAAGGGAAAACGCAGATTATGGATGGATGCTATTAATTAAAATATTCTGCAGCGTTCAACTAATGAAATCCTGAGGATGGGGTGTTTAGAAACAACCCACACCATTCTTCTTCAAGACCTGTGCAGTAGAGGTGTTTTAAGAGACTACCTAAAAGAGTCTTGAACAGAATGCAACCACTTTTTAAAAATTAGAAAAAGGTAAAGGAAAAACAGGCACTCAAAAATATCAGACTAGCCTAAACTTTGCCACTACCTACACTTGGTCATGGGCTGCTTGGCCAATTTTGAGTTACTCAATCCAAAACTTCAATTGAGGACCCACTCTAACTTTTAAATGTAAATAGAATGCCATGTAATGTAGCCAACAAGGTCTAAACTGGCATGCAGATACACAACCATAATCTTATAGTCCTATTTAGAAGGCACGCAATCCACTTTATGAGGACCAAACCAGATGCTTACAAAGGCCAAACCAGATCTTTTCCGGTATATATTAGTTACAATGGTCCAAGGGATCAGAGTTTCATGGCTTTCTCAATACAACATGACCTCTTTGAAGGCATAACAATATTTACCCATTGTGCTCTTCTCGGTCCTTTCCAAAATAACATGTTGCAACCTTGCAAAAAAAAAAAAAAAAAAAAAAAATCAGACTTACTCTATAGGGTGTCAGGAAAACACTACCCTTCTTGGTCCCTTTGAAGAGGTCAGGCATAGGCTCCATATCATTGAAGGTGAGCTCGACGTGGTCATAGTTCATCAGCATGCTGCAAAAGGAAGAAACAAAATACATATGCTTTAGTGGCCGTAGGGGAAAGCACAAAAATCACATCAATTTGTCATTACGTACAGGAAGCGTACCCGTCTACCTACTGCATATTACGCCCACCCATTGATGGAAATGTTACTTACCCGTAATACTTTTTCTAGAGCTTAGGTATCTTCATCCTATTAGTAGTTTTTAGAAACAGCTCTGCTGTCAGGAGATAATACAATAGAGGGCACATATCTGATGGTTCTGTAAAAGGGGACAAAACTCTAAAGACAAAAATATTTGTATGTTATGGATCACCATTGCACATATCCACAAATCTTGCCCTGCTGTTGATAAAGTGTTTTGAGTGAGGCACAATTAGCTACTTTTTTCAAAAGTATGCATGAAAACAGTTTCTAATTTTAGACAGATTTCACTGGTGGAAGAAAAAACACGGAGAAAGACAAGGAAAATTATTACGTTGGGCTATTTTATTATAACTGTTTCATTTCAAGGTCATACCATTTTGGGAAAAGCCTACCTTGCAATTAATCAGCGACATGTATTAGGTTGACTACATCAATGCAAGATGGGAAAATGCCTTAACCGCAGTGCAAAAATTCTAGTGTTCTGTGTGAATGATTTTTATCATACAGAATTGGGTTTTGTTAATCGTAATGAGGACATGGGTATTAGTGGATAAATTTAAAAATGTGTTTAGCATAAAAGAGAAAAGTCCAATGGCTTTCCGAAAATATTGTTTTCAAACAGAACGTTATGTCAAGCCAAAGTGAAGAATGCAAGGACAAAAGGAGAAGAAAACTTGTAAGAAATGTGTTCCTCTGGTGTAATAAAAAACAGTTGATAAAAGAAAGTGGAACTAGTTGACAGTTTTGATTGAGTTCCTCCAATAGTTTCTCATGGCCACCCTTGAGCAAATGGGTTTTGGCCCCATATTTGTGAGCTGGATCCGGACCTTGTACGGGAGCCCAACCACAAGAGTGCATACGGGAATCTTCTATCTTGGACACCTTTGAGATTCAAAGGGACACCAGGCAGGGATGCTCATTATCAGCTCTACTATTTGCCCCGGCCATGGAATCCCTGGCATGCGAACTGTCTTCGAGCACAGCAGTGGGGTATAGCCACTTCAGAAAGAACACCATGTTGTCTCATTATAAATAGATGATGCGTTAGTGTTTTTACAAGACACACCCTCCACACTCCCAGACTTGATGAACTGGATGGATAATTTTGAGACGATATGGTGATTGCGGGTGAACCGGGGCAAATCGTGCATATACCAGTTGACACCGGAACGAGTACTCCTCTCCGGGTTGCCAACTGAAGTGGTGCTACAACACTTTCAAATACTTAGGAGCGCAGAATTATCACAGTCCTGAAGACCTCTGGGAGGGCAATATAGGTAAGGCCATGAGGGGGATCCTCAAGTCGGTTCCATTCTGGCCTTCTGTTCCACTGTCCCCAGTGGGACGAGTGGCGATAGCAAAGTTGCTGGCACTGCCCAGGATCCTATATTATTTTGCTGCCCTCCCCTTGTACCTTCCAACAGCATTCTTTAAAGAAATACACGGTGTACTGACTGAGCTTATGTGGGGTAAAGAAAGAAGGAGTGCACCCCTGACAGTAATACAGAGACCGCAATTAGAGAGGGGGGGGGGGGGACTAGGCGCACCCAACTATGAGTGGTACTAGACAGAAGCCCAGCTTTAATGGCCAGTGTGGTGGCTAAGCATGGGGGCATGTCCAGAAAGACTAACAATTCTGAGGTCGCTAAACAGCACCCCGATATATACGTGGCCATCATCACTGTGATCCCGACACAGAAGAGAGCCGACAGATGAGGGTGTACAGACAGTGTTGGGTGCAATATGTGACAGGGCACAGAGGCGAGTTGCCCCCCTTGTCACAGTATGGCACATGCCGGGTTTAGGAGATGTAATCAGCCGACTTGATGCACCTACATGTGCAGATGTGGGCATCTTGACTTTGGGAGACCTATATAGGGGGGGGGGTCCTTATGACCTTCCAAGACCTCAGCGATGAAGGCGGGATACCGGTAGGGCACTTCTTGATACATCACATGATCCAGCGCAAATCGCTGGCTACATGGGGGGGTGGGGGCGAGAGAACGTCCTTGCTCTTGGGTGCTACGCACTTTGCTTACACTCAGAAGTACACGGCATGCTATCACAGACTTATACAGAGCCTTATAAACTTTTGGTTCACACACTTCAACTACACACACTGGCTACAACGCATGTATACCAGGGCAGTCTTAGTCTGCCCCTCCCCCCCCCCAAGCAAAACCCCAGATGCAGGCTTCTATCATAGGATGTGGGAGTGACGCCTCTCCATCAAGTATGGGAAAAGGTTACAGGGACCACAAGTGAGATAGTAGAGCGCGTGCTGCCATTCACTCCAGAATCCTGCATATTGGGGTTTGCGAAAACAAACGTCTGAAGAGAAATACATGCATAAATTCACTGACTTAGCATTCACCCTCTTTAGACGCCAAATAGCAATGCATTGGAAAGCCCTGTCTGCTCCAGATATTGGAGACTGGTTGAAATCACTCCTGATATGGACTCAAGCCAAAGCTGAATACTATAATAAAAAAAAAGGCTGCAAGGCATGATACCAGGAGGTGGGAATTGCTGGGATGCCTATGTGGTGATGGTGAAGGTAAAAAATGAACAACCTCCTTCAAGCGGGGGGCCCAGATCAGAAGGTATCAATGCGCCATTTGTGGACATCTACTGACTGGACAGCTCATAAATAATTCCATTGTATCGACAGAACCGTAGCATCTCGGGGCTGTGGACATGCCAGGCCTTTGAGACTTACTAAACTGAATATGTATGCCATTTCTACTAGTACTATCAAAAACTGAGTATTTTACCACATAATGTTCATAATTGTAACAATGATGTTCAAATCAGGGTCACTATCTGTGTGTCAATTGAGAGAACTGTCTCCTCTCTTCCACTTTTTCTCTACCTCTACTTCTCAACACTCAGCAGTGTTCTACTATATCAAAGTGATATATTGTATTGGACGTACTTTTTGCCAGTACTATGTTATAACTTTCAGATAAATCAATAAAAATATATACAAAAACAAAAGGGCACAGGGCCTGATTTAGAGTGACGTAACGGATATCCCGTCCGCCGTATTGCGATTTCCATAGGATATGGTGAAATCGTAACACAATGGACGGAATAGCCATCAAGTTTGTGACTGAGTTACCCCTTTCGCCAAACTCTAAATCAAGCACACATTGATCAAACTGGTACATGTAGACAATTTTTGTTTTGGTGACTTAGTTCAGATTGTCAAATTCCAATGTTTGTCTCCAAATGTAAACAACACAAATGCAGACAAATCACTAAAGCAAATTTGCATTTGCAAACGGCCCAATTCATAGAATCAGGCAGTTTGCAACCACAAAATGTGTTTTATTATGTATAAAACCCAAATTGCGAATCAGTAATAAGTTACAGAATCGCAATGAAATTGTGATCAAAAACCAATTCAAAATTTGGAAGGGGCGTGGTTGGGGCATCACTTCTAAACACCAAATCAGACTGGTTTGTATTAACGTTTTGGGAATCAAAACCCAGTCGCAAACATTAGTATGTTATGACTGCTGAAAGGTAGTGGGGTAAGGCATTCGCAAACAGGAAGGGGTCCCAAAGGGACTCCTACTTTGTGACTGTTAATCAAAATATTTTTAAGAGTAGGCAGTTGCCTAACACTACCTCTGAAAACATGTTGGCAACATTTTTTATTTTTTTAAACAGATCCCATGTTACTTTATGGAAAATAGGATGCATTAAAAAAAAAAAAAAAAAAAAAAAAAAAAATTGCTTTATTTAAAAGCAATCACAGACATGGTGTGCTGCTGACCTCAGCATGCTATGATCCTTATGATAGCTACGATTCCTGGTAGGTCGCAATTTGCGACCTACCTCATTAATATTCATGAAGAAGGTTGAATGCAATCCACCAGGAATTGGTATTTTGCAAACCGACCGACTAGTACAAAGGATGGTTCACAAAATACCACACTGGTCACACAAATACTTGTCACAACTAGCGACCAGTATTTTGCAATCGGTGCTAGCCCTTGTTCTGTTAAAGTGCAAGTCAATACAATTCTAAATCCACTGTGGCCAAAATTAGTGGTTGATTTGTTAGGCCCTTGTGAAGGGCAGGAGACTGGCAGTAAATAGGCCATTCTTCTTATAGATTTTTTTTTCTGAATGGAATGGATAGCTCATTCTAATACTCCAATACAGAATTAAATATTTTATGTTTTGACAAATTATTCTGCAGTGAAGATTTTCCATACCAGTAACAGTGCTGCACAATTTGTTTCATACAAACTAACTGAATATTTTCAGAAGTATTGCATTAAAGATATCCGCACAGCACTTTATTCTTCCAACATGATTGAAAGGCTTACCTGAATGCTGGTTTGGAAATTACAGTAAGCTGTGAGGTCAGGTTTAAAAATGGGGACTCATATTTTGAAAAACTTGTATGATTTTACCAATGTACACCACACAATTACACTGGCTGTGCTCCATCTGAAATGTTGAAGGGTAGGAAACCTTGCACCTGTTTATTAAAACCAATTCAAATCATTACTGATCTTAAGTGTAAAAATATTGAAGATATGTATTCAACTGCTAAGTGTAATATTGAGAATTTAGAAGCTCAATACGGGATTCATTGTGATCCAACAGAGCCGGCTTTAGTACTGCGCAGGATAATGCTTAAACCCCTTTGATAGATTGGATTACTTAAGATATATTGTGATCAGCTCGAAATTTGACCCTGTCCCTTTCTGCAGTTTATATCACGACCACACTCACGGTACTTGTTGACGCAGATGCAACTGCTCTGAACTTGTATAACGAGGCAAAGAAGGGTAAAAATGAGTAAACAGGCCACACTGCGGTCTACAACATGACACATCATGAGGGCCTCAACCAAGCAATAAGAGCTCCCTAACAATGTTGAAGACCTGAATGTAAAATCCCTCCTTTTCCATTTGCAAAAGGTATCAATCAGCATTTGATAAAAGCCTAGATTCACTTACTTCCAGGACAGATTAAATGGCCACCACTCTGAACAAGCAGGACAAGAGAATCCTTATTTTGAAATCATGCAAATCCACCCTGGGAAAAAACAAAGCCGGAACCAATGAGAAGTTACTGGAGATGACCAAAGTACTCAAGGTTATTTAACCAAGTGAAGGAGGACATGTGGGTCAGATGTAGGCCTAATAATTTACACCTGCTGGACATCCCAGAATCTAAAAATACTGGAAACATGGCGGATTATGTTGAGTCCTTAAGATGCTTTTTGGAGATAAACGTTTTTCCCAAACGTTTGCAGTGGAACAAGCTCATTGCAATCTGGGACCCATGATCCCTTCAGAGGTTTCCCTATGCCCAACTTGGTGTGAGCATTCAACTTTAAAGGCCAAGACACTACCCTCAGACTAGCCTGTGAGAAACAAAGGTTGTCACATGAAGATAATGCTATATTACATATTTCCAGATTTCACCCTGGAGGCACATCAACAATATCTGCCCCCTCAAACCCATGCTGCGACAGGCTGGTATCCAACAAGCAGTGATATTTACAGCACAACTAATAATCACTCATCGCAACAAGCCCCAGATTATACTGACACCACAAGGCGCTACACAAAAGGATGATGGACGGAGTGCTGAACAATACAAGCACTCACCCCCCAGTCACAGATCTGGGTTTAATCCATCTTTCTTTTGCTCGCCATGCCACCCCAGTTTGGACCCAGTCATATGCAAATCAGTCTTGACCCTGTTCATCATGGGAAAAGTCCTGCCCGAACTGCCAAGCCAAGTCCTCCCTGGACCGGAAACAAAGCGCTAACCATCTGTAAAACAAATCCTATTGACAAATGGTGCGGGCTGTCCTTATGGCACAACGCACCAAAAGCTTAAAAGAGACGTTGAGTAAAACCGTAATCCCTGATATACATCTGTGTTCTCAAGTTGTACCAAAATGATTCTCTCTATATCTGAGCATAGACAGATATATATTGCAAGTACTCATGGGTACATTCTCTAAAAACGAAGGCTTGATACCACTAACTAATAATGTTTCCAGTGCCTATGTAGCATTCATGCATGCTATTTTTTCCTAGCATACAACCTCCTAGTGAGGGTGTTGGTTGGCTGGTCTCTGAGCTCCCCCTGGGGTGACTCCCTTTATTGAGTTTGAGGTGTATGCCATACGACGAGTATTACTTCACCACAATGGGGTTGGTTATTGTTTGCTGTTTGGGTGTTGTTAACTGGCTGGTTGAGAGTTGCTAGTGTGAGTAGAGAGTGGTTTATTGAAGAACTTAACTGTACACAGGATTTATAACTTGAAAATCACATGGCACGTATCCATATTATGGATTATATGGCAGAGGGCATGCCACAACACGTAGCACAAAACACGACAGCTACTTTACTTCATCCTTCTCCACAGACTGGTATGTGTAAGGGAGTAGCTTTCACTCACTTTTTAAGGAACATACAAGGGCTGGCCAACCCTCACAAAATTAGACAAATCTTAGCTTATCTCAGCCATCATAAGACTAATGTTGCATTTTTTCCAAAAAATGCATCTGTTTACACAAAGTCTAACTGAGTCCAAGTGAAGCAGTTACAGATCATTGGCCATGTTCTCCTTTACAGCCATTCTTATAAAACTCATCCCTGAGGCAAATTACCCCCAACGACAGTAAAACATAATTCAAGCGATGATATATGGTTAACATATCACAGTGATTAAGGTCTGTGGCCTTAACAGCGATTACCCCCCAGCTTACCCAACAGGTGTGGCATAAATGAGCGACAATGGCACCCCACACTATACTATGGTGTGGAGATTTTAATTTAGTACTCACCAAAAATATAGATTGTTCCCTCTCCACAAATTGTACATACAATTCTGCAGCACAGGCATTTGTTGGCACTATGGGGACACATGCTTAATCGACCTGTTGAGGCCAACACATTCCTCCATAAGGCAAGCATATTTGCGTCAACAGCAAGTGGCTCCTGTGCAAAATTAAGACTATTGGATAGGAACAAATGACCGAGGCCGAGACCAATGTCCACCTCAAGTACATTATCAGACCACTTCCCTATTAAATTGGTGTTGAACTGCCTGGAAAGCAGCATTGTGGTTTTACTTGGCTGCTGTCACCTTTGACCCTCCTTGACGCTTTACTCAGGGTAGTAACAGAGATTATAAATTACTATCAAGTCAAGGAGCTGTCATTTGATCCAGCAGTTACTCTCAGGAAAGCTTTTAGGGCCTAATTAAGGGGCATACGGAAACGGAAATACGCTCTCAAGATGCATTATGTGCAATACCCTAGCCATCAGATGTTAGTGGACATCAAAACCCAACTGATGGAATTAAAAAAGGTGGCAGATCAAGAAGTAAAACACCTACACTATCATGCCAGGGCAAGAGTATATGGGGGAAGAGAAAGGGGAAGAGAAAGACCAGGCAGAACTTTGGTCCCACTTATAAGTCATCCCTGGCCTGCTCACAATGTTGTACAGTTATAAAAAGACAACTGCGAGATACTATATGAAGCTGAACTTGTATCGCTGAATGTACAGCCCATTATTAACGTTTTTACTTTGCTTGAGAGTCTCCAGCTTCTAATGACTGCCAAAACCACTTTAATCACATTGACCTGGCTTGGCTGTATGGGGCACAACAGCAATTTCTTGCTGCGCAGATCACTCTTGGGAAAATAATGTCTGTTATCTACAGTATGCCAAATGTAAAGCTTCAAGAAATTATGTTGTCCCAGAGGAATTTTATATAACTTTCTGTCACCTACTGCCCTCCACTGCTGCTTCAAGTATATAATGAGGCGCTGGATGCAGATATTCGCCATCCTTCCTACAGTGACACAATACTAATAGCTTTGTTAAAGCTGGGTAAGAATCCATCATACTGCGAATCCTACAGACAGCATTCTCTCATTAATACAAGTGCTAAGATCCCAGCACAGGTATTAGGTAATAGAATATTGATACTATTACTTGACTTGGTCCTCCCTGATGAAGCAGGCTTTATTCCAGGCAGATCAACCACTTACAATCTGAGATCCCTTTTTGCCCCAGTTAAATCCTGATATGGAGGCTGTAGCGATCTTCCTGGATGCCACCATGGCCTTCAACTCACCAGAGTAGAATTTTCTATTAGTGAAATGGGGCTCCTTAGGTACTTCGCTAAATGGATCCAACTGTTACAAACGGAGTCCAGAATGAAGATTTGACTAAATGTCCTTCTTCAGTACATTACGGTACTATACACTGAACAGGTATCAGTCATCATTCATTATCCTTGTCACTCCTAGCCCCAACTTAAAAGGCTACACTGAAGGTGTCAGACTCGATGAGATCTAGTGATATCAAACTTGGCTGAATACTGCTAGTATTGACTAGGTCTCTGCACTGAGAGACAGGAACACCCCTTGCCTCCACCTCCCACCCAACCCAAGCCAATCCAATCCTTGTTTACAATGGCTTGAAACCAGTAGAGGTGGCCCGGGCTTTTGTGTGGTTCAAATGCTGTTTTTTGTTACTATGAGGATTGTGACAAAACTATACCGTGTACTAATGCAGTAGTTTTGTTGCTTGCTTGGCCTCTGAAAGACGCTTTTCAATCAATCACTGCATTTTCCTTGAAAGCATGGCTGCTCTAAAAGTTTCTCACTGCTATCAGTAAAGACAGGGACAGCAAAAAATTCAAAACCAGTTTTTCAGCAATTTACGAAACTCTGAGAGGCTCCGCACATTGAATGAAGCCTTTTCTTGCTTTTGTACTCTTATAATTTGATAATAAAAATGCACCTTTACTCCTTGTAATGGTATTAATACTAACTGTACTTTATTCTTCTGTGACGTCCTCCATTTGCCAGAGGCATGGGTACAGTTACGGTGTATCTTAATAAGAAATCACAAAAAATGGCTCTCTCAGATCCCATTCAAACTGAAAGAGGCACACGCCAAGGATGTCTACTTTTCCCTTTATTATATGTTCTGGCATCGGAACACCTGGAGTTTGCTCTCCGACAACTCCATGCTAGTAGGGGTCTTAACTTCACTTCTCATAAAATCCCTCTATGCTAATAACATCAGCCCACATCTACACAACCCTGCTCAGAATTTAAGCTAGATCATAAAGAGAATTCACAAAGTTTAAAACGTGAAGAATTGCACCTATCTAGTACAAGTCAACAATATTTCCAGTAAACCCCGGGACTCATGTTTGCGCACTTTCATTCCCCATCTCCGGCGTCAATCTTGGTATCTGAATAAATTGAGACAGATACATTTATGATGGAAAATGATGGGGCAGCCGTGACTAAGATTAAAGAACAAGTAAAAGGTGATGGGACCTGACCTCAACCGGTCACTAATCAGGAGAATTACCCTGATGAAAATTATTATTCTGTCTAAATTGCTGTTCCTTTTCTAGAACATTCACATCACATTGAATAAACCAGTGCTTAATTTGTAAATAAAAAGGTGCCGGTGCTCAAAACTCTCCTCTTAAACATGCGTCTGCAGCAATTGAAAGTGCGAGCAGATAATCCTGAGGCAGCGTAATCCTGAACCCACCTCGGGCCTCTTCAGTCCATCTATAGCCACTCCCTGCCCCTTCAGCTCACTCTTGCAGCTTCCTGCTTTTCCCCTCTCTGACGCTTTTTCGTTTTTCTCTTCCTCCGTCTTTCCCAAGTGTCTTTTGCTCGCAGTAGATGCTTGAGACAGAAAACTAAGCGCCAGCCCTCAGAAATTAGTGTCGGTGCTCTGCACGGGAGACAACAAGCACAAATTAAGCACTGGAATAAACACTTTTTAGGAACCTGAACTCCATTGTGATCACACTAGAGCGGGCAGGAAACTCAACCTGAATTTGATGGGGAAATATTAACGTTGCAGTATAAACGGGCACAAGCACAATTTGCTCATTATTGGTTTCACCCTCCGCCCCGTATACCCCACCCCACCCCACTGAGGTAATTGCTTGGTCAAACTCCATCTCATTGTCGTATAGAAATTAACTTGATCACCAGCAAACTACTAGCATGGGAGGGGCATCGAAGAATGTCCTATTCAGCTCCTGAACAATCTCTTTCATATTGTGCCTTGATCCAACATACCAAATACAAATCAGACTTTATTAGGCTGACAAAATTGGGATTAAACAATATTGGTGAGATATTTCCAAATGGTCAATTCCTTGAGCATTCAAGTATTAAAGACCAAGATGACTATTCCACATTACATGCTTTCAGTTGTGAGCACTATATAGTGTCACTAGGCTTTATGCCACTATGCAATCACTTTCAGTTGTGAGCACTATGTAGTTTCACTAGGCTTTATGCCGCTATGCAATCAGAGGCTCATACTACTCTGCCCAAAACAAAAATACTATGGGAGAATGTTCTAGGATGTGCCGTTTCAGCTAAAGAACGACTATTGCTGCAGCCAAATATGAACCTTTGCTCCAAATGACGTGCAATGTTTGGCATGTGTCAGATTTTACTTTGTGCTAGTAGATATTCTTTCTTGTTTCCATAAAACCATGTTTTTGGACTGCACAATCATTTATTGGGGTTTCTGGTTGTAGCCTAAATTGTGAGCCTGTGTTAGCCATACACCTACCACTTTCCCAAGAAGCCTTGGACTGCTCAACCCAGACTACTACTGAGGCACATGCAGAAGGGGTACTTGGCTGAGTTGCACAGAACCCACAGTAGGCAAGCCACAGCACATCACCGGTGAAATTCCTCAGCCACCATGATTGGGCCCAGTTATGTTGCTTGCCCCGTGTCCCTCTGAAAGAGGTGTGTACCATTGTTATTGAAACAGGGCATTTTAAAGCATCTCTGCTATTACAATGATAAACATTGTCTTCATCCAAGCTGGTCCTCTAGGGCAGTACCATTAAAACACCTCAGAGAGAACAACGCCTTGTTTCAATTGCTCTCTTGATGGCGGGGTTACATGTGTAGGACAGGGGACTTCTTAAGATCTCGTGGTTAAAACATAGTTATGATCCTATTCTTTTGTAAATAAAAACTGTAGACCTATTGCTCCACAATCCCTCACACTAATAGGCCCAAAACCTCTGGGCTCCTTTTTAGCCTTTCTTGGATGACATGGATACAGCCACATGATACATTTATGTCAAGTGCAGTTCAGTATAGTGGAGACAAGTAACGTGTTTTATGCGATATGAGGGTGGGGGGCCTGTTGTGTCGTCATGCCCCCGATCCTCAGAGGACAGCACAAGAAGACTGGTAGGGGTGTGTGCACCTTCTTTATTTCTTCAGTGCCCGTGAGGCATGTCCTTCTTCCCTGAGGTACTAGCCAGTAGTGTCCTGCCCCTCCTCCTGGCCAGAACTGGTGTCCAGTGTCTGGTGACCGGAACTGGTGTCCGGTGATCACACGAACACCTGGTGTGATTGTGGTCCTAGTGCCCCTTGCGCTCGGCGTTACAACATCTCCCCCTTTGTTGATAAAGTATACACATTTCCCACCCTTGCCTCTGTTGGTAGCACTGGGCATATTTTATGCTCTCTTCATGCAACCAATATATAGAGACGAGAGAGAGATATGGAGAGAAAAAAAGAGATATGGAGAGAAAGAAAGATATGGAGCGAGAAAGAGAGAGAGAGTCTTGGCAGCTGTACTTCTAGTCAGTCATCATAGTTCTTTAATCAGTCTTTTGTACTTCATGCTCACTCTTGTTGGGAAAGAGCTCTCTTTTCCATGGTCCTTCTCTCGTGTCCTCAGCCCAGAGGGGGCCCTCCCCGTTGGGCAGAGCTGTTTCCATTGGTTCTCCAGTGTCTTCGCTCAGACATTTCTGTTTGGCACATGGCCGTGCCTCTCATTCATTCTCATCTGACATTCTGAACTCCCTAAAGTAAGAACTGTTCCTAGTGATGGAGTGAGACCCTGCCACGGCCATGACCATTGACCCTTCGATGTTAGTTATCTTCAGAGGCTGCTCAAAAAAGGGCTGTCTGATTTTCATGTTTTCCATTGGCCTACAAGGACTAAATCTCCCAGTTTTGGATCAGACATTGTGGCATGACAGTGTCCGCTTGTTTCATTTTCCTCTTGGTCATGCGAGTAAGTCACTGTGTTCGGACGGGGCAAGGCTTCCAGTTGAGGCAAACAGGTCCTGCTTGCCCTCCCCAGTACCAGTTGTGATGGGCACCTCCCCATGGAACTTTGTGGGGTGTTGAGGTAATCCTGAAGTACTTGGCACATTCCTTATCCCACAGAGAACTGCGCAAGGAGTGCTTGTTGAACCGCCTTTCTTATGTTAACCATGAACCTTTCCACCATGCCGTTTGCTTGCGTCCACAGTGCTACCTTCCTGTGATGCACTCTCAGATATGCCATGAATTTGTGAAATTCTTTTCCTGAGAATGGGGGTCTGTTGTCCATCTTGAGTGTCAGAGGGGTGCCCCATGCTATAAAAATGTCTTCCAGAATTGGTAAAGTGGCAGAGGCCGATGTCGATACCTGGCGCACGATGGAGAATTGAGAGTAGTCATCAATGAAGACCAGCAGATAGCCACCGGTGTCCAAGGATCCATAAAAGTTTACGGCCAGTGTTATCCCTATGGCCTCATGGAGGTCAGACATGTGTAGCTGCTCTAGCTTGGGTGGTTTGCCTGTTATCTGACAGAGATGACAGTTCATATTCAGGTCTTCTACCAGACAGTCAAGCATTTTTTTGTACCCACCATGCATCTGTGACACTCATGTGCAAGACTGCCTGTCTGTCTTCGAAGTGTCTTCAGTATGACTATCCGGGTGTAATGGAGCAGTATTCCTTGCTCTGTTTCTGACAGTTCCTCCTGCACCTGTTTGAATGCAAGTATTTCCTCTCTCCTGTCCCCCTCACATTCTGGGCTGCCATTGGCCACATGTCTCAACCTCTGCTGCTGCACGAGTGTTTTGATCGCTTGTAGCGTGATGTCAGTCATTGTCTCTAGCGCCAATTCCTCCATCGTAATTGAGGTGGGTGTATTTTGTTGCAGCACAAAGTAAAGGTATTCCTCAGCCATAGAGGATGCCTGTTGCCCGGAGTAGGGGATGTGGCGACACGTAGTCAGCAGGATTGTGTTCCTTCCCTCGTTTGTGCACTATTTTGAAATTGTAGTCCATCAGGCATCCCCCGCCTTTCAATGCTGGTGGAATTTTTGCATTGGGATTGCCATAGATTAGGACCAATGCCTGGTGGTCTGTCACGATAGTGAAGGGCTTCCCATAAACATGTGGTAGTGCTCACACGCCCAGACCACCACTAACCTTTCTTTCTCTGGTTGGGAGTATGCCCGTTCTGTAGCCGACAGGCTCCTGCTAGCATACACAACGATGTGTCTTGGTGACTCTCTTCCAGGGCTACATTGTACAAGAATGGCTCCTAACCCTACCGGGTTAACGTCTACAGTGAACTCTATGCATAGGGACGCATCAAAGTATGCGAGGTGCTCCACAGCTTTGATAGCATGCCGGATGTTCTTGAATGCCTTGTTGCAATCTGAGGTCCAGTGGAATGGCTGGACTTGTTTAGTCAGTTCATGAAGTGGGGTGCTCACAGTTATGTTATAAGATTTGTAGAGCGCATGGCTACCATAAGGCTTCCCAGCGCTAAAGAACCGGGACCAGAGCTAAGCGGGGGGGTCGTCACCAGCATTAGAATAACCACATTAAGGTCACCAGCATTAAAATAACCACAATGACAAAGTCTTTGATATAGTGCGACCCCAAACTCGCCAAACACAGAAACGACCTCAGTTCTGCTACTTCCACGGGAAGTTGTGTTTTGCAGAGTGTTTCTACCTTGCTGGGGTCTAGCCGCATACCTTTCTGAGAGAAGATGTGCCCTAAGAAAATGAGTTCTCTCTTTCCCAGCTCGCATTTGTCCTCGGTCAGTGTCAGGCCAGCTGTTTCTAACTGCTTGAATACCTCCCACAGTGCTGAGTCACATTCTTCATTTGTGCATCCAAATACTATGATGTAATCACTCGTCTCACCAACTCCTGAAATATATCTGCTGCTGATGATACCCAAAAGCTTAATTGCTTGTAATTAAATAGCCGTAGATGAGTGGAAAATGTGGTGAGATAGCGTGACTGCAGGTCTAGTTCCAGTTGACGGCAGCCCTTGAATAATCTAGCTTGGAGAACACCGAGACCCCTGTGAGGCAGCTGATCATGATGTTTAGGTGAGGGCCTGGATGCCATTCTCTTTCTATAGTTGTGTTCAGTAAGCGCATGTCGACACAGATTCATATTTTCTGCATGTTTTTCTTTGGCACAGCCACGACGGGGAATACCCAAGGAGTTGGTCCTTCTGTGGGCTCGAAGATGTCTTGTACTAGCAGACTCTTTAGTTCATCCTCTACCTGCGGTTGGAGGCGAATAGGGACTCTGCAATGTGTCTGAGCCACTAGTTTGATTGCTTCATTTATGTGAAAGGTGACTTCCATGTCCTTCAGCTTTCAAAGCCCTTTGAGGATCGCAGGTTGTTCTCTTAGGATGCTGTAACACTCAGCTATGTGATATGTTAAGGACTAGGAGACCCATCACTTGCACAGTGATGTTCCTGAGCAAACACAGAGCTATAGGACGTGTACCTCTTCTCTCACAGACGTATCATTGTGAGTGTTTCCACGAATTTTCCCACATTCACTACGGGTTGTTTCACACTCGATGTAAAGACATCAACAGTGGAATAGAACAGCAGAGGCTTGCGTTTCATTTTTTTCTACTCTGACTTGCACATGATGTTGCATGTGGCTCCACTGTTGAATATAAATCGTGTTGTGTGATTTTGGACGTGCCGATCTACTGAAGCTGTCTTTTATTCGGCGTTTGTCAACCAGCTGGGCATGTTCTGATGTGCGTTCTTGGTCTGGGGCGTATGTCACGAGGTATAGAAGTTTGTCGGCTTCCTGTGCATTGGCGGCATCTGAGTCAGTGGATGAACTGTGACTGCATGCTTCCATGTGTTGTGCGTGGTGACCCTAGGTTATTCGTGGTCGGGCAGGTCGCTCTCTCTCAGTCTTGATGTGTCTGCCCATGCAGATGCTTGCAAAGTGATTGCCACGGTTGCATTTCTGACATTTGTGTCCCATGGCCGGGCAGGCGACAGTGGGTGGGTATTCCAGGCTGCAGCAATAGCATGTCCTTTCTTGTTTTTTCTTCAGGGGCAGCAATGGTTCGTAATGTTTGCTGCTGCTTCCAGCCATGCGGTAAGCCTGTTCCATCGTTAGCTTTTCCTATATTCCATTTGGATGGCATGTGATGTGGCCCTGGCTTCTGGCCTCGCCATGGTCAGTATTTTGTCCACCATGTACATTTCTTTCAGTATTTTCGTGCAGAATCCAGTTGAGTGACACCCTTCGATGATGTGCAGCCTAAGGGCTGCCTCATTGTCGAATTTGGCAAATTAGCAATAGGTGACTAGTTTGCACAGTTGGAACGCTAAGTCACTGAGGGATTCATCTGTTGGTTGGCATGCTGTGTTGAACGTGTAGCATTCAAAGTTGATATTTCGCTGGGGGTCGAAACAGTCTGTGAGGCACTTTATCAGGCCTTTTTATGTGTAATTGACTCAGGCGGGAAAGTTACGAGCAGGTCTTCAACACCATCCCCCACTATGTTCAGAAGAAGGTCCCTTGCCTGGTCATCCATGTGATTTTTACAGGTAGAGCGCATGTAGTGTTCAAAGCGTCTGATCCATTTCTCCCAAAGAGTGCCTTTCATTTGAGAGGTCAAACAGAAGAGAGCGCCCGAACACTGCACTTAAAATTGGGCCTTCACTGCATTCGTAAGTCTTGTTGTAAACTGCTATAGTTGTGACTGTAATATGGCAACGTATAATCGTCACAATTGCGATTTGCCAGATTTCTTACTTCTGCTGTATTTCTTCAATATTTTATGCACTCACTGCGTTTGTATTGCCACGGGATTGCCCAACAGTGATTACAATACTTAGTTACTGTGGGCGTCTGACTTTAAAAAGGCTGCTGAGTCTATCACAAAGCTCATTGGCTCATCCGCCTTACTTTAAGATGGTGGCCAAGTAAATCACAATCTCCCAAGATCTCACGGGAGCTGGAGATCAACGCGGGAGGTTAAATCAGTAAGGCAAAGTCCAGCGGTGCTTACCGCTGGTTTGTGAGCTTTCTTTTTGCAGGGAGATGCGTGACCAGGGGCTCTCGATGATGCACTCGTGTATTGGATTAATGTAGGTGCTGACGCTGATCCAAAAGCAGGGAGTGTGTCGTGGTGTGCGGCTGCTTAGGTCTCAGTCTGGACGGAGGATACCGCCTTCGTCACCAGACGTCGTGTTGCTATGCCCCCGAACCACAAAGGAGGACACAAGGAGGCTGATACTAGTGTGCACACCTTTATTTCTTTCTGCAGTGCCCTTGCACGCAGGCATGTCCTTCCTCCTCAAGGTTCTGGCCAGTAGTGTCCTGCCCCTCCTCCTGACTGGAACTGTTGTCCTATGTCTAGTGACCAGAAGTGGTGGCCGGTGACATTACATATGGAGTGCGTGTGGTCCTAGTGCCCCTGGTGGGCATCATTCAGACAAGGCCAGCCACTTAAATCATTCTTCCATCTATTTACCATGTCAAATGCTTTACTGTATTTAAGGTGTTATTTTTCCAGATTCAAGTTTGTGCCCTATACAAAGTCGTATGTTCTTGAGGACAATACCTTTCTACTGTGGACCTCAATGTCAATCACTGAAGCGCACGTGTACACTAGTGGTGGAACCTGCTGCTTCCTCATTGGAACTAACTGAAACAACTTGTGTAAACTTTTGGGGCGGTCATTAATTTTGACAAATAAATACTAATGATTTCATGATATAGCTCTTAATGTATCTAGTCAACGTTACGGGGGTCATGAAACCACTTTGATATGTATAGGTGATTTGTCTCATTACCAAATGCAGGATTTTGGGTCTCGGAACGTAGAAAATAGCTTAACTCGATTGTTTACTCACAAAGGATATAACCACTTAATAGTTGAATATTAGACATGGAACTAATCTACCCTCAAAGTCAGCGACCTACAGGCCGCTTATCTTTTTTCCGTTGCATCAAGCTGGAACACCTGCGCAAGCAGGCGACACTAAATCCAAGCATCCCCAATCTCCGTCACAGCAGGTTCGTACGCAGCTTTCCTATTGGGCTACAACGGTGAATGGGCGTAGCTCCCTCACTAATAGCTGGGGATCCAGCACAGAGAAGTAACTGCAAGACATAGAACGTCAAACGAGCAAAAGCGGCGAGATTGTTTTCCATGGGCTCGGCAAACACGCTACTACGTCCCTCGCTCCAGTCCCCTCCCTCAGACACACTGTAGCGTCCCTCACCTCTCGCTGTTGTTCACAATAACGCCGCCACCTTCCGAGTGGTTTCTGTTGACCGCCATGTCTGCCAGAGCGCCGCAGTCCAAAGCGCACCAATCCCACTGTGAAGGTGTAAATAAAAGGTCTGGCAAATCACAGAGCGCAGCGCTACAAGACGCGCCCAGTCAGAGGTCTGACGAAAGAGGACGTGGCCAACCACAGAGTAGACCCATCACGTGCTTTAAAGGATGACCTGAAAAACACGCAGTTGGGTAATATGCGCACGCGTGCGATGCTAGAGCAGTAGTCCGCAGAGATGAAAGTGGTGCGGTTATGTTTAAGGATAAATAACCGACATGCGGACTGTTTTAACTCAACATAACTTGTAAAAAATCTTTGTAGTCCTTTATGGTGTTTTTTTGTTAATCACGCACTACATTTTGCTTAGTAGCTTACAAAGGTTATGTTTGAGACATTATTGCTTTGACACGTTTTGAATGTATGTTATATTTGTCTTTTCTACGTTTGCCTACGCATTCTTAAGGCAAGAATGTAGATTTTCCTAGTATGTTATGAAGGAAAGTCTTAATTTTATTAACCACTTCGCTGCCAGGCCTTTTCCCCCTCCTGTGCCAGGCCTTTTTTTGCCTATTTGGGGCAGTTCGCGCTTAGGCCCTCATAACTTTTTGTCCACATAAGCTAACCAAGCCAAATTTGCGTCCTTTTTTTCCAACATCCTAGCGATTCTAAAGGTACCCAGACTTTGTGGGTTCCCCTGAAGGAGGCCAAGAAATTGGCCAAAATACAGTGAAAATTTCGTTTTTTTCAAAAAAATTGGAAAAAGGGGCTGCAGAAGAAGGCTTGTGGTTTTTCCCCTGAAAATGGCATCAACAAAGGGTTTGCGGTGCTAAACTCAGCAGCTTCCCAGCTTTCAGGAACAGGCAGACTTGAATCCGAAAACCCAATTTTTCAACACAATTTTGGCATTGTACTGGGGCATACCCCATTTGTGCAATTTTTTGTGCTTTCAGCCTCCTTCCAGTCAGTGACCGGAATGGTCATGAAACCAATGCTGGATCCCAGACACCTAAACATTTCTGAAAAGTAGACAAAATTCTGAATTCATCAAGGGGTCATTTGTGTAGATCCTACAAGGGTTTCCTACAGAAAATAACAGCTGAAAAAGAAAAATATTGAAATTGAGGTGAAAAAAACATCAATTTTTCTCTACTTTTTACTCTGTAACTTTTCCCTGCAATGTCAGATTATCGAAAGCAATATACCGTTACGTCTGCTGGACTCCTCTGGTTGCGGGGATATATAGGGTTTGTAGGTTCATCAAGAACCCGAGGAACCCAGAGCCAATAAATGAGCTGCACCCTGCAGTGCGTTTTCATTCTATACCGGGTATACAGCAATTCATTTGCTGAAATATAAGGAGTAAAAAATTGCTATCAAGAAAACCTTTGCATTTCCAAAAAGGGCACAAGATAAGGTGTTGAGGAGCAGTGGTTATTTGCACATCTCTGAATTCCGGGGTGACCATAGTAGCACGTGAATTACAGGGAATTTCTCAAATAGATGTCTTTTTTACACACACTCCTATATTTGGAAGGAAAAAATGTAGAGAAAGACAAGGGGCAATAGAACTTGTTTTGCTAATCTATGTTCCCCCAAGTCTCCCGATAAAAATGGTACCTCACTTGTGTGGGTAGGCCTAGCACCCGCGACAGGATATGCCCCAAAACACAACGTGGACACATCACAGAAAACAGAGCTGTTTTTAGCAAAGTGACTACCTGTAGATTTTGGCCTCTAGCTCAGCCGCCACCTAGGGAAACCTACCAAACCTGTGCATTTCTGAAAACTAGAGACCTAGGGGAATCCAAGGAGGGGTGACTTGTGTGGCTCGGACCAGGTTCTGTTACCCAGAATCCTTTGCAAACCTCAAAATTTGGCTAAAAAAACACATGTTCCTCACATTTCTGTGGCAGAAAGTTCAGGAATCTGAGAGGAGCCACAAATTTCCTTCCACCCAGCATTCCCCCACGTCTCCCGATAAAAATGATACCTCACTTGTGTGGGTAGGCCTAGCGCCCGCGACAGGATATGCCCCAAAACACAACGTGGACACATCACAGAAAACAGAGCTGTTTTTAGCAAAGTTACTACCTGTAGATTTTGGCCTCTAGCTCAGCCGCCACCTAGGGAAACCTACCAAACCTGTGCATTTCTGAAAACTAGAGACCTAGGGGAATCCAAGGAGGGGTGACTTGTGTGGCTCGGACCAGGTTCGGTTACCCAGAATCCTTTGCAAACCTCAAAATTTGGCTAAAAAAACACATGTTCCTCACATTTCTGTGGCAGAAAGTTCTGGAATCTGAGAGGAGCCACAAATTTCCTTCCACCTAGCGTTCCCCCACGTATCCCGATAAAAATGATA
The DNA here is from genome assembly GCF_031143425.1 of Pleurodeles waltl. NCBI lineage: Eukaryota > Metazoa > Chordata > Amphibia > Caudata > Salamandridae > Pleurodeles > Pleurodeles waltl. The sequence continues at coordinate 1,138,135,377 of NC_090446.1, forward strand.
CCTCACTTGTGTGGGTAGGCCTAGCGCCCGCGACAGGATATGCCCCAAAACACAACGTGGACAAATCACAGAAAACAGAGCTGTTTTTAGCAAAGTGACTACCTGTAGATTTTGGCCTCTAGCTCAGCCGCCACCTAGGGAAACCTACCAAACCTGTGCATTTCTGAAAACTAGAGACCTAGGGGGATCCAAGGAGGGGTGACTTGCGGGGCTCGGACCAGGTTCTGTTACCCAGAATCCTTTGCAAACCTCAAAATTTGGCTAAAAAAACACATGTTCCTCACATTTCTGTGGCAGAAAGTTCTGGAATCTGAGAGGAGCCACAAATTTCCTTCCACCCAGCGTTCCCCCACGTCTCCCGATAAAAATGATACCTCACTTGTGTGGGTAGGCCTAGCGCCCGCGACAGGATATGCCCCAAAACACAACGTGGACATATCACAGAAAACAGAGCTGTTTTTAGCAAAGTGACTACCTGTAGATTTTGGCCTCTAGCTCAGCCGCCACCTAGGGAAACCTACCAAACCTATGCATTTCTGAAAACTAGAGACCTAGGGGAATCCAAGGAGGGGTGACTTGTGTGGCTCGGACGAGGTTCTGTTACCCAGAATCCTTTGCAAACCTCAAAATTTGGCTAAAAAAACACATGTTCCTCACATTTCTGTGGCAGAAAGTTCTGGAATCTGAGAGGAGCTACAAATTTCCTTCCACCCAGTGTTCCCCCAAGTCTCCCGATAAAAATGATACCTCACTTGCGTGGGTAAGCCTAGCGCCGGCGACAGGAAACACCCCAAAGCGCAACGTGGACACATCCTAAATTTTGGAAAAAAACAGAGGTGTTTTTTGCGAAGTGCCTACCTGTAGATTTTGGCCTCTAGCTCAGCCGGCACCTAGGGAAACCTACCAAACCTGTGCATTTCTGAAAACTAGAGACCTAGGGAAATCCAAGGAGGGGTGACTTGCGGGGCTCGGACCAGGTTCTGTTACCCAGAATCCTTTGCAAACATCAAAATTTGGCTAAAAAAACACATGTTCCTCACATTTCTGTGGCAGAAAGTTCTGGAATCTGAGAGGAGCTACAAATTTCCTTCCACCCAGCGTTCCCCCACGTCTCCCGATAAAAATGATACCTCACTTGTGTGGGTAGGCCTAGCGCCCGCGACAGGATATGCCCCAAAACACAACGTGGACATATCACAGAAAACAGAGCTGTTTTTAGCAAAGTGACTACCTGTAGATTTTGGCCTCTAGCTCAGCCGCCACCTAGGGAAACCTACCAAACCTATGCATTTCTGAAAACTAGAGACCTAGGGGAATCCAAGGAGGGGTGACTTGTGTGGCTCGGACGAGGTTCTGTTACCCAGAATCCTTTGCAAACCTCAAAATTTGGCTAAAAAAACACATGTTCCTCACATTTCTGTGGCAGAAAGTTCTGGAATCTGAGAGGAGCTACAAATTTCCTTCCACCCAGTGTTCCCCCAAGTCTCCCGATAAAAATGATACCTCACTTGCGTGGGTAAGCCTAGCGCCGGCGACAGGAAACACCCCAAAGCGCAACGTGGACACATCCTAAATTTTGGAAAAAAACAGAGGTGTTTTTTGCGAAGTGCCTACCTGTAGATTTTGGCCTCTAGCTCAGCCGGCACCTAGGGAAACCTACCAAACCTGTGCATTTCTGAAAACTAGAGACCTAGGGAAATCCAAGGAGGGGTGACTTGCGGGGCTCGGACCAGGTTCTGTTACCCAGAATCCTTTGCAAACATCAAAATTTGGCTAAAAAAACACATGTTCCTCACATTTCTGTGGCAGAAAGTTCTGGAATCTGAGAGGAGCTACAAATTTCCTTCCACCCAGCGTTCCCCCACGTCTCCCGATAAAAATGATACCTCACTTGTGTGGGTAGGCCTAGCGCCCGCGACAGGATATGCCCCAAAACACAACGTGGACATATCACAGAAAACAGAGCTGTTTTTAGCAAAGTGACTACCTGTAGATTTTGGCCTCTAGCTCAGCCGCCACCTAGGGAAACCTACCAAACCTGTGCATTTCTGAAAACTAGAGACCTAGGGGGATCCAAGGAGGGGTGACTTGCGGGGCTCGGACCAGGTTCTGTTACCCAGAATCCTTTGCAAACCTCAAAATTTGGCTAAAAAAACACATGTTCCTCACATTTCTGTGGCAGAAAGTTCTGGAATCTGAGAGGAGCTACAAATTTCCTTCCACCCAGCGTTCCCCCACGTCTCCCGATAAAAATGATACCTCACTTGTGTGGGTAGGCCTAGCGCCCGCGACAGGATATGCCCCAAAACACAACGTGGACATATCACAGAAAACAGAGCTGTTTTTAGCAAAGTGACTACCTGTAGATTTTGGCCTCTAGCTCAGCCGCCACCTAGGGAAACCTACCAAACCTGTGCATTTCTGAAAACTAGAGACCTAGGGGGATCCAAGGAGGGGTGACTTGCGGGGCTCGGACCAGGTTCTGTTACCCAGAATCCTTTGCAAACCTCAAAATTTGGCTAAAAAAACACATGTTCCTCACATTTCTGTGGCAGAAAGTTCTGGAATCTGAGAGGAGCCACAAATTTCCTTCCACCCAGCGTTCCCCCACGTCTCCCGATAAAAATGATACCTGACTTGTGTGGGTAGGCCTAGCGCCCGCGACAGGATATGCCCCAAAACACAACGTGGACATATCACAGAAAACAGAGCTGTTTTTAGCAAAGTGACTACCTGTAGATTTTGGCCTCTAGCTCAGCCGCCACCTAGGGAAACCTACCAAACCTGTGCATTTCTGAAAACTAGAGACCTAGGGGGATCCAAGGAGGGGTGACTTGCGGGGCTCGGACCAGGTTCTGTTACCCAGAATCCTTTGCAAACCTCAAAATTTGGCTAAAAAAACACATGTCCCTCACATTTCTGTGGCAGAAAGTTCTGGAATCTGAGAGGAGCTACAAATTTCCTTCCACCCAGCGTTCCCCCAAGTCTCCCGATAAAAATGATACCTCACTTGCGTGGGTAGGCCTAGCGCCTGCGACAGGAAACACCCCAAAGCGCAACGTGGACACATCCACAATTTTGGGAGAAAACAGTGCCTACCTGCGGATTTTGGCCTGTAGCTCCCCCTGCGCCTAGGGAAACCTACCAAACCAGTGCATTTCTGAAAACTAGAGACCTAGGGGAATCCAAGGAGGGGTGACTTGCGGGGCTCGGACCAGGTTCTGTTACCCAGAATCCTTTGCAAACCTCAAAATTTGGCTAAAAAAACACATGTTCCTCACATTTCTGTGGCAGAAAGTTCTGGAATCTGATAGGAGCCACAAATTTCCTTCCACCCAGCGTTCCCCCAAGTCTCCCGATAAAAATGATACCTCACTTGTGTGGGTGGCCCAGGTGCCTGCAACATAATAAGGCCCAAAACCTGAAGGGATAGAAGGGATAGCACAGCAAGTTTATAAGGGCATATTCTTTTATACATCTTTAGACGGACTCTGCTTTGGGGACCCACATAAGTGAGGTGTCATTTTACTTGGGAGACTGAGGGGAAAACTGGGGAGTAGGAATTTTGTGCTGGAGCGGTGATCCTACTAAGAAAAATCAGGAAAATATGCTTTTTTATGCAAATTGTGAGGTTTACAGAGGAGTCTGGGTAAGAAAATGTTGGGGGAGCCACACAAGCCACACCTCCCTAGACTCCTTGGGGTGCCTAGTTTTAAAAAGTTTCTGGGTTTTGTAGGTTTCCCTACATGACGGCCGCACCCAGGACCAAAAACATAGGTGGGCCCTCCCCCCCTAGGTGGGCCCTCCCCCCCAAACACAGGTATTTTTGGAATATATCACTTTGATGTGTGCACATACGTCCGTGATGTGCCAAACACTAAAATTGTGAAAAGAAACACACTTAGGTTATGTGAAGAAGACCCCTCACCCACCAACCAAGTTGGTGGCATGCTTCATCATCGGGGTCCCACCTGAGGCACCTAGCGTGTCTCAAGTGTGCTGCGACGCCTGATTACAGCGGAGCAGGTTTTGTCATTTGTACCACACATACTGGTTGGATTTGGCACGAGGGTGAGTGATGGTTCAGTAGATCAAATTTTATTAACAAGAGATTTCACAAAAGTGAAATGCACTGGTAATAACTGAAAGGCCAAAAAACTGAACCAATGACTCACAGCTCGTGAGCTGTAAAGCCACGACAAGGCACCAACCGCTTTACAGTCCATTCACACACCTTTCATACATGACATGCACTAGACCATTCACGCCGCCAGCCACGGGCCCAGCACATTACAAGACTCGCATCCACAGACAGCGCCAGTCAAGGGCCCATCACTTTCATACGCCCACATGCCTGATACAGCAATCACACCAGCTGATGAGTGTGTGGACTGGCGTTTGGCCGGCACTGCCAGCCAAGCGCCACCCCACCCACACCACCAGCCAAGCGCCACCCCACACACACCGCCAGCCCAGCACCACCCCACACACACCGCCAGCCCAGCGCCACCCCACACACACCGCCAGCCAAGCGCCACCCCACACACACCGCCAGCCAAGCGCCACCCCACACACACCGCCAGCCAAGCGCCACCCCACACACACCGCCAGCCAAGCGCCACCACACCCACGCCGCCAGCCAAGCGCCACTCTACACATGCCATCCCCTTTTTTTTGTTTTTAAACAACAAAGAAACCACTAATCATAAATTAGTACAAAACTACAAACACAAAAGCTCTAACTGAATACATGACTAATGCCAACCGTGAAACCGAACATATAAAAATATAAAACACCAGTTTACGCTCACGGAATTTCCCAATAATTCTTCTGTGTGTGGTAGCTCCTGAAACAGCCACCCACACACAGCCCAGGCTTTGAAGGACAATCAGGGCAGTACATCCTAGTCTCCTTCCTGATACCTCTTCGAGCACAGACTCTACATCTCTTAGCAGGAAAGTTTTTTTTGGCCGTGGGAGGAATGTGCTCAGCAAAGTGACGATCTTTCAATCTAGCCACATCCTCCACCACTGCTTCTCTAGGAACTCTTGCCTGTTCCAGCACAACAAGGCTAGCTATGATAGACTCCTGAAATTTCACAAATGTCATCCTTGACTCTGGAGAACTATCCTTAAACACAACAAAAGCATTAAAAGTTGCCAAGTGGAACAAGTGAAGCGCTAATTTCTTATACCACACATAAGACTTACGAGCAGCAGTGTAAGGTTCTAACCTCTGATCTACTCTATCAACACCACCCATGTGCTTATTATAGTCTAAGATGCACACAGGTTTGCGCACTTCGGCAACCTGACCCCAAACAGCCACAGGTGAAGTACTCTCATCATGGATGGTGCTTAGCATGTATACATCCCTCTTGTCTACAAATTTCAGAGCTAGCAGCTCATCATTCCGCAAGGCACTGCACTGTCCCTTCTCAAGTTTTTTACAGACAAGCTCTTTTGGATAGCCTTTCCGATTAGAGCGGATTGTGCCACAAGCAACAGTGTCCACTCTGAACAACTCCTTGAACAACCGAACTCCAGTGTAGAAGTTATCTACATATAAATGGTGACCTTTGTTAAACAGTCGTCTACCAAGTTCCCACACAATTTTCTCACTAACTCCAAAAGTGGGAGGACAACCAGGGGGGTCAATATTGGAATCCCTACCAGTGTAGACCCGGAAATTATAAACATATCCTGTACTACTTTCTGACAGCATATACAATTTAATTCCATACCGTGCCCTCTTGCTAGGAATGTACTGCCTAAAAACCAAACGACCCTTGAACAGGACCAAAGACTCATCTACAGATATTTCTTTCCCTGGAACATAGATCTCTGAAAACCGATCTACCAAATGATCAAGGACAGGTCTAATCTTAAAAAGACGGTCAGAATCAGGATGATCTCGTGGCAAGGCTAAAGCATTATCTACAAAATGCAACATCCGAAGAAGAAGCTCATACCGGTTACGACTCATGATGGCAGGAAATATAGCAGTTGCCATCAAGGGACTAGTAGACCAATATGAAGACAGCGACGGCTTCCTTATCAGCCCCATCAAAAAAGTTAAACCCAAGAACTTTTTCAACTCTTCCAGATTTGTGGGAATCCACCGGCTAGCTCTAGAGTGTGGCCTAAGTCTGGCAGCGTTGTCCCTCAAAAACTGCTCTGCATACAAATTAGTCTGCTCAACAATCTCTTCCAAAAATATATCGTCCATAAACAACTCAAAAAAGTTGACGGGCAAAAAGTTTTCCGTATTAACTCGACACCCTGGAAAACCAGTAAACGCAGGCAACTGTGGCTGCTCCATGTTTGGTGCAACCCATGCGTCAGGTCTTCCAATGGGAAGCCTTTCAGCCGCTGGCTCCTGCACCATTGGCACATCACTGTCCTCCTCTAAAACAGGCCCTTCATCAGCACTGAGAGTGGCTTCATCATCAGATGATTCATCTCTGACAGAAAATTCACTTCCAGAATCCTGCACTTCCTCCTCTGCCTCAGATGCAGAGTCAGTCTCATATTCATGGTCAGAAGATGACTCAAAAAGCACACTAACAACCTGCTGAGCGGTCATCCTACGGCTGGCCATGATCCTTCCTACTAAAATTAACTGGACAAATACACCACCAACAACCAGCACTGTGTAAGATAAGTAACAAAGTATAGGTTTATCACTAAGAATTATAAACTCAAAAACTATACTGCTCACTTGCCTGAAAAAGCTTGACTCACCAGCAACTACTCTGCACAGCCACAGCAATCACCAACGATATCCCACTAAAAAGAGAAAAAAAAAAGCAAATTAGACATAAGACAACACAATAATCATTGTGCATAACTCTAAGGACAATTTCACACACAATCCTGCATTCAGTACACCACCTACAAACATGTCATTCATGCATTGCAACAATACTCACTTGGAGTAAATTTATTTACTTACCTAAAACATGCAACTACGCAAACCGCAGGACAACTACTGCCAAAACTGCAACAAGCCACAGCAAAGTCAGCAAAAGCTTTGAACTAAAACAAAAAGGAGAAAAACTGTTATTATCATAAAAGTAAATACTTCGCCAGTTGACAAACACTCCGCCACTAACCATTTTTTCATTTTCCCGTGTCTAGTCTTCTCTGCTTGGGGGAAGATGGGCCTAAAAAAAAAATAGGCCAATCTACCCCCAAGGGGAGGGGGCAGAAATCACCCAGATTACATTGCACCATTTGGGGGGGGGCGACCCTTGCTCAAGGTGCCACACCCCCACACAAAGCACACACACACATACATAGTATCCCTGGCGCTATGGGGATTCTGCCCCCCTTGGGGACAGAAAGGCCTAAAAAATAGGCATATCTGCCCCCTAGGGGGGCAGAACTGCCCAAAAATACATGTGGGCCCCTGGGGGCGACCCTTGCCCAAGGGGCCACCCCCCAACACAAAAAATAAAAATCAACAATAAAATCCCTGGTGTCTAGTGGCTTTCTGCCCCCCTTGGGGGCAGATCGGCCTAAAAATAGGGCCAATCTGCCCCCAAGGGGGGCAGAAACGACAATAAATACATTGCGCCCCTGGGGGGAGCGACCCTTGCCCAAGGGGCCACCCCCCAACACAAAGCACACATACATACATACTATTTCTGGCGCTATTGGGATTCTGCCCCCCTTGGGGGCAGAAAGGCCTAAAAAAAATAGGCCTCTCTGCCCCCAAGGGGGGCAGAACTGCCCAAAAATACATGAGGGCCCCTGGGGGCGACCCTTGCCCAAGGGGCCGCCCCCCAACACAAAAAATACACATCAACAATAAAATCCCTGGTGTCTAGTGGCTTTCTGCCCCCCTTGGGGGCAGATCGGCCTAAAAATAGGGCCAATCTGCCCCCAAGGGGGGCAGAAACGACAATAAATACATTGCGCCCCTGGGGGGAGCGACCCTTGCCCAAGGGGCCACCCCCCAACACAAAGCACACATACATACATACTATTTCTGGCGCTATTGGGATTCTGCCCCCCTTGGGGGCAGAAAGGCCTAAAAAAAATAGGCCTCTCTGCCCCCAAGGGGGGCAGAACTGCCCAAAAATACATGAGGGCCCCTGGGGGCGACCCTTGCCCAAGGGGCCGCCCCCCAACACAAAAAATACACATCAACAATAAAATCCCTGGTGTCTAGTGGCTTTCTGCCCCCCTTGGGGGCAGATCGGCCTAAAAATAGGGCCAATCTGCCCCCAGGGGGGGCAGAAACGACGTAAAATACATTTGCCCCCAAAGGGGAGCGACCCTTGCCCAAGGGGCCGCCCCCCAACACAAAAAATACAAATCAACAATAAAATCCCTGGTGTCTAGTGGCTTTCTGCCCCCCTTGGGGGCAGATCGGCCTAAAAATAGGGCCAATCTGCCCCCAGGGGGGGCAGAAACGACGTAAAATACATGTGCCCCCAAAGGGGAGCGACCCTTGCCCAAGGGGCCGCCCCCCAACACAAAAAATACACAGCAACAATAAAATCCCTGGTGTCTAGTGGCTTTCTGCCCCCCTTGGGGGCAGATCGGCCTAAAAATAGGGCCAATCTGCCCCCAGGGGGGGCAGAAACGACGTAAAAAGCATGTGCCCCCAAAGGGGAGCGACCCTTGCCCAAGGGGTCGCTCCCCTACACTAATATTCACTCACACACACACATACAGAAATCCCTGGTGTCTAGTGGGCATTCCTGCTGCCCGATCGCATCGCGATCGGGCAGCAGGAATGCTCAAAGAGACATCGAGGGAAAGGAAAACCCTTTCCTTTCCCTCGATGCCTCTCTGAGAGCACCCCCACCCCGCACGAAGGTGAAATACTCACCTTCTCCCTTGACGCGCTGGAAGCAAATGGCTTCCAGCGCGTCATTCCCCGTTTCCATGAAATCAGCGCGCGATCGCGCGCTGACGTCATGGGGGGGGGTGGGGGGGGTGGGCGTGAAAGGGGAAGGGATTCCCCTTTCAGCCCTGGCCTGGGGGTGTTGGGGGGCGGCCCTCGGGGGAAGCGCTAGCGCTTCCCCCGACTGCCAGTCCCTGGACGTAATGGTTACGTCCATGGCGCCACACGGGCGCTGCCATGGACGTAACCATTACGTTCGTGGCGGGGAAGGGGTTAAAGACTCGGAGGCGAGTATTATGCAGTAGTCTTTTCTTTATTTTTATTAGCAGCTCCAGTCAAGAACAAACTACAAATCCCATAAGGCAAACGACAAGTAGCCAATTGGAAAACAATTGTAGTTCAAAACAATGCACCAATCACCATCATATCTATGGAATAATACCGATCCTGACTGAAAACAGCCCTCTTTTCTTGTGCGACACTCAATGAGAAGTAAACAAAGGTATGATAAGACAACAAATGAAGAACGCCAAACAAATCGAGAAAACTTCTTGAAGATATAACAACAGTCTCTGAAGGAAAACCGGCAGGTTCTGACGATCCGTCTCTTGATAACCCTTGAAAGGCGCCAACGAAGTAGCCACTGCCCCAAAAGAGTCTCCACTACGAGGTTTGTTGTGTCGAAGTAGAAGCTACAAAAGGGAGGATAACAAACACAAAAATTAGAAACTGTAGCGGCGGGATAATACTCGCCTCCGAGTCTTTAATAAAATTAAGACTTTCCTTCATAACATACTAGGAAAATCTACATTTTATGGCAAGACCGGAGGCTCCTATTATGCAATTTTAAAGCGATTCAATCACATTTAAAGAAGCATGTTGAATAGGTTTACAATAAAATACCTTGAAAACATTATCGTTAGACCAGTCAGCCGACCTGAGAATATCCTCTAAACGAGAACCGGCCCAAAAAGCTTTGGATGCCATGGCTCCCCTAACTGAATGCGCTCCAAAAGCAGAAGTATCAATACCAGCTAATGACATAACCCAACGGGCCAAAGTAGGGGATGACACAGGATTGTAAGGTTTCCTAAAAGAAATCAGTAACTGTGTAGAAGAGGAACTCCTCAGATCGGCTGTCCGTTGCTCATAAACTTTTAAACATTGACCCACACAGAGCTTAGGATGATCCGGAAAGAAGGGATAAAAAACTGAAGAAAGGTTAGTTTTGGTACGTCTTGCCACATTAAACAGAACCCCGGAGGGAGTAAAATAGCGAGCAGTAACATCGAGAGCTCTAACATCCGATAACCGTTTAAAAGAAACCAAACATAAAAGCATAGTTAACTTAGCCGACAACTGCTTTAAAGATAACAAAGGATTGTCAGGCCAAGATTCAAACAATCTAAGTACTGTATTGACATCCCATAAAACACTGTATTTAGGTTTCGGAGGATTAGAAAACTTTACTCCCTTTAGCAGACGACAAACCAACGGGTGTTCACCAATAGGCTTTCCTTGAAAATAATCATGAGCCGAAGAAATCGCAGACCTATATAAATTAATAGTACGAAAGCACTTACCTTTACTGGCTTCCGACGCCAGAAAATTGACTAACAAAGACACATCCGCTGTAGTGGGATTAACTTGTCTTCCCAAACACCAGCAACACCAGAGAGACCAAGCTGATCTATAAGCCCTCTTTGTCCCAGGAGCTGTAGCCCGGTCAATGAAGGCTGCAGCTTCTGCCGAAATTGAAACGCTAGATCGGGATTCCCTGAAATTTTCCAAGCTGATAAGAACAGGGACTCTTGAAGTATTAGATTGTGACGGAAGCCCTGATGATTGGTCAGGAGGTCCGGGAAGGAAGGTATCAACAACGGAGGCTCGATTGACAGTTCCAGGAGAGAGGGAAACCAAACCTGGGAGTGCCAATAGGGAACTATGAGGACTAACGAGGCTTGTTGACGTCTGACCTGAGCCAGAACTCTGGGAATCAAGATAAAAGGAGGAAAAGCGTAATTGAGGGAGGATGACCAATCCTGGGTAAACGCATCGAAAGCTAGAGCTAGGGGATCTGGAAGCCAACTGAAAAATCGAGGAAGTTGAGCGTTTAACTGTGAAGCAAAGAGATCTATGTGGAAGGGACCCCATTTGAGAACTAGGGTGTTGAACACATGTAAATTGAGCTTCCAATCGCTGGGATCCCGAAAGAAACGGGAATACCAGTCCGCCACTAGATTGAGATTGCCTGGCAGATATTCGGCCTGAACCGAGATTTTGTTTTGAAGGCAGAACTCCCAAAACCCTTTCGCTAATTCCGCTAAAGGTTTGGATTTTGTGCCCCCTAGCCGATTGATGTAACGCACCGCCGAAATGTTGTCCATTCTGAGCAGAACTGAACAAGAAACCCTGTCTCTTGCGAGACTCCTGATTGCAAAGGAGCCTGCAAGCATCTCTAAGCAGTTTATGTGCAATTTTGACTCCTCTAGAGACCATGAACCTCCAGTCGAGATTGCACCACATCGGGCCCCCCAACCCGACAGACTTGCATCTGATTCTAATACAAGATCTGGGGCTGATGCAAAGATAGTTCTGCCGTTCCAAGCATCTAAATGGTCTATCCACCACTGAAGTTCCTCCCGTGAATCTTGATCTAAAGCTATAACATCTGAATAAGCTAGACCTTTTTGAATATGCCGAATCTTTAGTCTTTGTAAGGCCCGATAATGAAGAGGCCCTGGAAAAATCGCTTGAATCGAGGACGAGAGCCGACCTACAACTCTTGCCAGAGATCTGAGGGATATATAAGAACTGCGAAGAATCAGGAGAATCTCGGATTTTATGGATTTGATCTTTGATGATGGTAGAAGGAGCGTAGCCGCTACCGAATCTACCAAAAAACCTAGAAACTCTATTTGTTGAACTGGATCTAAAGAAGATTTCTCGTAATTTACGATAAAGCCCAGATCCTCTAACAGTGCGCAAGCAAGACGTACTTGCGACAGTAACAAGGTTTGACTCTGGCTCATGATTAGGATGTCGTCCAAGTAGATCACCAAACGAATGCCTCGAGCTCTGAGAAAAGCCGCCACTGGCCTCAATAATTTTGTGAAGCACCAAGGGGCGGAGGAAAGGCCAAAGGGAAGAGAAGTGAAACGATAATACTGACCTGCCCAGTAAAATTGGAGAAACTTCTGCGAAACAGGATGAATGGGAACTGATAGATAAGCATCCCGAAGATCCAACCTTACTAACCAGTCGCCTTGGAGAAGAGTATCTCTGAGATGAAGAATAGTCTCCATCTTGAAATGTCGATAAAGGACGAACTGATTGAACTGTTTCAGATTGATGACAGGACGCATTTTCTTGTTCTTTTTCTGAACTAAGAAAACGGAACTGAGGAAACCTGAAGAATCTAGAGAACAAGGAGTAATAGCCTGTTTTTGCAATAGATCTTGAATTTCTAACGAGATTAAATCCGTCATTTGGCTTGAAAATTGAGGGGGAGAAGGAAAAACCTCCTGAAAAGGTTCTGAAAAGAGTTCTATAACAAAACCTTGCACGGTGTTTAAAACCCAAGGATCTTTTGTAAGCTCCTCCCATTTTGACAGACATAGAGCAATACGACCTCCCACTACCGGAATAAAGGAACCTTGATTTACCGAGCTGTGCCGCGTTTCTGGAATTACGGCCTCCCTTAGCTCTGAAACCCCTGCTCCTTTGGGGGTAGAATTGGGGCCTGTAATCTTGATAGGTGTTCTGGTATGAACCACGGGAACCTTGGTTGGCGTAGGTTCGGCCGGCAAAGCGGTTCCTACCTCTGCCGGCCCTGGTGAAAACCAGAGAAGCAAACATCTTCTTCAAGGATTGCTGTGCCTTGTCTATCGAGGAAAACGTGGTCACATACTTGCTTAGCTCTTTGATAAACGAATCACCAAAAAGTAAGCCTTCAGCTTTAACCCCCGGATCCGAACCAGCTATATTAACCAACTTTGGATCCAACTTAAGGAGGAGACCCTTCCTCCGTTCATGGGTGATAGAGGAATTAGCATTGCCCAACAGGCATACAGCTCGTTGAGCCCATAAAGAAATTTCCTCTGCATCAATAGCCACTTGATCCAGCCGAGCCGATTCCGCCATATCAAATATGCGAGTCAAGGGACCCACAATGTCCAACAGCTTATCTTGGCACGTGGACCAAGCCTTATCCACCCCTTTACGGGGATCTTTTCCGTATCTGGTGAAGAACGTCAACAAAGAAGAGTCAATAACAGGAGTCGCTGCGATTTTGGAAGACAAAGCTGGGCGAGGACATTCCGATCTTAACTTCGCCCGGGCCTGTTTATCCAGAGTACGAAGTCTGGCAGAGACGTAGTCCGCCACATGCTCCGCAGGAAGCCACTCCGTGGAATTTGGGTGTTGAATATCTCCCGGATCAAACATAGGCACCCCTTCTGCATCCAAAATAACAGTGGACCCTGAAGAATGTTTTACTTTTTTGGGCGGAGGAGGAAAAAACAACTCCTCAACGTCCTCCTCGGAACTATCCATAGCCGAACCAGGACTGTTCCCTTCATCATCCGTGTCCAAAATTTTTGATATTTTAATAGGATCTGATAAATGTTTTGATTTTGCCATGCACTTTTTCACAGATTTAGATATCAACCCCTCCTTATTAGGAGGCCCATGAGGAACCACGTCCTCCGCCTTGTGTGAAACATTGTCACTTCCAATTTGCGTCACTTTTACAACTTTAGAAGAAACTTGACGCTTTCTGCCTTCCCCCGCAGAATGGGCCAGCATGGTCTTAGACATAATATTAACCATAGAATTTTCTAAGTTTTTTTAAAGCTTTTGCCAAGAGGCAATCATAGCCTGGTCCACCGAAGTTTGTATAAAATCATTTAAATGTTCTTTTAAAACTTCCTCCTCCTCCTGAGGAATCTGTGCCTGAGCACTATCCATAATAATGATCAAAAATCAGCCCCCAACTGAATGCCAGGCAAGGGTTAACTCCTCTCCACAAGAGGAGAATTAAAATACTCAGCTCTGCCCACAGGCGGGGTTATAATGATGAAAAAACGATCCGAGAGCTGACCGAGCCGGCCAGAGGGGAAACGATCCAAGAATAAAGTCAACACGAAGCACAGCCCCCCACCGAGGTAAGGGATCAGCTCCTTCAACGCGCGCAGGCTGAAATATGCCAGCGCGCGCTGAAGCGCTCCTAACGGTCTCAAAGACCGTTAGATACCACACGAACAAAGGAAACCCAAACGCTGACAGAATGCGGCTAACAAGCCGATCTAAAGTTTAAATCAAGTAAAGAATTGTATCAAACACACACGCATCGATAATGCGGCCGCACACATAAAAGCAGACAAAATCGAATAATACTTATCTTGACTGAAGAGCAGCAAGAAAAGAGGGCTGTTTTCAGTCAGGATTGGTATTATTCCATAGATATGATGGTGATTGGTGCATTGTTTTGAACTACAATTGTTTTCCCATTGGCTACTTGTCGTTTGCCTTATGGGATTTGTAGTTTGTTCTTGACTGGAGCTGCTAATAAAAATAAAGAAAAGACTACTGCATAATAGGAGCCTCCGGTCTTGCCATAAAATTTCAAACGTTGAGTTCGGTAATTCGCTTGGCACATTATCGTCAGCAAAGAGAATAGAAACTGATCAATGCAAAGCTCCCAAATTGCTTTATTGTATTTATATAGCGGTTTTCGGCGAGTAGCACGTTACTCTGGAACCCAACAAGGATTAGTGGTGTATTTGTATCGGGAAATAGGAGTTAATTTGAGCAGTGGACACATGAGTCTGTTGGTTGAATTGAAAAGAATAAATGACAAGTAGACGAGGGAAGAGTCTAGAAAGTGTTAGTTGGAGGATGACAGTAGTAAAATGAGGTTTGGGATGAATAAAAAGAGAGCTGGAGGAGGGGCATACCTGTAGAAAGAGATTAGGAAGATCACAGTTGTAAAATGAGGTTTGGGATGAGTCAAAGGAGAGATACATGAGGGAAGAATTTAGTACGGTTGTTTGGGAGATCATAGTAGGAAACAGGTTTAGGGGTGAGCCAGGAGGGAAAGAGGAGGGAACGGTCTAAGAAGGATTATTTTGGAGATCGTAGTAGTACAAAGATGTTTGGGAGGAGTCGGAGAATGGGGATAGAGCATAGACTGAGAAATGTCTAGGGTGAGACAGTAGTGCATTGGAGAGAGTGATTTTTTTTTCTCTTGTACAGTAGGAGTAATGTAATCAATATTAAGATACCTGATTATATAGACCGATAATTTATGTATAAGGAAGATAATTAAGATTTAAAGTTGCATTTAATGATTTCATACTTGCAGGTGTTGTAGCATTTGGAGGTAATTTATGTGTATTTTTAATAATTGTTTCATTTTTTTTTTTAATTTGATATTTTTCTCAATATTTCAATAGTGACATGCTTGTAGATATTTATGATAATATTTACCTATTATGATAGATAAATAAAACAGACCCATAAGCATCTAATCAAACTTATATAAACAAATTATGCAGTGACCTATAAATATGTTAAGCCTAGAGTAATATATATATATATATATATATATATATATATATATATATATATATATATATACAGGGAGTGCAGAATTATTAGGCAAGTTGTATTTTTGAGGATTAATTTTATTATTGAACAACAACCATGTTCTCAATGAACCCAAAAAACTCATTAATATCAAAGCTGAATATTTTTGGAAGTAGTTTTTAGTTTGTTTTTAGTTTTAGCTATGTTAGGGGGATATCTGTGTGTGCAGGTGACTATCACTGTGCATAATTATTAGGCAACTTAACAAAAAAAAATATATACCCATTTCAATTATTTATTATTACCAGTGAAACCAATATAACATCTCAACATTCACAAATATACATTTCTGACATTCAAAAACAAAACAAAAACAAATCAGTGACCAATATAGCCACCTTTCTTTGCAAGGACACTCAAAAGCCTGCCATCCATGGATTCTGTCAGTGTTTTGATCTGTTCACCATCAACATTGCGTGCAGCAGCAACCACAGCCTCCCAGACACTGTTCAGAGAGGTGTACTGTTTTCCCTCCTTGTAAATCTCACATTTGATGATGGACCACAGGTTCTCAATGGGGTTCAGATCAGGTGAACAAGGAGGCCATGTCATTAGATTTCCTTCTTTTATACCCTTTCTTGCCAGCCACGCTGTGGAGTACTTGGACGCGTGTGATGGAGCATTGTCCTGCATGAAAATCATGTTTTTCTTGAAGGATGCAGACTTCTTCCTGTACCACTGCTTGAAGAAGGTGTCTTCCAGGAACTGGCAGTAGGACTGGGAGTTGAGCTTGACTCCATCCTCAACCCGAAAAGGCCCCACAAGCTCATCTTTGATGATACCAGCCCAAACCAGTACTCCACCTCCACCTTGCTGGCGTCTGAGTCGGACTGGAGCTCTCTGCCCTTTACCAATCCAGCCACGGGCCCATCCATCTGGCCCATCAAGACTCACTCTCATTTCATCAGTCCATAAAACCTTAGAAAAATCAGTCTTGAGATATTTCTTGGCCCAGTCTTGACGTTTCTGCTTGTGTGTCTTGTTCAGTGGTGGTCGTCTTTCAGCCTTTCTTACCTTGGCCATGTCTCTGAGTATTGCACACCTTGTGCTTTTGGGCACTCCAGTGATGTTGCAGCTCTGAAATATGGCCAAACTGGTGGCAAGTGGCATCGTGGCAGCTGCACGCTTGACTTTTCTCAGTTCATGGGCAGTTATTTTGCGCCTTGGTTTTTCCACACGCTTCTTGCGACCCTGTTGACTATTTTGAATGAAACGCTTGATTGTTCGATGATCACGCTTCAGAAGCTTTGCAATTTTAAGAGTGCTGCATCCCTCTGCAAGATATCTCACTATTTTTGACTTTTCTGAGCCTGTCAAGTCCTTCTTTTGACCCATTTTGCCAAAGGAAAGGAAGTTGCCTAATAATTATGCACACCTGATATGGGGTGTTGATGTCATTAGACCACACCCCTTCTCATTACAGAGATGCACATCACCTAATATGCTTAATTGGTAGTAGGCTTTCGAGCCTATACAGCTTGGAGTAAGACAACATGCATAAAGAGGATGATGTGGTCAAAATACTCATTTGCCTAATAATTCTGCACTCCCTGTATGTATATATATATATATATGAGTTGTCCTGAATGAAAGTGCACTCACAACAGGTCATTATGGAATGTAGCAAAGTCAGCAACTTACAGAGAATTATTTGGCATTTTAATTATTTCAGGCCTTATGTTTTCAAGCATCTTTGGACACGTGTTTCTGGGTTCATCCATTCATCATCAGAGAACAAACATTTCCTTCCTTTTTCAAAGACCAACTGCCTGGCTGCTCGGCAGATTTGAATACCAGTTCTGTCCCAGTGGACCTCAAGTGAGCTGCATAGTGCACCCTGGTAAGGGAAGTCCTGCACATTTTAAAATTATATCCCAAGTGTGTTGCTGAAGCCAAACAAAATAATAAAACACAGTTCATTACCCCAGTGGGCAAATTCAAAGTAAGAAAATCGTTTTTGCTGCCAGTGATCGAACCTGCTGCTCTGAAAGTGACTATCCATAAAGTCAAACATAGATTTGCTCCTTTATGCAGTTGTGCTGCCTTCACAGCTGGACAGGCCATTTAATTTGCACCAAAAAGAGTTGTCCTGAACAAAAGAGCACTCACAACAGGTCATTATGGAATGTAGCATAGTCAGCAACTTACAGAGAATTGTTTGGGATTTTCATTATTTTAGGCCTTATGTTTCAAGCATCTCTGGACACGTGTTTCTGGGTTCATCCCTTTATCAACAGAGAAAAAAAATGTCCTTCCTTTTTCAAAGACCAACCGCCTGGCTGCTTAGAAGATTTAATTGCAGGCATCTGATGTCAGTTGAATACTAGTTCTGTCCCAGTGGACCTCAAATGAGCTGCAAAGTGTATCCTGTTAAGGGTAGCCCTGCACATTTTAAAATTATATCCCCAGTAGGTTGCTGAAGCCAAACAAAATAATAAATCACAATTCATTATCCCAGTGGGCAAATTCAAAGTAAGAAAATCGTTTTTGCTGCTAATTTTCCAACTTGCTGCTCTGAAAGTGACCATCCATAAAGTCACACATAGATCTGCTCCTTTATGCATATATTTAACCATAAGTGATACATACATTTGTTAAGCAGGCCTAAAGAGTATCTATATATTTTAAAACCATGGGTATTTTACATATTTATACAAATACATTTATATGTCTATATGTAATTAAATCATACATGTTTACATACACAGGGAAATTCTGTATATTACTGTTTGAGTATGGTGGTTATGTAGAAAAGAGCCAACTCTTGAGTAGTCTTCTGAAGATAAGATAGTTATCCAAGGATCTTACATTTGGAGGTAATGAGTTCCATAGTTTGGCTGCCTGGACAGAGAAAGATGTACCACCTTGTCTTTTTCTTGTATGGTGGGATTTTGAGGCGAGGTGCCAATCTTGAGCGGTGTTTCCTTTGTTGAATGTTTTTTGTGATTTTATTCCAGATGAAAAGCGGTCCTGTTCCATGTATAGCTTTGTATGTGACACAAAGTAGCTTGAAGGTGGATCACTGGCAACTGGTAACCACTGTAGGGCCCTCGATGCAGGGGAAATGTGTGCTTGTGGCTTTACATGTAGGTGTAGTCTGGCAGCTGACTTCTGAATTTGTTGTAGCCATTTCATAGTTGATAGAGATGATGTGTGGTAGAGGCCATTAGCGTAATTCAGTTTAGACAGTACAAGATAGATAGTAGCCTGGATCTTGTGTGGAAATCCTAGGTGGGGGAAGATGCGTCGCTAAGTTTTCATGGTGATGAAGCTTGATCTTGCAAACTTGTCCTCTTGGACATTCTATGTTAACTTGGAGTCCATGGTAATTCCAAGGTTTCTTACTTCCTTAGATTCTTTAGGAGGTGGTCCTTGATTGTCAGGCCAAGTACAGAGTGGGTCATAGGTTTTCCAGTCACCACATGTGAATATTTCCGTTTTTGGAAACATTCAGTTTTGGCAACATGTCATCCACAGAGATCAATGGTTCTGAGACAATTGAAAATCTTTGAGTTTCCAATGTCTTTGGGGCTTTCTAGTTTAAGGAGTATTTGTGTGCCATCTGCATAGTTGTAGCATGTGAGCTGAGATTCATTGATCATAGTCGGTAATGACTTCATATGTAAGTTGAAAGGCATGGGTGAGATGAATGACCTTCAGGGGACCCTTGCTTTTGTGAAGTATGGGTTGGATGAGAAAGGGGGAGTATGGATAACATTTTTTTCTGTTTTGAAGGTAGGATGTGATCCAGTTGAGAGCAGTCTCCTCTATGCCGGCTTTGTACAGTCTTTGTATTAGGGTGTCATGGTCAATTGTGTCAAAGGCAGCTGAGAGGTCCAAGAGAAGTAGTGCAGCAACTCCATTGGCATCAATTGTGTTTTTAAGGTCATCCCAGATGGCGATGAGGGCAGATTCTGTGCCTCCTCCTGGGAGGAATTAAGTTTGGTAGTCTGAAAGTATGGAGTTATCTTTAATTAATTTTGACATCTGGGAGAATGCTGCTCTTTCTATCAGTTGCCCAGGAAAGGTCCATTTGTAATTGGTCTGTAGTTGTTGGGATTGTGCAGATCCAGGTTTGGTTTCTTTAATAATGGGTGCATATGTGTGCCTTTTTGAGTTCTTCTGGAAAAATTCCCGTAATTAAAGAATTGTTGATGATTCTTCTGTTGTAGGAAATATAAAAAATAAGCATACTGTAGTCAATATGAAAAATGAAAATATTTGGAGCATTGAGCCCAAGCAGAAAGTTCACAGCCGTATGTAGTTAGAAACCACTTTAGGCCTAACCCACATACTGACACAAGCAACATGAAAGGTTAATTTAAGGATATAATGGAATAAGAAACATGAAGGGTTTTCAGTTAAAGGCCAACTCATGTCTAACAGACCCACAGACATTTACAATATCTGCACACAAGTCCCACAGCACACTCTCTGTGCCTACAAAGAGATTGCGGCATGATAAATCAATGGGTACATAATTGAATTAGCCCAGAGCACACAGGTGCAAGATTAAACAATGGGTGCAGACAAGAGACCAAATTCTGAGTACACAGAGGTCTGAGACACACAATGCTGCCAGCACACACTTCATGTAAATTACATTTACCATGAAGCATGCACACGTTCATGGTCAAAGAATATCCTGCCATAAAGCATTGTCAAATGTATAATAAAGAATGTGAAATGTTTTAGCTCAGGAATTCGGGGTTATGGGGTCACGTTTCAGAGTTTTTCCCAATTTTAAATCTATAACTTGCAAGCTATTATTTACTATGTGTAATAAAGCATTGCATCAAATTGTATAAAAAGGCCTGTCTGTGTATAGGGCATTTAAGAAAAATCATAGAGGCAAGGTGTGCAGGGCTGAGGTACAGTCTGCAATGTTTTCCTCCCTGTCATGACAGTTAGTAAACTCTGTTGTTGGATTGCAAAGAAGAGTCTGTGTGGTTATTTGAGTCTCAGGATAGTTTTCGTTCAGCCCACAAACACTTCTTACTGGTGTGGCAGCAGAGGTAGATACAAGAATGTTCTTGAAAATGTGTGGTGGACAAGGGTTAGAAGGGCAGCCGGAAAGCCTGCTTCCTTTGACCAGATCTATAAAATTCACTTTGGGATATTTGTTTGAAGGAATGCAGAGGATGGGTTGGCCCACTCTTTGAGGGGATTTTTTTGGAAATGGGTTTGCTGGTGGTATTTCTTTGTTTTAAACAGGAGTCCAACATGTCTGCTTTGATTGTGTAATGATTTGCCAGTTTGTCAGTGGATTCTTGATTATCTTCCGTGCACTTAGGTTTACAAAATTTGGTGAGAATTTGATAACGTTTTTTATTTGCACACTTAGCATTTTGAATTCTGTCTGAACAGTACCTTTTTTAGCTTTTTTGATTGTATGATTTGTATATTCTGTTAAGTTTGCATTGGTCAAGTTTGTCTTGATTGTTGTTTGTTTTGAGCCAGGTTTATTGCAGCCTTTGGATTTGTTTTTTTATTGTTTTTAGTTCTGTATTTCTCCAAGGTGCTCATTTTCTTTTGTCCTGTTTTGCTGTTCTTAGTGTAACAGGATAGCGAAAGCTTCTTGTAGCCACTCAAAGTTTATGAACCTAATCTATTGTGTTTAGGTTTGTACTGGCTATTATTTCTGTTTCTAAATGTTCAAAATTGAGTTTGTTCCGTGGCTGATAGGTGGATGCATGTAAGGTGGTCTTGGGTGCTCTAGTGGTGAGACTCCGGCTCCGGCGTGGTCCAGCAACTCAACGTGCCAGAACAATCATTACTGGAACCCCGTGGGAACCGTTGAGGACCGGTGCACCGGAAACGAGTACTGCGTCCGGGGTCAGGACGACCCAGAAAAAAGAGCCAGCAGCGAAAGAGAAGTAAGACAGCGGGCAGAGAGAGAAGAGAGAAGATATGGGACCTGACACAGGAGAACCGGGGACAAGCAACGGAGAAGACGCAGGAACCGAGCAGGAGGAAGAAGAGGTGCCCAAGGAAGCTGACGGAGGAGTTCGGACCCTATAGCCACGCCACGCTCCTGGAAGAGCGTGGCTAGACAAGGTACGGTCTCTTTGGAATAGAGACACAGGGGTAAAATGGGAGGGGAAGGCAGGTGAAGGGGGCAGGTGGGAGACTAGCTTATAAAAAGGCAATTGTGAGGTTTTGGAGAAGGGCACCCTTTGAAGTCACTCGGGAATAGCAGAACTGCACAAGGTTATTTTGTTTTCATACAGATATAGTGATGAAGGCCCCTGTCCATCATGAGCACTTCCCTGTTTCCCTACCCATAACCCCAGGTCTTGTTCCTGGTTCTTTTATTTTCTCTCGGTCTTCCTCAGAGGTGACTGCTGAAAGTCGAGAAGGGGATCCTGGTTGCACCCTCCGGGCCAGTAAAAGAGACGAGAATAGAGAGTAATTCAGAAGAAGACGTTAATGAGGAGAAACAAGGACAGTTTTGGGACACTCTGAGAGCACATAAAGAAATAAAAACAACCACTGTTAACCCTGAGCAGTCTGGTGACCCTTTATTCAGGCTAAAATCCACCACAGGTGCATAGATTTGTGGTGTTTTATGTTGGAAAGCTACCAAATGGTGGTCTGACCATGGGACTGGAGTAATCTTTCGAAAGGTAACTAGTTCTGGATTTGCAAAGATCACATCTATCATGTGTCCAGTGATATGTGTGGGTTGTATACGATATGATGTAGGTTCAGCGTGACTAGGCCAGTGATGATAGTTTTTAGATGGGACAAATTGGGTTTGTCAAACCAAATGTTTAGGTCCCCAAGAATGCATAGATTGGAGTGTAGGGTTATAAGGTTTGAAACTGTGTCTAGAAACATGTCTGGGAATGTGCATTGCTAGGTGGTGGTCTGTAAAGGAGGAGAAAGTTACAGGAGGAAGTAGGTGTAGGATTGCATTTGGTGATGAGGGCTTCATAAACCTGTATGGAAATGTTGTCAGTTTTGGAGAGATTTATTGTTTGCTTGAGTATAACAGTTTGTCAACCTCCTCATATGCCTATACGCTTTTGCATGATATTTTGATAGTATGAAGGAATGGTTTCATGCAACACTGGAGCCACGTCATCTCCCAACCCTGATTCAGATATGAAGAGTAAGTCAGGTTGTGTGTCAGTGAGTAGATCGTAGATGTGGTGCTTGTTTTAGAGAGTGATTGAGCATTTATTAGTAGGCAGTTTAGAGACTTTGGGGGTTATTACAACTTTGGAGGAGGTGTTAATCCGTCCCAAAAGTGACAGTAAAGTGATGGATATACCACCAGCCATATTACGAGTTCCATAGGATATAACGGACTCGTAATACGGCTGGTGGTATATCCGTCACTTTACTGTCACTTTTGGGACGGATTAACACCTCCTCCAAAGTTGTAATAACCCCCTTTATTTTGGTGGTGGTGTGACTTTCCTTTGTAGAAGAGTGAGCAGTATACTTTGAGCTTGTAGCAGGTATGTCATTAGTGCTGGTATTACCTGTATGAAGGCCACAATAGTGTTGTTTTTCTATATCATATTCCTTGTGCATCAGACTTAGAAGGCATTTTGTTGAGTCTATTTGTCGGTGGTGGAGATGGTGGTCGAGAGTGAGATGGTGAACTGTGCTGTTTTTAATAGAGTAGCCTTGTTGTGTAATAGACATGAAGATTGGAGGTTGTTAAGAGTGGCATATTGTTTATTTTGTTTGTGTCTGTTTAGGGTGAAAGGTGTATAAGTTAGGGGTGGTGGTGGAGCATGTGGGTCATATTTTAAGGCTCTACATTGTTCAATGAATGAGAGGCGGGCCAATGAGAGTTGTTGTGTTGGTGTGTTTGTTGTTGGTGAAGACAGAAAATGTGGGAGTAAAGATGGCTTAGGATGTGTTATTTGAAAAGTCATAAGGGTGGGAGTATGTTTCTAATTTGTGACAAAGTTTTATGAAAGTGTGTCAGATGATGTGTTGGTGTATATGTTATATTTTGTTACTGTGGCGTGGTGAGAGGAGATCTTGATGTAGTGGTTTTCTGAGAAGGATTTGTATGTAAAGTACTACTGGTGAGTGGAATTTGAATGGTACGGGGGTGGTGATGTATTTTGGAGAACAGTGTTTGTGGTATGTGAGAGGGGATGGAAAAGAGTTATGTGTGTGTTAGATTTGATCACTGAAAGAAATAACGTGTGTTGAACTGGAGTTTAAGGATTATTTTGTTGTGTGTTTTTGATAAGAAGAGGAGGAGGGTGTTGGTGAATGATATGATGAATGGCAGAGTATAGGTTTGTGGTGATAGAAAAGGGTCTATTAGAAGGAAGTAGCGGGTAGAGCTGATGTTTTGTATGTATAGGGAGTCTAGGGTGTCTGGATACGTTAAAGTTATGTATACTATGGTTTTATGCTTTTAGTGATTTGTGGGTTTTGTTAGTGGTATAGGACAGAGTGGTGTTTTATGTCTGAATGAAGGTGTCATAGTGTTGTGGTGGGGGTAGAAGGGTGTATAGGTGGTATAGGTGTGGTTTATGGGGTTTTGCTATGGTTTTTGAGAAACTTAAATCTGTATGATGCTTGTTTGTGGTACGTGAATATTGTGCATTTACTGGGACAGTATTACTGTGTTTGTGGATGTGGAAGGTGGTTGCTGGTGAATAGCAAAGGGCAGCATTTCTGTCTGTAGGCCCGACCTGGTCCAAACAGGCAACTGCCCTTGTCCTCTCCACCCTTAGCCTCGATACCCGGGCTGAGATGCCCTGAGCCCTAGGCTTAAATAGCCCTACTGGCTAATAGGAACCCTAACCAATCAGATCCCTAGCCCTAAACCCTAGAGCAAATGGGAGACCTGGCCCTATTAACCAATTACAGCACAAGCCCTAACAGCCAATTGAAACCCTAAGCCCAATGGAAACCCTAGCCCTCTAGGCATGATTAACTAATGTAGTCTTACATTTTCTGTGCTTCAGTGCTTGTCGACTTTTTAAGTGGGAAAACCAAATTAATAAGTAGTAAGTTGCAAAAACTGTACCAAATGAACTACTTGATTTCTGATGCTGCCCCTGCCAGTTTTCAGTCTACTTTCCTCTTTATGGCTTTGGCAGATTATTTATTTGTTACATATGGCTCTCATAGAGAGACTTTAGCGTTTATTTCAGTTTCTAAATGTCATACCTCATGGCTATACAGGGTCGAACTGGCCTGTAGGGCAATCCGGAAGTGCCGGATAGGCTGGACTGACATAACAGTGTGTGGGCTGTATTTCTTAGCAGCTTGTAGGTCTGTTTAATGGCCAGATGGACCTTTGTTCATGGTCTGACTTGATAGTGCAGACAATTATGTGAGCATCACTAGGTAGGGGATTTGTTTCCACTGTAGGAGGCTGACCCTCCATGTAGTGTGCAAAACTAGGCAATCTGTACAGGGGGTCCAGGCAACCATACATTGGTTTCTAGAGGCAAAAAGTAGGTCACCTAATTCTCTAATTTTTTAGGTAGCTTGGTCAAGCAGTTAGGCTAATCTTGGAGAAGTGCAAAGCATTTGTTGTACCCACAGTATCACCCATGCATCTCTCATATTCAAAGGAATAACTCAAGACCAATTTATAAACATACTTCAGATGTTTATATACATTTTAAGACCAAGATCATCGAAATTGTTTAAGTACTTTTTTAAGATATGGATATTTGAAGTTTTAATAAATGCAGTCTTTCTGTACGTAATGATGCACCATAGGAATCAATAGGCAGTCACTTTTAAAAATGCATATAAAATCACACAGTTGGTTTACCAAGTTCCGCTTTTGCAGGTTGGTCGAGGTCGTCGTTGGGAACACTGTGCCAGCTGGAGAGGTTCGGGCGGCTTCCGGTTGCGGCGGGAGCAGCATTGAAAAGTCTCTTGGAGCTGGAGCAGGGCCACTGAGGGGGACCACGTAGGAAAGGTCTGTTCTTGCAGATTTAAAGTTGGTGCCCTGGGGTCCCCTTGGAGTGTCGTGGTTGCAAGGGGTGAGGGACCTTTGGGGCACAGCTGGTTCCTCATTGCAGGGCACAGGGCGGCCAGGTGCAGAGCGAGTTAGTGATCCAGGAGCTGTGCTCAACGGAGCCCCTTGGAGCTGGAGGTAAGTCTCTTTGAAGGCTGCTTTCAGGACAACGGTGGCACTTTGACGGGAGTTCTGGGGTGTTTCTGAAATCTCTCAACTGGGGCTTCCTCCTGATCCTTTTTCAGCTCTGGGAAGCTGGTTTTCTGACGTCTGCTGACCAGTACCCAGGGTGTTGGCATGACTCAGCCCCTGGAGGGCGCAGTGCCACCAAACTCGGCACACTTGCGGGTTTCGTCCTGGTGGTCGTCGGTGTGTCCTCGGTCCGGCTGTGACTTCTGGTTCAGGAGATATCTGCCAGTCAGTGAAATGACCCTCATTAGGTTGTTGGTTCTCTGTTGGTTGCAGAGTGATACCTCCACTCTGGAAGGAGATCTTGGACGATTGGTGAAGCCTGGAGGTCCTCTGGATTTCTTGAGGTCAGTCCAGTGTCCAGCTCCTCCACAGCGCTGATTGTTGAGTCCTGGGTGCAGCAGGCAGGGGTTGGCGCCATTTTCTTGTGCAGCAGGTCCACAGTTCTCATGCCTTGGTTCTTCCTCTTTGGGCTGGTATTCTTTGTCCTTTCGAATCTGATTTCTTGGTTCAAGGATGCCTGCTAAATACTGAATTTAGTGGGCGTGTTAGGGGGGACCTGGTAGTGCCCAATGGGACACTTACCTCTGGGTGGCTTCACCCACTATAGTGACCACTTCTTGTGGGACGAGTCAATCCCTTAAACCTAACTGGCTATTTTCCTTCTATCTAAGATGGAGGAAAATGAAATGGGGGTGGTGAATGCCAGGTGGAGCCGCTCCCCCGATCCTTTGTGTGGTTTCTTCCCTTTGCTCCCACCAAAAGTGTTTTTTTTCAAAGGAGTAGGCCATCTGCTGCTAGCAGCAGGCCTGGGGGTCAAGTTTCAAGGGTGGTAAGCCCTTTGAAGCTCACTAGCAGGGCAGTTCCCAATTCCTGGCTGAGGGTTTTTAGCACCTCCACCCAGGAAGGGCATTGTTTTATAACCCAGAGAGATACCAGTCAGCAACTATGCCAAGATAGTTAGCTTTTGCAGGGGGCACCTCTAAGTTGACCCCCGGGACATTTTATAATAAATCCAGTACTGGTACCAGTTTGGATTTATCATTCTGTGTTGTTTGATACCAAACAACCCAGGGTTCACAGTAGCCATCACATAGCTGGGAAACTTGTGTTGATCAGTGTCTGGCACACACATTAAAATGGCTGCTCTGTTCACTCACTATGTGCCAGGTTTGGCAAGGACACAGTAGGGGCATATTGCTCATGCATCTATGCCCTCACATATAATATGGTGCACCCTGCCTTAGGGCTGGAAGGTCTGCCAGAGGGGTATCTAATCCAGCGATCAGAGCTGCTGAGTTTGGAACTGGGGAACCAAGTTTGAGTCTCAGCGTCCGCTCAACACTCTGTGATTGTGTGCAAATTACTTAATCTCCCCAGGCTTAAAAAAGAACTAGACTGTGGTATGCCATAATAGGTAGCTTGGAATGGTAGCACGTTGATCGCTCCAGAACAAGAATGTATGGATTAAAACGAATAGGGTGTTTTAGCTGAGAAGCTGTAGTGGTCAGACCACTGATGGATGGGGTCTATATATTGGAGGATTTCATAATAAAGAAGCTATCTCAACTTCCATTAGCACGAGGCCTTTACATTTGCACATTAGGTATGCCTTAGACCCCAACATCTCAAAATCTGTGAAAAAGAGGAACTAGATTAAACTCTGACCAGATTGAATTTCCGGTTTACTCAAGATATTGCTTACTCAGCTTTAAACATGGTGGTTTTGGGTGAGTCATATTTCGTAAGTTTGGCTCGGCTGTGCCATGTTCCATCGTTCTCCGCAAGCGCGGCAGTAGCATGAGCATACCTGCTCCAGCACGAGTCTACCTGCTTCATGTGCTTTCCTTTGATCCCTACACGACCGCACTGTGACCTGTGACCGGCTCGAGAGACGGTGGAGCACGAGAGTCCAACAGCACGTGCTTACCTGCTTTATATGCTTTCCTATGGGGCCAGCACCAGTGCACTGTGACCGGATCATGTGCTGTGCTGGCCAGTACATAAGATGTTCTTTCCTGCATGACTCTTGCTGTGAATCTGAGTTCTTTGGAAACACTCAATGCTCTGGACGGTGTGCTAACGGAAGCACGTAATTGAGGTCGGATGCTATCTTGAATCGGGAACTGGGTTATTTTAAGCAAGGTCAATTGATGGCAGACCGCAGCTATCTTAAATTGGAAAGTAGTCTGTTTAGTCTAACAGCTTGAAATTGAGGTGGGTACAATTAACATTTAGTATGCTTTTTAGCATACACATGTGCAGCATGTACTACAATCTGTGATATGCAGACAGACTGACAAAAGAAAAGACACTACAAAGTTGCATGTTTCAATCTGTGATACGCACATACTCTGCAAGAGGAGAATACATAAACAACTGGGTATTACATCTGTGACACACATTTGATCGTTACCAAAACTGTATGTCACAATCTGTGATGTGCACACACAGGCAGAAAATAAGAAGTAGACAATTAAGACTGCGTGTTATAGCGTGTGTTATGCACACATACCGTCTCTGTGATACGTGCACATGTGAACCTTTAAAAGCGCGTGTGTTTTGCATATATTCATGTTTCAACTGTGACATGCACTCCAGTGATCCTAGGATTCCAGTGTGTGGTGGTCTGAATTGCCAGTTCAGGAACTCAAGTACCGTGACAGGTACTGGCGTTTAGTCTAAAAAGAAAGTGTGGAAGGTGTGTGTACAAAAGATAGGAGTGTTATTGGTTTCTGGTAGTTTTCTTGTAATTCTGTATTTAAGTCAACATGAAAAACATCACTGCATCTCTTTTTTTCCTTTCCTCTCTGGATGAACCAGCAATACTGTGGCAGAGATAGAAGAAAGTTTTTGTTCACTATGCCAGAGTGTGTGGTACCTCTCTTGGTGCTGAGAAAAAAATGTCTTTAATTATTCACCATGTGGGTCCGGATGGGCAAGAAGTATTCAAGCATTTACCTGAATTGTCCATGGGGGATGTAAATGGGCTCAATTAATATGAAATTGTTTTACAAATCTTGATTTACACTACTTACCAAAGTTAAGCATCATTTTAGAGCATTGTCACTCTGGAAGAGGAATGCAGCATGTGAGGGACATCGCCAACCATCAGGGAAGATGGCTGCTTTTTAAAGTGGCGCTTAAAAGAATCCCCTAAACATCTGTGTAATATCTGGACCCCGTGGCAGCCTGACACGCGGATGGTGATCTGCTGATCCCGGGAAGGCCAGTGGTGACAGACAGACCGCTCTGGCTTGTCATAGAGGCAATCGGTAGGGTTCAGCCTGGGGGACGCACTGCAACACCGTCCTCGTGTTACTGAAGCTGGGTACACTGTTGAGGTGGCACAGCTAACCTGGATGACTCTGGGACTCTCCTTGGCAATAGAGGTACAGAGAAAGCAATGTATGCCCTGTGCCAACAAGATCAAAAAGCCTGCCAGAGAGCAGAGGTGCCGATCGGCAATGCCGACTCAGCGGGCCAAGTATAAACAAGGAGCCTGAGGTGCCATATGGCATTTGCACCACCCAACTCACTCCAATTACTTTGAGTACACTGCCCCCAGAAACAAGAGTGAAGTTGCTTGGAACTCCCTTGACTTGCTGCCAGTTGGGGGGGGGCAGATTTCCAGGACTCGGTGCCAACCAGGACAAGGGCGCTCCAGGGAAAGGCCATAAAGGGGTCCTCCCAAAACTGACTAGGAACCCAGCGGGACCCCCTATGGTTGGAGATTATTGATTGGTGTGATTGAGACCGAAGCCTCCCCCATGGGGGAAGTGCTTGGGTGGTGGGGGGAGGCCTGGACTGGAGCCCAAGAGCGCATTCGCATAACTGAGCGGATCCAGTGGCAAACAGTGTTTGATGCTTGAAGAGACTGTGGGGTGCATTATGAACATGGCAGTAAACACCGCTTCGCCGGTAACTAATGCCAACAGTCAGGCATTCTGGCCCGCCAAATTATGAACCACCTGAAAAACAGGCAGCCTGAAAACCACTCACCGCCAGCAGAGGCGTACCGACAACGACGGCAGAGGCCGCCCACAGACCAACGGAAAGGCCCTACTCGCCCATCAAATAATGAAGTACTAGAACACTGTCAGTTCCGAGGCGGGAACCACAGCCACGCAAAGCCAGACATAAACAAACCAAATATAAGGAAACACTCACTGGAGGCTCACACAACACGCCAAAGCAAACATGGCTAGAGAATTGCAAATCATGCCAGTCCTGCTCCTTGCCATATACCTCCATGACCGAGACCGCAGATGAAGATGACGACGGTAACTACCACAACCTACTAAACAAGGGAAGAAAGGGCACAGTTACATACCCACCCACTCCACCCACCCCGCAAAGCACCCACAACCCCTCACAACAGCACAAGCCATACACCCCAAAGCAAGAGGTACTTACCCGACACAAGGCCAAGACAACCTGCCCAAAGTACACACATGTGCACAACACCCCCCACAAAGAAACGATGAACCACGGATCCAGAGTGTGCTAAAACCAACACTGGCCACACAAATTTTTTATTAAGTTCCAGGAGCAACAGAAGGCCAATGGCCAGTCCAAAGTCCGATGGGCCCAAATGGCCCCAACCTGACTCCCACAAGTGCAAATGGTACTCCACCTTAAAGGGGCAACAATGGGGCATCCAGGTACCTCAGGGAACAGGGGCAGCGGGTGGTTGGGGTGGGGACTTATGACTGGGTGAGGGGCTTGGCTTTACGTTTGGAGGTGGTGGGTGCTTGGGTCTGGTCTTTGAAGTGGTGGAGTGGCCTTGGACTGGGGTGCGGCAGATGTACCTGGGCCAGCATGGGGTCTCTTTCTCAGAGGGGAGGTAGCATGGGAATGGGAAGGGCGGACAGGGGGCTGTGACGTGGGAGGAGTGGACAAGGCAAGGAGGTGGGCATGTTTAGGGACAAGATGGGGTAGGCCAGTGGGTTTGAATAGGTCAACACGAGATAGGAAAAGTTTTTTAGGGGTAATCGGGGTGGACCTGGAGGAAGGTGTGGGAGTGGAGGTAGAGAGAGTGGTCGTGACAGGTGTAGGTGTGCATGACGTGGGTGCAGGTGACTGTACAGTATGCTGAGGTGTGGTGGATGTGTGTTGGGTGGGTGTTTTGGAACGTTTGAGTGTCTTGGCAGGAGGGGGGGTGGACACAGTGGTACAAGACAGGCTGCCAGTGTAAATGGATGTTGTCTGTGTGTCTGCAAGTTTGGTGAGTGCGCTGCATGTGTCAACCAAAGTCGTTTTGGTGAGTGCAGGTGTGGTGTCTGGGATGCATGAATGGATGTCTGATTTTGTGGTGACTGCCAGAATGGGGTCAGCAACAGTGAATGAGGGTGCAGTGCCTGTGAGTGTGCATGTAGAGGTGACAGACAGGGAGGCGGAAGAGGTAGACACACTGGGGGAAGTGGATGTTGGTGTGTGTGCCTTTGTATGTTGGGTGTGTGTATGCCTGTGGTGGGAAGCGTGGTGCTTGTGTTTTTCAGTGTGCTTCTTGTGTGGTGAGGTGTGTGTATGGCTGTCAGAATGTGTGCTTGAGACGGGTGAAGGGAGTGGGGTGCTGGAAAGGGTAGAGGTGGTTGGAGGTGGGACGGAATGACAAGGGACACTTGCTGCAGTCAAAGAGGAGGCCAGAGCCTGAAAAGATCTCTGTAGGCCAGACACGGCACCATGAATTCCATCCAGGTAGGCATTGGTCTGCTGCACCTCTGATGCTAGCCCCTGGATGGCATTGACAATGGTTGTCTGCCTTAAAGAGATGGCCCTCAGGAGGTCAATAGCCTCCTCCGTGAGGGCAGCAGGGCTGACTGGGGCAGGGGATGAGGTGCCTGGGGCAAAGGAGACGCCCACCCTTCTGGGTGAGCAGGCACGGGCAACTCGGAGAACAAATGGGAGGGCGGTGATGGTATGGGGGTGACAGAAGATGACACAGAATGGGTGGGCCCACTAGGGTCCGCCACCACCAGGGAGCTCCCATCATAGGAGGTATCAGAGTCACTACCTCCAGTGGTAGTTGCCTCCCCGTGGTACTCCCCTCGCCCTTCAACCCACTGGTCCCCTTGGCGTCGCTCGACTCTGCCTCCGTGGAACCGTGGGCCGCTGTATCCCCACTCGCTGGTGCCACAGCTCCCTCGCCAGATGATGCTGATGTACACAGACAATACAAGAGAACAGGGATGGGGAGACAAAACAGGAGAGACACTTGTAAATAGCTGATTGGAGGTACATAACTGGTTCACACATACACCCACCCTGCAAATATTCCACCATGCAGCACCTACCGCTATACACATGGCTGTGCCCCTGACTAGTGGCCACAACCCTGCTCTACAGCCATTTCCAACATGACAGAAGGACCTGAATTACTGCAGACCTGACCCTTACAACCTATCTTCCCACGAGTGTCATTATGTAAAATGGCATCAGAGTCCCTGCCAATAGACAGCATACATACTACAGCACACTCACACATCCATCAAGGAGGCATATGATGGTTTCTGTACTCACCCCCTTGTGTCTGCTGTGCAGCCTTCAAGCGCCCATCCAGGTCCGAATACGCCACCGCCAGAATGCGGCACATTAGGGGGGGTCAGGGCCCGACGGGCACCCCTTCCTCGTTGGGAGGACTTCCCCAGCTGGGCCTCGCAGGTCTTCCTCGCCCAGTGCCGCAGGTCCTCCCACCACTTCCTGCAGTGGGTGCTCCGCTGGTTGTAGACCCCCCCCCCCCCGGGTCCACACC
This sequence comes from Pleurodeles waltl, assembly GCF_031143425.1. Taxonomy (NCBI): domain Eukaryota; kingdom Metazoa; phylum Chordata; class Amphibia; order Caudata; family Salamandridae; genus Pleurodeles; species Pleurodeles waltl. The sequence continues at coordinate 1,138,167,780 of NC_090446.1, forward strand.
TCCCTGGAGATGGAATGCCAGAGTCCCCTCTTCTGATGGGCACTGACCTATATGGGACACACAGAAAAAGTAACACAGAGGTCAGACAATGCCCATTAGATACAGCTGACTATACGTCACTCACAACAGCATAACAGGACCTCACACATGCAGCATGTCATGAATCCCACAACTGCACAGTGTCAAACATGCACACATGTTTACAGCCATCTACCACCATTACACACATCCATGCCCCCCAATCCACCTACTCACCTGTACCTCTGGTCGACCATAGAGCTTGGCATACAGGGGTAGGACCCCGCCCACAAGCTTGTCCAGTTCCTCGGTGGTGAAGGCCGGGGCCCTTTCCCCTGCCACTCGTGCCATTTTCAGGACCAGAGTCAGGACACAGCAGCACACTCAGTGGAGTACCTGTATGTACGTAATCCGGGAGTCAAGTGAAGTTGGGGTGACGAGATGGCGTACGCTCCGTGGCGGTGTGCACCGTCACCACCGGCGCGATCATGATACGCTAATATTCCCCATGGACAACCATGTTAACCAATGAATGGCCGCACGGCGGTGAACACCGCCTTACGCTATTACGACAACCGCTAGCGGTATAAGGTCACTTCCACTACAACATTTCTGGATTAAGGGAGCAGACATTTTGGCCATTACTACGCAGTTATTAATTTCTCATTTGCCCCATGCAGGCCCTATTGTCCCCAACCCCCATAGGCATGAACAAATATACATTTACTCACCACAACAGTCCTGATGTATCATTGAGGACATGTCACTCTAGTCTAACATCCTACTATACATATGTGTCATCCACTTGTATCCCAGCAGTGCTGAATATTTGAAATGTTGGGCAGATGTATGTATGTTCCTCACATGTGTTCTCACCTCCTCCTAGGTACAGACCCATGTGACGAGGGAGGGCCCCATCGGTGTATAGACCACTTGTTGATTTGGGGACCATGGTGGAGCATCACATGATTATCAATTACAGACTCAACCGTGCTACTATTCATGAACTTTGTGCATTACTGGATTCAGCACTGAGCCCGGCTAATCGGAATCAGCATGCCATCCCTACTGAAGTGCACGTGCTCTCTGCACTCAGTTTCCTGGCCACGGGCTCATTTCAAGTGACAGTGGGCATGGGTGCAGGTTTTTCACAGCCAATGTTTAGCATTATACTGTCCAAATTCCTGAATTCATTTGTACGACACCTGCAGTCCTATGTGAGGTTTCCCCAAAGTGCTGACCTCTCTGCCATCAAGTCAGACTTCTATGTCTTTGCCAACATTCCCCATGTGATAGGTGCCGATGATGGAACCCACAAAGCTTTCATCCCCCCAAGAGTAAGTGAACAGGTATACAGAAACAGGAAGAACTTTCACTCCATGATCATTCAGTAGGTGTGTACTGCAGACCAGTACATCTCACATGTGAATGCCATGTGCCCTGGATCAGTCTATGATTCCTTTGTGCTGAGGAACAGCATTGTGCCACACATGATGGAATAACTACAAGGGGACAGAGGATAGATCATAGGTAAGTGTTTCTGACACCTTTTGGCACATAGCAGACAACCAAGCTGTCTGCAACTGAGGGTTGTCAGTGACAGTCCTGTTTTGCCCCCTTTTGCAGGTGATTCTGGCTACCCCAACAAGCGTTGGCTCCTGACACCAGTGAGGATTCCTAGAACAGATTCAGAGAGGAATTACAATGAGGCCCATGAACATACTAGGAGGGTGATAAAGCGCACAATATGTCTCCTGAAGGCTAGATTCTGTTGCCTCCATATCTCTGGGGGATGCCTGGCCTATGAGCCTGAGAAGGTGTGTAGAATGGTGGTGGCCTGCTGCATGCTGCACAATGTGGCGGTGAGGAAATCTATTTCCCTCTTGGAGGAGGAGGGGGCTGTATATCCAGACCAGCTTCCTCAGAGAGGGGATGAGAGTGATGGTGATGAGGAGGAGGAAGATGTACACTCCAGGAAGCAACTGACACCAACTGTACTTCCAGTAACTAAGTGGTACTATTTGATGCTGTTGCTGTCTGTGCAGCATATTGTTGGTATGCCTTTTCCTCTATGGGGGTATTGGGTCTATAGACATTGTCACTGTGACCAGGTTTGCATGGGACATGTGACATTATGGACTACTTGTTTGACATTTCTGTTGGCACCACCCCATGTTATGCGTGGGTTGCCATTCCCACAATTAAGATATGAATACATAATTTTGATGACAATTGCATGCACACTTCCATTTGATTCAACATACTGACAGGGGACATTTACATTGGTGAACAGGTGTTTTATTTGGTGTCAGGGATGCCTTGGTCCTCTTTACAGTGATGGGAGTGGGCTACTGGTAAATGTCTGTATTGGCTACATGGTCTCAGCGATTGTTGGCAGTGGTAATATGTCCATCTGTCATTGACAGTTTTTGGGGTTGTTATTGCACGGTGTGGATGGTGGTTCAGTGGCACACTTGGAGGACAGTACTTGTCAGAGTCACTTCTTAGAGGGAGCCTTGGTCTTGGCAGGTGTTCCAGTGCCATATCTGGGCCTGAAGGACCGGTTGGTTGCCTGGTGGTGGTCTGTATGGGTTGAGGTGCAGGTCTCCTGTGTGTCCTCAGATGGTGGCAAAAGTCCAGTTGCTGCTGCTGCTGCTGTTGTTGGCTGGTCTGTATCTTGGCATGTAGTAGGGGATTCCTGGTCTGTGGGAGTCTCAGGCTGGTTTGGGACAAGGTGCAGCAGCTCACCTTTTATGGTGGCCATGGAGGTATTGTGCAGTTTCCACTGCTCCATGGTCTCTTGGTGTTGGGCTCTCTGCAGCCTTTGACTCTGCTCCAGGGTGGCCACAATCTGGGCCAATCTGTCCTGGGTATGGTGGTATGCTCCCAGGACCACAGAGATCACGTCCTGGGCTGCAGCATCCATCCCGTGGCCTCCCCCCTGGGCCACTGATGCCCTCCCACTGGGCCTAGCCCCCTGTGCCTGAGTCCCCTGCACAGGTCTAGCGGTACCACTTGTACTGGGGCCATCATCTTCCTGCCTGTTGGTAGGGGGTGACCATGGCCTCTTTGCTTGTGTTCCACCAGTCTGTGGCCTAGATACACAGGTGTGGGTCGGGTAGCCCTGGCCTGATGTTGGTGGGTGTGTGGTAGGGGTGTCAGTGGTGTCCTGGGTGGGGCTGCTGGATGGTGACAGTCCAGGACTGTATGAGGGGCCATGGTATTCCTCACTGGCCAGGGTTCCCTCTCCAGTGTCCTGGGTGGTGCCTCTGTCGCCATGTGGGGCACTTCCCTTCCTTGTCCTGTCCATCAGGGTGGCATGGGTGGTGGTGCCTTTTGGGAGAAATGGACATGTCTGTTACAATTGCATAATCGGATGGGGTGCATAGGGCTGGGCTGTCTTGTGCAGGTTTTCCAATTTTGGGCCATACAGGATGTCTTTGTGAGGTTGCCATTGCATTTTGCTTAGGATGTGAAGGTGCATTGTGGGTGGTGTAGTGCCTTTGTGATTACTTGCAGGGGTAGGTGGCTGTGCACAGGGGGAGGTATGTGGGCCTGTTGGTGGAATTGTGGGCATGCAGGGTGACTGGATGTTGTGCTTGTGGCCTGGGTGGAGTAGTGGTCCTGGTGGATGGTGGTGCATGCATTACAGGTGTGGTGGATAAAGGGTAATTGTAGATGACTTACCCGAGTCCATTCCTCCAGTGAGTCCAGTGAGGCCCTCAGGGTGCAGAATGACCAGTACCTTTTCCTCCCAGTCAGCGTAGTCGGGGGGTGTTGGTGAAGGTCCTCCCCCAGTCTTCTGGACTGCAATGTTGTGCTGAGATGCCATGGACCTCACCTTCCTGCTCAGGTCGTTCCATCTCTTGCGGATGTCGTCCCTCGTGCGTGGATGGTGTTCCACTGCATCGACCTTGTTGACAATGGTCTGCCATAACTCCATCTTCCTCGCGATGGGTGTGTGCTGGACCTGTGACCCGAATAATTGTGGCTCAATCTTCAGTATCTCGTCCACCAGGGTCCTTAGCTCCCTTTCTGTGAAGCGTGGGTGTTTGGGTGCCGTGGTGTGTGTTGTGAGATGTGTGTTGTGTGGATCTAGGTGAAGGTGCTGTTGTGTGGTTGGGTGTGTGATTCATCTGTTGTGGCGTTCAATGTCTGCTTGTGGAGTTCTCAATCTCAGTTGTCCTATTGGCGGTGCAAAGGATTGTGAGGTGTGTCTGTGAGTGTTCTATAGTGCTGTGGATGTGTGTCAGGTGTGTGGGTTTCAAACTTGCCACTGTGTGCAATTCTTACTGTTGGGTCCCATTACTGGTCGTGGCGGCCAGTACCGCCAATTGTCGTTTGACTTCCACTGACCGGCGCAGTGATTTGTGCATCATTATTTGGAGGGCGGCGAGCTTGTGTGCTCGGGGGTGGCGGGGTAGGATGTCGTGCATTTTCGCCGACAAGGTCCTGGCGGAGACTGGTGGCTGGGAAATTTTTGACGGATTCTGATTTTTGCATCTTTATATGGCAGGTTTCTGTTCAGCGTCGCCACGGCAGGGAACGGTGTTTACCGCCATGTTCATAATGAGGGCCTGTGTCCTCAAGCGCAACAATCCTCAGGTGGGCCCTGCCATTGCTGGTTTGGGCAGTCTGGGCCCTCACTGCAGCTGAGAACCTCCACTTGGGAGAGGTTGTGTGGGCACTGGTGGGGAAACTGACAGGCCACTGGGGGGCTCTTGGATGCCCCTAGGCAGGTAGCAGTGAGTACCACTGTGCCCCCTCTTGCTCTTCCCTCCCCTCCAGTGGCTTGAACTGTTTGCTTGGGTGAATCCTGGAAGAGGCATGGAGGTATGGCAGGTGGCAAAGGAGCTGAATTCAGGCCAGGGCCGTAGGCAGCGAAAGCTGACATTTCAGTCCTTGTTTGTGCACCAGTGTGCACAAACATTGACAGCAAAAGAGATGAGGACTTACCTGGGTCTTCCAAGGGGTTCTCCTCTCCTCATCCTCCAATGGCAACGAGTTCTCCCAGCGGCTGCCTCCCACCTCTGCTCTGGTGCACGCTGCAGCCCAGTTATGGGGGCACAGAGTTCCAAATGCTCCGCCAGCGGAGCAGAGCTCCCTGCACAACCCTAATATCATGGGTGAGAATCTTACACACTTATCTGTTGCCTCAGGTGAAAGTAAATAGGGGCGCTTCTCCCTCTTTTCAGCTGCAATGGGGGAGGAGGGAGGGATGCTCTCTCTCCCCCTTGATCTTTGCTCAGGTCCTGGTGCTTCTTGTGGACTGGATTAGCAGCGACCCCCCCGATCAGGGGTTTGGGATAGACAGCGGAGAGGGAGAATAGAATTTCCCCTTATGCCGATGACATTCTACTCTATGTCGCTGACCCAAACATACCCTTGCTAGAGTAATGCGTATTCTAGACCTATATCGACAGCATTAGGGGTACACCATCAATTTGGACAAGTCCCTGATCTACATCCTGCAGAGGACAGTATCACACCTACCCAGAGATTTTGCAGTGATGGTAGTTGAAAGAGGTTTCCACTATCTAGGGCTTTACATTATCGCTGGTCGTACACACTTCTATGCATATACCCTGGAACCTCAGCCGACATATTGGTCACTGGAGATTGCTGCCCCTTTCATTGCTCGGGAAAGTGGCCCTCTTCGAAATGATGGCCCTTTCCTGATTCCTATACGCTCTACAAAACACACCACACCCAGTCCCACACTCCTACTTCCAAGCAATTGAGTCAGAAATCTGGACATTACTTTGGGATCGGGGTCCACCTCGAAAAGCCCTCAAGAAGTTGACAAGGCGCTGGTATGACGGGGCAATGCACTCCCTGACATACAAAATTACTAGAGGGCAGCACAACTGACTGTTGTCAATCACTAGACCTATTTACCCGAGGGGGGAGCCTGCCTATCATATGAAAAGGTTGACCATGAAGCAAGGGGGTCAACTCAGGGTCATATATGGGAAGCCATGAATATCTGCCTTCCCTTCTCCTGCATCGGTCACACTTTCAATCTGCATACCACACTTAGGTTTTAGGATGGCAGGGGAGGATCACGCAGGCCACACCCCTCTGGGATGCCACTGCACTAGGCACACTAGGGACACACCCATGATTTGACAAGTAGGACATTATTGGCCTCTATGGTAGGAGACCTGTGGACTCAGGAGTGGGTAGTTCCATTTACTGACCTCCAAAACGAATCCCAGCTAGCACCCACTGAAGTTCTCTGCTATTTGCAAATACGCCATGCACTACAACAGGCACTACCCAAGGGTGAGGAAACTCTCTGCATCCTCTCTTCTCGAGGACAGGCTACTAGAGGAACGAATGACCAAAAAAGCTGTTTCCCTCGCCTATTGCAAGCTGATTAACAACTCCCCAGACACATTCATTCACCTGTAAGTGAAATGGGATCGAGACCTAGGGCCTGGAAGATGATGACTGGCTAGAAACTCTGGCTTCCCCTTGGGAGGTGGCCATTCGGTCCACGTTCCGCCTCATCCAATTGAAGCTCCTTCAGAGAAACTATGCCCCTGCTACCTTGGTAAAAATGGGTAAATCAACCTTTCCGCTCTGTTGGCGGAAATGTGGTCAGGAGAGGACATTTTTTCACACGCTTTGGAGCTGCCCCGTTGCCCAGCTATACTGGGTAACAGTAATCACCTGTCTGAATGGGGTGAGTAGAGGCGACCAGGTAGCCTCTGCAAAGTGGTGTCTTTTAAATGTTTGGAAAGGTGTCTGATCTTCCCAGGGTAGACTGAACGTGGATGACCCTGGGACTAATGGTTGCAAAGCGTAACATTGTGGAAGGCCAAACAGGCGCCCAGGCTAAGGGATTGGAAAAAGGACATGCACTGGTCCATGCTGGCCAAAAAAGTCAATCTATAAGGGGAGGGGTTGCTACTGTAAATGTACTAAGACCTGGGGTAAGTGGAACAAAACCAGAGATGTGCTTTGCACCCCTCAACATCCCACCAATCCCTGTGAAGATCTACATGGGGACAGCCTTCCTGTGCAGGCTTCTGAGGAACTGTAAAGAGATGAAGGATTCCTGTAGGCAGTTCAGAGCCACTGGGTATCAACAACACAATAGACACTGTCTTGGTCTATATGGGCCTGAGATTTCTGTCACAGTGCATTTCTTTTTCCGTTTCCTTCAATGCACAAAAAATAATTTAAAAAAATGCAGCATGTGGGTGAGTCTATGGAAGGTTATATTACAGCATTAAGGAAACTTGCTTCCACATGCAATTTTGGTGGAACAATTGATAAGAGGTTGCACAACTAATTTGTGTTGGGCAAGGGTGGCTTTGTGGTTAAAAGACAATCCCACACTTAACGAAGTAATAACATTGTGTGAGCATTCACAAGCATGTGTGGAGGTTATTCCTAATCAAAACTCCAGTAATGAAAAGAAAACAGTGCAAGTGTTGAAATCTAAAAGTTCTCCAGTTGCTACTAGTAAACTAGAATAAAATGACAAAGAAATCTCAAATTTTAGACTGTGTTGAAGAGCCTGAGTGAGAGTGGACGTACACTAAACTATGAGAAGTGTAGATTTGGTGTGACAGAGACTGAATATCTTGGACAGTGGATGAATGTGGACCAAAAATAAATTAGTTTGTACTATAAAAGAAATGCCAAGTCCTAACACCAACAGTGAAATGGTGAAATGTTTAGGAACTGCAGAATTTTGTAGCAAGTTTATCCCAAGTTTTGCTGAAGGATGTAGTAGTATTAGACAATTGCTAAAAAGGGTGTGGAATTTAAATGGTCAAACATATGGTGAGAAGGTATTTGAAGAGGTGAAGAGTAACTTATGCAAGGCTGCAAGCTTGAGTAGTTTTAAGCAAGGTGCAAAGACTATCTTGAGAACGGATGCCAGTGCAAAAGGTCTAGGAGCAGTATGAGAGCAAGGTTCTGCTGGGAAGGTGAACACCATTTTATTAATGTCTAGAGCATTCTGTGGGGCTGAAACCAACTATTCCGTTGTAGAAAAGGAAGCTTTGCTGTTTACTGAGCGATAACGATACAGAAAACGATCTTGTGGGGTAAAAACAGTCATTAACCTTTGAAGGAGGGTTTCTGCAAAAAGGGAAATTATGCTATTCCGAAGACAGTTGGATTTAAAGATGTATGGTAACGTTGCAAGAGTTTGATTTTGTTGTTTCATATGTGCCGGGTGCGATGATTATCATTGCCTATTGTTGTTTTAGATTATGTGTGGATGGAAACAGTAGTAAGGAAAGTCTTGAAATGCAGGATGATTTGGTGATGAAAATGTGAAGGTGTGTATACTATCGGGTGGCATTATTTAAGAAGATGAATGGAGAGAGGAACAGCAGAGTGATACAGTTACAAGAAGTAATTTGTAGGATGAACAAAAGATGAACAGGAAAGTGTGTAGTGACTAAAAAGGGTTTTGGCAACTAAGAGAGGAGTTTTTATTGGAAGAAGTTTTAGTGATGAGAGGGGGAAGACTAGTTCCACATGACAAAGTAAGGATGAGATTGATTAGTAGTGCTCACAAGAGCCAACCTGGTATATGTAGGACTAAAGAAAGAGTGAGGGAGAATTACTGATGGCAGTGAATGGATCTTTTGATTGAAAGAGTTGTGCACGATTGCACTGAATGTGGAAAGAGTGACAAGATTCTAAAATGCAGAACACAACCCATTTTGATCAGAGAAATGGTACCAGGCCCTTGAATTGCGATAGCACTTGACATTGTAGGTCCAATCGGGCTGTCAGGTAGCGAGATGTTTATAATCATGTGCATGTATATGTTCTCCCGGTGGCCTGAATTGAAGGTAGTGAACTCGGTGGAAACACGTGATGTTATACTATTTTTGGAAGAATTACAGGGAGTGCAGAATTATTAGGCAAATTAGTATTTTGACCAAATCATCCTCTTTATGCATGTTGTCTTACTCCAAGCTGTATAGGCTCGAAAGCCTACTACCAATTAAGCATATTAGGTGATGTGCATCTCTGTAATGAGAAGGGGTGTGGTCTAATGACATCAACACCCTATATCAGGTGTGCATAATTATTAGGCAACTTCCTTTCCTTTGGCAAAATGGGTCAAAAGAAGGACTTGACAGGCTCAGAAAAGTAAAAAATAGTGAGATATCTTGCAGAGGGATGCAGCACTCTTAAAATTGCAAAGCTTCTGAAGCGTGATCATCGAACAATCAAGCGTTTCATTCAAAATAGTCAACAGGGTCGCAAGAAGCGTGTGGAAAAACCAAGGCGCAAAATAACTGCCTAATAACGCATAATTGAGAAAAGTCAAGCGTGCAGCTGCCACGATGCCACTTGCCACCAGTTTGGCCATATTTCAGAGCTGCAACATCACTGGAGTGCCCAAAAGCACAAGGTGTGCAATACTCAGAGACATGGCCAAGGTAAGAAAGGCTGAAAGACGACCACCACTGAACAAGACACACAAGCTGAAACGTCAAGACTGGGCCAAGAAATATCTCAAGACTGATTTTTCTAAGGTTTTATGGACTGATGAAATGAGAGTGAGTCTTGATGGGCCAGATGGATGGGCCCGTGGCTGGATTGGTAAAGGGCAGAGAGCTCCAGTCCGACTCAGACGCCAGCAAGGTGGAGGTGGAGTACTGGTTTGGGCTGGTATCATCAAAGATGAGCTTGTGGGGCCTTTTCGGGTTGAGGATGGAGTCAAGCTCAACTCCCAGTCCTACTGCCAGTTCCTGGAAGACACCTTCTTCAAGCAGTGGTACAGGAAGAAGTCTGCATCCTTCAAGAAAAACATGATTTTCATGCAGGACAATGCTCCATCACACGCGTCCAAGTACTCCACAGCGTGGCTGGCAAGAAAGGGTATAAAAGAAGGAAATCTAATGACATGGCCTCCTTGTTCACCTGATCTGAACCCCATTGAGAACCTGTGGTCCATCATCAAATGTGAGATTTACAAGGAGGGAAAACAGTACACCTCTCTGAACAGTGTCTGGGAGGCTGTGGTTGCTGCTGCACGCAATGTTGATGGTGAACAGATCAAAACACTGACAGAATCCATGGATGGCAGGCTTTTGAGTGTCCTTGCAAAGAAAGGTGGCTATATTGGTCACTGATTTGTTTTTGTTTTGTTTTTGAATGTCAGAAATGTATATTTGTGAATGTTGAGATGTTATATTGGTTTCACTGGTAATGATAAATAATTGAAATGGGTATATATTTTTTGTTGTTAAGTTGCCTAATAATTATGCACAGTGATAGTCACCTGCACACACAGATATCCCCCTAACATAGCTAAAACTAAAAACAAACTAAAAACTACTTCCAAAAATATTCAGTTTTGATATTAATGAGTTTTTTGGGTTCATTGAGAACATGGTTGTTGTTCAATAATAAAAGTAATCCTCAAAAATACAACTTGCCTAATAATTCTGCACTCCCTGTATTTAGTAGAGAGAGGTTTCCAGTTTCACTTTTGATGGATAATGTGTTATGTTGACGTCTAAGTTGCTGAAGGAGTTTTTGAAGGAGAGGGGCATTAATCACAAAAGAAACTCATTATATCATCCACAGGCAAATGGCATGATTAACCGATTCAATAAAGTGGTCCAGGATTGCATAGAGCATGCAGTGGTCAATGGCCTGAATTAGATTGAGTAACTAAAAAGAAAAATGTACATGTTGAGGTTAACTCCTCACTCTTCAATGGGAATAATGCCTGGTCTGTTGTTCAAGAAGAGATTTCCTAATGACATGGTGAGTCTGGCATGGGTGAATAGGATGAAAAAAATGGGAACCAAGGAGGTAGTTGATGATGAGAAAGTGAGAATTGAGGGTAAAAGAAGCATGGAAAGAGAAAAGGAAATTCTGAGACATTTTGATGAGTGGAAGGCTGTTCAGAACACAACCGTTGAGGTTGGGGATTGGATGAAAATAAAACACCCAAGGAGAGGTGGTTTGATGGATAAATTTAATAAACTCATAAAGGTAATCAAGGCACTCAGAAATCCAATGAAAACAGGCCATAGCATTCGCAATTTGAACAGGATTGCCCTTTGGAAGCGGACCTCACATGAAAAGCTTGCCACCAATATCAGGCCCGGACTGAGAAATTCACAGTGGAAATTTGTGATGGTGGTGAAATGCAAGCCATCATGTGATTGGAGCCTGTTTCGATGACTTTGTGTGAATTTAATTTTGTATAAAATGTGTAAATTACCTAGTAATGTGTATATTGATTAGATTTATTACATACGATACTATATCAGTTTGGTGTTGCAAAAATATGTAGAATTGAACCTGTTTTATTTGTAATATGGGAGAGATGTGTGGTATACTGTAATAGGTAGTTTGGAATGGTAGCACTTTGACCACTCCAGAACAACAATTAATTAATTAGAAGGATTAGGGAGTTGGAGCTTAGAAACTGGAGTTGTCAGACCTCTGATTGATGGGGTCTATATATTGAAGCATCTTACTTATAATAAAGAAGATATCTCAACTTTATTCAACGTGAGACCTTTACACTTTCATAGTGACCTTGTGTAATGCAACTGGTGCTCCTGTAAATCGCTCCAATACCTTCGGATCAAGTCAGCAGTATATTTTAAAAAAAAAGGAAATTAAAGAAAACATCCACCATAGTTTCATTCTGCTCTCAATTCTCATTTGGTTTATCACTGTGAAATGAAGGCTGGTTTATATCAACTATATATGTCTGGTCTATGTTGATATTATTATATGTAGATAGCATAGCCAACTTTGACTGTACTCAGAACAGGCCTCAATGTTTTTGTGTAAGCTAAGTGACTAAACCACATGTGATGATAATGTTATAAATTACACAAGAACCAAAATCACAAACATGGAGACTAAAGTTTGCAGGAAAAAGTTTAATTGTAAATCATATGGAATTTCTCTTGGAATAGTAAGTCATATTGTTATCTCAGTGTTCATTTTCTGAAGCTGAAAGATGGGGATTATTTATGCAATGCAACATAAGATCTATTGCATTTGTATACTCACTGTTGTGGTGGTCATTAAAACATGTTTGGAGGCTGCGAGCTAAAAGTCACTCAGTAACCTTTGGGTTCCCACCTGTTGATATACGAAAACCTCAAACAGCCTGGGGTTTTAGAGGGTACCTTTCCTCTTCAAGGACTTAGGCCCTCATTCTGACCTTGGCGGTCTTTTCGCAAGACCGCCGAGTTACCGCCGCGGTGAAGACCGCCGACCGCGGCGGTATGCCGCTGTGCGCATTCTGACCGCTGGGAGCGTTCCGCCGGAAAACCGCCAGCAGCCACACTGGCGGTCGGCGGGAAAGTGGAGACTGGTCAACCTCCACCGCCACGCCAGCAGAACACCGCCCACAGAATTACGACCCACATTTCTGTGTGGCGGTCTTCTGTTGGCGGTCTTCTGTTGGCGGTCACCTCCCCATGGCTCCCGTCGCCTCCCGGAGGACCAACGCACAAGGTAAGTTGACCGTCCGTGAGGGGAGGGGGTGGGGGGGTGTTGTGTGATGTGGGCGTGCATGGGGGTGTGCGTGTGAGTGTGTAGAGGGGGTGTGTGAGTGCGTGTATGCGGGCGGGGGGTGCTGCTGTGTCTATGGGTAATGTGTGCTGTTCGGCAGGTGCGCATGTCTGCATGTATGTGTGCGGGTATGTGTCCCCGTTGTGTATGTGTGTGTAGGGGGTGTGTATATGTGCATGTTGGGGGTGTGTGCATGTCGGGGTGCATGTATGTGCATGTCGGGGTGGGGGTGGGGAGGGGGTTCGTACCACCTCTGGGGGGTGGCAGGGGGGTGGAGGGTGTGGGGGGAGGACTCGGGTGGGTAGTGGGGGGTGGGGGAGACCCCTATCAGTGCCAGGGAAGGAATTCCCTGGCCCCGATAGTGCTTACCGCCATGGTTCGCACGGCGGTTCCCGCCCGCAAGAAACCGCGGCGGTAGGCAGGGTCATAATACCCTTGGCGGTCTTGGGACGACCGCCGGGCCGGAGTGCGCAAACTCCAGCCCCGCGGTCATGACCGCCGCGGCGGTCGGAGTGGAGAAGTGGCGGTCGGTCGCGGCGGGGACCGCCGCGGTCAGAATGCCATTTTTAATACCGCCGGTCTGTTCGCGGTCCGACCGCCGTCTCTCCGCCGACCGCCAGGGTCAGAATGAGGGCCTTAGTGTGTAGAGCTGCAGAGATTTGTTACAGGGTTCTAGTTGTGCCTTTACAATTATATTGGCTTTGGAAAGGTATGAAAGAGAGCACTACATTTCCCACAGATATTACAGTTACGGGCAGAAGGTTAATACTGTCTAAATGCATTTAAAGGGTCATTTATGTTTTGCTACAAGATGATATTGGCCTACGTAAAGATTTATTTCAAGATGACATGACATTTGAGTAAATGAATGAGGGGGCCAAGGGAGACAACCTGGAGAGCTCGTCCACCAGCTATGTCAGACAGGTGGCCCATCCTTGGACGCTGTAATTGAAGAATTGAGGAGGGGTCTAGTAGGGCAGGGTCAAAAGGGGTTAAGATGACATGCTGGCAATTTAGGCTTGTGCATTTGGCTACCAGCAGATCACTCACCCCAGCTAAGGTTGTGGAGTTTGCTGTGAGGCCTGGAATATGCTAAGGCAAGGAGCCAGTCAGATTAATGGTTAGGGTAGTTTGTAATGAAGGTGTTCTACAAATTGAAACCGGCAACAGACCAGTGGAGGCCCTTTTGTCTCCCTATGATGCAGGGTGAAACAACCTAATAGTCCCTGGGGGCCTCGATGAGGCATAGGTGTTAAGCAGGGCTGTAGAAGGGGTGGTGGCCACAGTGTTGGCCTGTTTCCCCTTGGCAAGAAATAAAGAAAAAGGCATCCTGGTGAGTTCTGAGAGTATTTGGGAAGAGTGCAGAAGTTGTGCGGAAATTGCTAGATGGACTGTAGTGGTTGCCAAATGTAGAACTAGGTGTGAGATGAAGGTAGAGCAAAACTCAGTTGCACGGGTGGTAGGACCTTACCAGTGGTTAGATCAGCTGGCAGGAGTTGGTGGGGGGGTGGGAATCAGTTGCTTGAGGTGTCTGGTGCGAGGCAGTTGGTGTAGCCATGGAGTCAGTCACAGGTGGGAACAAATAGTGGACGAGTATGGTGTTAGGGCCTGGCCACCAGGTACGCTGTCCTGTGCATGTAAACAGTCTGTATCTATGGCTGGGGGGGGAGCCTTGCCAGAAACTGACTTCCCTGCAAACACCAGGGAAGTGGGTTCTAAGAGCGTGGGTGTGGCCGGCAGCAGGAGACAGGAAGAAACAACATATCATATAGACTGCAGTGTTGTGCATTCACATCACTATGGTGGTACAAATAAAAGTTGCAGAAATGGTTTGACCGCAATGTTTGAGGCACTGCTGGTTGCTTTAATGGTGACGTCAAGTAATTAATATAAGCGAGTGGAATCTGGGGTCTAGTCTGCTGAAGTAAATGGTCTGTGCCTAGCTGTTTTTGCTTAGTTGTTCTCACTGCAGAACATCACATTTTGGTGACAAGTGGTGTGTCTTATATACCCCATGAGGCTGGAAGGATTCACACTGACAAGGTATAGTTGTAGCAGCACCACACATCTGTCTGCACCTTCACATGTTCACCACAGTGCAGAGCCTCCAGTTGGGGCGTCTCTCTCGTGTGGCTCCTCATCAGCAGGCGAGCGTGGAGCCAGCCACTGCAGCTGTTGTTGTTCAAGGGCGTGACAACGATGTATCTACCAACAGAAAGTTGCGCTGCCAAGGCTGATTCTACACCTTAGCAACTAGTGGGCGAACCACACTGACAGCATGTGGGAAGGCCATAAATCACCTCATCTCAGTGCATCTGGCAGATCCCTGGGGCCAGTCGAAGACAGCAGAGGCAGTTACCAAAAAGCAACTCTGCTACCAACATGACATGAGAGAACACAAGGCAACACCAGCAAAAGAAAGGGAGTCAACCCTGTGCTTGCAGTTAGGCCCACAAAATACATCCAAAATGAGAAGAACAGAGGAAGAGACAGGGGCAATATGCATGGCAGGCAATGTGTTGAGTGGGGTTACAAGTCCCCTTTCACACTAATGCACAAACTGTGACTGAGCCACCCACTCTTAGAAAATTACAACAACCGAGGGCCCACCAAAAAGGAGAAAGTACAAGACTGTGCTTCAGCAAAATCAGGGGGTGAGGCAGTGATGGCGACCATTTCTGCCACTGAGTCCTTATTCACTTCAGAGCAGCCACCTGCGCTGGCACACAAATGGAACTTGTGTGTGGAGAGGTTTGGGATGTTTCTCACCACTGCTGCTGTACAGGGCAGCCAGAAGCGGCCCTAGAGCTACATCTTGCAGGGGAAGAACTCTACAAGTTATCATGCAATAAGCCAGAGACCGGCCTAAGTTCACCATAGCTGCCACTCTCAACAGCCACTCTAAACCAATGGCCAACCCAGACTATAAGCAATTCTAACTACACCAAGCTCAGCAGGGCCAGATGAATCGTTGATGCATTTTACATTCGGGTCAAGGAGCTCACCAGCACGTGCACCATGAATGATGAGACAAAGGAGATCAGCGTCCACTTAGTTCAGGGTCGGGAACTTCACCCAAACCAAAAGAACAGATATTCTGTGGTCATAATATCCTGCAGATACTTGTTGTGCCCTACACAAACTCATCAAAAGGGAGCTGTTGCACCAGATCATCAAGTCTAGTCATCGCCAAAGGAAGAAGGACGACAAAGACAGCTTTGTAGGCAGACACTGTGGAGGACTGTTTCCTCATCCAGAACACTGTCCAACTGGCGGTACTACATGCTGCATGTGTGGAAACATAACCCATTTCGCAAAGGTATGCAGGTCATCTTGGCCACAGAAAATGCCCCAGAAGAAGACAGTGAACACTTTTGCACCCATCATAAGTGATTCTGCAGAGGACGAAGCAGCGGTGCATGTAGTATATGCTGCATACCAGTTCCAAACGTGGTTACGCTCTCCCCTGAAATGCCAGGTACTGGCCTATGACCATCATCAGACACTGGTGCCTCCATCTATGTCAAGGCCAAAGAAACATACAAAACTCTGACCAACCAGCTGATAATAAAACCCACAAAAGTTAGTCTATGCCTATGGACATTCCATCCCGCTCTTATTTGTGGGCATGTTTGTCACTGACATTTGCAGTATAGGTTAGTCCTAAATATTGTATAAATTCAGTGTTGAATTCAAATTAGAATGAATATTGAAGTCCATGAATCAGCATTTCTTGTATTAGAATGTATTGATCTTGTGGTCCTCAATGATCTCCAAATTCTAATTACAGTGCTTGGTGAGATATTACAAATAGTTACCACGAGTGCATGCTTCTGAATTGGAAATGCCTTCTTAATGAACTCAAGGACACATTCCAAGAAATTGGGTAGCCAAAAAGGAACATGGTACAACTCCACAACAATCACTCAATCCAGCCTAGCGCACTGTGACATCACTGGCTTGCCTTTCATTTCCATCCAAAGATCAAGGATGAACTACAAAAGTTGGAGAAGACCAACATCATCAAAAAACATAGAAGGCTCCCTGAGTGTTGCCTATCGTAGTAACTAGCAAACCCAAGCAACCAGGAGAAGTGAGATTTTGTATAGTAACGCGCCTCTAAAATCTAGTGATGAAAGGAGAGAGGCATATTTCTCTGACAGTTGACGACATAGTGAGCAAGTTTGGATAATGGTCCCCAGTGGTGTATGCCTGCACAGCGCTTACCCACACCAAAGACAGGTATTCCCAACGCTAAAGGGACACTACTGCCATCCACTGAAACTGCAGACACTTACATATATATTTGTATAGGCATTTCTTCGAAGTGTGCATGGACCACAAACCCTAATCCTGCTATTCCATAAATCAGTATCAAAGCCCCGCCCCAGGATATAAAGTTGGTTTTGCAGTTGCAAGAATATTCCTTTGTGGGAGAACACAAACTGGATTCCCAAACCCCAGGAACAATGTGTCCCAACACTAGATTAGCTGTGACAAAGGAGGAGGATAATGCACAAGAGACTGAAACTTAATGAAGAATTGTGGTCGACAGGTCTTGGTCTTTGCTCATGTCACTGACGGGGATCATAAAAGCGATGAGGAAGATGACTGCCTGCAAAACTGAGAGCCCTCCTATTGGCAAGATGTGAAACCGATCGTCCTTTTTAGAAGGGTGAAGTGGAGCATAGAAAGATGGTGGAGTGACAGATGTGGAATGGCATTACTACCTTATTCAGAAATGTCACTTCCATTCAGAGTACAACACTGTCTGGAAAGAATGATGTCTATGGCTGTTGGACAGACAGGGCCTAGAGCTCCCTCACTCACCTTGCAGATGTAACAGCAATGAGGAATACATTCTTAATGATGAAAAGGCATAGAGGACACCTGTGCCTCAGTTCAAAGGGAGTGCATTTTATGTGCGAACCAAATCAAGGTGCTACTGCAGTATCACTAAAGGTGTTGATAGGAACATGTCAGCCCTTTAAAGAAATGTATCACAACAGGTGATTTGAAAAGTGGTGGCTGATTTTGCAAACGTAAAACAGCCGAAAAATAACTCTTAACTGTTGCGACAGCATGACCTTGCTGAACTAAATATAAAGAAAAGAAAAAGCTGCCAGACAACTTTGCATTCAAAGGTTGGATGTTACAGGGGGGAAACACCAGGCAACAAAATTATCTCAGGATCTGCGTATAGGTTTGGTGGATAGACATCTGGCAGCCAAAATTACAACAAACTCTCAGGAGGGAGATCAAAAGCCATCAACTGTCAGCGTTGGATCTCCATGCATGGAAGTGCAAGCTGTGTAGGCTTGGATGCAGAACCTGGCCCTGCTGTTATGACGAGAGGGCCTCCCAAAGGGCCAGCCTGATTGGAGGGCAAAGGCTCATGGCCAGAGGTTCCAAGTACCACACTCTTCTCACCCAGTCCAGAACCACTGGGATGACTTGGGCCGGTCTTTCTTGATTTTTTTCAGCTCTCTGGCCAGGAAAGGCAGGAGCGGATGGGCGTACAGGAGTTCCAAGCCCCAATTATAATGGAAGGCAGTTCTGAGAAAGAACTGTCTCAGGAACTTCAACATGCAAAAGCTTCAACATTCCACATTCTCTGCGGTGGTAAATAGATTAAGCCAGGGTTCTCCCCTAACTGAAAGATGCCTTGTGCCATCTCTGCGTGTAACTGACAATCATGATTGAATAGGCAACAGCATCTGAGTTTGTTGGAGCCCTCATGTGCCACCTTACATGGTCCACGAGGTGGATGTAGAGATGCTCTCACTGAGACACTGGTCAAGGGTTGAAACATTGGGCTCATAGTCCAAATGTCCTAGACTAGTTGAGGCAGAGGGAAGGCTTCAGACAGCACTGTATTCAGGATGGCTCGGATGAAGGGGAGTCGCTGTGAAGGAGTCAGGTATGACTTTAGCATATTGATGAAAAACTCCAACAATGCCGACCGTTATCCGGATATGGCTTACAAATGGAGCAAGCCCACCTTCAGTATCCATAATTCAAGGTACAGGAAGACTGATTTTTCCCAGCTTCTGCAGTTGGGCTGCTACCACCACCATCACCACTATGAACACCTAAGGCACATTGGTAAGTGTAGGAAAGTACCATCTTTCTTGGCATGTTACCCCCAATTTCTGCCTGTTTGTCTGTGTGTTTTGCCTGTCTCACTGGGATCCTGCTAGCCAGGACCCCAGTGCTCATAGTTTGTGGCTTAGTGTGTGTGTTGTCAGTATGCTTAACTGTGTCACTGAAGTTCTGCTAACCAGAACTCTAGTGCTTATGCTCTCTCTACATACCAAATTAGTCACTATAGTTTAGTGACTCCATATTCCAATTCCAGTTGGCACACTGAACCCCACTCCCTTATAAGTCCCTAGTAAATGGTACCTAGGTACCCAGGGCATTGGGGTTCCAGGCGATCCTTATAGGTTGCAGCATTTCTTTTGCCACCTATAAGGAGCTCAGACAAACCTTTCTTCCGGACTGCCACTGCAGCCTGAGTGAAATAGTGCACACACTATTTCACAGCCATTTTCACTGCACTTAAATAACTTATAAGTCACCTAAATGTCTAACCTTCGTTTACTGAAGGCTAGGTGCAAAGTTACTAAGTGTGAGGCACCTTTGCACTAGCAAAGGTGCCCCCATGTTGTCCAGGGCCAATTCCCCGGACTTCGTGAGTGCGGGGATACCATTACACGTGAGCACTACATATATGTCAATGCATATATGTAGCTTCACAATGGTAACTCCGAATATGGCCATGTGAGGTATCTAAGATCATGGAATTTCCCCCCCCCATTCATCTGGTATTGCGGGGGCACTCCCATGCACCCTGGGGGCTCTACCATGGACCCCTAGTACTGCCAAACCTTCTCTCTGAGGTTTCCACTGCATCCCCAGCTGCTGCAACCTCACAGACAGGTTTCTGCCCCCGCGGGGACTGAGCAGCTCAATCCGAGGAAGACAGAACAATGCATTTCTTTTGGGAGGAGGGAATTTACAGGCTTGGGAGGGGAAGCCTCCCAGATCCTCTGGAAATGCTCTGAAGGGCACAGATGGTGCCCTCCTTTCATAAGCCAGTCTACACCAGTTCAGGCACCCCCAGTCCCTTCTCTGGCGCGAAACTAGACAAAGGAAAGGGGAGTGACTACTTGCCTGTCCATCACCACCCCAGGGGTGGTGCCCAAAGCTCCACCACTGTGTCCCTAGCATTAGCCATCTTGGATTCCAAGGTGTGGGGACACTCTGGAGACCTATGAGTGGCCAGTGCCAGCAGGTGTCGTCAGAAACGCCTCCTGATATGTGCATATCTGGGTAGGTAGCTAATCCCCCCCTCTCAGGGCTATTTAGGGTCTCCCCTCTTGGTGCTTCCTCAGATTCAGCTTGAAAGACTCCCCCAGGAATCCTCTGCATCCTCTGCTTCAGCTTCTGACCGTCGGATCAACCGCAGAATGCTCCAGGAACTGCTGTAACTGCAACAAAGGTCGACTCATGTGACCTGCAACTTCAGCTCCAGCCACCATTAGCAACAGTTTCCAAGGTGTGCATGCTCTGAGGACTGCCTGTCTTCATCCTGCACCAGAAGAACTGAGGAGTGATGGAGTCACTTCCCTGCTTCAGCAGGCACCCTTCTGAGACAACAACGGGTACTCTGGGACTCCTCTCATGACGACGAGCATGCTCCCTGGAAACCAGGTGGTGGACCGATGTGCCACACACTGTCCAAAGGTCCAGCTGTCCAAATTTGGTGGAGGTAAGAGCTTGCCTCCCTGTGCTGCGACAGTACCCCTGTGCACCGCATCATCTCCAGCTCCTTGGGCGTCTGTGCACTTCTTCCAGTAATCCTTTATGCACAGTGTAGCCCAGGTATATAAACCATATACTAAGAAAGTGGAATGCGAATCACAAATTCCCCCCTCTGAGCAAGTGTAGTGTGTAGTGTTGCCCCTAGGCCTATTGCATTCTATTGCATTTTCTACTGTTTGCACTATTCTATGACTGTTTACTTACCTGATTTTGGTTACTAGTGTATATATTGTGTATAATACCTCCAGAAGGAGTATTATCTCTAAGATATTTGTGGCCTTGTGTCACTAAAATAAAGTACCTTTATTTTTGGTAACACTATGAGTATTGTCTTTTATTGTGTATAAGTACTGTATAACTATAGTGGTATTGCAGGAGCTTTGTAGGTCTCCTAGTTCAGCCTAAGCTGCTCTGCTACAGCTACCTCTAGACAGCCTAAGCTGCAAGAATACTGCCTACCTTTCACTAATAAAGGATAACTGGACCTGACATAAGGTGTAAGTACCTTAGGTATCCACTACAAACCAGGCCAGCCTCCTACAGTAAGGCCAAAGTTGAGCACAGAAAACGTAGAGGACTCTTTACTTACGTCAAACTGCAGGTAGCGTCTGTGGGATTGTAGGATGGGAATGTGAAAATATGCGTCCGGCAAATTCAGTCCCACCAGCATGTCTCCTTCGATCCATGGCAGACAGACCTTGGGCATGACTAAGCATTTTGAACTTGTCCTTATAGAAGAAAAGGTTTAGACTAAGATCTAGGATGGGACGAAGGCCTCTGTCCTTCTTCAACACCAACAAGTAACAGGAATAACAATCAAGCCTGATCTTTGGTGCTGGCACCCTTTCTATGGCTCCCTTAACCAAGAAAGCTTGAACTTCTCCTCGGAGTACGGACAAGTGGTCTTACGCTAGGTGTATAGGTGTGGGTGGCATATCCATGGAATATGACAGGAAGGTTAGGAAGTAACCATGTTTCACATTCTGGAGCATCCATTGGTCAGATGTGATGCTCCTCCATCTGGGGAGGTAGAATGTGATGTGGCCTCCCACCAGGCAATGATGTGCTGCATAGGGTGACTCAAAGAAGTTTTGTGGTAGCTATGGGATGGGGAGGCCGGGTTTAATTAAAACATTTCCTCTGGGACCTTTACACTGTTGTCTTGATTCCCAGCCTCTACCGCAAAAGGACTGAGAGTCTTGTTGCTGCTGAGGTGCATACTGATGTTGCCTCTGCTGGTATCTCCTGTTGAAACATCGAAAGGTGAGAGTTTGCTTGGGTAACTGCAGAACAGGTGAAGCTAGGCCTAGAGAGCCAACAGTGGCTTTGTTTGTTTCTTTCTAAGGCCGATTCAACCTTAACTGCAAACAGCCTAGAGCAGTCGAAGAGCATGTCCATCAAGGATTGTTGGACGTCAGACAAGAAGGCTGTGGAGTGAACTGTCTCACCTGCCCTACCCAGATAGCCATATCCTAGCCCAAGTGAATGAAGTACTTCACTGCATCTTAACCAAAGTTGCAGGAGTTGACCTTATGTCATTCAGAATAGCTGGCAAGATGTCCACCATTTTGTCCCACAGTGTATGTGAGTATCTTACCAGGACGCAAGTAGTGATTTGTTTGATAAACAAACTTTTATTGAGTTTTGAATTGTGAATATAATAAAACACATGGGTGGCACATTAGATAAGATCAGATAGCGCTGGAGTATGACAGTAACAAGCAAATGACAGTTGCAATAATAAAGCAGAGGTGACATTTCTATCCCCATCAGGACAGTAGGCTGGTTGGCCAAACCATTTCCCCCAGACTCGTCCGTGTTTGTGGGGACATCCCTGGGCCTCATAAAATGACTTCTCCTGCTGTGCACACCAGCCTACCCCTCAATGCTTCTGGGAGATGGTTGGGGTGTGTGTGTGTGACTTCCAGCGAGTGGCAATGATAAGCTTGGCAATCATAAGGGCAGTGCCCAAAAATGTCTTGTCGGCCTTCATTCCTCCAGAGCCCTCAAAGACCTCCAACAGAAGCACCAAAGGAGAAAGGGGGACCTCCCACCCCAACACCTCAGTCTGTTCTCCCACCACTGTCAACCGTTACTCCTGAATTCGAGGACATGTCCAAACCACATAATAAAAATCAGCAGGAGCCTCACCACAGCGGGTGCAAGTGGGTTACGGAATGAGGCCTGCTCGATGCAGTCTGATGGGAGAAAGATAGACCATGTGTAGGTAATACATTTGGTTCAGGCACAGTTTGGAGGAGGCTGTGATAGTCCTGGGTGCCATTAAGGTGTCCCTCCAATCGTCATCTTCAAGGGAGCCTATCCAGTTCTCCCATCAGGTTCAGAGGTGGTCTAATGTGCAGAGGCAAGTAGTATTGACAGACCTGAAGCCAAGGCTAGAGGAGGAAAACATATGGTTGGCAAACGTTTCTATGCGTTTTCACTCCCTTTCAGGAGGAGTGGTACGAAATGTATTATAGTTAAAGTGACTCATGTTCTATCAAGTTCTCTGGGGTGGGGTATTGGAGGAGCAGGTTGATGCCATCTTGCTACTTGCCTTTCAACTGGAACTGGGGGCAAGATCCTGGCTTCATCTATGTGCCCGCCAGCACCTACGGAAATGTCTCATTGAAGGGAAGCAGAGGTTCTTGGATCATTTGGCCTGCATTGAGGGCAGGGCAAGATCCAAAACATATTCTACCTGTAGGAAGTTGGCTCTGTATATACTATTTCAAAGTAAGAAATAGTGTGCACAGAGTCCGAGGGTACCCCTTAGAGGTAAGATAGTGTCAAAAAGAGATAATTCTAATGATCTATTTTGTGGTAGTGTGGTCGAGCAGTAGGCTTATCAGAGGGTAGTGTTAAGCATTTGTTGTACACACACAGGCAATAAATGAGGAACACACACTCAAAGACTTATTCCAGGCCAACAGGTTTTTATATAGAAAAGTATCTTTTCTTAGTCTATTTTTAGAACCACAGGTTCAAGATTTACAAGTAATACTTAAAGTGAAAGGTATTTCACTCAGGTATTCTAGGAACTTTGAATAATCACAATTGCATATACAGTTTTGACAAAAATGGCAATAAGCTATTTTAAAAGTGGAAACAGTGCAAAAATCAACAGTTCCTGGGGGAGGTAAGTAAATGTTAAGTTCACAGGTAAGAAAAACACTTACAGGGTTCAAAGTTGGGTCCAAGGTAGCCCACCGTTGGGGGTTCAAGGCAACCCCAAAGGTATCACACCAGCAGCTCAGGGCCGGTCAGGTGCAGAGGTCAAAGAGGTGCCCAAAACACATAGGCTTCTATGGAGAACAAGGGTGCCCCGGTTCCAGTCTGCCAGCAGGTAAGTACCCGCGTCCTCAGAGGGCAGACCAGGGGGTTTTGTAGGGCACCAGGGGGGGGGGACACAAGCAGGCACAGAAAGTACACCCTCAGCGGCACAGGGGCGGCCGGGTGCAGAGTGCAAACAGGCATTGAGTTTTGTATTGAAAGCAATGGGGAGACCCGGGGGGTCTCTTCAACGATGCAGGCAGGCGCAGGGGGGGCTCCTCGGGGTAGCCACAACCTGGGCTAGGCAGAGGGTCGCCTGGGGGTCGCTCCTGCACTGGAGTTCGGTTCCTTCAGGTCCTGGGGGCTGCGGGTGCAGTGTTGGTTCCAGGCGTTGGGTACCTTG
This sequence comes from Pleurodeles waltl, assembly GCF_031143425.1. NCBI lineage: Eukaryota > Metazoa > Chordata > Amphibia > Caudata > Salamandridae > Pleurodeles > Pleurodeles waltl. The sequence continues at coordinate 1,138,191,832 of NC_090446.1, forward strand.
TTACAGGCAGTCGCAGTCAGGGGTAGCCTCTGGATTTCCTCTGCAGGCGTCGCTGTGGGGACTCAGGGGGGTCAACTCTGGCTACTCACGGGCTCGCAGTCGCCGGGGAGTCCTCCCTGTAGTGTTGGTTTTCCGCAGGTCGAGCCGGGGGCGTCGGGTGCAGAGTAGAAAGTCTCACGCTTCCGGCGGGAAACGTGAAGTCCTTAAAGTTGCTTCTTTGTTGCAAAGAAGTTGCAGGATGTTGAACAGGGCCGCTGTTCACGGGAGTTTCTTGGTCCTTGGTTGTAGGGCAGTCCTCTGAGGCTTCAGAGGTCGCTGGTCCCTGTTGGATGCGTCGCTTTTGCAGTTTTCTTCCAAGTTGGGAGACAAGCCGGTAGGGCTGGGGCCAAAGCAGTTGTCGTCTCCGTCTTCACTGCAGGGCTTCAGGTCAGCAGTCCTTCTTCTTGTTAAGGTTGCAGGAATCTGATTTCCTGGGTTCTGGGGTGCCCCTAAAAACTGAAGTTAGGGGTGTTTTAGGTCTGGGAGGGCAGTAGCGAATGGCTACTGTCCTTGAGGGTGGCTACACTTGCTGGAGTACTCTGGGGCATTCTAACATGAAGCGAGCGGCGACTGGCCCTTCAGATTTCCAGAAGTGGGATGATGTTGTGGAGTTGCATGGGGATGCTGCACAAAAAAATGGAAAAAAGTAAGGTGAAAGCAGTGTGAGAGAAATGCAAGAAAAAGATACACAAAAACAGGGGAAAAAGCAAGGAGAAGATACAAAAAGAGGGGAAAAAACAGTGAGATAGTGGTAAAAAAAGAAGCCACTCAAAAAAAGGGGGTTAGGGGAAGCAGGGAAGAGAACAGGCGCAAGAACAATGCAGCAGTACAGGAAATGCTGGGCATGGGTCCTGCTCAATGGGATTGTTCTATGGCCTCCATTATCTAGGTCCTGGGAGAAGGAGGGGTACCTTGGGAGTAGGTGGTAGTCGGGAAATAAAGGGCAGCGTGCAGGAGGGCCATGAGGGAAAAAGCAAGGAGAAAACTGTGAAAACGAGGGAACAGCAAGAAGGCGCACAAAAAATGAGGAAAAAACAAGAAAAAAGCACTGAAAATGAGGGAAAAGCAGGGAAAAGGCACACAAGAAACAAGGGAAAAGGCAAGGAGAACGTATTGTAAACAAGGGAAAAACCAGGAGCAGGAACACAAAAAACAAGGGTGACAAAACACAAAAAAACAGAGGAAAAAGCAAGGAGAAAGCAGTGAGAACGAGAGAAAAGCAAGGCGAAGGCACTCAAAAAAACGGGAGGAAAAGCCAGATTAAAGCAGTGAGAACGAAGAAAAAGCAGGGAGAATGCCTCTGGGACAGCAATCTGAGTCAACAAGCCTTTAAGTTGGGCATAAAAAACTGCGTCCGTACTTGGTCATTCCATTCAGGCAGGGCTGCACTTAGTAAGCGCAAACATGCTAGGCGTAATCAACACCTATCAACCTGCATCACCTGCCCTTACTTAGCCTGCACATACTCCAATCAACTGAAGGTAAAATTCATGGCCCTCAGGCTGGGCGAGTGGCTGTTTCTGTGGCATTTTCCAACTTGGCATTGACCACAGGAAACAAAAATTTGCAGGGGGTGCGGGCAGTGCGAGGAATCCCTTGAACATGTTGTGTGATTATGCCCTGCACTGCTGGCTAAACGGAAATTTTGTTAAAGCATGGATGGAACACTTTGTGAGTTTGCACCTGCAGGCAAGCCATCATTGCCTCGATTAATCCAGACAACACCTGTTTAAAAATCCAACTGACCAGGTATTTCTCTCAAGCACACAACAGACTGGGTCGCTTCGGCTCTCCATTGGCAAGCCAGAGTGGATTGAATACATGATTATGTATTCCCTTTTAAATCAGCCTCAGGATGGCACCAATGTTAAGGCTACCTCACTATCATGAGCAATCGCTCTAAAAACTCCACTGAGTGCTCATGTTTAAGCGTTGTTCCATTTTTTTTTAATAGTTGCCACTGGTGAACGCTTGTCTGAACCCGTTAGGTCACTTGGAAAACCACCATGACTGATGCAGTTCATAGTTCTACGTATGTGTGCAGACAGCCTCCCTTAGTGACCCAACTGCACCTTTTTTAAGAATTGCACAAGCACTTTAGAATCTGCGACCACCCCATTATTGAGATGGCAACCTCAGAACCAGACGAACATGGGTGGACAGTCCCCATAAACCCACCAGTATGCATACACGTAATCTGCAACATCTGCCTTTTTTAACTGGTGGGGCATTAAAAAGAATTGTGTAATTTTGAAACATAAAGCATGTTTTTCGGTGTAACGGCTATTTTAAATTGTAATTCAATGCTGCTATTACCATCCCTGGACTACACTTTAGGGTTGTTAATTAACCCCTTCGCTGCCAGGCCTTTTCCCCCTCCTGTGCCAGGCCTTTTTTTGCCTATTTGGGGCAGTTCGCGCTTAGGCCCGCATAACTTTTTGTCCACATAAGCTAACCAAGCCAAATTTGCGTCCTTTTTTTCCAACATCCTAGGGATTCTGGAGGTACCCAGACTTTGTGGGTTCCCCTGAAAGACGCCAAGAAATTGGCCAAAATACAGGGAAAATTTTGTTTTTTAAAAAAAAAATTGAAAAAGTGGCTGCAGAAGAAGGCTTGTGGTTTTTCCCCTGAAAATGGCATCAACAAAGGGTTTGCGGTGCTAAACTCAGCAGCTTCCCAGCTTTCAGGAACAGGCAGACTTGAATCAGAAAACCCAATTTTTCAACACAATTTTGGCATTTTTCTGGGACATACCCCGTTTTTGCAATTTTTTGTGCTTTCAGCCTCCTTCCAGTCAATGACAGAAATGGGCATGAAACCAATGCTGGATCCCAGAAACCTAAACATTTCTGAAACGTAGACAAAATTCTGAATTCAGCAAGGGGTCATTTGTGTAGATCCTACAAGGGTTTCCTACAGAAAATAACAACTGAAAAAGAAAAATATTGAAATTTAGGTGAAAAAAACATAAATGTTTCTCTACGTTTTACTCTGTAACTTTTCCCTGCAATGTCAGATTATCGAAAGCAATATACCGTTACGTCTGCTGGACTCCTCTGGTTGCGGGGATATATAGGGCTTGTAGGTTCATCAAGAACCCGAGGAACCCAGAGCCAATAAATGAGCTGCACCCTGACGTGCGTTTTCATTCTATACCGGGTATACAGCAATTCATTTGCTGAAATATAAAGAGTAAAAAATTGCTATCAAGAAAACCTTTGTATTTCCAAAAAGGGCACAAGATAAGGTGTTGAGGAGCAGTGGTTATTTGCACATCTCTGAATTCCGGGGTGACCATACTAGCATGTGAATTACAGGGCTTTTCTCAAATAGATGTCTTTTTTACACACTCTCCTATATTTGGAAGGAAAAAATGTAGAGAAAGACAAGGGGCAATAACACTTGTTTTGCTAATCTATGTTCCCCCAAGTCTCCCGATAAAAATGATACCTCACTTGTGTGGGTAGGCCTAGCGCCCGCGACAGGAAACGCCCCAAAGCGCAACGTGGACACATCCAAATTTTTGGAAGACAACAGAGGTGTTTTTTGCGAAGTGCCTACCTGTAGATTTTGGCCTCTAGCTCAGCCGGCACCTAGGGAAACCTACCAAACCTGTGCATTTCTGAAAACTAGAGACCTAGGGGAATCCAAGGAGGGGTGACTTGCGGGGCTCGGCCCAGGTTCTGTTACCCAGAATCCTTTGCAAACCTCAAAATTTGGCTAAAAAAACACATGTTCCTCACATTTCTGTGGCAGAAAGATCTGGAATCTGAGAGGAGCCACAAATTTCCTTTCACCCAGCGTTCCCCCAAGTCTCCCGATAAAAATGATACCTCACTTGTGTGGGTAGGCCTAGCGCCCGCGACAGGAAACGCCCCAAAGCGCAACGTGGACACATCCAAATTTTTGGAAGACAACAGAGGTGATTTTTGCGAAGTGCCTACCTGTAGATTTTGGCCTCTAGCTCAGCCGGCACCTAGGGAAACCTACCAAACCTGTGCCTTTCTGAAAACTAGAGACCTAGGGGAATCCAAGGAGGGGTGACTTGCGGGGCTCGGACCAGGTTCTGTTACCCAGAATCCTTTGCAAACCTCAAAATTTGGCTAAAAAAACACATGTTCCTCACATTTCTGTGGCAGAAAGATCTGGAATCTGAGAGGAGCCAAAAATTTCCTTTTACCCAGCGTTCCCCCAAGTCTCCCGATAAAAATGATACCTCACTTGTGTGGGTAGGCCTAGCGCCCGCGACAGGAAACGCCCCAAAGCGCAACGTGGACACATCCAAATTTTTGGAAGACAACAGAGGTGATTTTTGCGAAGTGCCTACCTGTAGATTTTGGCCTCTAGCTCAGCCGGCACCTAGGGAAACCTACCAAACCTGTGCATTTCTGAAAACTAGAGACCTAGGGGAATCCAAGGAGGGGTGACTTGCGGGGCTCGGACCAGGTTCTGTTACCCAGAATCCTTTGCAAACCTCAAAATTTGGCTAAAAAAACACATGTTCCTCACATTTCTGTGCCCGAAAGTTCTGGAATCTGAGAGGAGCCACAAATTTCCTTCCACCCAGCGTTCCCCCAAGTCTCTCGATAAAAATGATACCTCACTTGTGTGGGTAGGCATAGTGCCGGCGACAGGAAACACCCCAAAGCGCAACGTGGACACATCCTAAATTTTGGAAAAAAACAGGTGTTTTTTGCGAAGTGCCTACCTGTAGATTTTGGCCTCTAGCTCAGCCGGCACCTAGGGAAACCTACCAAACCTGTGCATTTCTGAAAACTAGAGACCTAGGGGAATCCAAGGAGGGGTGACTTGCGGGGATCGGACCAGGTTCTGTTACCCAGAATCCTTTGCAAACCTCAAAATTTGGCTAAAAAAACACATGTTCCTCACATTTCTGTGCCCGAAAGTTCTGGAATCTGAGAGGAGCCACAAATTTCCTTCCACCCAGCGTTCCCCCAAGTCTCCCGATAAAAATGATACCTCACTTGTGTGGGTAGGCATAGTGCCGGCGACAGGAAACACCCCAAAGCGCAACGTGGACACATCCTAAATTTTGGAAAAAAACAGGTGTTTTTTGCGAAGTGCCTACCTGTAGATTTTGGCCTCTAGCTCAGCCGGCACCTAGGGAAACCTACCAAACCTGTGCATTTCTGAAAACTAGAGACCTAGGGGAATCCAAGGAGGGGTGACTTGCGGGGCTCGGACCAGGTTCTGTTACCCAGAATCCTTTGCAAACCTCAAAATTTGGCTAAAAAAACACATGTTCCTCACATTTCTGTGCCCGAAAGTTCTGGAATCTGAGAGGAGCCACAAATTTCCTTCCACCCAGCGTTCCCCCAAGTCTCTCGATAAAAATGATACCTCACTTGTGTGGGTAGGCCTAGTGCCGGCGACAGGAAACACCCCAAAGCGCAACGTGGACACATCCTAAATTTTGGAAAAAAACAGAGGTGTTTTTTGCGAAGTGCCTACCTGTAGATTTTGGCCTGTAGCTCAGCCGGCACCTAGGGAAACCTACCAAACCTGTGCATTTCTGAAAACTAGAGACCTAGGGGAATCCAAGGAGGGGTGACTTGCGGGGCTCGGACCAGGTTCTGTTACCCAGAATCCTTTGCAAACCTCAAAATTTGGCTAAAAAAACACATGTTCCTCACATTTCGGTGACAGAAAGTTCTGGAATCTAAGAGGAGCCACAAATTTCCTTCCACCCAGCGTTCCCCCAAGTCTCCCGATAAAAATGATACCTCACTTGTGTGGGTAGGCCTAGCGCCCGCGACAGGAAATGGCCCAAAACACAACCTGGACACATCACATTTTTTCATAGAAAACAGGGCCTACCTGTGGATTTTGGCCTCTAGCTCAGCCGGCACCTGGGGAAACCTAGCAAACCAGCGCATTTTTGAAAACTAGAAACCCAGGGGAATCCAAGATGGGGTGAATTGTGGGGCTCTGACCAGGTTCTGTTACCCAGAATCCTTTGCAAACCTCAAATTTTGGCTAAAAAAACATGTTTTCCTCACATTTCAGTGACAGAAAGTTCTGGAATCTGAGAGGAGCCACAAATTTCCTTCCACCTAGCGTTCCCCCAAGTCTCCCGATAAAAATGATACCTCACTGGTGTGGGTAGGCCTAGCGCCCGCGACAGGAAATGGCCCGAAACACAACATGGACACATCACATTTTTTCATAGAAAACAGTGCCTACCTGTGGATTTTGGCCTCTAGCTCAGCCGGGCCCAGGGGGGGCAGAAATGGCCTAAAATAAATTTGACCCCCACCCCCCAACCCCCCTGCCCCCCCGGGAGCGACCCTTGCCTATGGGGTCGCCCCCCCTTGCGTGACATTGGTGCCAAAAAAAAAATCCCCGGTGCCTAGTGGTTTCTGCCCCCCTTGGGGGCATATTGACCTACAATCGGCCAGTCTGCCCCCAAGGGGGGCAGAAATGGTCTAAATACAATTTGCCCCCCAGGGGAGCGACCCTTGCCTAATGGGTCGCTCCCCATCTCTACAAAAACAAACAAACAAACAAAAAAAACCCACAAAAAAAACTATTTGCCCTGGCGCCTAGAGGTTTCTGCCCCCCCCGGGGGCAGATCGGCCTAATACCAATAGGCCGATCTGCCCCCAGGGGGGGCAGAAATGGCCTAAAATAAATTTGCCCCCCAAACCCCCCCGGGGAGCGACCCTTGCCTGCAAGGTCGCTCCCCTTGCGTGACGGCGCAAAAAAAAGATCCCTGGTGCCTAGTGGTTTCTGCCCCCCTTGGGGGCAGATTGACCTACAATCGGCCAATCTGCCTCCAAGGGGGGCAGAAATGGTCTAAATACAATTTGCCCCCCAGGGGAGCGACCCTTGCCTAATGCGTCGCTCCCCATCTCTAAAAAAACAAACAAACAAAAAAAAAACCCACACAAAAAAAAAAGTGCCCTGGCGCCTAAAGGTTTCTGCCCCCTCGGGGGCAGATCGGCCTAATACCAATAGGCCGATCTGCCCCCAGGGGGGCAGAAATGGCCTAAAATAAATTTGCCCCCCCACCCCCCCCGGGGAGCGACCCTTGCCTGCAAGGTCGCTCCCCTTGCGTGACGGCGCAAAAAAAAGATCCCTGGTGCCTAGTGGTTTCTGCCCCCATTGGGAGCAGATTGACCCACAATCGGCCAATCTGCCCCCAAAGGGGGCAGAAATGGTCTAAATACAATTTGCCCCCCAGGGGAGCGACCCTTGCCTAATGCGTCGCTCCCCATCTCTAAAAAAACAAACAAACAAAAAAAAACCACAAAAAAAACTATTTGCCCAGGCGCCTAGAGGTTTCTGCCCCCCCTGTGGGCAGATCGGCCTAATACCAATAGGCCGACCTGCCCCCAGGGGGGGCAGAAATGGCCTAAAATAAATTTGCCCCCCCAACCCCCCCGGGGAGCGACCCTTGCCTGCAAAGTCGCTCCCCTTGCGTGACGGCGCAAAAAAAAGATCCCTGGTGCCTAGTGGTTTCTGCCCCCCTTGGGGGCAGATTGACCTACAATCGGCCAATCTGCCCCCAAAGGGGGCAGAAATGGTCTAAATACAATTTGCCCCCCAGGGGAGCGACCCTTGCCTAATGCGTCGCTCCCCATCTCTAAAAAAACAAACAAACAAAAAAAAAAACCACACAAAAAAAAATGTGCCCTGGTGCCTAAAGGTTTCTGCCCCCCCGGGGGCAGATCGGCCTAATACCAATAGGCCGATCTGCCCCCAGGGGGGCAGAAATGGCCTAAAATAAATTTGCCCCCCACCCCCCCGGGAGAGACCCTTGCCTGCAAGGTCGCTCCCCTTGCGTGACGGCGCAAAAAAAAGATCCCTGGTGCCTAGTGGTTTCTGCCCCCCTTGGGGGCAGATTGACCTAAAATCGGCCGATATGCCCCCAAAGCGGGCAGAAATGGCCTAAATACAATTTGCCCCTCCAGGGGAGTGACCCTTGCCTAAGGGGACGCTCCCCATCTGTAAAACACAACAACAACAAAAATCCCTGGTGCCTAGTGGTTTCTGCCCCCCGTGGGGGCAGATCGGCCTAATAAAAATAGGCTGATCTGCCCCCATGGGGGGCAGAAATGGCCTAAAATAAATTTGCCCCCCAAGGGAACGACCCTTGCCTAAGGGGTCGCTCCCCTTACGTGAAAAACAAACAAACAAAAAAAACTCCCTGGTGTCTAGTGGTTTCTGCCCCCCTTGGGGGCAGATTGGCCTCATAAAAATAAGCCAATCTGCCCCCAAAGGGGGCAGAAATGGCCTAAATATAATTTCCCCCTATGGGAGCGACCCTTGCCTAAGGGGTCGCATCCCACACCTAAAAAACAAAAGAAAACAAATAAAAAAAAAAATTAAAAAAAAGTATCCCTGGTGTCTAGAGGTTTCTGCCCCCAGGGGGGGCAGAAAAGGCCTTAAAAAAAATGACCCCCTGGGAGCGACCCTTGCCCAAGGGGTCGCTCCCTTCTGTCAATTTCATATAAAAAAAAAAAAATCCCTGGTGTCTAGTGGGGTTTCAAAAGCCGGATTGCAAGCAATCCGGCTTTTGAAACCCTCGGAGAGACTTCAAAGGGAATGAAATACATTTCCTTCCCTTTGAAGCCCCTCCGGGCCTCCACCACGTGATCGAAAGAGAAATGCTGAGCATTTCTCTTTCGATCGCGCTGGAAGCTCTGCTTCCAGCGCGATGGGGGAGGTTGTGTGATTGTCAGCGCGCGCTCGCGCGCTGACGTCACGGGGGGGGTGGGGGGGGGTCGGGGGTTGAAGGGGAAGGGATTCCCCTGTCAGCCCTGACCTAGGGGGGTGGGGGGGCGGCCCTCGGGAGGAGCGCTAGCGCTTCTCCCAAGGGTAGCATTCAGGACGTAATGGTTACGTCCATGGTGCCACACGGGCGCTGCCATGGACGTAACCATTACGTCCGTGGCGGGGAAGGGGTTAAGCATAAAGGCGGACTGCTGGTACAACAATATGATTGTCCCCATTATCTCAGCTAGGTGCAATTTGGGGAAGCGGCTGTTCTGACTTGATAATTCATACTGTTAGTTCACTTTTGTTTCATTTTGTAAAGGTTTTAATCAACTGCATACAATAATGGCACCTCTGCTAATGCAGGGGTGCCCACACATATAGGGACCTGCACCCTGACCTTTGGGCTGAAAGGGCCTACCATACGGGTGGCTTACAGTGACCTGGTGTAGTGACCAGTAGTGAAAGGATGCATGCATCTTTTCACGCAGGCTGCAGGGGAGAATCTCTGCGTACGGAGACCCCACAGAATAGGTATAATCTCAGAAATAGAGGTAATATCAAAACGCCTGATAGATATCAATATACTGATAGACGCCAATCTCATTCTTTTCAGGACTCATCGGAAAAGAGAAATGAGAGAGATGGGTGATCAGAGCGAAGAACAGAGTACGTGATACCGAGACGAATCACAACGCTCTTCGGACGTTTCTGTTAAAAAGGAAGAGAAACCCGCCCAACAAAAACAACAATTTAAAAAGAAAAAAGTGGCAGCAGTCGCAGTCCGACATGCCACACAGGAAGAGGGTCCTCTTGAAGAACAAGAATTGGGCTCTAGCATTGCTAGACAGCGCTGCAGAGGTCACAATAGTTTGCCGTAATCTTCTAGAGCATCTGGAGGTGAAAGCAACTGATTACTTTATACAAGTAGAAACAGGGACATGCGTGTCTCCGAGCCTGATAGGGTGTACAAAGTAACGCTACAGTTAGAAGGAGACATTAAACGCACAACAGACGCAATCTTTTGGGATCGCATAGTAAAAGTGTATGATGTCTTGTTGGCCGAACAAGATTGGCCGCCTGACTTTGTCCATACCTGCCCATATGGAGAAGATGTCATTAAGCCTTCCTTCTCGCCCCTTGTTCCAGAGGAACTAGCTGAATCCTATTCTATTGAATGGGCTCTAGCACAAGCACCTGCATTATAAAGAAATCACGTAGGATGGGATAGGGATTCCCCCTACCATGTAATTCCCATTAAAAGTGAACCTCAGCCACAACCGCAGTATCCTATAAAATAAGAAGCAAAAGCATCAGTGCGAGAAATACTCACGCAATTAAAGTACCCGGGTGTGATTGAACCCTGTGTCTCGCCAATGAATTACCCTTTATTTCCCTTGGCTAAACCAGACCATTCATACAGAATAGTCTTAGACTACAGACATCTACATAGTCATACACGGACCTACGCTATACAAAACACACATAGCACTGCACTAATGAGCAACATGCTGCAGACAGTTTGCATGGGCTCTCATGGGTGGCATAATATATGCTGCAGCCCATGGGGGACTCCTGGTGTTCCCAGGCCCTGGGTACCTAAGAACCATCTACCAGGGACTTACAGGGGTAGACCAGTATGCCAATTGTGGAGTGTATGAAGTTCCAAAACAACCAAATTTGAAGGAGAGAGCATGATTACTGGGGTCCTGATTAGCAGGATCCCAGTGAAAACAGTCTAATCGCACTGACATCAGGCAAAAAGTGGGGGTAACCATGTCAGAAAGAGGAGACTTTCTTACAACCTTTGATTGGGAGCAGGTAGGAAAGTCATGTTTGATGTCTGAGGCATTGCAATTTAAAATCATCCTTAATGGTATAGTCAAATTTTAGGTCACAATTCTGAAAATGCCACTTTTGGAAAGTTGGCATTTTCTCATTCTAACCATTTGGTGCACCTGAAGCCTGGGGCACATGACTCAGTGTAGTTGGCATTTGTATATTCCTCCCAGATAGTATTATAATAGAGTGTCTGAGTGTTGGCAGGATGGACCATCTCTATCAGGATGCAGAGTAGTGCTGTCACATACCACACTTCAATTTCAAAGTCACTTACCCAGCTCACACACAAAGGGCTTCACTCCAGACTATTATGCCCCCGAGACACACTGGGACCAGAGCAGGGAGGCAAGAAATTCCAGACAACCCTGAAGCTTCTTCCACTTCAGAGTGGGCACAGTGTATAAAAAGGGGACTCATCTACAAAAAGCAGGGATGAGGAGAGCTTGTAGGTCCAGCATTCATGCTCCTAACTAGGCTAAATATCACAACAAGGGTATGCCATTCTTTTTGAAGAAACGATGAAGAATGGAATAGGTATAGCTCAGGTCTGAGGTACCAGAAGACGCCTGGTCCCTCAAGAGCAAGAGTCCTCACACATCCAGAAGGGTGTCATACTTCATCATAGGGCATGCCCCTCATCGGGCTGGAGCTGCAATGCCCTACAGACACCCACAATGGGGGTCTTTGCGGGAGATCTTTTATGTAAAATCCTGTATGTGAAGTAAGGATGTGGGGTTAAAACCAAACCTTATCTGATACCTCAGACTTGAACCGTACCTATTCCATCTTCATCTTTTCTTTAAAAGGAACAGCATACCCTTAATGTGATAAAAAGGGGATCCTCATACCCACTCTTCAGATCACATCTGGATGTGTAGAAGACTCAGAAGGAGGACTGCTCTGCTGCAACAAAAACTACTGTGCTGCCCTCCCTGCAAGAGGGACTGTTCTTGTGTCCTGTTACTTGTGGAAGGAGTACTGGATCTGCACCTTGAACCCAGAGCCACCTGAGTGACTCCAAGAGCTAGTTGGCTGACCTCCTGTTCTGAGCTACAGGGACACAACATGTTCCAACACTCTTGAACCCTGCACCTGGATTATGCCTGCTGTGAGCCCTAAGCCCACCAACTGGTGCCTCTCCAATCCTGTACTCTTGGAAGTGAGTGTACAAAGGTGCTCTGCTAGCCTAGCTGTGGTACCCATCAGAACCAATGCAGCCCTCACAGCTCCTCATTGGAACCGAAGCAGCACAACAAAACTCAACATAGGACCCCCGTTTCGCTCATTGGAAACAATGTTGCACTACGCAGAACCTCTGCTACGTGACAACGCCCTTCATAAAGGAAATAAAGTACAATTCTCAGTAGGACTAACCTGGTCCCTGTATCTGTCCTGTGATCCATCTTGGTTGGCCTGAACTTATGACTTTGTACCCGTACAGTGCGACCAGATAACCACAGTTGGCAGTTTGTGCTTTTAAGCACTATTTTTCCTAAACCTTTAAAATTGCATATCTCCGCTTCTACTAAATGGATTTTTCAAATATCCTAATTATGTATTAAAATGAACTCTAGTTTTTCTATATTGGTGGGGCATGTTTCTTGTGTTGTGTTTTCACTTTATTACTTTTTAACCCCTTCGCTGCCAGGCCTTTTCCCCCTCCTGTGCCGAGCCTTTTTTTGGCTATTTGGGGCAGTTCGCGCTTAGGCCCTCATAACTTTATGTTCACATAAGCTACCCACACCAAATTTGCGTCCTTTTTTTCCAACATCCTAGGGATTCTAGAGGTACCCAGACTTTGTGAGTTCCCCAGAAGGAGGCCAAGAAATTAGCCAAAATACAGTGAAAATTTCGTTTTTTTCAAAAAAATTGGAAAAAGGGGCTGCAGAAGAAGGCTTGTGGTTTTTTCCCTGAAAATGGCATCAACAAAGGGTTTGCAGTGCTAAAATCACCAGCTTCCCAGGTTTCAGGAACAGGCAGACTTGAATCAGAAAACCCAATTTTTCAACACAATTTTTAGCATTTTGCTGGGATATACCCCATTTGTACGAATTTTTGTGCTTTGAGCCTCCTTCCAGTCAGTGACAGAAATGGGCATGGAACCAATGCTGGATCCAAGAAACCGCAACATTTTTGACAAGTAGACAAAATTCTGAATTCAGCAAGGGGTAATTTGTGTAGATCCTACAAGGGTTTCCTACAGAAAATAACAACTGAAAAAAAAAATATTGAAATTGAGTTGAAAAAATCTGCAATTTTTCTCTACGTTTTACTCTGTAACTTTTTCCTGCAATGTCAGATTTTTTAAAGCAATATACCGTTACGTCTGTTGAACTCTTCTGGTTGTGGGGATATATAGGGCTTGTAGGTTCATCAAGAACTCTAGGTACCCAGAGCCAATAAATGACCTGCACCATGCAGTGGGTTTTCATTCTATACCGGGTAGACAGCAATTAATTTGCTGAAATATAAAGAGTAAAAAATTGCTATAAAAAAAACCTTTGTATTTCCAAAATGGGCACAAGATAAGGTGTTGAGGAGCAGTGGTTATTTACACATCTATGAATTCCGGGGTGCCCATACTAGCATGTGAATTACAGGGCATTTCTCAAATAGATGTCTTTTTAACACACTGTCTTACATTTGGAAGGAAAAAATGTAGAGAAAGACAAGGGGCAATAACACATGTTTTGCTATTCTATGATACCCCAAGTCTCCCGATAAAAATGATACCTCACTTGTGTGGGTAGGCCTAGCGCCCGCGACAGGATATGCCCCAAAACACAACGTAGACACATCACATTTTCAGGAAGAAAAAAGAGCTGTTTTTTTTACAAAGTGCCTAGCTGTGGATTTTGGCCTCTAGCTCAGCCGGTACCTGGGGAAACCTAGCAAACCTGCGCATTTTTGAAACCTAGACACCTAGGGGAATCCAAGATGGGGTGACTTGTGGGGCTCTGACCAGGTTCTGTTACCCAGAATCCTTTGCAAACCTCAAAATTTGGCCAAAAAAAACACTTTTTCCTTTCATTTCGGTGACAGAAAGTTCTGGAATCCGAGAGGAGCCACAAATTTCCTTCCACCCAGCATTCCCCCAAGTCTCCCGATAAAAATGGTACCTCACTTGTGTGGGTAGGCCTAGCGTCCGCGACAGAATATGCCCCAAAACACGACGTGGACACATCACATTTTCAGAAAGAAAACAGAGCTGTTTTTTACTAAGTGCCTAGCTGTGAATTTTGGCCTCTAGCTCAGCCGGCACCTGGGGAAACCTAGCAAACCTGCGCATTTTTGAAAACTAGACACCTAGGGGAATCCAAGATGGGGTGACTTGTGGGGCTCTGACCAGGTTCTGTTACCCAGAATACTTTGCAAACATCAAAATTTGGCAAAAAAAACACTTTTTCCTGTCATTTCGGTGACAGAAAATTCTGGAATCTGAGAGGAGCCACAAATTTCCTTCCACCCAGCGTTCCCCCAAGTCTTCTGATAAAAATGGTACCTCACTTGTGTGGGTAGGCCTAGCACCCGCGACAGGATATGCCCCAAAACACAACATGGACACATCCCATTTTTTCACAGAAAACAGAGCTGTTTTTTGCAAAGTGCCTACCTGTAGATTTTGGCCTCTAGCTCAGTCGGCACCTAGGGGAACCTAGCAAACCTGTGCATTTTGGAAAAATAGAGACCTAGGGGAATCCAAAATAGAGTGACTTGTGGTGCTCTGACCAGGTTTTGTTACCCAGAATCCTTTGCAAACCTCAAAATTTGGCTAAAAAAACACATTTTCCTCACATTTCGGTGACAGAAAGTTCTGGAATCTCAGAGGAGCCAGAAATTTCCTTCCACCCAGCGTTCCCCCAAGTCTCCCGATAAAAATGATACCTCACTTGTGTGGGTAGGCCTAGCGCCCGCGACAGGAAATGCCCCAAAACACAACGTGGACACATTCCATTTTTTCACAGAAAACAGAGGTGTTTTTTGCAAAGTGCCTACCTGTAGATTTTGGCCTCTAGCTCAGCCGGCACTTAGGGAAACCTACCAAACCTGTGCATTTTTTAAAACTAGAGACCTAGGGGAATCCAAGATGGGGTGACTTGTGGGGCTCTGAGCAGGTTCTGTTACCCAGAATCCTTTGCAAACCTCAAAATTAGGCTAAAAAAAACACATTTTCCTCACATTTCGGTGACAGAAAGTTCTGGAATCTGAGAGGAGCCCCAAGTCTCCCAGTAAAAATGATACCTCACTTGTGTGGGTGGGCCAGGTGCCTTCAACAGAATAAGGCCCAAAACTTGTAGCGATAGAGGGGATAGCACAGCGAGTTTATAAGGACATATTCTTCTTTTATACATCTTTAGGCTGACTCTGCTTTGGTGACCCACA
Organism: Pleurodeles waltl; assembly: GCF_031143425.1. NCBI lineage: Eukaryota > Metazoa > Chordata > Amphibia > Caudata > Salamandridae > Pleurodeles > Pleurodeles waltl. The sequence continues at coordinate 1,138,206,835 of NC_090446.1, forward strand.
TAAGTGAGGTGTCATTTTACTTGGGAGACTGAGGGGAACACTGGGGAGTAGGAATTTTGTGCTGGAGCGGTGATCCTACTAAGAAAAGTCAGGAAAATACGCTTTTTTAAGCAAATTTTGAGGTTTACAGAGGAGTCTGGGTAAGAAAATGTTGGGGGATCCACGCAAGCCACACCTCCCTGGACTCCTTGGGGTGTCTAGTTTTTAAAAATGTCTGGGTTTGGTAGGTTTCCCTAGATGAAGGCTGCACCCAGGACCAAAAACATAGGTGCTCCCCCCCCCCCAAACACAGGTAGTTTTGTAATATATCATTTTGATGTGTCCACATATGTCTGTGATGTGCCAAACACTAAAATTGTGAAAAGAAACACACTTAGGTTATGTGAAAAAGACCCCTCACCCACCAACCAAGTTGGTGGCATGCTTCATCATCGGGGTCCCACCCGAGGCACCTAGCCTGTCACAGGTGTGCTGCAACACCTGATTACAGCGGAGCAGGTTTTGTCATTTTTACCACACATATTGGTTGGATTTGGCACGAGGGTGAGTGATGGTTCAGTGGATCAAATTTTATTAACAAGAGATTCACAAAAATGAAATGCACTGTTAATAACTGAAAGGCAAAAAACTGAACCAATGACTCACAGCTCGTGAGCTGTAAAGCCACGACAAGGCACCAACCGCTTTACAGTCCATTCACACACCTTTCATACATGACACGAACAAGACCATTCACACCGCCAGCCATGGGCCCAACACATTACGACACTCACATCGACAGACAGCACCACTCAAGGGCACATCACTTACATACGCCCACATGCCTGATACAACAATCACACCAGCTGATGGGAGTGTGTGGACTGGTGTTTGGCTGGCAGTGTGTTGCAGTAGCCAACAGCAAGTCAACATGTACACCCTCAGCCAAGCCCCACTCCACACACAATGGCATCATTTTCAACAGAGGAACCCCTAGCTAAGTAGAAATAATTACAAAACTACAAACACAAAAGCTCTAACTAAGTACATGACAGAAATGCTAACCATGAAACTGTACACATGAAAATACAAAACAGACATGAGTTTACACTCATGGTTGTTCCCAGTAATTCTTCTGGGTGTGGTAATTCTTAAAACAACCACCCACACACAGCCCAGGCTTTGAACGACAACCTGGGCAGTACATTCGAGTCTTCCTCCGGATACCTCTTCGAAAACACACTCTACATTTATTAGCTGGAAAGTCTTTTTTGGGTGTGGGAGGAATGTGCTCAACAAAGTGGCGATCTTTCAATCTAGCCACATCCTCCACCACTGCTTCTCTAGGAACTCTGGCCTGTTCCACCACAATAAGGCTCTCTATCACTGACTCCTGAAATTTCACAAATGTCATCTTTGACTCTGGAGACCTATCCCTAAACACAATAAAAGCATTAAAGCTTGTGTTGTGATGTGGCTTAGAATGCCGCTGTGTCATGTGGAATCCTCTGACAGAGTTTGCTGATGTCTTGGCCTTCCACATGACACCAACGGACTGAGGCGCACGTCCTGTCTTCCCTCTGTGCCCCTTTTATTACTTTGTATGCTTCAAGCTTATCTTACTGCAATAAAAAGTGTTCCTCTTGATCTTCTGCGTGGGATTCCTTACTTCAAGATTGGCGACGAGTTTCCAGTTTCAGACGAGCCCTTTTCCAGCTGTGCCTTTCCGGGTGTTGACTCTTCGGTGACCGTTTGATGTGGGACAGACTCTGCACTGAACCCGGGATCGTCCTTCGTTTTTTTTTTTTGGTTCCTGTATGTATTTGGGGGCACAGAGGACACTGAGGAACATACCGTTGGTTTAACGGTAATCCCAGCGCTAGCTTTTGAGCGCGTGCACACTGCGCAAGGCACCATTGTGTCGGCTCGCATCTTCAGCGCGAGCACTTTAGCGCGCGTGTACATTGCGCAAGGCATTGTAGTGTCGGCTCTCACCTGACGCATACACGGCCCTTCCAGCTCGGGAACTGTTTTACTGCCATTCTGTCTGCCGCCGAGCTGCTCCAGCCTTGTTCTTCTTCGATTGCTGTCTACTGGAAATAAAACAAAAGAAGGACACTTTGTTTTTTTGCCTGCCATTGACACAGAAGACGGACTACTTTTGTAGTTTCTTTCCATCAACATAGTAGACGGCTTCCTTGGAAGTGCTAATAATCAGCCATCTTTCATTGGATTTTCATACATTTTTTTATATATATAAGTTTTGTTTTTAATTATTATTATCTTTTTTTTTTTTTTTTGTCTTTGCTTTCTTTTCTCTTGTTGTTCTGAGAAACTGGTAAGGGACAATGCAGAACGTGTTACCACCATCACCTTTTTTGCAAGATCCCGGTGATCCTCCCTTAGAATGGAAATTATGGTTACGTTCATTCAAGGCTTATTTAGGAGCTATAGACGGTCATAAGTTCAGGCCTGAAAGAAAAAAAAGTTTAATGTACTATTATCTAGGGGTGGAAGGACAGAACATTTTTGACCATCTACCAGTTTATGAATTACATGAAGAAGAGGAGTTGGATGAGTTTGAGATGGCGGTTGCGCAGCTGGACAAGCATTTCACTAAGACTAAGAATGTGGTTGTACATAGGTACACATTTTTTACTAGGGCACAAAATCCAAATGAAAGTGTGGATTCTTTTATTACAGCGTTAAAAGTACTGGCTGCCAAGTGTGAATTTGAAAACTTTACCTCGCAACTTATACGTGATCAACTGGTAGCAAGGTGTTATTCTAAAAGAATTCAAGAAAAGTTATTAACGTGTAAAGACCTGTCGTTAGACAAAGCTATTGATATAGCAAAAAGCATTGAATGTTCATTGGAGGATGCTAAACAGTTGGAGTTGTCTGTCTAACGTTTCTATTTCAGGTGTGGTGATGAATACACAAACTCTTGATCACAAGAAACTACTCCGTACTGAGAAAAAACAAGATTGCACACCACCTTCAAGGAATACTTTGTCTTCCAAAGTCAACCATAAAACTATGTGTTATAGATGTGGTTCTTCGAATCACGTTTCATCCTTCAGGAATTGTCCTGCAGTTAATCAACAATGCAGGAACTGCAATAAACTGGGACATTTCTCACGTGTATGTAGAGGTGGAAAAAGGAGTAGTGTTCGTTGTGTACTTGATGGAGATAAGGAAAGTGTACAACAGGATGATAATCAGTTCGTGTTGGTTGTCAAGGACAATAGTCCCTCTATTAGCAAAATGATAATAGATCCTGATATTGAGGTACTGGTGGGTGGTGTTGCTGTCAAATTATTAGTGGATACTGGTGCACGCATTACCATTGTCTCATTAGAAAAGTTCAATGAGTTTTGGAGCGATAAAACTCTTTTTCCTCCTATTGTCACTACAGGTTGCTAAGTGGAAGAGGTGAATTGCTAACTTCTTATACCAAACGTAAGACTTACGAATAGCAGTATAAGGTTCTAACCTCTGATCAACTCTATCTACACCTCCCATGTGCTTATTATAATCTAAAATGCACACAGGTTTGCGCACTTCAGCAACCTGGCCCCAAACAGTCATGGGGGAAGTACTCTCATCATGGATGGTACTTAGCATGTAGACATCCCTCTTGTCTGAAAATTTCAAAGCTAGCAGCTCATCATTCCACAAGGCACAGCACTGTCCCCTCTCAATTTTTTTTACAAACAAGCTACCTTGGATAGCCTTTCCGGTTACAACGAATTGTGCCACAAGCAACAGTGTCCACTTTAAACAATTCCTTGAACAACTGCACTCCAGTGTAGAAGTTATCTACATACAAATGGTGACCTTTGTTGAACAGTCGTCTACCAAGATCCCACACAATTTTCTCAGTGGCTCCAAAAGTGGGACGACAACCAGGGGGGTCAATATTGGAATCCCTACCAGTGTAGACACGGAAACTATACACATATCCTGTACTACTTTCAGACAGCATTTACAATTTAATTCCATATCGTGGCCTTTTGCTAGGAATTTACTGCCTAAAAACCAAACGACCCTTGAAGAGGACCAAAGACTCGTCCACACTTATCTCTTTGCCTGGAACATAGACCTCCGAAAACCGATCTACAAAATGATCAAGGACAGGCCTAATCTTAAAAAGACAGTCAGAATCTGGGTGATCTCGTGGCAAGGCTAATGCATTGTCAACAAAATGCAGCATACTAAGAAGAAGCAAATACCGATTACGACTCATGGTCGCAGGAAATATAGCTGTTGCCATCAAGGGACTAGTAGACCAATAAGAAGCCAGTGACGGCTTCCTTATCAACCCCATCAAAAAAGTCAAACCCAAAAACTTTTTTATCTCCTGTGGCCTAAGTCTAGCAGCGTTGTCCCTGAAATGCTGCTCCACATACAAATTAGTCTGCTCAACAATCTCTTCCAAAAACACATCATCCATGAATAACTCAAAGAAATTGACAGGCAAAAAGTTCTCTGTATTGGCTCTACACCCCGGGAGACCAGTAAAGGCAGGCAACTCTGGCTGCTCCAATGTTTGGGGCAACCCAGAGATCAGGTCTTATAACGGGAAACCTTTCAGCCCCAGGTTGCTGCACTAATGGCACATCAGTGTCCTCCTCTAAAACAGGCCCTTCATCTGCACTGAGTGTGGCTTCCTCATCAGAAGATTCCTCTCCAAAAGAAACATCACTGCCAGAATCTCTTACTTCCTCCTCTGCCTCAGATGCAGAGTCTGTCTCATAATCATGATCAGACAATGACTCAAAAAGCATATCAACCACCTGCTGAGCGGTCATCCTGCGGCTAGCCATGATCTTTCCTACTAAAATTAACTGGACAAATTCACCACCAACAACCAGCACTGTGTAAGATAAGTAATAAAGTGTAGCTTTATTAGTAAGAGTTATAAACTCAAAAACTATACCTCTCACTTGCCTGAAAAAGCTTGAATCACCAGCAACTACTCTGCACAGACACAGCAATCACCAATGATATCCCACTAAAAAGAAAGAAAGAAAAGCAAATTAGAAATAAGACAAAACAAATATCATTGTGCACAAATCTAAGGACAATTTCACACACAATCCTGCATTTAGTACACCCCCTACAAACATGTCATTCATGCATGGCAACAATACTCCTTTGGAGTAAATTGTTTTTACTTACCTAAAACATGCAACTATGCAAACCGCAGGTCAACCACCGCCAAAACCACAAGGAGCCACAGCAAATAAAGCAAAAGCTTTGAACTAGAACAAAAAGGAGGAAAACATTTTTTTATCACAAATGCAAATACTTCATCAGTTGACAAACACCACACCATCAAACATTTAGAAATTAGTGCCTAAGTGGATTCTGCCATAGGGGCAGATGGGCCTACTAAAAAAAGAGGCCTATCTGCCCCAAGGAGGGCCGAAAATACCTTTAATAGTGTGTCCCCATGGGGAGCGACCCTTGCCCAAGCGGACAGCCCCCAAACAAAAAAACACACACACACTATCCCTGGTGCCTAAGTGGCTTCTGCCCCCCTGGGGGGCAGATGGGCCTAAAAATAGTAGGCCGATCTGTACCCAAGGGGTGCAGAAATGGCCTTGGTACATGTGCCCCCAGAGGGGAGGGGTGACCCTTGCCCAAGGCCCCCCCCATCCACTAACACACACACACACTATCCCTGGTGTCTAAGTGGCTTCTGCCCCCCTTGGGGGCAGTTGGGCCTAAAACAATAGGCCCCAAGGGGGGCAGAAATGGCCAACAGGTCAATGCCCCCCTTGGGGGGGGCGCCCCTTGCCCAAGGGGACACCCCCCCACAAAAATAAACATATAAAAAAAAATCCCTGGCGTTCTAGTGGTTTCTGCCCCCCTTGGGGGCAGATCAGCCTAAAAATAATAGGCTGATCTGCCCCCAAGGGGGGCAGAAATGGCCGTTAATAATTTGCCCCCAAAAGGGGAGCGACCCTTGCCCAAGGGGCCACTCCCCAACACTCATAAAACACATCACAACAAACAAAAAAAAATCCCTGGCGTCTAGTGGGCATTCCTGCTGCCCGATCGCATTGCGATCGGGCAGCAGGAATGCTCAAAGAGACACCGGGGGAAAGGAAAACCCTTTCCTTTCCCTCTGTGCCTCTTTTTGCAAACCCCCCACCCACCGGGAAGAGAAACTCACCTCTTCCGCCGATCGCGCACAGGAAGCAAATGGCTTCCTGCGCGACCGGCACCCTGTAATGAAATCAGCGCGCAATCGCGCGCTGACGTCATTATGGGGGGGGTGGGGGAGGGGCGGGGTGGAAGGGGAAGGGCTTCCCCTTCCATCCCTGCCTTTGGGGGGTTGGGGGGAAGCACACAGAGTGAGCGAGAGCGCTCCTTCTGGGCTGTGTGCCGAGGATGTAATGGTTACGTCCTCGGCACAGCAGCACTGTGCCGCAGGACGTAACCACTACATCCTCGGCACAGAACCAGTTAAGTGCTGCATAAATACTTTACACATTGCCTCTAAGTAAAGCAAGACTGCTCCTTTACCAGAGATTAAGCACAGGTCAATTTAGTGACATTCTGTGGTTCACCCTGACAAGGATTGTGGTTGTTGCTTGAGTAAGGTTTCACCCCCTCCACCAACAACCTGATTTCCCACAATGGCACACTCTGAAAACAATACTGTGATACAAACAGCTTAAGAGAAAAGAACCTTTGTAGCTTGAGAAATGTAAGATCCTTGATGACTGTCTATGCAGTATACGACTGCTGTATTATTAACATTAAATGCCACCTTTCTGTTGCTGAAAGTCCTTTGCCATAGAACCAATACCAAAAGGGAAGAATTCTAAAAATGCAATGTTTATAACAAAGATAGAAAAGTAACTGATGGGAGAAGAAATCGTATAGCAGTTGTTGAGATGGGGTGATTTCAGACAGAAAGAAAGGGTGCTACAAGTCAAAAAAGTCTGCATCTGAAGGTGGTGAGAGAGATTAATTTTCATAGGTGTTAGAAATGGGGTCTCTGGTTGGCAGTGGTTTGCACCCTGTCCAAGTAGAGACCCTCACTTTAATCAGGGTAGGGGAGTCACACAGCTAAGATAACCCCTGCTCGCCCCCTTGGTAGCTTGGTTCAAGCAGTCAGACGTCTCTCAGAGGCAATGTGTAAAGTATTTGTACCCACACACACAGTAACACCGTGGAAACACCACAAAAGTACTCCACACCAGATTAGAAAATAGTCAATATTTATCTGAGTAAAACAAGACCAAAATGACAAAAATCCAACACAAAATCAACATACACAATTAAAGATACAAATTTTCAAAGATTAAGGGGGTCATTCTGACCCTGGCGGCCGGTGGCCGCCAGGGCCACCGACCACGGGAGCACCGCCAACAGGCTGGCGGTGCTCCCACGAGCATTCTGACCGCGGCGGTTCAGCCGCGGTCAGAAGCGGAAAGTCGGCGGTCTCCCGCCGACTTCCCGCTGCTCGGGGGAATCCTCCATGGCGGCGGAGCGCGCTCCGCCGCCATGGGGATTCTAACACCCCCTACCGCCATCCTGTTCCTGGCGGGTCTCCCGCCAGGAACAGGATGGCGGTAGGGGGTGCCGCGGGGCCCCTGGGGGCCCCTGCAGTGCCCATGCCGTCGCACCCCTGCAACTACGCCGGCTCAATTCTGAGCCGGCGTCCTCGTTGCAGGGGCATTTCCTCTGGGCCGGCGGGCGCTCTTTTGGAGAGCGCCCGCCGGCCCAGAGGAAATGTCTGAATGGCCGCCGCGGTCTTTTGACCGCAGTGCGGTCATTTGGCGGCGGTACCTTGGCGGACGGCCTCCGCCGTCCGCCAAGGTCATAATCACCCCCTAAATCTTAGTAAAGCGCTTAGAAACACAATAGCTCCAACTGGGGATATCACGGCATCTTGACTGAGTCGTTCCCAACAGTTCAACGCCACTCGCGAGGGAGTGCGGGCTGGTCACATAGTTGCACGGACTCCAGGTACAGTACCTTGGAAAACGATGAGGAAACAAAGATGTTGCTCGGAGTCGGGAGGTAAGGCATCGCTGGAGCCGGTGCGACGGCAGATCCTTACTACTACCAGGGAGGCGCGGCGTTGGTTTCTTACTGCTAGGCAGGGGAGGTGAGGCGTCCTTTCCTTATGGTTGCAGGGAAGGTGACGCAGCATTGGTTGCGAGGTGTGGATTCCTTATGATAAGGCGGGATCGACGAATACAGCAGGACAAGTGCAAAGTGATGACTTTGCGGTGTCGCGATCACACCCCAAGGCCACAGGGGCTGTGGCGGAGTTGGGTGTCATGAATGTTGGAACGCGGCACTCGGGACTCACACTGTGGCGGGACTTCCGAGGCATCGCAGCAGCGTTAGGCCTGTGTTGCAGGTCATGATCTTTGCACTCAGCTAGGGCCACTGCTGCGGTAACGATGGCAGAGTGGAGTCAGAGACCAGCACCGGTTCCGAAGTCGCTCTGGAGCAGGAGTGCTTAGTTTCTTCTTTGTTGCACCAGAACTCACTTCCAAGGGCCCAGGAACTGGATTAGGCACCACTTGGCAAGTCAGGACTCTCAGCAAGAGAGCCCAGGTGCTGGCAGATGAAGTCTTTGATGTCCCTGAGACTTCTTAACACGAGGCAAGCTCAGTTCAATTCTTTTGAGAAGCTTGGAAAGCAAGATGTAGAAAGCAAAGGCCAGCCCTTTCACTCCCAGGGCTCAAGCACCAAACAACAGGCAGCAGAGTAGCAGTCCCTCCTACAGCATCCAGCTCTTCTTCCTGGCAGAATGTCCTTAGTCCAGAAGTGTTCTAACTCAGTGGTTTCAGATGTTCAGTACTTATACTCATTTCTGTCTTTGAAGTAGGAAAACGTCTAAGAGAAGTCTTTGTAGTGTACAAGACCCTGCCTTTCCCTGCCCTGGGCAAGATACACTCCTGCAGTTGGAGACTGCTTTGTGTAAGGACAGGCACAGCCCTATTCAGGTGGAAGTGTCAGCTCCTTCTACCACTCTAGCTCAGGAAGACCCATCAGTCTGGTGATGGGCCATCAGGATATGCAAGACATGCTTCAACTCTCTTTGTGTGACTGTCTAAAATAAACGCACAAACAGCCCAACTGTCATCCTGAGCCAAACGTGTATTCAGCAGACAGGCAGAGGCACAGAAATTCCCACTTTCTAAAAGTGGCATTTACAAACTCACAGTTCAAAAACCAACTTCACCAAAAGATGTATTTTTAAATTGTGAGTTCAGAGACCCCAAACACCAGATCTGTATCTGCTCCCAATTGGAAATTACACTTAAAATATATTTCAAGGCACTGCCCATGTTACCCTATGGGAGAGATATGCCTTGCAATAGTGAAAATCACATTTAGCAGTATTTCACTATCAAGGCATGTAAATCACCCCAGTACCTGTCCTTCCTTTTAAATACACTGCACCCTGCCCATGGGGCTGCCTTGGGCCTACCTTAGGGATGACCTACATGTAGTAAAGGAGAAGGTTTGGGCCTGGCAAGGGGGTGCACTTGCCAGGTCGAAATGGCAATTTAAAACTCCACTTACACACTGCAGCAGCAGGTCTGAGACATGTTTACAGGGCTACTCATGTGGGTGGCACAATCAGTGCTGCAGGCCCACTAGTAGCATTTGAATTACAGACCCTAGGCACCAATAGTGCACTTTACTAGGGATTTATGAGTAACTCAAATATGACAGTCATAGAGAAACCAGTCACCAATATATTTTAGACAGAGAGCATATGCGCTTTAGCACTGTTTTGCAGCGGTAAGGTGTCCAGAGACCCAAAGCCAATAAAACAGGTCAGAAGAAATAGGAGGAAGTAGGCAAGAAGTTTGGGGATAACCCTGCAATAAGGTCCAGGTCCAACAATAGGTCAGGAGACGAGTTCCATACTTAAGTGGTAGTGCCAAAGAAAAATTGTCTGCAAGTTTTTTTTCTCAATGTCTTTATTATGTTGTTTTGCCTGGTGTGCGACCAGAATACATGTGTCACACTGTCTTATAACGGAATCCTGGTTATTTACCCAAATGAGGAATGCTGACAGTGCACAAGTTTAATATGTGTATTGACAGTCGGAGAAGAAAGACAAAGAAAAGTGAATGAACCAAAAACAAAATATAAGCAACATAGGTCAAAGCAGGCAAGCCCTAAGACTCCCACAATAACATACACCCAACGACCTCTCCAGTGTGCAAAGTATAATGAGCCCAATCCTTAACCAACTGTAATATCTACCATCAGCGGGTCCAACACTTGGGTTGTTCGAGTACCCAGCAAGGACATCGTTTTTGTAGGTAATGGCCTACTGCGTTGTAGCCCTATATTAACATGGGGGCTTACAGTTCAACTAGAGTGTAGCCTTCACTGGAGCCCTGTATCATTTTTAGCTTCAACCTTCACAACATATGTATCCCACACTGTGCTTTCTGCCTGCCCACCAGCCCTGCCTCTCTATCAATTATGAACCTTTCAGATACAGCAAACGCCTATTTATGCGAATCATGTAACCACTGTCTTTAATACATGGTGCAGCCACAGCCCTCCATGACATCACAATAAGGTATTTAAACTGTGTGAGGGCTAAGTCTTGTAAACATGGTTTTCATTCATTTCATGAATGCTCAATAGGCAGAAGCCTGGTGTTGTTGAGCACTTCTGTCCCGTGACCTCAGCCACAGCTTCAAGCGCTTCACCCCATCTCCAGATCACCATCCACTCCCACACTTTATAGTAAACCCAGTGTCTTCCTATTTGCATCCCAGGCACCTAATGGATGCAATCTCTAAACATCTGATGCACACATCTTGGTGTAAGTAAGTTTCATCAAAGTTCTTGAACAGATTGTATTAGAATCTGCTGTTTCTGTACACTCTCAGCATATTCTATGGCAATCCCTCCGGCATCAGATATCTTGTACCCCATGTCCCTCACCCACTTATTCCTAACTTTGAGGCCCTGGGCATTGCATTGTGTGAGCATTGCATTGTTTACTGTGGTGATTGCTCTCTTTTCAAGTCCCTGCATCAGTAGACACTGCAGCAGACCAGAGACTCTTGGTTCTGAATGTACCTGCCACAATCTTTGTTGCAGATGGTGTATTAGAGCAGTATATGTGAGAAATTGGTCCTGCAGTATACCATGTGTTTCACATAGTTTGGGAAAGGTGTAACGAGTACCATCCCATATAATTCCACCATCAGGTTCACCCTCACTTCTGTCCACATCCGTACATTATGTGTTTGTTCCAGTGCTTCCGTCTTGGGCATTTACCATATAGTTATTTGTAGGACATATAATTGTGGCTGTCCCATCTGTTTAAGCATTTGTCCAAGCATGTTTTAACAGTCAGTGCAAGCTTGTGCTGGGTAGCACTGTCTGCAACTGGACCATGCTACCAATCAATGATGGAGCACCCTTCAGGTACTCTTCAAATCCACCCTCTCTGCATTGAGTGTCAATCCTGGCCATCACATCAGCCATTGTAATTCTACAGCTGCATAGTATTGTTCATAATATGGTGCCCCTTGACACCACCCCACTCCTTGGACAAAGCTCACTGTATTTTATCCAAGTTCCCCCTCTTCCATAACTGTCAAGTGTCCACCTTGCTTATGTGTGACATTTGCACATTTTCAGTGCACTTATGAGTGACATTTTCCTGCCTATGTGTGACACATAGTGACACATTATAGCGAGTTCAAGAAAACAGCTATTTTCATGAAATACGCTAAATATATGTAAGCAGCCATTTTTAGGGTTGAGTGTGCAAGCACTCCATCCCTGTTGTGATCTCTCCATGGGCTTTTAACTGCGCCCATGTCACACCCGTCACTTTTGTTGGTTCGTGGGCTTGTCTTTTAAAATTCGGTTGATTTCGTTAGTGAAAGGCATGCATACGTCTTGCCTTTTCCGGTGTTTAGCACTCCTCGAGCGCACCAGCCAACTACTGAAAACATACGAGGCTCCATGTTTTCAGCATGGTTTCTGGACTACTTTCTCTTTTTTATTTGCTACGCAGAACAATCACTCTCCCTTTTTTTTTTTTCTTCAATTTACGTGGCAAGAAAAGTCCAGTTAGGAGTTTACAACGCTAATAGCTGTAACTCGAGGAACTGCGAGACCCATTGCATTGCAAATGCTTGTTTAAATAGGTGACAAGCTTGAAACGCCTTAAAACAGGTGCCCTGCTCATGAAGGCTTGCAGTAAGTAATTATCCCTATCTTTAATGGACATAGGGCACTTGGCGCCAATGCTAAACAAATGTTCTTTCCACTGTGTTCATCCAGGAAACAGAAGATAATTAGCACAATCTAGTGTTTCACTTTTTTGTTACACACCAGCACAATCTTGACATCATCTCCTGTTATATCTTCATCTTTCAGTTTCCCATTCATTCCTCTCTACCTCTTTTTGTCCCACCCTCTACTCTGGCCCAGCCAACCTCTAATTCCCTTCCTCCGTCCCACTCAGCCTTTCCTCTCACTTCGTCTTCTCTCCCTTGCATCTTCCTCAACCTCCCTTTGTCTCCTGCCTCTCTCAATCTTCCTGCTTTTCTAGGTTTTGTTTCCTTCATCTTTTCTTCTCTCCATCCGGTTGTCTGCCTCTAGATTCTCCTTATGCCACTCAATTCCCATTTTTCAATTTTCCTGCTTCTTTTTTCTCTCACCTCCAATCACATTCTTGTCCCTCCTGCTTCTGTCTTAGTGTCCTTCTAGTTCTTCTACGCCCCCTGTGTGTCTCTTTCTCATTCATCTCATGAATGACTTCTTCTGCCGAGCGCTTTTGTCATGCAATACTTACTTCTTGTAATTAGTCTTCCTCTTTGCCCAAACACTGCAGCGCAATATGAGAAGTCTTTTGACAATAGCTTTCACCGATTTTCTTCTTCCAACAGGGAAAGCAAAATATGCTAATGTTGTTGAAGACTGCAGAAGAGGCCAAAATTACCAGTTTAATCCGGTGCCACTCACCAACAATATAACTCAAGTAGGCTAAGAATGTCATGAGAGGAAACAATTATTTGGACAGAGGACAAGGAATGTACCTAAAACCAAATGCACAGCGCTTCTCTTTGGTACACTATTATTTTTAGGGCCGAGCATGCGTTGCATGCGCTTGCGAGACGCTTTAGTAGATAGAAAAGGGTTTGGAGCCCCGTCCATGTTATGTCAGTGTCTTTCATTGGTTCGTGGGCTTGCCTTTCAAAATCTGCTTGTTTTCATTAATGGAAGGCATGCATACGCCATGCCTTTTCTGGTGGTTAGCCCTCCACGAGCGCAGCGACCAAGTACTGAAAAAATGCGAGGCTCGCTGTTTCCCGTCAGGTTGGTGGACTATTTTTATCTTTTTTTCGCAGCGCAATCTTACTTGGCTGAAGTCCAGCGCTTTGCATGACATCGACCCTGTTTCATAGTTAATTGCAGTTTTGCCAGTTATGTACATAATTGCACTTTTGCATAGTTGCACTTTGGTGATAGGTTTCACTACGAGTGAACTGTAGCAGTGCGATTGCGCTCTATTTTGCATTTTATTTTATTTTCTACCTGCATGCCATCTTCAACTGTCCATACGAGTGAACTGTAGCAGCGCTATTTTTTTCCATTTAACGTGGCAAGAAAAGTCAGGTTGGGAGTTTACAACTGCTAATAGCTGTAATTCGGAGAAATGCAAGACCCTATTGCATTGCAAATGCTTGTTTTTATTGTTGCGACCCCAGGATAACCAGGATACCATTTGTTCCCAGTGCTGGAGTGCTCACTTTCGCTGCCACCGACACAGCACTGAGTCTTTCTCACTGCTTAGCAACCACTGACAACTTAAGAACGGTCAGTGCACATAGCCTCTCCATTCCAGTTTATGGGGAGTAAGTCACCTGACACTGCTTAACTGCAGACCTAGGAGAGGCCTTGACAGCCAGTCCGGTGCCCTGAGCAGCACTAGAACATCGTAAATGGTGCTCAGATGTCATTACTGCTGGTTGCACAAGCCCTCAGTGAGGCTGTTTAGGGAGCTATTAACTCAGTGGCCCGGGTCCGACCGGTACGGGACCCTGGTGCACAGACAAATTTACTGCAAGGGCAGAAGGTGGACGCCATGTGATGCGAGGTGAGTTGGGGCTGGGTTCCGACGCCTCCAAAGCAGCTCTTCGTGGTTATTGAAACTATCAAAAGTTAACTACATTGTAAACAACTTCACCAGAAATTCTCAAGGTCCACGCTGATTTCAATAGCAGCCCGTCACTCTTCCTCGACCTGTGCCTGGCTCACACGTCTGCCCAGTGCAGTACGCTGTCGGGGCAAGATTGTTACCTAAGCCACTGTTCTCAGAGATGCAACGCCTCATCACACCTGTACCGGAGCTTGTTAATTATGTGTGACGTACCATTTTAGTGCGGCAATGTGGACATTAGCATCAAAGTACAAGTTACTTACCTTCGGTAACAAATTATCTGGTAGAGACATTCTAGTTGCAGATTCATTACCTTTTGAATCCGCCCCCAGGCATCAGTCTGGATCCAGAAATGTTTCTTTGAGCAGTACCCCTGTGCGCCATTAGGTGGCGCAGACCAACCTTGCATCTTTTGTCAGCATAGGGGTCGCCTGATATGACATCGCAGGTGCTATCCACCCCAGCACACTGACGTCAGTTTCTTTTCACAGCTTTCCACACCAGAAGCAAAGAGCCATGAAGAGCACTGACCCCGGTGCATCAGAACTAGGGCCCTGAGAAGGAAGCCCCTGTCCCTAGAAATCAGTTCGCATAGCAGGGAGGATGGGTGGGTCGGTAAGGAATCTGCAACTAGAATATGTCTCTACCAGATAATTCATTACCGAAGGAAAGTAACTTGTTCATCTGATAGGGACTTCTAGTTGCAGATTCCTTACCTTTTGAATAGGTACCCAAGCAATACTATTGCCGGAGGTGGGTCTACGGACCAAGATCAAAATAGGATGTCCTGCAGGACCGAACAGGACAAGTACCCGTCCCTTTGGACTTGACATTCCAGGCAGTAGTGTTTGGTGAACATGTGCAAAGACACCCACGTTGCTGCCTGGCAGATATCAGAGACTGGAACTCCGCCTACTAATGCAGTGGTTGCAGCAGTTGCTCTGGCGGAGTGAGCATGCAAACCCTCAGGGTTGTTTCTTAGCCGATGCATAGCACATTTTAATGCAGAGAACAACCCATTTGGAGATGGTTCTCTTCTGCACTGCCCAACCTTTCTTCACACCCACAAAGAGTTGATCATCCACTGGGAACTCTTTGGTACGATCAAGATAGAACGCCAATGCTCTTTTTGGGTCCAGGTGGTGGAGTCTCTCCCATTCCTTAGAAGGATGTGGGGGCACGTAAAGAGTAGGCAAAGTGATGGATTGGCCTACATGAAAAGGCTTGACCTCTTTTGGCAAAAAGGAAGCCCTGGTACGAAGCACCACCTTGTAAGGATGGATAGAAATGAAGGGTGGCTTCAAAGACAGAGCCTGCAGTACACTGACACTGTGGGCAGAAGTGATGGCTACGAGGAAGACTGTCTTTAGAGGAAGAAGCCTAAGGGGACAGTTATGAAGGGGCTCGAAAAGAGCACACATCAGAAAAGTAATAATCAAGTTCAACCTTACCATTCTAATCATTGCCTGAGGTCTTTTGGTACTGCTCTGGCTATGTTTCCCAGGACAACTAGAGCGCATATGGGAGGTCGTTCCTTCCGCTATCTTGCTGCAAAACTGTGGAAACTCGCTTCTTATGGATATGAGGTAGGAACAGTTCGAAATAATTTTAAGGAAGAAACTAAAAACCTTTTTTTTTTTTTTTTAAGACTATCTTAAAACTTTATTTTAGATAACACAGCTGAGGTTACTGTTACAGTGAGGAATCTCAGCGTGGGGACTCTCCGGTTAGAGTAATCATTTTGTTTTTATAAATGAGATCACATAACATAACAAATCCCACTGTGGCATTATGAACGGAGAAAGAGGAAACATATGGGTAAGGTCAATCAGGAATCTACCCAGGACTGGAGATTTAAACAAGGAGGGATGGTAAGGAAATCTCAGGAATGCAGAGATAGCTGACAAGTAACCTTTTAGGGTGCCCAAAGAAGAGCCCTAATGGGCTAAAGAAAGAACAAATAACATGACCTTGGATGGGGGTGGGTGGGGGTCATCAGACTTGTCTGTGAACCATGCCACTAATTTGTTCCAACAACAGGTGTATACCATTTTGGTGAAAGGACGCCTGGCTGCCAAGATAACGTTACAGACACTTCAGGAGGAAGGTCAAAAGCTGTCAATTGCTGCCACTCGATCTCCATGCAAGAAGGTGGAGACTGGACAGGTTCAGGTGGAGAACCGTCCCCTGCTGCTGCGAAAGATCCTCTAGAAGGGGTCAGTTTTCAATAGAGGATCGATGGCCATTCTCAAGAGCCTGGGATACCACAAGAATTACTTGGACCCGGTCATTCTTGATCTTCTTGAGAAGTCTGAGCAGAAGTGGTATTGCGGGAAGGCGTAAAGGAGACCTGAGCTCCACTCGAGACAAAAAGTGTCACCGAGCATGTGCTGCCTTGGAAACTCCAACGTATAAAACAGCTGACTGCGTATTCCCTACAGATGTTTTGATCTAACCAAGGCTCTCCCCACTGCAAAAAGTGTCACCGAGCATGTGCTGCCTTGGAAACTCCAACGTATAAAACAGCTGACTGCGTATTCCCTACAGATGTCTTGATCTAACCAAGGCTCTCCCCACTGCTGAAAGAGACCTTGTGCCACCTCCGGATGGAGTCGTCATTCGTTACCGACCAGGGATTGATGGCTGAGTTAGGCCGCTTTGGCACTCAGAGAGCCCGCCAGATGTTGAACCACCAGGGATATGCACTGATGTTTCAGCTATGCCAAAAGGTGCATAGCCTCCTGACAAACGGTCCATGACCCCACACTGCCCTGCTTGTTGCAGTACCACATGGCGGTGGAATTGTCCATGGACACTTGCAGAACTTTCCCTTTGACAGAGGGAAGGAATGCGTTCAATGTTAGCCTGATCGTCCTGAGCTCCAAAATATTGATATGGAGCCTGGACTCCACTGGAGACCAGACTCCTCTGATCCCCACTTCTCCCATGTGGCTGTCCCATCCCAGGAGTGACGCATCTGTCACTACTGTCAGATCTGGTTGAAGAAGCGAGAGGAATCTGCCTCTGACCCTCTCACAATTCAAAAGCCACCACTGCAAATCTTGTGCAGTTCTCTCCGAGATATTGATCATGTCTGAGAGAGTCCCCTGATGCTGCGCCCACTGGAACTTCAGGTGTCACTGCAGAGCCTGCATATGGCATGTGTCACCAGCATGACTCATGAGGCCAGGATAGACGCTGAAACACCGGTATCATAGCCTGAATATCCTGGACTCACCACTCGGGAGGGAAGGCTCCGATGAACGGGAGAGTCTGAGAGGGAGTCAGGTGTGACTTTGTCACATTTATAGTAAACCCCAGCAAATGCAGGGGGACTGCCGTAGTCTGGAGGTGGGAGACAACAGCTGGGGCGAGCCTCCTTCAGCAGCCAGTCGTCAAGGCAGGGGAAAACTGAAACCCCTGACCTGTGCAGATGATGGCAGTAGTCGCAACTCACTTTGGTTAACACCCGAAGGGTGCTGTAAGGCCAAAGGGGAGCACGGTAAACTGAAAATGCTTGTGGCCAACCATGAAACGCAAGTAACGTCTGTGAGCAGACAGGACGGGAATATGAAAATATGCGTCCTGCAAGTCCAACACTACCATCCAGTCTCCTGCGTCCAGGGCAGATAGGACTTGAGCCAGAGTGAGCATTTTGAACTACTACTTCCTGGGGAAGAGATTGAGGCACCAGACGTCTAGAATAGGACAACCTACTTCTGGCACAGGGACCCTCTCTATGGCTCCCTTGGCCAAGAGAACCATAACTTCCTCGCAGGGTAGTGACAAGTAATCCTCCATCATTCGATTGTAGGATGGTGGCACGAATGGAGGGGCAGTCTCAAAGTGGAAGGAGTTGCCTCTTCGGACTATTTGCAAAACCCACCTGTCTGACGTGATGGATTACCACTGGGGTAGGTGATGGAGAATCCTGCCATCAACTGGTCCCTGATGGCTAAGCATCAGATTAGGAAGGTTGGGAGGCTGCTGTGGTAGAGGGGGTGGACTGGGCAGACCGCTGGCCCCCTGACCCACGAGGATGTTGGATCCCGCATCTTCTGCGAAGCAGAGGCTGGGCACCATGTCCGGCACAGTGGCTGGAGGGAATGGGACATGGTTGGGCACCTCTTCTGTAGCCAGGGAAAAGCAGACTGGGGGTGGGGGGCGAGGAGCAGCAGTGACGTCTAGGGACTGGCCGTAGCCTGGGACTCCTTAAAACACTCAAGCGCTGAGTATGCTATGTCTCCAAAGAGATGGGTGCCATCGAAGGGCTGGTCTATAAGCTCAGCCTGGATATCCTCCAAAAAGCGATACGTTCTCAACCAAGCATGGTACCCAAGGCCACCATTGATGCAACCGATCTACCTAGTGAGTCGGTTGTATCCAGTCCACAGTGTATTGTGAACTGCATCCCTCACATCAGCAACAGCTTGAGAGAGAAGGGCCCGGGCCTCCACCAGGACCTGTGGCAGCACCTGTGTCCCATAAGCTATGGGTGTAATGGCCCAAAAGGCATGCTGTTTTCACGAACCACAATGCTAGACTGGAGGAAGAAAGCATTCTCTTCCCAAGCTGACCCACTCTTTTGGATTCTCTATCCAGGGGTGCGAAAGGGAATGCGCCTGAGGATGTAGAGGCCTGGATAACCAAGCTCTCAGGGGTGGATGCTGCATCAGGAACACTGGGACAATTAGGAACTGGCCTATGGCGGTGGGCGAGTGTCCTATTAACATGAGCCCCTGTGCTGGGGCTTGGACCAAGTCTCTAGCAGGACATCAGTGAGGACTTCATTAAAGGGCAAAAGGGGTTCTGAAGAGGAAGCCCCAGGGTGAAGCACCTCAGGCAGGAGGTTGGTCCAGATGTCCAACGAAGGCAGTTTGAGGCCCAGGACCTCAGCTGCTCTCCTCACCACCACTGAATAAGAAGTTCCCTCGTCCGTAGCCACAGTAGGGGGAGAAAGCATGCCAGCATCAGGAGAGGTGTCCAGACCACTGGCTTCACCCAGGTCCTGAGCCCAGTCCTTGGGATCATCAAGCTGGTACTCTAAAGGATCCAGTGACTCCTCCATACTATCACTGTACCCATAAAAATACAGGTCCAGATTGGACCTAGGAAGCAAGGTCCCCATCAAAGTCTGAATCCACTCTGTGTCGGAGTCGGCAATGAGGATGGGACTGTTGACGTCTGAACCATCGCTTGAGAAAGTCGCAGTGGCACGACTGACACCAGTTTGAATCCGGAAACGGATCCCTGGGTGCCCTCTGGAGCTGAGGCTGAAGCCGTAGGCACGGAACCTGAGGGGACCCCTAATGCGCTCCGGCAGGGTCAGACTGCCCAAAGATGAGGCGCGTGGCCTCATAAAATTCTTGCAATTGGGCAGGGGTAGCTCTGGCTCCCGGAAACTGAGGTAAGCACAGAGAAAACACAGAAGTCGGCTCTAAAGATAGATGCGTAGAGCGACAACACTCCTTTTCCCGCGTCACGTCACCCAACCATTGGGATGAAGTCAAAGAGCGCTTGCTCTTCTTCGATCTCTTCTTGTGCTTACCCGAACGTCCCAAGGATTTTGAGTGGGATGGCGAAGAGCGTGGGCTCCGTGAGCGGTCTTGGGACCTTGGTCTTGTCCAAGACCAGGAACAGTGCGGAGCTGAGCGCCAGGCAGCAATAAGCTTTAGGGTCACTCCCTCAAAGTCTTCAGGTTCATGGCCCAGCACTCTGAGCACAACTTTTGGTCATGGTCGTACTCCAGACATATGAGGTGCGGATCCTATATATACATCATCTGATGACAGGAGTCGCAGGGCTTGAATCAGATCTTCCGTTACTGATGACATCTCGATGCACCAGAATGTAAAAACAAAAAGTCAAAAGTCCAGTCAAAAAGTGACTGTAGGGGTATCTCTTTTTTGGATGTGTAAATAGGTCGGCGAGGAAAGAAAAGGATTGATGTCAGTGCGCTGGGGCCTATAATAGCATCTGTGATGTCATTTCCGACAAACCAGACGCCGACTCGACCGATGGCACCTAACGGTGCTCAGGAGTACTGCTCTAAGAAAAACCTCTGGATCCAGACTGATGCCTGGGGGTATTCAAAAGGTAAGGAATCTGCAACTAGAAGTCCCTATCAGATAAGCCTTACTGTCTAACCCATGATCATAGCTGCCAAGGCTTCAGATTGCTTATGTGTGACGTTTTCATAATTTCAGTGTAATTACGAGTGATGTTCAATGACTATGAGTAACACTTTCTCGCGAGAAAAAAAAAATCAAGCAATGAAGATGAGGGAAACATATAAATATCAGAAATCACACCCATCTGAACAACGTGCAACTCTAAGATCATGTTAAAACTGCTGCAAAGCACAAAAAATGGAAGTGCAATAAAAAGTGTGGGTTCAGGCTCTCCACATGGGGCCCTACTGTAACCAAACTGAAACAAGATGTGAGAGAGGCCTTGGCACAGATCTCAGCTGCCTCAGCCTGATAATAACTTAGGATGATAATACTAGTCACGACAGCTAACAGACCCGTTGACTCGGAGCATAGCTACAGCACCGGGCAAGTCTCAAGAGAGTGAGAGACTGGCTGCACACAAAACTAAATTAGGAATATGGACTGACTTGGAGCGCGGCTGCCCAGCACGCCGCAGCACCAGGAAAGCCACACCTCAGGAGAGAGACAGAGGTG